>NC_139236.1:50958829-51694609 GCF_977018435.1 Lepisma saccharinum
CGATGCCAACCTTCTCGTTGTAGAAATTACGGTTGCCTGCATTCTCTTCGCCGGCTATCACCAACAATCGGTCCACGAGTTTCCTAACGTCGTCCACCCAAACGAATTCTTTGGGTAACGTGTTGTAGCGTTTGACGCCGCTGCCTGTTTTGACCTGGTTCCAAATCGGTTTGATGAGATTCCTGTACTTCTCGCCGCTGCTCGATTTCACCCTATTCTGCGAGGCGTCGTTGTTCTGGTACAAGGCA
The DNA here is from genome assembly GCF_977018435.1 of Lepisma saccharinum. Classification (NCBI taxonomy): domain Eukaryota; kingdom Metazoa; phylum Arthropoda; class Insecta; order Zygentoma; family Lepismatidae; genus Lepisma; species Lepisma saccharinum. The sequence continues at coordinate 50,959,078 of NC_139236.1, forward strand.
TCCGTCATGATCAGAATTTCCTTGTAACTTTGGTAATCTTCGTCGGTGTAATCTTTCGGCTGCTTTTTGGCGACGAGTTCCCACAGTCCCACCGTACCCGGATACCTGTTCCAACTATCCTTGTCGCCTAAATTGACTTTAATGTCGTTGCCTTCGAAGGTCACCTTCGATTTCCCAATCTTCCACACCACACCGCCGCCTTCGCTGGTTTCCATGCTGGGATACAATCCGAACACTTCATCCTTGTCGAATTTCCCCGTGCTCAGGTAGTCTCGTGCCAAAGGCCCCAACTCGATTTTATCCGAAGACGTGCTGCCTATGGCTCGACGTCGTGCCGGTGCATCCTTCAGTTCGAACGGCGTCGAAGGAATGCTCGAAATGGGTGTGGGTACGGCGTAACTTTTAGCTGCGAGCGGTACGAGTTCATTAATCAAATTTTTATTTTGTTCCGTGACACTTTTAATTTCTTTACCTAGACCGCTGATGGCATCGATCACGGGTTGATCCTGACGTTTCTTCTCTTCGTAGAATCCGCGATTCTCGGATTTCCAACCTTTGAAGCGTTTCGCGAGGTAATCGCGAAGCTTGAGATTTTCGTCTTCGATTTTTCGTTTCGTCATGACGTTATTTATACACGTCGTTTCTCACAACGTTGCAACGTTTAGAAAGTCGTTGATTTTGTTTCTGTATTTTCCATCGTTGGGTTTCCTCGTCATGTCGATCGTCGCGAATCCGAAATCGTCACCGTTCCAGCAAGTAGAGCAGCAGCGTTCCGAAAATTGATTGTAGTTCATGTCTCCGCCTACGTAGTCATCGTACGCGTGCTTGAGGTTGGTGTGATCTTGACGAAACAAACATATGAAATTAGCGTTGTCGCGTACTAACTGTTTTGGAATTTTGGAAAACGTTTGAGCTAGGTAGAAGCAATCCATTCCTTTGTGACGACCTTGCGTGAAAAAGTTGCGAATTTCATTTTGATTTTCCAGGATGGCGTCGTCGAACACAACAACTGAATTTTCACGACAATCGTCGAGTGGTTTTATTTCCGAGGCAAACGTTGCAATGTCCAGACCATCGTACAGTTTCATCAGTTGCTGGTATTTGGATTGCTCCAAACTTTTCGAGAACACGTACAGGTGCCTGTTCTTCCAATCTAACCAATTCGGTGCGAGGAGAAAATTGTCCACGAGCAGTGTCGTTTTCCCACACCCCGAAGGACCTACGATCAGACAGCGAATGCTGTCGGGAAGTAACTCGCCGTTCTTTTTTTTTCTCGTTTGACTTTCCGGATCCGGTAGACGCTTCACCACGTTCCACGTACTCACAAGATCACTTCGTCCGCGTCGATCCAACTTTTTTCCGGAAGTCCCAACCATTTGACAAACAGTTTGTCACCTTTCCTACGCAATACTTTCTCGATGAGGTACGTGTCGGGGTGTTTCGTTTTAGAGAGTTCCTCTTCGTAAAATCTCCCTTTCAAAATCTCGCCGCTACTATCTTTTATTATATACGTGTGTCGGTTTCCAGGTAGAACTCGAACCACCGTAAAGAGTTCCGTGCTCCAATTTTTTGTGAATCCCTTCTCGAAGGTGCGTTTGAATTTGCTGATCCTCACCCGGTCTCCAATTTTGTATTTAGCTTTTTTTGTCGTGGGTGTGTACTTTGGACAGTAAACTGTAGAAATTAAATGCTGCTCGTCAGACTTGGTAACGTCAACTGGCTTCATGCCTATCGTTCTGTGTACCGTATCATTATAGGTGTCGACGAGTTCCGGCAGGATGTCGACCCATTTGTAATTTCCCCGAAGCGTGAATCGTTTCCACATGTGTGTTTTCAAGGTTCGATTGAATCTTTCCACGATGCTGGCTTTGATGTGACTGAAGGTCGAATAATGTCGAATGCCATGTTTTTGAATAAACTTTTGGAATACGGCGTTGTAAAATTCTTTACCATTGTCCGTTTGCAGAAACCGTGGTCGTCTGCCGCCGCTTTCGCGAAAAATTAATTTGAATGCTTCCGTGACGCACGTTCCCGTTTTCGCCTTCAAAGGTAGAGCCCATGCGAATTTCGAAAATGTGTCTATGACGGTGAGGAGGTACTTGTTGCCCTTGTTCAATTTATGTACGTTTTTCAAATTGCCGCTACTCATCTCCACGAGGTCACTTTGCCAGAGGTCGTCGATGCCCTTGGTTACCACAGCCAAACGTTCGTAGTTACGGCGTGCAGGTTTATGCAATTCTTCGACGATGGCTTGCCTAGACATTTTCTTAGAGATTACGTTTCAAGAGAAGCACCAGCGTGATGGGATTCAAAGACGGCGGCACTTCGCTCGTGTTTTGAATGATCAGCTTATCGCCGGCACTCACGTCGAAAACGGTGAGATCTTCGTCTTCGTGTATTTCATATATGTTGCGCGTTTCGTTCCAACGTGCCAGAGGAATGTTTCCTGCTTTCTGGACACCACGATTCGATATCAAAGTCATGGTGGGAACGCTAGCTTTTCTGCCGTGAGACCAGTACGAAAATTCGTTTATCTGAATCGTGCCATCGAGGAGAAACTTGTAGTACGGATGATAAGGATGTAACATGTACAGTTTGTTACCTTCGACGAACGTGGAGATTCTTTGTTGATTGGGTACGCTGTTGATTTCGATTGCTTGCAGAGAATGCAGTTTAGCGAATTTAGTGTCGACGCTAACGAGGTTACTGTGAACTTGTCCGAGTTTATTTTCGATGGGCAGCAAATGCTCGACTATGGTATCCGTTACGGCAGAAAACGACGGTTTGATTTTCACTTCCACGTTCAACTGCTTGTAGTTTTCGTTGAGTTCTTGCAACTTGGCACCGAAAGAGGCCTGCGTCGATTCCTGCGTGGATTCCAGCACTCCAACTTGATCTCTGATGTTGACGACGATGCTCTGAAGGTTCTCGACTTGATTCAATTTCGAGCTCTTCTCGGTAAGATCGTTCACGATGCTTCGCATCTCTGTAAACTGCGTGTGAAGGTCAGCGACGCTCTGCGAAGTGGGCAGCGTCGACACCAGCGAACTAATTTCGTCTCGAATCTGTTCCACGTTCGCCGTTTCCGTTTCTAGTCGTTTCAGCATTCGAGATATGTTTCTTTTCAAAACGTGCAATTCTTTGGAGGTGGGGAGATTGGCCACTTTACTCTCGAGATCGCTCAATGAACTTTTGATGTCGCCCGAATCGGATAGTGCCGTCACCGCCGTTTTCAATTTTTCCAAATCTTCGCTCGAAGGCACGCTCGTCCGTAACGATTCCAAGTCACCCTGTATGTTGTCGAGTACGTGATGAAAATGAGCGAGATTCGTTTCGACGTTCAAATTTTCTAAATATTCGATCTTCTGCTGAACCGTGCTCAACGTGTCTTGAATGCTCGTCAACGCTCTCGCTTCAGCGTGAATATTTTTAATTTCTTCGTTGATCAATTCCAAGGACGCCTGAAGCGTAGCGATGGTGGTTTGAATGTGTTCGAAATCTTGATAGGCCTCCAATTGAATTTTTATGTTCGCGACGCTTTTACCGATGACCTGCAGTTCGTGCGACGATGGTAGGTTCGTCATTGTATCTTCCAAAGTCTGCAACTTGGATTTAATTTCTTCCAACGTGCTGGTGAATTCTTCTTGTAATTTGGAAACGACGACGTGCAAGCGTTCTACATCAATATCGTTCACGACGGTTTGAAGTTCAGAGAAATTCTTTTCTATTGCGGAAGTTCGTTCTTCGATTTCGAGTTTCAGTTTTTCCAAATCTTCATTTTTCGATTGAAATTGCTGTAATTTGGCCAAATCATTTTGAAGCGAATCCACGCTCAACTGTATATTTTGAACGTTGTCGTAAGAAGGTACGTCGACATAATTTTTTATGAGCGTTTTCAGTTCGGAATCGATTTTCAGAATGGGGTCGAGACATTGCGTTTGGAGCGTGGCGATTTCCGACTCTAAACTTTTGTTTAAGGTCTCCTGCAAAGCGATCAAATCGGTCCTCAACTTCTTAACTCGAATGTCCAACATGAGAATCTCTTCTGCGTGGTCTACACGCTTGGTGTTGCCGAAAATGTCGTTAGGCATTTTTGGTTAACGGTTATTTATAATAGGATAGACGATTCGTAATTCTACGAAGAGAGGAATAAGTTTGTCGTAATCTCCGAGGAGTTCCACGTACAGGTAATCTCCTGCGGAAACATCGTACGTAATGTTAGAAAGCATCTTGTCGTGCTTAATTCGAAAAATGTTCTTGCCGGTAGAAATTTTGATTTCGCCTGCGTTTTCCGGATTCACGGTGATTTGAAGTTTCCCGTCGATCGGAATTTCGTAGAAATCTAAATTGTTATTAAAAACATAAAACATCTTGCCCACATCGTCATTCAGTTTCGTCCAAATGCTGTTGAGGTGAATGATCAACAGACCGTTGAGTTTAGGTAACACGGAAGGTAAGACTTCATGATCTGGTATGGTTTCCATAATGATCTGTTTTTTGAAACCGAACAAATTCATAGGCATGCTGGTTATTTATTCTCACAACGTTGCAACGTTTAGAAAGTCGTTGATTTTGTTTCTGTATTTTCCGTCGTTGGGTTTCCTCGTCACGTCGATCGTCGCGAATCCGAAATCGTCACTGTTCCAGCAAGAAGAGCAACGTTTTGAAAATTGATTGATGAACAGGCCGTTGAGTTTAGATAACATGGAAGGTAGAAATTCATGATCTGCCTTGCGGTGTACAGTCTCCATTGTTTGCTTTCGGAAACCAAAGAGATTCATTGTCCTTGCTAGTTCTTTATTGTGTATGTGATAATTTGAGACGGTCAAAGTTTTTTTTATTTTAGTTATAGTTATTTAAGTTCATTTTTTTTCAATTGCATTGCCTACAATTTTTACTATTTTCTAAACAATAGTGTCCCCAAGGCAACGTGTGGATTCCACAAGACAAAATACATCTTTTATCGTCGTGCGGATCTAATGCTACCTTCCTAACTTCGTTTGTTGTGATGATATGGTTGACGCTCTGGATTCTTTGTTCTTCTCTTAGAACCGACGACCTGGTCTTGAGGCAATCAATGTAATCGTGGAAGGTGAGTTTGTTCTCCACCGTATTTTTGCCCACACCTTTTGCTTTCTTCGTGACGCTACTCTCTGTTTTTATGGCATACATCTTCGAACGCAAACCCGCGAACTCGACAATAATATCACCGTTACATTCATCTTTCAGTTTACCTAGGATTTTTTTGTTGAGGGATGGAATTCCAAATCTGTTGGGTTGAGGGTACGCAGAAGTATCGAAATACTCAAGCATGGAGGGATTTTTTATGTCTTCGTATAGGTTAGGTGTTTGTATGCTGTAAATGAAGCTGTCGGTGTCCGTGTACAAAAATGATATTTTATCATTGTAGAAGGGTTTCATCACGTCATAATGAAATTCGAACATGTAAAGTTTCGACAAGTCGAGAACCGTTGCGCCAACGTAAATTGGTTTTCTGAATTTCATCAATTTTATATGTAGATTGAAAAGTGCCAAATTCTCGTTGTAAATTTTTCTCGACTTGAATCTAGGATCGGCTATCCACTTCCGACATTTATTCTTATCGGAAATTAATTTCACGTCTACGTGCTTTCTAACATTCTCCATGGTCTTTCCGTACACCGCATTGTTCATTAATTTAAAGAAGTCCTTGTCTAAATCGGAAGTGGCAGCTGTTCTATGTTGTGTGTTAATTTCTATGTAAGGTCTTAACCACGTGGAATGTTTAAACTTTAGTATTCGTCTAACATTCACTATCTGAACACCCTTCGCAATCAAAAACCGGAGATTCTTGTAGTGGACGACGTATCTCTGTTTAGGGTCCAATGTTAACAAAAGCTTGTCTTGAACCGAGTCGGGTGGACATTTGATTTCGGGAGTCGGAGGCAAATTCGAAAACGTGTCGTGCAGGTGGTCGGAGAATTGGAGATCTACCTCTGCGAAGAAACCACACTCGCTATCGTCGAAATGAATAATATCTATCGAAGTGGGATCTAACCATTCGAATCCCCCGTAAGGAAGTTTCTGAACCATGGCATGTCCGTAGAGATTATTAACGTCAGCGTAGAAGATGTAATTCGATGCTCGATTTGAATCGTAATCTTCTTTCATGTGTACGTTATTAGCTTTCGCATGTCTCTGTACGCATTGCACCATTCCACCTCGTATCCCTCTTTCGATGAATAGCAACATGTCAACGTCCGATATCAGTTCCAGCTTGACCTTTGTCTGGAATAACATTGCCGACCACGCTAATCCCGGTAGACTGTAGAAATACGCTGGATCTAATTTGTAAATATTCGTTGCCGTTTTCCTGAACGCTTGAAAAACATCCGCGAGTATCGTCACGTCCAGTTTTAAGTATGCGTCGTGGTAGTCTCCGAGTGTCCTACATTCTAATTTCTCCCACATGAGTTGCGCGTGTTGGTATTCTTCGTCCGTGATTCCTTTCTCTCTGAGTCTGCTGTAAAATTCTCTTGGAAGTGGAAGAGCGTCGTCGTTAAATTTAGAACCATCACTAACATATTCGTAAGGATAAACCCCTTTACGTCTAACGAGTTCTATGTCTACGTTGGGAAAACTAGCTCTAGTTATTTTAAATTGATCGTCGGTGAGTTTGTTCGCTAAAGCATCCAGACTTGCAGAGAGAAATCTATACGAATCCAGGAAGCGCATCTCGATTGTATTTTTCGTTCCCGGAATCGACACTTGCTTGCTGAGACTAATGTAACGTTCTTCATTCTCGGCCAAGACACCTATACGTTTCGGATCGTAGCCAAGATGTCTCACCAGGTGGTGAAAATCATATCCGCTTCCGTTGTGAAAAAATATGGGGATGAATTTAGGTTTCTGGATTTTAAGATTGCACGTGTTGCAAATTCCACCTATGTAGTTTCCGCTGAAATGATCGTGGTGGAATATTTTTTTGTTCTCATCAGTGAAACTTTGATCACATACCGGACACACCTCAGTGGAATTGTAATCTTGAAGTTCATTTTCAGTTAAAGGTGCCATCGGTTTTGATGTAAGCAGTACGCTACCAATTACCTCAACCTCCTCCACCATTTTTTCCAGGAAGTGTTCGATTACATTTGGCCCGCGATATATATATGCTTCATTTATTTTATCACGTCGCACAACAACATAGCCGAAACTGTTTGGTTGATGAAGCTGGTACGGCGTTGTGGAGGAAATTTCAGGATCCGGTTCGCAGTAGGAGAGTGGTTTGAGGAACGCCTCGAAATCAGCAACGATGATGGCCGGATGTTCCAACAATGCCTTGTGCATTTTGAATTCTTCGACTTCGTTCGTTTCGGGCATCAACATTCTAGCCGGTCTGTTGTCGCCGCAATAAATTTTATGTTCGGCAAGTTTCTCGATAGCAATTTGACGTCCGGTGTAATTTCGATAATCGAGTTGTTTTCGATCGTCGAACGTGGTTAGGCATCTCGGGCAAACTTCGATGCAATGTTCATGCTTGGTTGTTTGACTTTTGACCAAACGTGATAGAGAACGAATTAGCGTGTAGTGATGAACATCCTCGTTTGAAATGAGAAGGAGATTAATCACACGAGCATCGTCATCGTCGATATCGCTTATCCTGACAGGGTGCACGAGATATTTATCTGACGTGAAGGAATACACATTAATAGCGAGGCGTTTTCCTGTACAATTTTCGAACTTTGTTATATCCGACAATGTCACCGGGTATTCGATGTCAGACATTACACTTTGAAAGTCGGTCTCGTATTGTTTGTAATGTCCAACCCACTGTGGATTATTTTTGCAATGAACAGGATGCAGTGCAGCCAACACACACCAGAGAAAACACTTGTTATCGCTGTTCTGTATATTTAACACAGCCCTCTTGTGTTGAATGTTCGGTGGAAGAGGAACGTAGCTGGAAGCTCGAAGAGGCGAGAATCGGTTCACGTAAACAGTTAACGTGTGAGGACTTCCACATAGAGACCATCCCGACCCTTTAGCCTCGAAATCGTCATGTTTCTTAACCAGCTCGTTGGAAACTTTATAATAGAAGTTGTCCAAATGTTCGACGTCCGCCAAATAAAGAGTCTGGTTTTTTGTACGATGATAAAAAATACTTGTTGTAGCATCGACTTTTTCGTATTCGGAAAATAGAACAACGTATACTTTTATGGAATTATTTTCCAATTTATTTTTTAGAATATTTATCACGGATGTTTTCGTTTTCACGCAAGAAACTAAGGATGTCACGACCTGGTTCCGAAGTAAAAGAGAAATCCTGAATATGACGGTTGAATGCAGATCTAATTGGTTTTCGTTCATCCGATAATTTAACTTGCTTGGAAGTGGAAGCTTCCGTTTCTGGATCATCGATTTTTCTTTTCGATGTTCCTTGTTCGGTCGATGGTTTGCAAATTTTGAGATGTTTACTTAAATTTGTAATGCTGATCATCTTTCCGCATCGAGCACAGGGCTTAGAAGGTAACGAACGATTAATTCTCGAACCTGTTTCGCTACATCTTGCCCTGTGTACCGATAAATTGTTCCTTGAGATTAGTTTCCCACAAGTAACACATTCAGTTTTATCATTTTTACGATTGAAACTGGTGGTGGATGCCATTGTTTTCTCCAAAATCACAGAAATCAAAAAGTCTAGTATATAGCGACACAATTTTCAGGTATGTTATTTTATATAAAATTTCTTGGAGTGATTACAAAACTCAAAAATTCAATCTACTGTAAATAGAATTTCAGGTATGTTATTTATATAGAATTTCTTGTGTGCGAATACAAAAACTCAAGAATTCAATCTACTGTAAATACAATTTTCAGGTATGTTATTTTATATAGAATTTCTTGGGGTAATTACAAAACTCAAAAAATAAATCTACTGTGAATATAATTTTCAGGTATGTTATTTTATATAGAATTTTCTCGGGGCGTTCAATATTGTCAACGGTATCATATTAGAGCACGTCGCTTGTCGCCTAAACACTACAGCTCACAGGTCGGTAAAATCTGACATGAAAGCAGATAATACGATTATGCCTTATTTATATATAATTTTCACGGGGCGTACAATATTGTCAACGGTATTATATTTGAGCGAGCCGCTTGTCGCCTAAACACTACAGCTCACAGGTCGGTAAAATCTGACATGAAAGCAGATAATACGATTATGCCTTATTTATATATAATTTTCACGGGGCGTACAATATTGTCAACGGTATTATATTTGAGCGAGCCGCTTGTCGCCTAAACACTACAGCTCACAGGTCGGTAAAATCTGACATGAAAGCAGATAATACGATTATGCCTTATTTATATATAATTTTCACGGGGCGTACAATATTGTCAACGGTATTATATTTGAGCGAGCCGCTTGTCGCCTAAACACTACAGCTCACAGGTCGGTAAAATCTGACATGAAAGCAGATAATACGATTATGCCTTATTTATATATAATTTTCACGGGGCGTACAATATTGTCAACGGTATTATATTTGAGCGAGCCGCTTGTCGCCTAAACACTACAGCTCACAGGTCGGTAAAATCTGACATGAAAGCAGATAATACGATTATGCCTTATTTATATATAATTTTCACGGGGCGTTCAATATTGTTAAGAGCGTTAGTTTTTGTAGAGCTCTCTTTTTCCATCTTTCCTCTAGACAGTGAAGACACAATTAGCTAACCTAGCATACAACATACCTTCCTAATTAATATGGATATTGTCACACACTCCTCTTATTTTATACTGTTGTAAATAGAAAAGATTATGTACGGTAAATGTTTTGTACATTATAGGAAAAAAATGCAAAATATCCTCCAATTTTAATTCGAATCGAGTCGAATTTTTACATATTTCCACGGCGCCACATATTGTCCTATTTGCTTCTTTTACTTGCCTTGCTTAATTAACTCTCGCTAATTAGCATTTTTTTGGAAGAAGTCAACTAGAACAACATATGGCGGTATGAGAAATATGCAAATCAAAGAACATTTTAGCAATATATGGGCCCTAGCAATTAGCTTTCTCGACTAAGAGTACTCTTTCAAACGTCTTCTGCTGATCGTATTACTAAACGAGGACGTTTAAAATTTTTGGGTGTTGAAAAAGTTTGACCCTACTTTTTATTTCTATTGTTTGCTAATAGATGGCGCTAATAGTACCCCCTCCCCTCCCCTCTCCCCTCTTCTCCTCTGCTGTATGGCAAATAGCACAAACATAGAAATCAAGATTTTGGAGAGCAAAACATAAAATTTGCATGCATCTGATGTCGAACCAGGAACTTTTATCTTTCGGGGAGTCAACATTATTTTTTACTCAGTCGTCATATAACATGAACGCACGCAAAGATTCACATGTGCTTTTATTATTTTGTGTTCGGTAAGTACAAGTATATTCTTACATAAATTATTGTTTAATTTAATAAATTGTAAACTCGGAGCCTGCTATACTAAAACTCCTTCTGTCTATTGAAAGCGAATGTTGCGTGCATGCGGAAATAGCACAGAAAAAAAAACCCGGATGGAAGCAATTTAAAATCACTGGGGCAAGGTCAGTATTACGAGAACGTAAAAACACGTGCTTCCATTCAACTTCGAAAAATAAGAATGAATGTGTGCATACGGAACGCATATGCTTTCTTTTCACAGTTGTAAAAACATATAAATTGTACATGAGGTAAGTTACAGGAAGGCTCTCTCTTTTATGTCTGTGTATATGTTGTACAATTAGGTACAAGTTGTTGTACAATTAGCTCCTTGCTTTAGGCTAGGTTAGGTTAGGGTGGGTTAGGTTAGGTTAGGTTAGAGTAGGTTAGGTTAGGTTAGGTTAGGTTTGAGTAGGTTAGGTTAGGTTAGGTTAAAGTAGGTTAGGTTAGGTTAGGTTAGAGTAGGTTGGGTTAGGTTAGGTTAGGTTAGGTTTGAGTAGGTTAGGTTAGGTTAGGTTAGAGTAGGTTAGGTTAGGTTAGGTTAGGTTAGGTTAGGTTTGAGTAGGTTAGGTTAGGTTAGGTTAGGTTAGGTTTGAGTAGGTTAGGTTAGGTTAGGTTAGAGTAGGTTAGGTTAGGTTAGGTTAGGTTAGGTTTGAGTAGGTTAGGTTAGGTTAGGTTAGAGTAGGTTAGGTTAGGTTAGGTTAGGTTAGGTTTGAGTAGGTTAGGTTAGGTTAGGTTAGGTTAGGTTTGAGTAGGTTAGGTTAGGTTAGGTTAGAGTAGGTTAGGTTAGGTTAGGTTAGAGTAGGTTAGGTTAGGTTAGGTTAGGTTAGGTTAGGTTAGCCAGTGAAAAATCATATAGTAGAATTTTTGTAGAGTGGGTGTTTGCGAGTTCCACGATGCCTTGCCCGAGGATACCCTATGCAGTGTCATCCTGATTGCAGAGAAGTCCTTCGCCTACGACGTGAAGAACGAGAGGGTCACAGAGCAGTTTTAAATTCATAAAAAATTGCCACATACTAAAAATCAACATCCAACACATTTTAGGTTATATAAAATTTGTGAAAACCTTATAATACTGAAATATTAAAACAAACGGAGTCCCCCTTGTAGGTTAGTTCGGTGCGTAAATAAAAAAAATGATAGGTTAAGTTATATCACTTAGGATCGTAAGAAAATTAAAAAAATCGTAAAAAAAAAAAGATAGGTTAAGTTATATCACGTAACATCGTGATATACCTACCAAGTATAAATGGAAAAAATGAGTGCAGTGAAAATTTGTACTAAAACATCGCTAAACGCTATAACATCGACAAAAAATTGTCAAAATATGTCAAAAACTTATATTCGATTGATAAAAAAAAAATACCTACAAAATATGATCCTCAAATAATGACGTTCAAACAGTACCTAAATAAAAAAAATGATAGGTTAAGTTATATCACTTAGGATCGTAAAAAAATTAAATAATCGTAAAAAAAAGGATAGGTTAAGTTGTATCACGTAACATCATGATATACCTACCAAGTACGAGTGGGGAAAAAATGAGTATAGTGAAAATTTGTACTAAAACATCGCTAAACGCTAAAACATCGACAAAAAATTGTCAAAGTATGTCAAAAAGTGATATTCAATTGGTAAAAAAAGACCATACCTACTAAGTACTATTTTGAAACGCCCAATATACACTACTCATTTTCGTTGAAAAACCCTGTCAATAAGAACAAAAGGTATCCCTTGCGGTCCGTTTCCAATACTAACTGCATGGGAAAGTACGGACAGCGCGGTGTATATTGCCAGGTATACCGTTGCTATGACGACAGCGCCGGAAGTGACGCTCACTAGACCAGCGTATAAAGCTCTTCTGGTTTGAATAAACTTTTCCCTACGGATTGCGGGAGCCAGGCAGCGCAGTAGCATGGGAAGGAGTTACAGGCTGCTTTAACCACTGGGCGTCATTTAATTTGTAGGGGCTGTCAGCCATCCAAACGTCTCTCTTTCCCTTTGGCGGAGTAGCCAAGGTCACCCGCAAAGATACAGCTCGTCGACTCTAGTGTTAGGAAGTTTTTTGAAATATCGGAAAGGTTTTACATAATTGAATCATGTATTGGCTGGGATTAGAATGCGTTCCGAAATGTTACATTTTTCGCATTTTTGCTGTGTTACATTTTGATTTCTTAAATGTAACAACCTATGGCGCAAAGTTAGCCAGGGCCTAACTACAGACTGCAGGCCTCACTCTCACAAAACTCAGCAGAGATGGGGATCATCCAATCAGACAAATCCCAGTCGTTGTTGTAGATTTTCATGACCTGGTTACGCTAATCATTCGTAGCTCCCCAATTTCCTCGCGATGGTGGGTAGCCACCGGTCCCATACACAGGCCAAAATCTCAAGAGGAAACTTGTTACTCTTCCCCCAGGAGACTCGGGACTCGAACCAGCGCGTCCCGTAGCCAAAACCCAAAGCCTGATACACTTGGACACCCAAATATGCACCATATAAAATATTCAAATGGCATGTAAGTATAGAAAAACACATATTCATATGTAAGACATACATGCACATCCTAACAACATACAAAAATAACTGTTCTAGAGAATAACATTTCAATCAGCATTGATGCAAATGTTATCTCCTCTTTGTGACATTACCAAAACATGTATTTTAGTTATGAACACGCCTTGAGACACTGCCATATTTGGACCACAATGGTTAGGAAATTCTCCCCTAACATCCTCTAGAAAGCGCTTAGGGCGACATCTATGCACTGATGCTTGAACTAAGGAGTTCTGACGACAAGTGCTCCTAGCCGTTGAGGAGCAGCCCAAGTGTGCCAACCAGAAAACCATCTAACCTTATTAACCTTCAGGCTATTTGCCCCCTTCCAAAGTTCACCGAGGAAGAGGGAGGCGCCAGATCCGTAGTTCAGGTAGAAAATAGATGCTTCCGGCGGATCGCGAACCACGACCCTCGACTCATAATGTCCGCGGGCGTTTGGTCGAGAGACCCAACTTTCTGGTGATTGTTGCCAAGAGGCCTCTGGTCTTAACCGAGGTATATTAATTCAGACAGCACCATCAAATTATGAAGAAGATTGAGGATTGGATGGCACAAAGGGGGGGGGGTCCGCGGTCCGTTCCTCAGGGCTACTTGGTGCACTTACCATTCAAAGTTACCTCGCTCCGGTGTATCGGATTTGAAGCTTCGATGTGAAGTTCTCCAAGTATGCTCAAATCATTAAGACTTACTGCGTGGAAAATTCAATTTTAGAGTACTAATCAGCATATATCCACCTAGGCCTACCGGGTTTCTATCATGACCAATTGAATCCAACCTAACTCCTATACATTTTATAAGGGGTGTTAAGGGACTTTTGCATCACCCTTTAGATGGAATATTAGAACAACACATAGAAAGATTTGTTCAATCAAGAATGATATGCTGGATAGGTCATGTGGACAGAATGGAAAAGAAGAAATTGCCAAATAGAGTCCTGTACAAAAAGATGTACCCTGCATGAAGAAGAGAACGATGAAAAATTAGATGGATAGATGATGTGAAAGCTGACTTCGTATCAATGCAAGTCAGGAAGTGAAATTAGCTGGCGAGGATGCTGTTGGTGGAAGAAGCCAAAGCTTAAATGCATTATAAATATACGATATTAATATCACCAATAATTAAGAATTAGTTCCATGTTGCAAGAAATTTGTTATAAATTATGTTGAGCGGTTGACTTGCCACTTAATATTCCATGTTCTACTTTGATCTTTACGTCCGGCTACTCTGTATGCATTTTATAAATTTATTCTAATTCCATTCTCATAGTCACGATTACTTAACCAGGCAGAAAAGCAATTTAGGATACGAAAAATAAGAAGTAAGACACATTATACCCTAGACAGTAAACTTGGAAAATCCATCGGACATAGCCCTCTCGATGACTAAGAATCTGAAAACCTCACAGTCTAGAAATTTCCACAATTGGATGATACTGCGGCAAAAGAATGAGCTGGCAGTTCCGGAATGGCCCAAATAGATTTAGAGTTTGGTCGACAAATGGGTTTAAATGTAAAGCGATAGGATACGGAGAGGTTTCTTCCCCTCTCTCTCTCTTTCTCTCTATCCCAGAAACGAAACGAAAAAGATCTGGCGAAGCTCTGGAATGAGAGGCCTCGGTTCCTCAAGATACCTTGCAACAAATTCAATTTCTCCATTCTTACCTCCCATTCCTCCGCCGTTCGCTTACATCTTCACCATCAATCTGAACCAACGAAGAAGCTGAATCCCTTCTACCCTAGAAATGAAATGAAATTTCTGGAAAAGAAATAGACTGCGTGTTTTTTCCCCCTCGTTTGTGTCCATGCAGAGTCAACATTGTGGATGAGGAAAGGAAGATGGCAGATAGAAATGGAGAAGTGAAGAGAAAGAGAGAACCCCCCCCTCTTTTTGGGAGAATTGAAACCGAGATGCACCTTCTCCCCCCCCAAAAAAAATCTTCGTGACGACTCCATTTTCTATGATAGTTAGCTCAAGGCGGCAATCCCTCCCATACGTTGCAGTAAAATTACAAATAAGGAAAGATGCTCCGTGACAGACCGTGGAAAACTAGGGTTCCTTCATACATTACCGGAAACTTCAATATTTCCTGCGGAGATGAGCGATTCAGATCCAACAAAAGAAAGATCTCAAGCTAGAATTTGTATTCAAATGGAGAAAATTTGGCTGCAAAAGTTTCTGCGATTGATATGATTCATCTCAAGTCGTGCTTCAACCTTCCGGATTACAAAAAATGCTTTCAGAGTAGAAAAATAAGTTCAAGGGAAGATCTGGTTTGAAATTCTCGTTCAAGTACAAATTACAAATCGAGCCTTTTATCTAAGCATCTCGTCATATTAGAACAAATTTTTCCGTTCTTAATGTTGGAAATTTATGATAATTCCAAATCTTGGACAGTGTGCAGCACTTTAAGTTTCCCATTTTCAAAATACCGCAACTGATTTATAATGTAAATAAATTACATGAGATGAACAATATTAGGCACGTTATAGTCTTGGATTTACAGTTCCGATCTTATTTTTTTAATATTACGAATCGCATTTGTTAGGCTGTTGAGATCAAGGAGGGTGCGACATTTAATTTATTTATTTATTTATTTCCCTTCAACAGAGACAAGTCTCCAATTACAGAAGGTAATATCAAAATATTACATTTTCATTTACAACTTGTATGTACACACATACACATTCTCCCTCCTTCCTCCCTTACACACACACATATTCACAAACATAGACAGATAATACATAATATATATATATATATATATATATATATATATATATATATATATATATATATACAGACATCTTGGTGACAGAACAGGTTAACTGTGACAACAAATGTTCAGATATTTACACATTTCACCTGAATTACACAAAAGAAGTATCACAAACACTGGTACAGTGTCTCTCAAAAGTTTTAAGACAACGACATTTTAAACTAGGCAACCCAATTTACGCAAGGCGTTGGTGGGTTGCGTGTAGAGTTAGGCTCAATTTCAGGGTTCCCACATGCACAATAGATATTTATAAAATACGCGAAAGGAATAAAAACTAGTAATATTGTATAAAATTATTAAAAATGTCACTATTATATCGCAAGTGACAAAATTCTTTCTGAAAAAAAAATACGTTTTCTAGTATTTCATCGCTGATGAGTCTACAGAAAGGAAAAGAGGTGAGAGAAAACGAAAGGTGACAAGGAGAGGAGAAAGAGAAAGAGAAAGCGAAAGGAGAAGAGGAAAAGTAGAGGAGAGAAGAAAGAAAGAAAGGATAGACGAGGAGAGGAGATGTAGTGAGGAGAATGGAAAAATATTCTAGGAGAGATGAGGAAAATGGAGCAAAGAAGAGAGAAGAGGAGACGAGAAGAGGGGAGTGGAGAGTAAAGTAAAGGAGAGAAAAAGAGAAGAACGAAAAGAAGAGGAGAAGAGTGCAGTGGAGTCGGAAATCTAAGACAGGAGAGGAGATACGAGGAGTGGAGATGAGTGGGATGGAGATAAGATGCGAGAAAAGTAGGGAAGGCGATATGAGATAAAAGTAGAGCGACCAGAAGGAGGGGAGAGGAGAAGGAGAAGATAAGAACAGAAGGGACTGAAGAGAAGAGGTAGTTGCAGAAAATATCGTCTCAGCGTAAAGAATTGATGCATTGGTCAAATTACCGACATGAAACATTCAATAACATTTTGAAATGTATTGGAGAATGTATTAGATCGGTTCGAAATGCCTTTTGGCTTAGTTCAGAGCAAGGTAAAATCTTCCATGTAAGATCTTTGATTTTACCTGCGATTATACCACTAAAAACATGAATGTAATTTGAATATTTATAAGAATTATCCAATTTCTCGGTTCGTTGAAATGGAGATTTTGTAATTTAATGTTTCCCCTCCACCATCCTTAATTCCAAACTGAATCATTCCGTTTCACACGGCGTGGACAATGAACACAATGGGATATTTCTAAAACGTACGAAAATTTTCTGCCACCGGAAGGGTTTGAACCTACGACCATCAGATTGACAGTCCTGAACGGTAAACACTACCCTACAAGCTTTCGCTCCTGAAAGTAAGTAGAAGGAGCTGACCAATGTGAAATGTAGATGCAACTCTCCTCCTACATATAATGTGCAAAGAATACTTGTTTGTAACAAAGAAAACGAAGGTAGTACGACTCGGCGAAAACATTTAATGGAGAATTGCGCATGACGAAAACTTTTCATTCGATATTTGCGGAGGTATCCTTGCATTGAACTCGAGTGGGAAAAGGGGTAAAATTAGTATGTCCTGAATTGCCACAAATATAAGTAGTTACTTCATTAATACGGTATTTGTCAATATCTTTGAAGCAGTACACAATTATCGTTACAGTATCATAATTCACGATCTTATACATGAAAATATCCCTTTGAATGTGTGTTAATTCATTTATTTGTTTATTTTTTTTTATAAATTCCATATACAGAACAATGTAGTCACTCCACGCCCTTACCTTCGATTGAAACAACAATTTTTAAGTATTCTGTCCCTCCAATATTGTAAATGTCGTTGGGTACATGTAGTTGAACTTTTACTTTAATTTTGAATTGCTTTCTTGTAGTATAGCAGATATCTTCGAGAAATAATTTTCGAAGTGATGAAGAAAAACGAGAATATTGGTAGTTGCGAAAATGCGAGTTATTTCTTCTAACTTATTATTGTGATTAGACATTATTAATGGAAAATATCTAGAGGCTTGAATATTGCAGGACGATATTCTTTTCCTGTGATACTGCAATAGACGAAATGCTTGTTTACTGACGCAAGTGTCGTGTTCAGAACAGTCTTATGAAATGTATTTGCTGTTGCGTAAGGTAACACGAAATAATTACACCGTTTGCGAACTACCAAATCTGCGCAACGTTAGACGTTAACAGGCGGAAAATTTTATTTATAAAATCCCTTCACATTTGACAGTATTAGTCAAGAGAAACTCGTGGGACACTGTGTTAAGGTGCCGGAGTAAATATTTCTTATTTTTCTTTCTCGAAGAACAACAATTTTTAAAGTAGAGTAACAGTCATTCTGCTATTTCTTACTTCTTTTAAATTCTTCCACATTCCTTTAATTGGGTTAAAAATAAATAATAATATTGCTAGCATTTCTGTCATTGACGTAGACCAGGCCCATGCGCTGGATTTCTTTGAGGGAGGGGCCAGACCCAAATATAAGAGAGAGGGGCTGTTGCGCAAAAGATTATTATTATTATTTTTATTATTATATAAGAGAGAGAGATATATATACAGGGTGATTCTAAAGGTATAGTACAAACGAAAACCACAGATACCTCCCATGAAATAGAGACGAAAGTTCCCCTTCCACTTTGCCGAGAGATGCCTCCGTGAGGAGCTAAACAACGCCGAAAACGTGTGAAAATGAACTTCACACCTCTGTACAGCCAGTACCAGTGAAGATAGAAAGGCGGAACAAACGAAGTCAAAAGGAACACCAAAGTCGCCCATCCGAAAAACACTAGGCGGCAGCTGCGCAACGCATGCGCATGGGGTTCCACAAAGGAAATAGGAGTGTCCCGCAAGACAAGTGAAGGGAAAGGGTAGCATTCGACAACAGTAGGGAGAAAAGAAGCTATGAAGCATGAACAATTGCACAGCGGGAAACAAACACCATGACTGAAGCAGTGCAGTCGAGAAAAGTAGTGCGGGGTTGCAGAACCACGGGAGGACGAGGTAGGATGTAAAAACACACCGAGAATGCAAGCAAAGTGGTCCGTGACTCTCGACAGGCAACAGACGCGTACATGGTTCGGGGCAGAAATGACGGCGCTGGCGGTGCAGCGCAAGGGGAGTCCCCAAAACACAGTGGGGAGACACCGCAGCAAGAACAAAGCACGGTGCAACAAAAGAGAAAGAGGACCGGACGGGGAATGGTACCTGCCAAGGAAACAACAAATGCGGGACGAGGGATTCCCCGTAGCAGCACCGAGGGGATGTCACACAGATGTCATGCGCCAGCAGGACAAACACAGCAACTACGGGCACAGGAGGTTATTGCTAATGAAAGGTGCACGTACAGATAGGACCACGTACCCCGTACTGACGTTGTAACAAACGTCGTGATGGGGCCCAATCAGCCTCTTAGAAATGAAGCCGGAGGCACATCGCTGGGTGGGAGCGGGCGAAAGGCTGCTGGAGTGTCGTACGGACCCCACCACTCCGTACGGTGGACGACACTAATGGACGAGGTCGGAATGTTTCCATCCCGATCACCAGGTCCACCGTTCCCAGACCTTACGCGGCTGCTTGCTTCCGAGCGCAACCCCAGCCGAACAACTCGAGTCCCTCCTCGGCCGCAGCCTTCCGCTCCGAAACCAAGCGTGGCCTCACACCACCGCAACCGCACACTGCCGCGTGGGTGTGAGACCGGGCCGAGCAAGGCTGGACAGATAAACTGCGTGGGACAATCGTGTAATGAAGCTACGTGAGGGTATGCACGTCTGTTCAACTGCTGGGTTACTCCACATTGGTGTACACAAACACCACACGATCGTACGTAGCGCTCCCCGTCGGCTCGAGCAAGACGGACGAAGTACGTGTTGTGGGTGAATGGGGCAAGAATGAAGGACGCTACATGTGTTCCACGATGACAAGGCCCCAGAGTATATGGCCCCACCTGACGGCAGTTGTCAGGTAGTGAAGAGCACAGGCATGGGTGGCTCAGGAACGTCAGCTGATTGTACCACAGCGCCGTGCGGACGTGTGGGCTGATTGGAAGTGGAGCGTCAGGGAGCGTGTCAGTGAAAGAGCCGGGGCGGTAGTGGTGTGCTTGACGTACGACAATTGAGTACGTTGTTTCGAAGCCGTTGTGACCAGTGTGTGTGTGTGTGCCACCTGTGCACTGCAGTACAGTATTAGTATTCCATAATTGGCACTATCCTCACCGTACCATGGAACGCTACACATTTGTAGAACTGAGGGACATGCATTTTGTCTACGGCCTTGCAGATGGCAATGGACGAGCAGCTGCACGCCTTTATCGCGGACGGTATCCGGAGAGGCGACAACCCGACAGCAGGTTGTTTTCGAACGTTCACCGTACCCTTGGTGAATCGGGTGTGTTACGTGAAGGCCATCATGTCGGTCACCCAAGACATGTGCGCACCGCCGGGTCGAGGAGGACGTACTTGCTCGCGTGGACGACACACCGTCCACTAGCACCCGTAGCATTGCACGTGCAATGGGAGTATCACAGTCGACAGTGTGGCGTGTCCTTCATGATGATCTGCTGTATTCCTATCATCCACAGCGAGTCCACGCGTTGCAGGCTGGGGATTACCCACGACGTGTGGAATTCTGTCAACGACTGTTGCATTTTTGTACCGACGATCCCCGTTTTTTGCGCCATGTGCTTTTCACGGACGAGGCAATATTCACCCGTGAGGGCATCTTCAATTGCCGAAACAGCCATGTGTGGGATTATAAAAATCCACATGCAGCAGTCGAGGTGTACCATCAGACCCAGTTTGCAGTGAATATCTGGGCAGGTATCATCGATGAACAGATTATCGGTCCATACCTGCTGCCACCACGTTTAAATGGCCGCCTCTATCGCACCTTTCTTGCATCAGTCCTTCCAGAGCTGCTAGAAGATGTACCCCTCAACGTGCGACATCGTATGTGGTTTCAATTGGATGGAGCACCTGCACATTTTGATGGCACAGTGCGAACCCTTTTGCACCATACCTACCCACAGCGCTGGATCGGCAGAGAGGGCCCCGTCCCCTGGACCGCCCGTTCGCCTGACCTCACACCAATGGATTTCTTCTTGTGGGGCCATGTGAAAACACTCGTCTACGAGACCCCGGTGCCTGACAAGGAAACATTGGTAGCGCGGATACTTGCAGCATCGGCCGAGGTGTGTAACATGCCAGGGATTTTTGATAGGGTTCGCCAGAATTTCCTGCGACGCTGCAATGCCTGCATTGAATGTGGTGGTCGTCAATTTGAGCAACTTTTGTAACAACGTCAGTCCGGGGTGCGACTACGTACTACGTACTATTCCTATCTGTAAGTGCACCTTTGCGTGGCAATAAACCTCCTGTGCCCGTAGTTGCTTTGTTTGTCCTGCTGGCGCACGACCTCTGTGTGACATCCCCTCGGTGCTGCTACGGGGAATCCCTCGTCCCGCATTTGTTGTCTCCTTGACAGGTACCATTCCCCGTCCGGTCCTCTTTCTCTTTTGTTGCACCGTGCTTTGTTCTTGCTGCGGTGTCTCCCCACTGTGTTTGGGGACTCCCCACGCGCTGCATGTGTTTGTTTCCCGCTGTGCAATTGTTACTTCATGCTTCATTGCTTCTTTTGTCCCTACCGTTGTCGATCGCTACCCTTTCCCTTCACTTGTCTTGCGGGACACTCCTATTTCCTTTGTGGAACCCCATGCGCATGCGTTGCGCAGCTGCCGCCTAGTGTTTTTCGGATGGGCGACTTTGGTGTTCCTTTTGACTTCGTTTGTTCCGCCTTTCTATCTTCACTGGTACTGGCTGTACAGAGGTGTGAAGTTCATTTTCACACGTTTTCGGCGTTGTCTAGCTCCTCACGGAGTCATCTCTCGGCAAAGTGGAAGGGAACTTTCGTCTCTATTTCATGGGAGGTATCTGTGGTTTTCGTTTGTACTATACCTTTAGAATCACCCTGTATATATTACAAAATAGTTCAAATAGTGCGAGCGCCATTGAAAAGTCATGATAATTCTATGTTTAGAAAATAATATATTTATAATTAAATATTGCGTTCTAGGAATTATTATTACAATAAAGAACATGTCTAATTGTGAGTTAAGAAAAAGCAATAATAAAGAGACATTCTCGCATCAGATTGCAGTTCGAAAAAGTCAGGACAGGGATTGAAAGTAGCGCACTGTCCTGACTAAATCGCTGAATCGGACGTCTGGTAGCCTTGCATCAATGATTATAAAACTAAAACTACCCAATATTGCAGCCTGAAGACTTTTGCGCAAGATACAGATTCATTTATGTAAGAACAAAATTGATTTGATTTGATTGATTTAATTTATTTTACTTCGCGTTTTGTGCCTCTTCGCTAATTTGCGAAGATGGGGATGAGTGATGAAATGATGAAATTGATGAATGGACATTCACAAACAACCAAGCCCGACCAGGATTCGAACCCGGGACCCTTGGCGTCGCAGCGCGATGTGCTAACCACTCGGCCACAGGGTAGGGCAAGAACAAAATTGAAATTTTTACACATTTCTAAAATCGACGATGTTATTTTCGTAGTTATTGATAGGTTCACATTTAAATATTTTTTCAGGGTTCGAGGGGGACATGGTCCCCATGCCCACCTGAGTACTGACCTGGCGTAGACAGTGGGAGAGAAATTTTGGAGAATCTTTGTATTAAATTTATTATTTACATCCACCTTATGCTCAGATAGGTTTATTGACAATCGTGAACTTCTCGTTTAATATATAATATTTGGTTTTAAACGACGGGAGAATATTGGTCAAATTTCCTTTCGTGTTCTTTTGAGGGAATATATACTTCTACAATAGCTATAGCGTTCGGAAACTGTGAAAAAAACTGACTTGGTTTTCAAAGGCAGACAAGCTTGGTAGCGTAGCTTGCTCGCGTTCAAAGTGACTCTCTCACGTTATTCAAGGCCGATTCTTATCGCAAAACACTGTGCGTCGATGCACAGTGTCTGCACCCAGCAAGTTACAAGTGACCAGAGTCGAATTTGAAAGAGAATCTGAAGCAGTGGCGTAGCGTTATAGTACGCCCATACGCCTGGCGTTCCCTGATTTAAAATTTCAAAGATACGTAAATGCTGTAAATATAAAGTAAACCTTGACTAATTTCATATATGTTTGACCTTCATGGCTTTATAATAGCTATTTTTCGCTATCCGCTTGCAACGGTCCACTAACAACACTCGTTCCAGTATTTTTTTCAATGCCTTTCCTGCCTGGACGCCGGGCAGGTTCGGCGTAAAGAACTTTATATTCCTTGCTGTCTTTCTGGAGGGAAAGCTTGGACAGGCTTGGATCTCCACCAGTAGCGGCTCGTGCTTAAAATAACAGGTGAAGAAGTACATTTATAGGCAATGAAAAACAAATAGTAAGTTGAACTGAATCATGCTTGACTCACCTACGTTTTGTAGATCAAATCGATCCTTTTATCTTTCAGGGCCGCAAATCTTTCGATAATGTCTTCATGGAAGGGGTGACGTTCAATAAGTTCGTTCAAGAGCTCCTTTTGGATTGAAACGTTCGCCAAAGATGAAAGTCGGTTCTGTGATGTAGCGCTTCTTGAGTAGGTTTTTATTCTCTTGAGGCACGAGAAACTCCTTTCCACTGATGCACTGGTTGAGGGTATTGTTTCGACCAGGGTGAAGAGTTTGTAAGTTTCCTCGAATACATCTCGATTTGCCCTCAAAGAATGAAGAACTTCTTCAGGTGTGCAATTTTTGTACTTTAAATGATCATTGTAAAAAAGAGACAGCTCATTTTTAAGGCACTGAGGCTTATTGAATATATGGGGATAACACTGTTGTAGCTGGCATAGTGCATCGGAGGGGAAATTAATGGAATGTGTCTGAAATTTCGATGTGTCTACAAGACAGAGGAACTTCAATTTGCCACAGTCTTGAAACCGAACACTTATTTGCATCAAAATATTATCAAGTATTTCAAAGTAGAGGATTCTATAATTAAGGAAAATTTCTGATTGTTCTCTTCCGGTAGTCACACTCGTGAGTTTGGCTGTGTTTTCAAACAATGTACCGATATATTGTTCGTTCCTTCTTGCCGTTAGAATATCAGTCGTACTATTGATTTTAGCCACGCAGAAACTGATATCCAACGATCCTTTCTGAAGAACATCGAAAAGAACGTCAGTCTTACTAAAAATGTCATTGAAAACTACGGCCAGGAAAGTGAACTGAAAACTGTTCATTTCATAAAGAAAACCTTTGCTTGATCGAATGGCCTTTTCATCAGATTCTGGATCGTCCATAATTATTTCAAATACATGTTTCAGCCTGTCCCAGTCTTCAATGATCACACGAATGAGTCTGGAATGGGAACTCCACCTCGTCTCAGTTAAAGTTGGAATTCTTTTGGCCAAAACTGAGCGTGCGTTCGCTTGGCAGATTTGTGAAAAAAAATTTGAAAACCACTGATACTCGCAAAAAATATGCGGCATTTTGAATTGCTATTGCAACTTTGTTTCAGAACTATATTTAGCCGATGGGCTAAACAATGGACAAACATTGCTTGAGGTGCTTTATCCTTAATTCTTTTCTGCAGTCCGTTTAAGTGCCCTGACATTACACTTGCCCCATCGTAGCATTGCGCAACTAATTTACGTTCATAATCAAACTCTTTCAATACACCGTCTAACAAATGAAAGAGTGTTTCTGCAGACCTATCAGCACTTACGTCAAAAAACCTAAAAATCGTTCAACCAGTTTCCCCTCTTCATTAACATATCTTACAATAATGGAGCACTGTGATATCTGGCAAATATCTGTGGTGTCATCCACTTGAACAGAAAAAAAAACCTGAAGCTTTAATTTCATTCCTAACATATTCCTGTAAGTACTCAAAAATGCATGCAATGAGTTCGTTTTGTATTTGTTCGTTTGTCTTAGAGTCACCACTGAACACGTTTTTTATTTTCTTGTAATGGTTCTGTATTTCTAACGACCTTCTCGATATTAATAATGCAACAAGTTCCTTGAAATTCCCACGATTAAGCGAAGACACGCTTTCGTCGTGACCCCTGAATGCAAGTTCTTGTTTACATACGAGTAAATACAGCGTTGCGTCAACTATTAATTGTAGGAAAAGGCTATTTAATCTTACATTTTCATTGAACCGTACATTTAAAAGCCTACTATTTTCTTGAAGGGCATCTGCTATGGTATTCCTGTTTTTTCAAAAACTTTGAATTTTAATTTACACTTTAAATGTTCCACCGAATCATTGTGCTTATGCAGAGAACGCGTTATATTGACAAAATCGTTATACCCTTCTTTATTCCACACACTGTATTTGTTGCTAAACAGTAAACAAAGCCATCAGAACAACGATTGCAAATAGCGACTACTACACAACCAAGGAAAGTCGACAAACCAGGAACTTTTAAATTTAATGTTGTACGATTTCCCTTCCTTTTTGTTCTCTCGCTTAACTGATATTTGAAGAATGTCAGTGGGCCGCCCACAATTTAAAACGCCTTTTTTGTCTTCATCCGTCCATCTGGAAAATGGTGTCTGCAACAAATTACACACTAAGTCATTTACTGGGTTCATTGTAGAAACCACAGCTCAACACATGAACACAACACACGATAGGAAACGCGAAACACACACGCGGAACAAGATCTCTCGAGAACGCAAAGATTTTGCCACAGCCACTGGATGCAATGTTTTCTCCGACGAGAGAACTGCTGCACCTAGAAGGCGACACCCGTTCAAGGCCAACGCTAGGTGACGTCACCGTTGCCATGACAACCGGCTAAGTTTTCCGCAACCTGGCGGCGTTTGCTCTTGGGTTGTTTATGCTACGACGAACTCTTCACGTGCGTAGCGCCGAGCGGCGTATTATTTGAGTATTATCGTGTGCGTTCTGCTGGGAAATAGTTTAATTTAACAAGCAAATGAAAAATGCCAATATTAATTTGAAAATTAGGTGAAAACATCTGCACTTGTTGCACTTGGCCAGCCGCCACTGATCTCCACAGCACGCGCGCAAATGCTCTCTCGTACGAAAGCGTATAGAGCAGAGGGTTACGTCATTGGTTCACGTGACCCTTCCTGCCTTCTGAAGCAGACGACAGCGGTAGAATTCCTACCCAGTTCTTCGCACTCGTGGAACTCGTGCTATGTGATGCTACAATAGGCAATATTGACTGACGTAACTTTACCAAACTCAAATATACCATTTCTTAATGACCATTGCATTGTATAATTCAACGCACGAAGAGCGATGTGTATTAAAAACTGAAAGATCAACACAGTTTTTGTCAAATAAGTTGGTGAAGTCCTCGTGGTAAAAGTTCAGCCTGTGCCTGCTCTATAACTTAACCCGCCAACTATTCCTTTTTTTATTATTATTTTTTCGTTAGTTTCTATGTGCTTAATATTGTGTCAATGAAAATGTTTAGCATTCATTTGAAAACTATTAACATCGAATGGTCTGTGGACAAAATTATTTTAAAATGTTTATCACCATTCCCAGATGCAATAAACAGTGGTCTGAATTACTAATCTGCACTGTTACGTCAGTAGAGTGTACGATAGTTGAATCATCCACCCACCTCCGTGTCAGAGTGTTTTGCACAGCGCACCAAGACGACAGAGGTCCTTGGTTCGAATCCCGGCGTTAGCACGGGTGTTCTTTATGAGTGTCCCTTCATCAAGTTCATCAATATCATCACTCACATTCATATTCGTGATTAACCAAAAGTGGTAGAAAAGCGAAGTAAAATAAACCAAATCAATCAGTACTTGGATCGCCCACAACAATGACGTCTAAAATAAACAAATAAATGAATTAACACACATTCAAAGGGATATTTTCATGTATAAGATCGTGAATTATGATACTGTAACGATAATTGTGTACTGCTTCAAAGATATTGACAAATACCGTAAGTAGAGACAATTGGAGAGTTCTAAAACCTCATTTGGGGCTCGAATCATCATGTGGGGCTCGTCGTAGCCTTTTATGATGTATATTTTGAGGGCAGAGTTGGCAACACTGTGGGCCCACTGTAGCTTTTTATGAGGGGGGTCTATTGCCCTCTGTTTACATCTGGCAACACTGCCGTAGATTCTTTGACAGTGTTGTTAACCTACTGGGTTTTTCACTGTAAACTTTTATCAAAGGACCTGAGGGACCCATGTATTTTTTATGTCTGGCAACACTGTTGGGGGCACAGAGTTGGCAAGACTGTGGGCCCTTACTGTAGCCTTTTATGAGGGGGACCCATTGCCCCCTTTTTATATTTGGCAACTCTATTGGATGTTTTTTTTTTTTGAGGCTTGGGTTTTGCCAACCCATCCGAAGAAAATTCCACTATATGATCTTTCACTGGCTAAGCTAACCTACAAATAGGAATTGGCAACACTGACGAGGCTCGAATTATTATTTGAGCCTCGAATCATTATTTGAGCCTCGTCAGTGTTGCCTACCCACTCTACAAAAATTCTACTATATGATATTTTGAAGCTTTTCAAGGTGTATGTTAACCTCACAAGCAATGTTGCCAACTCGGGGCGAGGCGTAGCCTTTTATGGTGTATGTTAACCCCACCAGCAGTGTTTCCAACTCGTCGTAGCTTTTCACGGTATATAATTTTTTTAGCTTTTTGTGTGAGTGTACGTGTGCCCGAACAAAACGTAGCCTTTCACGATGTGTTTTTGATAATGTATGTTAACCTCACTGGCAGTATTGCCAACTCGCTCTACAAAACACAAAACTTGCTGAAATTGGCTTGCTCGAAACGAATCGCTAAATATAAAATAAAATAACAATGCCTATGAACCTGTTTGGCTTCAGGAAGCAGGCTATGGAGGTATCCGCCCAAAGCGCACCGTCGCCACCTGCAAGCTGGGACCTGTTACCCTCCCTATTATCTAAACTCAACGGTTTGTTGATTATACACTTGAATAGCATCCTGACCCAGTACGACGAGGATGTGGGCAAGACTTTCTACATATTCAAAAACAACTTGAATTATTACCAATTCCCCATCTCCGGCAAACTGCAGTTTGACATGAATCCCGAGAATAAAGGAGAGGCCAAAATTTCCTCCGGCAAGAACATCTATCGCATCAAACACGATAGGATGAACAGTACCACCACGTACGATGTATCTGCTGGCGATCGCCTGTACATAGAGCTCTTGGACGACTACGACAAACTCATCCCTCTTTTCATAGAAATGAAAATTAGCTATCCTATAATAAATAACAATAATGCCTAACGATATTTTTGGCCATACGAAACGCGACGACCATGGCGACGAGCTTCTCATGCTCGACGTCAGGGTCAAGAAGCTGCGAAGCGATCTGCAGGCCCTCCAGTCCACGCTCAACTCCAGCCTCCAGTCCGAGATAGCCAGCTTGCAGTCTCTGTGCTTGGACCCTGTACTCAAGATTGATGCAGAGCTAAAATCGCTGCTGCAAAAATACACCGACCTCGCGTCGATAGACAATCTCGACAAGCTGGCACTGAGTGTGGGCAATCTGCAGAACAAACTTCTGAAGCTGCAACAAACGCAAACCTCAGACGTTGAACAGCTGAAACAACGCTTGCAGGATCAAACAAGCAACATCCAAACCGAACTGCAAACTATCATCCAAAGCATTAAAACACAAGACGACTACGATCGCGTGAACGCTAGTATTGCTAAATTGCGCGAACAGTTTCAATCTTTCGAAATCCCTACGTTGGAAAGCATCAAGGCTGAGCTTCAAACAGATGCTTTGCATGCGGCCATCAACGAAGTAAAAACTAAACTCCAAACGCTGGAGGATTTTATCAACAATCTACCGTCGTCCAGCGAACTGAACGCCATTGCCCGTAGCGTGGCCAACATCAAACTCCAACTTGAGACCTACGAGGATTTCGGGAAGCTGCAAGGCACCATAACCCATATTGAGGATGCTCTTGCTGTTATTAGAAATGATCTGGCGAACGTTCACGATGA
Organism: Lepisma saccharinum; assembly: GCF_977018435.1. NCBI lineage: Eukaryota > Metazoa > Arthropoda > Insecta > Zygentoma > Lepismatidae > Lepisma > Lepisma saccharinum. The sequence continues at coordinate 50,987,822 of NC_139236.1, forward strand.
GCTGGAAACCAAACTGCCGGGCATCAGGGATACACTGGCCAACGTCCAACAGCAAATCGCCAAACTGGAAAATCTGAATCCAGAATCCGAGTTGTCTCATTTCCATCACTTGATCGACGACATACAGACTAAGTTGGAAACCCTTCAGCAATCTACCCCCACCCAGGATGACATAACACAACTGCAAGAAGGCATACGTGCTGCTGCCGATGCCTCCGAGTTGGACGCGGTGAAAAAAGCTTTGGAATCGCTCCAAAACACGGTGGCCACCCTGCCTACCTCTCAGGAACTGAAAAGCGTGAAGAGAACTCTCAACCGAATACTCAAATCCGACGACATCAAAAACATCCAATCCGAAATTGAATCGATACGGGGGTCTGTCGCGACTTTACCTACCAACCAGAACATCACCGAGCTGCATGAATTGTTTGCGGAAATTAAAACCCAGGTCCACGACCTTGTAATACAGAGCTCCAAGTTGACGCTTGTAGAAAGCCTGCAGCAGATTATTGCCAGCGTGAAAAAGCAAATTGGGAGTATCGAGGCAAGTCAGGAATCGACTATAGCTAATTTCAGCACCCAACTACATGACTTAAATGAAAAATTCAAGAGCCTTATTGTCGATGTAAAGATCAAACCAAACTACGACACTGTTGTTCATGCTATCGAGGAACACCTGGAATCGGTGAATGGCAGATTGGAGGATGTGGAGACTGAGGTTCGAACCAATGTAAACACTCTAAATGCCAGCATCGACAATCTCAAGTCTACGATTGTCATCGAACTGTACAGCATACCAAACAGAGAGTTCTCCTCCCCTTTCAATCCAGGTTACAAACTCTACATGTTGACTCCTGCAAAAGCCTATCATCAATTTTTCCTCGCTGGCACACTTCAGTTCGTCAAGGTTTCCTACTGGTCTTTGCCTCACGCAACCCACTACCCAATCATGACCGTGACGAACATTGGCGATGAGCCTAAAATAAGAGGAGTTGAGCTGGTCGATTTCACACACCCCGAAAGTCGCGAGACTGCCTATGCCGAAGATGCCACTTAAATTATCGACATAGAAATAGGTGACAAGCTGTATATAGAAAACCCAGCATTGTCTGCAGCCAGAAATCCCATCCAGGCTATATTCTTATTTTCGCGCCATGTCTAGGCAGGGTATCGTGAACGAGCTGCATAAAACTGCACGACGAAACTACAAACGACTGGCGGTGGTGACCAAAGGCGTGGATGACCTTTGGCAGGCTGACCTTGTGGAAATGAGTAGCGGCAACCTAAAAAATGTACATAAAATCAACAAAGGATACAAGTATCTTCTTACTGTTATAGATACATTTTCAAAATTTGCGTGGGCTTTGCCCCTCAAGGCTAAAACAGGTGTGTGCGTAATGGAAGCATTCAAAACTATTTTCAATGAAAGTGGCAGGCGACCTCGATTTCTTCAAACGGATAACGGAAAAGAATTTTACAACTCGATATTTCAACAGTTTGTTCAGAAGCAAAATATTCAACATTACTCGACTTTCAGTCACATCAAAGCCAGCATAGTGGAACGTTTTAACCGTACTCTCAAAACACGCATGTGGAAACGATTCACGCTTCAAGGTAACCACAAGTGGGTCAATGTGCTTCCGGAACTCGTAAACGACTATAATCACAGTTTGCATAGCACGATACACATGAAGCCTGCCGATGTCAGCAAGTCTGATGAGGCACAATTGATCTCTACTGTTTATTGCCCCAAGTACCGGCCCACTAACAAAAAACCGAAATTCAAAATTGGAGACCAAGTAAGAATTAGTAAATTTAAGCGCATGTTTGAAAAAGGCTTTACCAAAAACTGGAGTACGGAACTTTTCACTGTTGCTCGATTGTTACCCGGTAACCATCACACGTATATAATAAAAGATAATCGCGACGAAATTTTGAAAGGGCGATTCTACGAGGAGGAACTCTCTAAAACAAAATACCCCAATACGTATCTTATCGAAAAAGTATTACGTAGAAAAGGTGACAAACTGTTGGTGAAATGGTTGGGACTCGAGGAAAAAAGTTGGATCGACGCAAACGAGGTGATTGTGTAACGGGTGCTTGGGATGTGGTGAGGCGACTGCCAGATTTTCCCCCGGAGCGTCAGGCTAGGAAAAACGGCGAACTGTTGCCGGACAACATTCGCTGCCTTATTGTCGGACCTTCAGGGTGTGGGAAAACAACTTTACTTATTGATAATTTTCTTCTTGCTCCCGACTGGTTAGATTGGAAGAACAGGCACTTGTATGTTTTTTCCAAAAGTTTGGAGCAAGCAAAATATCAACAGCTGACAAAACTGTACGAAGGGCTGAGCATAGCTACTTTTGCCTCCGAAGTAATGCCACTAGACTGCTGCCATGAAAATTCGGTGGTGGTCTTCGACGATGTCATCCTGGAGAACCATAACGAAATTCGCAATTTTTTTACACAGGGGCGGCACAGAGGCATGGACTGCTTCTACCTTGCTCAGACTTTTTCTAAAATTCCCAAGCAGCTTCTCCGAGACAACGCTAATTTTATTTGCTTGTTTCGTCAAGACCACACCAATTTAAAACATGCTTACGATGATTATGTAGGCGGGGACATGAACTACAATCAGTTTTCCAAATTTTGCTCTTCATGCTGGAATCAAGATGATTTCGGATTCGCCACGATAGACATGACGAGGAAACCCAATGACGGAAAATACAGAAACAAAATAAACAACTTTCTAAACGTTGCGAAGTTACAAGAAACGTCTTGACGTATTATAAATAACAAATAATGAAACGCAAACTCGCAGACAACAACTTGAAGCTGCGCGACTACCTGGCCAAACGCTTCAGGGGTTGGAAATCAGAGAATCGCGGAATTTACGAAGAGAAAAAGCGACAGGACCAACCTATTATTGATGCTATAAGTGGACTAGGTAAAGACATCAAAGATGTTACCGAGCAAAATAAAGATTTAATCAACGAGCTCGTGCCACTTGCTGCTCGAAATTATGCTGTGCCTACACCGATATCCAGTATTCACACTACCCCGTTCGAACTTGGAGCTGCACCTCTGAGACGTCAGGTTCTAGGCAGTACCTCTTCGGACAAGGTAGTTGAATTAGGTCTGTTGGCGAGAGATTACCTGAGCACCGGGAAATTTGAAAAGGACGAGGTGTTTGGATTGTACCCCTCTGTGGAACCTAACGAGGGTGTGGTTTGGAAAATTGGAAAGTCAAAAGTTACGTTCGAAGGTGACGACGTGAAAATTAATTTGGGCGAGAAGAACAGCTGGACTAGGTATCCTGGCACTGTGGGCCTGTGGGAACTTATCACCAAAAAGCAACCTAAAGATTACACAGACGAGGATTACCAAAGTTACACAGAAATTTTAATCATGACGGATGCCCTGTACCAAAACAACGATGCAACACAGAATCGCGTAAAATCAAGCAGTGGAGAAAAATACAGAAACCTCATCAAGCCAATATGGAACCAAATTAAAACTGGCAGCGGTGTCAAACTCTACAATACCCTACCTAAAGAGTTTGTTTGGGTAGACGACGTAAGGAAGCTTGTAGATCGATTGCTGGTTATCGCAGGCGAAGAAAATGCAGGCAATCGCAACTTCCACAACGAGAAGGTGGGCATCATGGACATGATTAGCACCAAGCTTAGCAACTTTATTGTCAACGACAACAAAGGTATAGGTTACCTTATCAAAATCATCAACACCCTGCCTCCCAAATTCTGGAATGTGGCCGAGGGTCGAGGTCTCGTGAACGACATCATCAACAAGCTACCCTTCGAGATGCACCTACCAGGTTACCAATACTGCGGACCGGGTACTAAACTGGAACGGCGACTGGAGAGAGGAGACAAGGGGGTAAATCTGCTGGATGCTGCATGCAAGGATCACGACATTGCTTACAACACATATACGAATTTAGATGCGCGTCACGATGCTGATAGAAAATTGGAGCATGCCGCGTTCGGGAGACTCGTCAGCAGAGACGCCTCGCTGGGTGAACGGGTTGCAGCATTGGGCACGACCATTGCCATGAATACAAAACGAAAATTGGGGTGGGGGCTGTAATTAAATAACATACAGTAAAAAAATGTCTATGCATATAACAGACTTACCAACAGAAGTGTTATACAAAATATTTACATTTACTTTCGACGATAGTCACGAGGATGTTAAAAAGCTTATTGATTTAGTTAAAATAACACCACAATTTCGCTTGCCCTGTGAAATGCTACTTCTGGATCATCTGAGAAAAATAAGCGGTGTAAAATCTTCTTCTTCTCCCTATGCTTTTTTTTTCGGGCTGCTGATGAAAAATTGGCTGATAAGATGGACGAACTTCACGAGTGGAGACAGGGGAGGAGACGATATACAGACGACTGGTATGCTTCAAATGCTGAAACCAGCAGGATCATCGATCACTTGATCGCATTAGGCAATGCCGAAATTTTTTTCTATAAATAACATACTGTAAAAAATCTACGAGACCAAAAAAAATATTTCTTCGATATGAGTGAAAAAATTAGTGACGTCCAGGCATTAAAACAAATGCTAAATTTGTCAGTCGAATATATAAAAATTCAGGAATTGGAAGTGGACAAACCTTATGCAATAACTTCTGGTTCAATTGTTGCAACCCAGTTTGGTCCTAAAGTACGTCTGTTGCTCAACGGACAATACAGTCTATTTTTACCAGATCGATACGCTAACATGTTATCCGACGAGAAGCTATCCATTTTAATCGAGAACACAACTCGAATCGTGTACAAGGGGACAAAAGAACTTCTTGGTAAGAAAACAAAGCACATAATCGAATTTGTTTAATAGCTGCAAAGTATATATAAATAACATACCGTAAAAAAATTACACGGGAGGGAAAACAAAAAATCTCTGAACATATATAAAATAACATACCGTAAAAAAAAAATACATTATGAAGGCCAAGGGCGTCGTGTACCAGATACCATATTCGAATCTGAAAACGCTGGGTGCCCTCAATGGGTTACTCACCAAGAAACAACGCGAGAAGAAACGTTCATGCTCGTCTAAAGGACACGGAATGAAATTGCTGCTCAGCACTCCACAATTGAAAAAGTTGCAGCATTCGCGGAAGCAGCAGAAGATTGGAGGTTTCATATTCAGCATTCCGGCCATCTTGGCAGCTTTGGGTGCAGTGGGTAGTTTGGCAGGAGGCAGTTCTGCCATTGCCAAAACCGTCATCGATGCAAAAAAGAACAAGGCCGAGCTGGAAGAACAGAAACGTCACAACCTGGCTATGGAAAAGAAGGGGAAAGGTGTGACCAAAAAGCAAAAAAGCAACCTCGATGCTTTGAAGAAATATAAAAAAAAGAAAAAGCCCTGTCCAACTTCGATATTGAATCTCTGATCGAACCGTTGGGAATAAGGAACTTCAGGGGTGTTTTCATGTCCGATTCTCTACCCTCTGCTGTGAAGAAAAAGGAGTATGGCGTGGTCAACCTGGACAGTTACAAAAATCCTGGTACACATTGGATATGCTACCTCAAAATTAACGATAACAATGCATTTGTTTTTGATTCGTTCGGTGGTACACCGCCTGCCAGGTTGGTGAAGTATCTCAGTGTTGCCAACCTCTACTACAATGACAAACGCATCCAGGGTTTCACCGATGTTAACTGCGGCCACCTATGCCTTTCCGTTCTCGCATACATGTCTAAAATAAATAACCCGTCGGTGGAACATTTTCAGAAAGCATTGTGGTACCTAAAACACCATGGGAGTGTTCCATCTCACCAGCGAGACTTCGGTCTTGAAACTCGCGTTGCATGACGACATCATCTATCCTAAATCTATTGCTCTTCGTGCATTCTACAGCATGTACCTGATACCCAATGTCACGGAGCACAATAACAAAATTACTGTTGGAAATGAAAAAAATAGTTATCACGCCAGGACAGTACAATCTGTCTACCTTGCAAGCCCAATTGCCAAGAAATGTACTGCTATCTCAAAATTCTGTAACTCACAGAGTTGAAATTGTGTCTGCTACGGAAACAGTAGACCTAGGCACTGTTGGAGAGCTTCTGGGATTCGAGAACAACACAAAGCTCGAACCTGGCATCAAGCACATGGGTGCCAACATTCCTAAATTTCTAGCCATCGAGACTCTGAACATACATTGCAACGTGGCAGAAGGCATGATCACCAAATCCTCGGATGGCATCCCAGGCAGCCACAAACAGACAGGTATCATCGATACGTTCAAACCAAACTCTGAATTCATGGAACCGATTATCTACACACCCTCACCACCGATATACTTCCCTATATCTCGTAATCGCATAGACAACATAGAATTGGCAGTGACAAACGAAAAAAATGAGGTGGTGAATTTTGCCGGAGCTACTACCACCGCCGTCGTGGAGATTAACGTATAATAAATAACAATCATGGAGCAAATCGAAAGTTACGAGTTGCAATCTTTCCCACCCAATCGCCGCACGTTCGCCAATTTGAACGAGCCGAACAGGGAGATCGAATACGATGTGGACGTTGGGGATGGGTTCATTCACCCTCACAGAGCTGATTTGTATATCAAGTTTGATGTGGTGAAGAGAGACAACGGCGAAGCATTCCACGCCAATGCAAATTTAAAACTTGTGGACAATTTTGTGCCGCATCTGTTCTCGCAAGTGGAAGTTAGAAAGCATGGCACCGTCATCGATAGGGTTGACTACCCTGGGATTACTTCTACAGCTGTGGGAACACTGAAACTCTCCAAGACCGATGCAGCATACTACCAGGCAGAGGGATTCGAAGTAGATACAAAAATCAAAACTCGAAGCCACACAGTACTGTTTCCCATGCGCTTGCTTCCAGGCTTCTTCTCCGACTACACGGAGATTATGTGGAAGGGTGGCTTGCGCGTCACTTTTCGCAGAAGCGCCAACGACAACGATGTGCTGATGCGTTACAGCACCTTGGGTGCAGATGGTGCAGCACTTGCCAACACACTACCCGACGCAGCCAAGTGCGTCATCCAGTTCATGGAGCTGCGCATGCCTGTGGTGGAATACGAATCTAACTACGGTCTCAAGTACAAAGCCGACATTTTGAAGAACCCCCAAGTGCCCATCCAATTTTACGGTTACCAGTGTGTGCAGAAACCTGCTTCCGGCAGCCATTTTGAATTTGATGTTACGACGCAGTTCAACAGCATCCGGTACGATATGCCTGAGTTTGCGGTCGTGCTCTTCCAGACGGGGAAAGATAATAACCAAGAGAAAGATTCTAGCCAGTTTGATAATTGCAAAATTAAGAATGTTTACCTCAAAAATGGAAGGAATGAAGTTTTTCCACGCGAAAATTATAACTTAAACATTACGAACAACGATTACCTGAAATTTTACGAGGCGTACACAGCTTACAAGAGAGTGACCTCCGGCAATGTGGACGTGTACTACAACCCCAACGAGTTCATAGCTCGCAGACCCATGTTTGTCATCAACACATCTAAAAGAAAACAGGTGGTTGTTAACGATCGTACCAACATCAAGATTGTATGCGAGTTCCACGACGCCTTGCCTGCAGATACTCTGTGCAGCGTCATTCTTATTGCAGAGAAAACATTTGTGTATGACGTCAAGAATGAAAGAGTAACTGAACAGTTTTAGATACAAAAAAAATAATTAAAAACATAGCACACAATAAGAAATGTGGAATTTTATATACACAAGTACAAACTACAATAAGCAGTTTCCCAGAAGTTTAATTTTACTGTGCCATGCATGTAATCGAGGAAGTTGAAGTAAATTAAAATTGATTTTTTTTTCATTTTGCATTGCCTATTATTTTTTGTTGCACTCTGGGCAGGCCTTACTAGTTTGGAGGCGATAGTGGCCCCACGGAAGTGTATGGACCCCACATTCAAGAATACACCTCTTGTCGTCGTGTGCATCCAGAGCAACTTTCCTGACAATATTAGTTGTAAGCACATGATCGACGCTTTGGATACGATGCTCTTTTTGTAGAATGGGCGATTTTGTTCTGAGGCACTCGAGGTAATACTCAAACTTGAGGTGCTCCCGAACCACTTGCCTGCTTACACCCTTTGCCTTTTTTGTTACAGAACCCTCAGCCCGGATCGCATAGGCTTTGGCACGAAGTCCAGCAAACTCCACAATCACATCCCCGTCTTTCTCGTCCTTGAGTTTGCCGGGTATTTTTTTGTTCCGGGGCAGAATTCCATACCGGTTTAGCTGGGGATAGCCCGATGTGTCGAAGAGCTTGACAAGAGCTGGAACTTTGGCTATATCACCATACGCATCGGCCGTGCGAACATGGTACACCAAGCTGTCTGTGTCTGTGTAGAGGAGCGAGATATTGTGGTTGTAGTGTGCACGTAGTATGTCGTAATATGTCTCGAACATGCACAACTTGCTCAGATCCAAAACTGCAGCTCCCACATAGATGGGCTTGTTGAGTAGTACCTTGCCCCGGTTCATGTGAATCAGAGACATCTGTTCGTTGTAAATTGTTCGAGACCTGAACAGCGGGCTTGCAACAAGTCGACGACACTGTGTTTTCTTCGTCACCAACCTCACATCAACGCGATTTCGCACATTCTCCATGGTCTTCCCAAATACCGCATTGTTCATTAATTTGAAAAAATCGCGATCAAGTTCCGAAGTGGCAGCAGTGCGATGTTTGGTGTTCAGTTCGATGTACGGCTTCAACCATGGAGACTGCCTGAACAAGAGCACGTGGTAAACTGCTTTGACCGAGACCCCTTGCTGCATTAACCACTGGAGGTTCCGGTAGTGTAGCACATAACGCTTTTTGGGCTCCAAGTCCATGACGAGCTTCGGTTGATCCGAGCCAGGTGGACACTTGAATTCCGGAGCAGGCGAAAGGTCACAGAATGTATCCTGCAGCTTCTCGGGGAAGTCAAGGTCCACCTCGGCAAAAAACCCAAACTCGTCGCACTCTTTTTCGATGTCGTGGTATAAAGGATCAACCCACTCAAACTGTCCTGTTGGGAGTGGCTGCATCATGGAGTGCCCGTAAAGATTATTCACGTCAGTGTACATGATGTAGCTTGATGGTTGGGAGGGGTCGTAACCAGTGGCCATGTGGTGATTGTTGGCGTGTGCGAAGCGTTGCGACACTTGGACCATGCCGCCCCGGATAGCTGTCTCGATGAAAAGCATGATATCAATATCGGAGATAAGTGAAAGTTTAATTTTAGTCAGCAGGAGCATGGCCGACCATGTCAGTCCAGGAAGGCTGTAAAAATATACAGGGTCCAGGTTGTAAATGTTTATCGCAGTCGCCCGAAACGCCTGGAACACATCGGCAAGAAGCGTCACATCAAGCTTCAGGTATGCATCGTGGTAATCACCGAAAGTTCGGCAACCCAACTCGACCCACATAGACTGAGCATGCTTGTACTCCTCGTCGGTAATACCTGAACCTCTCAGCTGGCTGTAGAACTTATCCTGGGGAGGCAGCAACTCTTCTTCGAACTTGGAAGGGTCTGTGACGTATTCGTAGGGGTAGACCCCTTTACGGCTGATGAGTGCGACATCTAAGTTCGGGAAACTTGATGTGGTAATGGCTAGTTGGTCGTCTCTGAGCTTCCCAGCAAGAGCATCGAGGCTTGCCTGGAGGAACCTCAGAGAGTCGAGGAACCGAAGCTCGATGCTGCTGCTTGAGTCGGGGATCGGCACCCACTTGCTGATGCTAATATAACGCTCCTCGTTTTGTGCCAGAACATTAATTCTCGCATTGTAGTACCCTAGATGTGTGACCAAGTGATGGAAATCATATCCCGAGACATTGTGAAAAAACACCGGTATGAAGCGCGGGTCCCTGGCTCTCAAGTTACATCTGTTGCACCACGGGCCAATGTAGCTTCCGGTCCCATAATGGTCATGGTGGTGGACCTTTTTGTTATCGTCAGTGAAGACCGAGTTGCAAACAGGACAATTTAGAGCTATTTCGTGCTGATGCTTGTCTTTGGGAGACAGAGGCAGCATGGGCTTGGGGGCCAACAGCACCTTCCCTATCTTGATGCCTTAATGTTGCATTCTCTCCAGGAAGTGTTTGACCGGGTCGGGACCGCGATACACATAGGGCTCGGAGGCAATATGTTGGTCTCGCCACACCACAACATAGGAGTAACTCGAGGCCTCGTGGATTTGGAAAGGAATGGTAGAGGATGTTTCGGGGTTGGGCTCGCAGTTAGACAGAGGTTGAAGAAAGGCCTCGAAGTCTGCTAAAATATAGGCAGGATGCTTCACCATAGCACTGTGCATGCGAAAACACTCTACTGCACCAGGTTCGGGCAGGATAGTTCGTGCAGGCTTGTTGGTACCACAGTAGAGCATGTGGCGAGCTAGCTTCTCAGCAGTAATGTTGGGTCCTCGAGAGTGTTTGAATTTATAATGGTTTCGGTTGTCGAAAGTGGACAGGCACCTGCGACACACCACGATGTGACCATTATGTCTATTTTTCTGATTTGAAACAAGCCGAGAGAGGGAACGGATAAGGGTGTAATGGTGATGGGTTTCGTCCTTGATGAGCAGGAGGTTGATTTCTCGTACCTCGTTGTTGTTGCTCACGTTGCTCACCCGGATGGGGTGGACCTCATGTTTGTTCTCGGTGAGACCGTAAACATTGATGGCTAATTGCAGGCCCAACAAGTCACGAGCACGAACCTCAAACTTGCGAATATGCGAGACTTCTACAGGGTAGGCAATCCCGGCCATTGCAACCTCCAGTTCCGACTCATACTGCTTGTAGTGTGCAACACGGCGTGGACCGTTTTCCCAAGGTATAGGGTGCAATGCTGCCAGCACCGACCAGAGGAAGCATTTGGTGTCTTTGTTCTGAATATTGAGAACAGCTTTCCTTGCTTCAACCTCGGGTGGCAGGGCAATATAGCTAGACCCTGCCAGTGGCAGGAATTTGTTAAGTTTCAGACGAAGTTTGTGGGGGTCGCCACACAGCGAACCGCCCGAGCCTTTAGCCTGATGCTCCTCGTGCTTTGCCACAAACTCCTCGACAAACTTGTCGTAGATGCTGTCGAGGTCAGTGACATCTGCCTGATGCAGTGTTTTTGCTTTTGTCGCATGGAAGAATTTATATATTTCATCAGACGGTTTCTTATACTTGCAGCATAGCACAGCATAGAATTTAGTGGAGTATGTAGCCAATGCATCGTTGAGGATGGATATTATCTTAGCTCGCTCGCTCTCCAGAAAACTACGCACATCGCAGAAGCTGTCTGATGTTATGTTAAAGTCTTCTAATAAATGCTCAAACGCAAATCGGTCTGCTTTCTTCGCCAGCTTGACGCGTTTGGCAGGTGGCGATGCATCGAGGGAGGTTACTTCTACCTTTCGCTTGGAAGGTTGCGGTAGAGATGTTCCAGTGCTCTTGCAAGTAAGCTGGTGTCGCTTGAAGTTGGCAATAGAAATATTTTTTCCACACTTAGAGCACAGTTTGGTCGCACATATTTGTTTTCCCGGCACACAAGTACGACAGTGCCTTTGAAAATGTTTACTTGACACAGCAATTTGGCACGTAGGGCAATTTTTTACAGAACGCATAATGCAGAGATTTTTTGGGGGTATGTTATTTAATATCCAATGCTGTGCAATGCAAAATATAATTGTTCACTTTTTTTTAACTATTTTCTATGACCTTATTTGGTTTTTTTTTTTCGTCAAATTATATGCTTCTAGTCTCCTATACAATACAATATACGTACAATATTGTCAACAGTATCATATTTGAGCAGGTCGCTTGTCACCTAAACACTACAGCTCACAGGTTGGTAAAATCTGACATGAAAGCAGATAATACGCTTAAGTCTTATTTATATGTAATTTTCACGTGCGTAAAATATTGTCAACAGTATCATATTTGAGCAGGTCGCTTGTCACCTAAACACTACAGCTCACAGGTTGGTAAAATCTGACATGAAAGCAGATAATACGCTTAAGTCTTATTTATATGTAATTTTCACGGGCGTACAATATTGTCAACAGTATCATATTTGAGCAGGTCGCTTGTCACCTAAACACTACAGCTCACAGGTTGGTAAAATCTGACATGAAAGCAGATAATACGCTTAAGTCTTATTTATATGTAATTTTCACGGGCGTACAATATTGTCAACAGTATCATATTTGAGCAGGTCGCTTGTCACCTAAACACTACAGCTCACAGGTTGGTAAAATCTGACATGAAAGCAGATAATACGCTTAAGTCTTATTTATATGTAATTTTCACGGGCGTACAATATTGTCAACAGTATCATATTTGAGCAGGTCGCTTGTCACCTAAACACTACAGCTCACAGGTTGGTAAAATCTGACATGAAAGCAGATAATACGCTTAAGTCTTATTTATATGTAATTTTCACGGGCGTACAATATTGTCAACAGTATCATATTTGAGCAGGTCGCTTGTCACCTAAACACTACAGCTCACAGGTTGGTAAAATCTGACATGAAAGCAGATAATACGCTTAAGTCTTATTTATATGTAATTTTCACGAGCGTACAATATTGTCAACAGTATCATATTTGAGCAGGTCGCTTGTCACCTAAACACTACAGCTCACAGGTTGGTAAAATCTGACATGAAAGCAGATAATACGCTTAAGTCTTATTTATATGTAATTTTCACGGGCGTACAATATTGTCAACAGTATCATATTTGAGCAGGTCGCTTGTCACCTAAACACTACAGCTCACAGGTTGGTAAAATCTGACATGAAAGCAGATAATACGCTTAAGTCTTATTTATATGTAATTTTCACGGGCGTACAATATTGTCAACAGTATCATATTTGAGCAGGTCGCTTGTCACCTAAACACTACAGCTCACAGGTTGGTAAAAACTGACATGAAAGCAGATAATACGCTTAAGTCTTATTTATATGTAATTTTCACGGGCGTACAATATTGTCAACAGTATCATATTTGAGCAGGTCGCTTGTCACCTAAACAGCGTCAGTTTCCGTAGAGCTCTCTTTTTTCCATCTTCCCTCTATACAGTGAAGCTGTAAAAGACACAATTAGCTAACCTAGCATACAACATACCTTCCTAATTAATATGGATATTGTAACACATTCCTCTTATTTTATACTGTTGTAAATGGAAAAGATTATGTACGGTAAATGTTTTGTACATTATAGGGAAAAAATGCAAAATATTCCCCCAATTTTAATTCGATCCACCTCTGAATCGATTTTTTACATATTTTCACGCCGGCACATATGTTGTTCTATTTTGCTTCTTTTACTTGCCTTGCTTAATTAACTCTCGCTAATTAGCATCTTTTTTTGGAAGAAGTCAACTAGAACAACATATGGCGGTATGAGAAATATGCAAATTAAAGAATATTTTAGTAATATAAGGGCCCTAGCAATTAGCTTCGTCGACTAAGAGTACTCTTTTAAACGTCTTCAGCTAGATCGTATTACTAAGCGAAGACGTTTAAAATATTTGGGTGTTGAAAAAGTTTGACCTACTTTTTATTTCTATTGTTTGCTAATAGATGGCGCTAATAGTACCCCCTCCCCTCCCTCTCCCTCCTCCTCCTCCTCTGCTGTATGACAAATAGCACAAACATAAAATCAAGATTTTGGAGAGCAAAACATAAAATTTGCATGCATCTAATGTCGAACTAGGAACTTTATCTTTCGGGGAGTCAATATTATTTTTTTACTCAGTCGTCATATAACATGAACACACGCAAATATTCACATGTGCTTTTATTATTTTGTGTTCGGTAAATACAAGTATATTCTTACATAAATTATTGTTTAATTTAATAAATTGTAAACTCGGAGCCTGCTATACTAACATTCCTTCTGTGTTTCATTATACTATTGAAAGCGAATGTTGCGTGCATACGGAAATAACACAGAAAAAAAAGCGGATGGAAGCAATTTAAAATCAGTGGAGCAAGGTTAGTATTACGAGAACGTAAAAACATGTGCTTTCATTCAACTTCGAAAAATAAGAATAAATATGTGCATACAGAACACATATGCTTTCTTTTCACAGTTGTAAAATCATATAAATTGTACATGAAGTAAGTTACGGGAAGGCTCTTTCTTTTATGTCTGTGTATATGTTGTACAATTAGGTACAAGTATTGTACAATTAGGTACAAATTGTTGTACAATTATTTTCCCCAGTTGTCCAGTTGGAGTTGGGGGCATAACACTGGTACTATTTGTACTCACAGTGCTTACTCATGTATTTTGTTTAATATTTTATTTCAAATTCACTGTCAGAAACTAGTGTTGCCAGTTCCTGGATGTAGGTTTACCTACTCTGTTAGTTGTCACTGTCAAGCTTCCAGTATTCGTACAGCATAAAAAGCTATAACCCCCCTCTCAAAATATATACATTGTATACGCCAAGATGCTCAATAGCCTAGCAACACATCATGAAAAAACATGCCAAGAGGACCCAATGGGTTTATAAGTCAGTGCTGCCAACTCCTATTTGTAGGTTAGCTTAGCCTGTGAAAAATCATATAGTAGAATTTTTGTAGAGTGGGTAGGCAACACCGACGAGGCTCGAATTATTATTTGAGGCTCAAATAATAATTTGAGCCTCGTCAGTGTTGCCAATTCCTATTTGTAGGTTAGCTTAGCCAGTGAAAGATCATATAGTGGAATTTTCTTCGGATGGGTTGGCAAAACCCAAGCCTCAAAAAAAAAAAACATCCAATAGAGTTGCCAAATATAAAAAGGGGGCAATAAGTCCCCCTCATAAAAGGCTACAGTAAAAGCCCACAGTGTTGCCAACTCTGTGCCCCCAACAGTGTTGCCAGACATAAAAGATACATGGGCCCCTCAGGTCCTTTGATAAAAGTTTACAGTAAAAAACCCAGTAGGTTAACAACACTGTCAAAGAATCTACGGCAGTGTTGCCAGATGTAAACAGAGGGCAATAGACCCCCCTCATAAAAGGCTACAGTGGGCCCACAGTGTTGCCAACACTGCCCTCAAAATATACATCATAAAAGGCTACGACGAGCCCCACATGATGATTCGAGCCCCAAATGAGGTTTTAGAACTCTCCAATTGTCTCTACTACCGTATTAATGAAGTAACTACTTATATTTGTGGCAATTCAGGACATACTAATTTTACCCCTTTTCCCACTCGAGTTCAATGCAAGGATACCTCCGCAAATATCGAATGAAAAGTTTTCGTCATGCGCAATTCTCCATTAAATGTTTTCGCCGAGTCGTACTACCTTCGTTTTCTTTGTTACAAACAAGTATTCTTTGCACATTATATGTAGGAGGAGAGTTGCATCTACATTTCACATTGGTCAGCCCCTTCTACTTACTTTCAGGAGCGAAAGCTTGTAGGGTAATGTTCACCGTTCTGGACTGTCAATCGGATGGTCGTAGGTTCAAACCCTTCCGGTGGCAGAAAATTTTCGTACGTTTTAGAAATATCCCATTGTGTTCATTGTCCACGCCGTGTGAAACGGAATGATTCAGTTTGGAATTAAGGATGGTGGAGGGGAAACATTAAATTACAAAATCTCCATTTCAACGAACCGAGAAATTGGATAATTCTTATAAATATTCAAATTACATTCATGTTTTTAGTGGTATAATCGCAGGTAAAATCAAAGATCTTACATGGAAGATTTTACCTTGCTCTGAACTAAGCCAAAAGGCATTTCGAACCGATGTAATGCATTCTCCAATACATTTCAAAATGTTATTGAATGTTTCATGTCGGTAATTTGACCAATGCATCAATTCTTTACGCTGAGACGATATTTTCTGCAACTACCTCTTCTCTTCAGTCCCTTCTGTTCTTATCTTCTCCTTCTCCTCTCCCCTCCTTCTGGTCGCTCTACTTTTATCTCATATCGCCTTCCCTACTTTTCTCGCATCTTATCTCCATCCCACTCATCTCCACTCCTCGTATCTCCTCTCCTGTCTTAGATTTCCGACTCCACTGCACTCTTCTCCTCTTCTTTTCGTTCTTCTCTTTTTCTCTCCTTTACTTTACTCTCCACTCCCCTCTTCTCGTCTCCTCTTCTCTCTTCTTTGCTCCATTTTCCTCATCTCTCCTAGAATATTTTTCCATTCCCCTCACTACATCTCCTCTCCTCGTCTATCCTTTCTTTCTTTCTTCTCTCCTCTACTTTTCCTCTTCTCCTTTCGCTTTCTCTTTCTCTTTCTCCTCTCCCTGTCACCTTTCGTTTTCTCTCACCTCTTTTCCTTTCTGTAGACTCATCAGCGATGAAATACTAGAAAACGTATTTTTTTTTTCAGAAAGAATTTTGTCACTTGCGATATAATAGTGACATTTTTAATAATTTTATACAATATTACTTGTTTTTATTCCTTTCGCGTATTTTATAAATATCTATTGTGCATGTGGCAACCCTGCCATATGCACAATATATATTTATGAAATACGCGAAAGGAATAAAACCAAGTATTATTGTATAAAACTCTAAAAAAAATATCAGTATTACATTTGTCGCAAATAAGAAATACTTTCTGAAAGAAAGAAAATCGATTTTCTAGTATTTCATCGCAATTCACCCCCATTCAACGAAAAGGGACAAAATGAGAGGAGAAAGGAGAGCACGAAAGGGGAAGAGAAAAAGTAAAGGACGGAAGAAAAGATAGAACAGATGTGGATAGGAGAAGTAATGAGGAGAAAGGGAAAAGATGCGAGGAGAGATGAGGAAAATGGAGCAAAGAGGAGAGGAGAAGAGGAGGTTTGAGAGGAGAGGAAAGGACGAGAAGAGGGGAGTTGAGAGTAGAGTAAAAGAGAGAACATGAGAGAACGAAGAGAAGAGGAGAAGAGTGCAGTAGGGTCGGAAATCTAAGACAGGAGAGGAGATAAGAGGAGTGGAGAAGAATGGGATGGAGACAAGAGGCGAGAACAGGAGGGAAGGCGATATGACATATAAGCAGAGGAGAAGAAGGGGAGAGAAGGAGAGGAGAAGGAGAGAAGAGAAAGGAGACGAGAGGAGAGATGAGGTATTTGTAGAAAATATCTTCTCAGCGTCAAGAATTGATGCATTGATCAAAATATCGATATGAAACATTCAATAAAATTTTAAAATGGATTGAGGAATGTATTAGATCGGTGCGAAATGCCTTTTGGCTGAGTTCAGAGCGAGATAAAATCTGCCACGTAAGATATTTGATTCTACCTGCGCTTATACCACTAAAAACGTGAATGTAATTTTGATATTTATAAGAATTATCCCATTTTTCTCCACTTCTCAGTTCGTTGAAATGGAGGTTTTGTTATTTAATATTTCTCCTCCGCCCATAGTTAATTCCAAATAGAATCATTCCGTTTCACACTGCGTGGACAATGAACACAATGGGATATGTCTAAAACTTACGAAACGTTTCTGCCACCGGAGGGGTTTGAACCTACGACCATCAGGTTGACAATCTAGAACGGTAACCACTACCCTACAAACTTTCGTTCTTGAGAATTGCTAGGAGGGGCTGACCAGTGTGAAATGTAGATGCAACTCTCCTCTTACATGTAGTATGCAGAGAATACTTGTTTGTAACAAAAAAACGAAAGTAGTACGAATCGGCGCAAACATTTAATGGAAAATTGCACTGGATGAAAACTTTTCATGCGATATTTGTGGAGGTATCCTTGCATTAAACTGGAGTCGGTAAAGGATTAAAATTAGTATGTCCTAAATTACCAGAAATAAAAACAGTTATTTCATTAATATTTGTCAATGTCTTTGAAGCAGTACACAATTATCGTTAGAATTTCATAATTCACGATCTTATACGTAAAAATATCCCTTTGAACATGTGTCAATACATTTATTTGTTTAATTTTTTTTAGTAAATTCCAAGTGCAGAACAATGTAGCCACTCTACACTGCTATTAGAAATAATGTTACAATGCTCTTGTTTAATAAAAGGAGAATTAAAAAAAGCAACACATCGTAAAGAGACTCCAACCTGGGACCGCTAGATGCCCAGTCGAGAACTCTAAGCACTACACCACGCCTTTACCTTCCGTTCAAACAACAACAATTTTTATATATTCAGTTACTCCAATATTGTAAATGTCGTTGGATATTGATGTAGTTGAACTTTTACTGTAACTTTGAATTGCTTTTCTTGTATTAGCAGCTTTCTTCGAGAAAAAAATTCGAAGTGATGAAGAGAAACGAGAATATTAGTAGCTGTTGTGAAAATGCGAGTTATTTCTTCTAAGTTATTATTGTGATTAGACATTATTAATGGAAAATATCTATGGCTTCTACATTGCAGGACGCATTAAGTACGTTTGCTGCACAGTAAGGCTAATCGGCTCTCGACATACAGTTTAAAGTGGCCTCATTGTGCCTCCACCAGGTATCGAATCCGGGACTCCTTAATCACAATGCGGCGACGTTACAGCTACGGCATCGGGGAGGCTTCGAAGAATTTGAACGTTTATAAATAATATAAGCTTTATTTCCACCTGTCAATCCTCAAACTACCTGCACAGCATGTGTAAAAGTGCATGCCTGCTTTTCTCGTTTTCGTGAAATTAAAAATCAACTGGCATATTTATGTTTATGATGAATTGGAATGATAATTATAAAGAATAATAAACGGCCAGACCTAAATTAGAACCTACTTAACATACAGGTTTATAGAAAAATTGTTCTGTGGTTTTATTAACCCTCCGTGGATGGACACTTGGGGTGTTTTAAGACCCCAGTTTATGTTTTAAGGAAATGAAATTGGTGGATAGCATATAAATCCTTACTGTAATTCAAATAAGTGTTTTCACCTTAAATTTATTTTATTATAGTAAGATATGTCATTCAGAATAAACTTTAGAAGAAACAATAAATCTAAATATTTATTGGGGTCCTCAAAGGCCCCAAGTGTCCGTGCGAAGTGGCATTATATTTAGGACCAATTAACGAAAAATATAAAATTAGTTTTTAGATTATAATATGACAATGCGTATCGATCCCTAAGATTATATGTTTATTTTATAAAGTCTCTCTGAATGCTTCACGTTGACCGGGGCATTCACTCGTTTTTCTCAGTTGTTTATTGATTGATTGATTTCGTTTATTTTAATTCGCGTTTTGTGCCTCTTGGCTAATTTGCGAAGATGGGGATGAGTGATGAAATGATGAAATTGATGAATGGACATTCACAAACAACCAAGCCCGACCGGGATTCGAACCCTGGACCCTTGGCGGCGCAGCGCGATGTGCTAACCACTTTTTTTTTATTATTTCCTTTACTATTTACATCTGATTATAACAAACTTTTCATGATTACTATACAGGTTTTACATACTAGGATATATTACATTTAGAAAATTCGCATAGACATTGTTCTTTTTGTTTGCCGACATATTTTGAAATGTGTGCCTTAAATAATGCACAAATTGTTCATGAAAGTCAACTTGCTGATAAGTAGAGGCAAACCAAGCATATTGCCCCAGTAACCGCAATACACTGTTCTGTTTCTTTTTAGGGAAATAACTAAAATTGGGAAACAGAAGATGATCAATTGTAATATTCTTCTCATTGGTACGACAGATGACACTTACGAGTTTCGCAACATATTTCCATGACGTAGCGGTTATTAAGCATTCACTGAGCTTATGCACTAAACTATCAGGCACGTTACATATTAAACATAATGATGAATCTGCCATGTGCAGATCATAGAGTTTCACTCGAGTCAGCAGTATTTGATGCACTATAACGAACCACGCCGATCGTATTCTTGTTGTGAGATGCCTCGCGTGTATATTTTTTCACACCACAGGCCAACGACCTTCCGGGTGTCTTGAAACGATCTTAACAGCCTGTTGAGACGCTACACGCATTCTTCTGTATATGTGCGACACCACTGGAACAGGCAGGGTAGGAGTTTGTAACAAGCCATAGCAAATTTCTACTAAGGTATCACGGAGGTACCTAAGGTTGGGGGGGGGGTTAGTCACGTTTATGGGGGATCCAACTGTATATGGGCCAAGCAGTCTCGAAGAACATGACTTGTAAGGCTATCAGGGCTCTGAATCATCGTCTCTATGTCCGCTTGAATGCAGAGCGCCTGGCTCTTGTGGTGCACGTGTGCAAGATTCAAGCCTCCCCCAGCATTATCTAAACACAAGGTCTCGTGATTTACACGTAACAACTGCCCATTCCAAACAAACCAGTTCACTGCACTTTTCAGCTTTGTTACATCCAGCATTCGCATCGGAAGTATTTTGGCTATAAACCACACTTTCGAAAGAGCATAAACATTAACAAACGTGACTCGTGATTGCAAGCTAATGTTTCGAAACTTATTAATTTGTAGCACTGCTTTTACACTCCCAATCACTCGATCATAATTTACTTGTATCATTCCTTGCAAAGAAGGCGTAAATACTACACCAAGTATTTTTACAATGTTTACAACAGGATAGTGTTGAACTGGTGTGTGTGGTGGAGAATTATTTAAAAACATCAAACATGATTTCTTTACATTTATGTGAAGGCCTGAATACACCAAAATTCCGTCGTTAGTTTATGAACCGTGTCGACATCAACAGGTGACTGAACCAAAATGCTGACATCATCCGCATAAGCTAAAACTTTTAGCGACTTTGACAGAATAGTTATTCCTTGTAACCGTGCTTCCAAAGAGGCAAGCAGGGGACTTAGGGAAATACAAAAAGCCAACATGGATAAGGGATCTCCCTGTCGGACACCTGTGACAATGCTAAGCGATTTTGTCAGAAACCCATTAATCTGTATTTTCGATTCAGCATTGTTATATAGCCCTTGCAGTGCTGAGAGAAAATTCCCCCGTATGCCCCTTTTGTGGAAAACATGAAACATATAATTATGGTTCAGCGAATCAAATGCACGTTCGAAGTCCAAAGCTAAAAGCGCTTGATCCTTTAAATTTTTCTTATTATGATTACTGGTAACCACTTCACGCAGCGTTTGCAACACTGCATAAATGTTTTTATTTGCACCATATACAGATGGGGGACAAAATAATACGAACACCTGTGAATGTAGAGAAAATCTTTATTAATAGGGGGTTGAACCACCCTGTGACTGGAGTACACTTTGTATGCGAAATGGGATGGACACATAGAGGTCATGCACAATGTTTAAGGGAATATGGAGCCATTCTTCCTTCAGAGCAGTCTCCAATTCCGAAAGTGTGGCTGGAGGCGGACTTCGAGCACGAAGTTTGGACTCCAAATATCCCCACAAATGTTCTATAATGTTCAGGTCAGGAGGCTGTGGGGGCCATTCAAGATGTCCTACTTCATCGTCATGTTCTTCAAACCATGTTTGGACAGACCCAGCAGTGTGAACAGGAGCGTTGTCGTCTCGAAAAAGCGGTCGGTCCCCAGGAAATAAAGTCTGGACAAAAGGATGGAGATGATCCCCCAGAATGCTGCGATAGTGACTGGCATTGATCTTCCCATGCAGAAAAACAAGTGGTCCCACACCATGCCAAGATATCGCGCCCCATACCATAATGGACCCACCTTCATGCTTCACAGTCGGCAAGAGGCAGTCAGGATGAAATGCATCTCGAGGCGTTCTCCACACATAAACGCGCCCCGTGGTCTGAAATAACGTGAATGTTGATTCATCAGACCAGATGACTTGTTGCCACTGCTGTGGGGACCAACTTCTGTGAGCTCTGCACCATTGGCGTTGCTTGACAGCATTACGTGATGTCACCAATGGCTTACGAATTGCCACTCGGCCATGAATGTTTGCAGCATGGAGTTCCCTTTTGACAGTTTTGGTTGAAATGGGGTCCTGGAGATGCCTGTTCATTTGAGATGTTATCTCGGATAACGATTGCTTGTGCTTTCGGGCCACTATGCGCTTCAACACCCTCCTATCCCGAGCAGCAAACTTTGTCTTTCGTCCACTGTTGTGCTTTGAAGACACCATCTTACCTTGTGTTGTGTACGCTGTCATAACGGCTGATACTGTGCTCCTTGCACACCCAACAAGCTTTGAGGTTTCAGTCACCGTGGCTCCAGCTGAACGTGCTCCAACAATCATGCCTCTTTGGAACTCTGTCAGGTCTGACATTGCAGTGTCTCTTGAGAGCGAATGATAGACGCATACACCACCAATGACTGCTGTTGGCAAACTAATACCTTCCCCTTCACAGCCACTAGGTGGCAGACTTCAGTGCCAGGTGGTGCTGCTGTACTGCCGGTGTGAAATGTGGCATACTTTTTCACAGGTGTTCGTATTATTTTGTCCCCCATCTGTACATATTGCATGTCCCCCACCAAGTTGCTTGAGTACGGCATTAAACGTGCAAGCATACATCGTGTGAACATTTTATAGTCGTTGCACAGGAGTGTAATGGGGCGATAATGAGTGATCTCTGTCGGCTTTGCACATTTCGGTACTAATACTATAATACCTGTCTTGGAAGTCTTGCCCATTTTATGTTGCTGAAAGGCCGCGTTGACCCACTCAGTTAAAGTCTGCCCCACTAGCGTCCAAAATGTTTGAAAGAAGCATGTAGGAAGCCCATCCACACCAGGGGCGGAGAAAGGCTTTGCCGCTTTCACCGCTTTATATACTTCTTCGAATGTGAAATCCTCATCAAGCTTAGTTCTATCATCATCGGAAAGTACTTCCGTAACTGCATCCACAACAGAATCATAATTTGAATTGGCAGGTTGGTGCTGCGAAAACATCCGAACATAATGCTCATATATTGTACGTTGTATGTCCTTAGGTGCTATGATTTTATTACCCGCTCCATCTGCGAGTTCAGTAATGAGTTTCTGTTGAGCATTTTGTCGTTCTTGTATCACGTGACTAATCGACACCGCTTCTTCAGGGTCAAACTGAGGCAGTCTACTTCGAATTTTTGCACCCATACGTTTGTGGGCGGTCATATTTAAGAGTATTGCTTGTACACGTTTAATTTCCGTATGAACCGGTCGTCCTGCCGATGCTTCTTCTATTAATTCACGCAACACACGATAATAAAAGTGATATTTATTATTCCAGTCACGAGACCTCTCTTTACAGAATGATATACAGAAACGTTTAACTGCCGGTTTTAGGATTTCATCCCACCACCGAAGGATGTCAGTACGTCGAAGGCGATGCGTCTCCCAAAATCTCCATTGCTCATGAAATGCTCGTTTAAATTCCTCATCAGACAAAATGGACGTATTCATTTTCCAATACCCATATCCCCTAGGCACTAAGGGAAGATCAATGTTAATTGCCATTATCACCGCCAGGTGGTCCGAAAAACATGTAGGGGTGAGAGAAATCGAAGTAACTTTCTGACGCAGTGTCGGGGTAACATAGAACCGGTCTAGCCGGGACGCACAATTGTCTCTAATATAAGTATACCCCTGCTTATCAAAATATTTATCTGTCCAAACGTCCACCAATTTAAAACCAGACACCAATTTTTGGAGGGAATTAGATGTTGCAAAACCAGGACGTTGATCTTGTGGAAGCAAGATGCAATTGAAGTCGCCGCCACAGACGATATGTTCCTTTACACCTTGCAGTTTAGCCGCCACATCTGTCCCAAAAAAATTGTTCCTCTGTGATCTCTGATTTGTACCTGATGGGGCATATATATTGCATATCCAAACATTTGCCACTTTCGCACATATAATTCTCCCATTAGGATGACACACAACGTTAGTGATGGGCACCGTATTTTTCACGAGAAGCGCAGTCCCCGTTGCCTGACAATTTGCATTATTATATACTACTATAGATGGGGGCAGTTCAAAATTTATCACTTGAACTTCCTGGAGAAAGGCTATATCGAGAGACGACTGGATAAAAAAGTCACCCAGCGCCTCTTGTTTATTCCTGTTTTGTAGTTTGTTAATGTTAATCGTGCCTATTCTGAGTGTTGTAAACATATTTATTGTAATCGTCCTACATGTTATCAGGGACGCTGTATCCCCCTTATTGCCAAGGCTCTCCTTGTAACCATTATACCCGACATTTACACCACAATACAATAAGACCAATAGATGACAAAAGTACCACATCAAGTAAATGGAACAGAGTGGTACAAATCGTTGATCTTCTTTACAAAAAGAAGAAACTTATATATACAAAAAAATATATATACTCGATCACTCTATCATACCTATCAGTCCCCTATCAAAAGCCCTTCTTATAACCACAATCATTACACTCTAACAAAAATTACTTAACCTCCTCAACATTACTACTCAGTCCACGAAATCAGTTTGTGGAAAATTTAGTACTATTAACACTGTTACCTTTAGGTACATTGCCTAATTTTTTTTTCTAACTAACCTGTTTATAATCATGTTTAGTGTTGTCAGTATCCACTCCACTCTCTCGAAGAAATATTATAGAATGTACACCTGCAGTATTTTTCTTCTTTTTTTCTATGACGCACACGACAAATAACTTTGGATACTACACTAGGGGTGGTCACTCCTTCCTTTCTTCTGTTAGTGCAGATACCCATGGGTGTGGACTCAGGACTCCACAGATACCTGTGGATGTTGAGGCAGAGCTCCCCCGGGTTTTTTCTTCTTGCTTATTGGCGGGACGAATCGTGGTCTGGATCGCTTGTGTCTTGAAGAGCGTCGTTGTCCTTTATCCGTGTTAATTGCCGGAAATTCATCCTCTGTTTTCGATTCATCCCCGGATCCACCTTCTGTGCCGGTGTCTGCTTCATTTCCGAGTTGTGAGGGAATTCCTGAGGTGTGTTGTACCTTGTCAGGTCCATCTAGTGTTGTTAAGGGGTTGGAGTTGGAGCTGGAAGGTTGGCTACTCTCTTCATTTTCACCTACACTTTCACCTTGTTGTTCGTTATGTATTTTGTCTTTTTCGGTGCTCTTCTTTTGGCTTGGGTCGTTTGGTGTTAACTGTGTTTGACGCTCTGGATCCGTAGCGGGTGTCTCTATTGTTTCATTCGTGAAATGGGGGTTGGATCTATGGCAATTGACCTCTTCTCTGGATGTTGTATTCGAGTTTTGGGGTCTTGTCAGTACTGGAAGTACTGTAGGTTGGGATACCATAGGGGTCGTTCCAGTGGTCAAATTAACAGGGACTCGTCCAGTTCTATTAACGCGGGGTCGTCGCGAGGGGCATTCTGAGAAGTTATGTCCCTCCAAATCACACCCACTGCACGTACGTACTTGACCAGAATAAGTTACCCAGTACCTGTCTCCTTGTATGGTAATGTACGAAGGGATTGCTTTCCGCAGGGCCATTTTAAACACAATGCGCCCCGTTCGTGTTCTATAAATATGTTCTTCTGAATACTTCTCTTCCTTTACGTTCAGCACTTCACCGTATTCAGTAATTACATTACAAATCGCATCGTGGCTTAATTCGTCTGGCACTACATGCACACTTACAAAAACACTCTGCTGATCTGCCCATTCCACATCTATTTTATGCCGTCCGTCTGCATCATAATAGGGCACTTCGGCTCCATAATCATTTAATAATCGCTCACCCACAACTTTCGTTACAAATTTCACAAATACACAGTTTCGATAGTAATCAATTTCAAAACTTTGAACTTGGTTCGATGTCACACCGTACGTGTTATGAAACCACTTATGTAAATCCAGCGAAGTAGGTCTAGATTTTACACTACGAAAAATAAATTTCAACGTATTTTGTCTTCGTATATTCTATTCAGCCTAATTCTTCAGATAGACAGGTAATTATCCTAACACCCAGCCATGATTCAGGTTCAACGGTTCACAAAACCCAACGAGTGACCATTGTCTTTTCTGCAGTTTAGTTCCTTAGTGTGATTTTGTACCTTTCGCATTGCCAAGCGTTAACTCGTCATGCCAATGACGAGTGGTCTCATCAGAGTATGAATGATGAGTAACATACATCACCCATTGATTAATTGGTTAACATTCTAGGTACTCGTAAGATCCCACGAACTTTACGGTTCGTTACGAATGCTATAGAAAATAAATCAAAATAAGATACGTATTTCAACCGTTGCTGACAAAGGTTATATATAATTTAGCCGTTATCCTTGAAAAACACATGTGGGGTTTCAAAAGAACCCACTTGCCCAGCAGAGGGTTAATGAGAAATGAAATGAGCACTTTATAACTATTATGTAGAATATGTTTGTTTTGCGTTTCCTTACGCAACAGCAAATACATTTCATAATACTGTTCTGAACACGAGACTTTCGTCAGTACACAAGACATTTCGTCTGTTGCAGTATCACAGGTACAGAACATCGTTCTGCAATGTAGAAGCCTCTAGATATTTTCCATTAATATTGTCTAATCACAATAATAACTTAGAAGAAATAACTCGCATTTTCACAACAGCTACTAATATTCTCGTTTCTCTTCATCACTTCGAATTTTTTTCTCGAAGAAAGCTGCTAATACAAGAAAAGCAATTCAAAATTACAGTAAAAGTTCAACTACATCAATATCCAACGACATTTACAATATTGGAGTAACTGAATATATAAAAATTGTTGTTGTTTGAACGGAAGGTAAAGGCGTGGTGTAGTGCTTAGAGTTCTCGACTGGGCATCTAGCGGTCCCAGGTTGGAGTCTCTTTACGACGTGTTGCTTTTTTTAATTCTCCTTTTATTAAACAAGAGCATTGTAACATTATTTCTAATAGCAGTGTAGAGTGGCTACATTGTTCTGCATTTGGAATTTACTAAAAAAAAATTAAACAAATAAATGTATTGACACATGTTCAAAGGGATATTTTTACGTATAAGATCGTGAATTATGAAACTCTAACGATAATTGTGTACTGCTTCAAAGACATTGACAAATATTAATGAAATAACTGTTTTTATTTCTGGTAATTTAGGACATACTAATTTTAATCCTTTACCGACTCCAGTTTAATGCAAGGATACCTCCACAAATATCGCATGAAAAGTTTTCATCCAGTGCAATTTTCCATTAAATGTTTGCGCCGATTCGTACTACTTTCGTTTTTTTGTTACAAACAAGTATTCTCTGCATACTACATGTAAGAGGAGAGTTGCATCTACATTTCACACTGGTCAGCCCCTCCTAGCAATTCTCAGGAACGAAAGTTTGTAGGGTAGTGGTTACCGTTCTAGATTGTCAACCTGATGGTCGTAGGTTCAAACCCCTCCGGTGGCAGAAACGTTTCGTAAGTTTTAGACATATCCCATTGTGTTCATTGTCCACGCAGTGTGAAACGGAATGATTCTATTTGGAATTAACGATGGGCGGAGGAGAAATATTAAATAACAAAACCTCCATTTCAACGAACTGAGAAGTGGAGAAAAATTGGATAATTCTTATAAATATCAAAATTACATTCACGTTTTTAGTGGTATAAGCGCAGGTAGAATCAAATATCTTACGTGGCAGATTTTATCTCGCTCTGAACTCAGCCAAAAGGCATTTCGCACCGATCTAATACATTCCTCAATTCATTTTAAAATTTTATTGAATGTTTCATATCGATATTTTGATCAATGCATCAATTCTTGACGCTGAGAAGATATTTTCTACAAATACCTCATCTCTCCTCTCGTCTCCTTTCTCTTCTCTCCTTCTCCTCTCCTTCTCTCCCCTTCTTCTCCTCTGCTTATATGTCATATCGCCTTCCCTCCTGTTCTTGCCTCTTGTCTCCATCCCATTCTTCTCCACTCCTCTTATCTCCTCTCCTGTCTTAGATTTCCGACCCTACTGCACTCTTCTCCTCTTCTTTTCGTTCTCTCATGTTCTCTCTTTTACTCTACTCTCAACTCCCCTCTTCTCGTCCTTTCCTCTCCTCTCAAACCTCCTCTTCTCCTCTCCTCTTTGCTCCATTTTCCTCATCTCTCCTCGCATCTTTTCCCTTTCTCCTCATTACTTCTCCTATCCACATCTGTTCTATCTTTTCTTCCGTCCTTTACTTTTCCTCTTCCCCTTTCGTGCTCTCCTTTCTCCTCTCATTTTGTCCCTTTTCGTTCCCTCTCTCCCTCTTTTCCTTTGTGTAGACTCATCAGCGATGAAATACTAGAAAATCGATTTTCTTTCTTTCAGAAAGTATTTCTTATTTGCGACAAATGTAATACTGATATTTTTTTAGAGTTTTATACAATAATACTTGGTTTTATTCCTTTCGCGTATTTCATAAATATCTATTGTGCATATGGCAATCCTGAAATTGAGCCTAACTCTACACGCAGCCCACCAGCGCCTTACGTAATTTGGGTTACCTAGTTTAAAATGTCGTTGTCCTAAAACTTTTGAGAGACACTGTACAATATATCATTACAACAAACTTCAATATGACAAATCCAATTCTCATAATAAATACATTATTAAGAGAGATACCCCTTTAACATATTCATAAATTTGGTTCGTGTCATGCCGAAATCCAAGTCCACCAAATGATTTGAGATCTTGTTATGTTGAAGTGTCATTTTTTGTAGTGGGGAACTTTTGTACATTTCTGTTCTTGGGATTTTGTATGAGAGTAAACGTCTATTACGTAAATGACCTTGTCTCACATTAAACCAGATTCTCTCTAGTATAGAACTACTATCAATATGTCCATTTATTATTTTATACAGAAACATTTGTTGAGAAATTTCAATTCTATTTGACGGGCTTACAAAATCAAATTCATTTAATAAATCATTGTATGGTATTTTAAGAATTATTGGCGATATTCGATACTTCTTATAATATAAAAATGTGAGAAATTTCTTCTGTATACGTTCAATCATATTTTTCTGGGAGTCACAGTTTGGCGCCCATACGGAACAAGCATATTCTAATTTGCTTTTAACTAAACATTTGTAGAGCATACACAAACAGCATATATCATTTAAACTTTCAGCATTTCTTATTAGAAATCCAAGATTCCTGTAGCATTCTGGGTAATGCAAGAAATATGCTCAGTAAAAATCATATTATGGGTAATAATTACTCCTAGGTCTTTAATTGAATACACTCTTTTTACAAATTCGCCGTTAATAACATACTTATCATTTCGCTCATTATTTCGTGCTCTAGTAAATATCATGTATGAACATTTCTTAATATTAAACTTGATATCATTCTCTAGACTCCACCTATGAACTATGTTTATATCAGTCTGTAATTTCCTAGTATCCGTAATATCCCTAATTTCTCTATATATTTTAACATCATCTGCGTACACTAAACACTTTGAAAATTTGATTGTACCTGGTAAATCATTAATATAAATTGCAAGGAATAGAGGACCCAGATTTGAACCTTGTGGAACCCCAGATTTAACATCATAAACAAAAGACTTTGCTTGTTTATAAGTTACATATTGTTTTCGATTAATAATGTAAGATTTGAAAAGATTTACATATTGTGTTGATAACCCAAAACTTGCAAGTTTTCTTAGAAGAATATTATGATTAATTCTGTCAAAAGCTTTTCCGAAATCTATATATATATTGCATGTACACTAAGTCTCTCGTGGAACGCATCATGTATATCTTGGACAAAATTTATCAGATTTGTTTGTGTTGATCTACTTGGCAAGAAACCATGTTGATTGTCACTTAAGAAACATTTTACATGATTAAATATGCGATTGTATAGGATGGACTCGAATACTTTCGCCGGTGCATAGAGAATTGATATGGGCCTGTAATTTTCTATTTTTGAACTTTCACCAGATTTTAAGATGGGGCATACACGAGTTTCCTTCCAGATATCAGGGAACATTTGTGTTTTCATTATTAAGTTATAAATTCTAAGTAGAGGATACATCAATACCTCAGAGCATCCTTTCAAAATGTAAGGTGGTATTTCATCTGGGCTGCTAGATCGTTTGCCTTTTAACTGTTTTGTAGCACTTTCATGTTCTTTCTGACTAACTGGCGAAATTGCTAATGTGTATGATATAATGGACTCAGTGCGTTCGTCTATTATACATGGTTCAGATGTTTCAGCATATACGGACCTAAAATATTTAGCAAAACCATTAGAAATATATTTTGCAGATTTGAGAGAATTTTCTTCAAAATTCATTGTGCTGTTACAAGCACCATTATTACTTTTCTTATTTCTGATAAAACTCCAAAACTCCTTAGTATTTGATTTCAAATTGCTTTCCAATTCCTCTATGTAGTTATAATGAGCACTACTTATCATTGTTTTTACCTGCTTTCTAGTTTGCTGAAACAATGACTTACATACTATTCTAAATTTTATATTTTTTCTGTAATACTCTTTTAACTTTATCAATTTAATGATATCATTATTAAACCAACATGCGTATTTATTTGTTGTCTTTCGTCTTCTTTTTGGAACTGTGGCAAGAAATACTTCATGAACTCTATTACAAAAAAAATTAACCGCCTGATTTACATCAGTCATATTATCTAATACAGACCAATCTACCACTCCAAGCAAATGATACATCTGCATGAAATTGGCTTTTTTAAAATTGTAAGAATAATAAGCTTCATTTGTTATTACATCAGTAGATTCCCTTATAGTTAGGTGTACAGTCAAAGCAGGATGATGGTTATCTTCTTTTACAAGTGGTATTTCCTCCATACATATATTCACATTCTTTGGAATGTTAGTAAGAATAAGATCCAAAGTTCTATCGAGGCGATTTCTAATATTGTTTACAGAATGAAGGTTATAAAAATTCAAAAAATTAACAAAGCTCTACAAGAGGGTCCACCATTCTGTAACTCATAACCTGAACTGGTAATCGTGGGTAAATTGAAATCTCCAATTATAAGTATATTCGAGCCATGAAATTCCACGAAAGAATCAAACATATTATAAAATGACAAATATTTTTCTATACCGCATGCAGGCGTAAAATACACTGTAGTAATGTAATAAATCTTATTACTTGTACTTATTTTAACAACCAATGTATCTACCTCACAATTCAAATTTATTACTTCCGATTTCAGTGATTCCTTTATTGCAAATTTAACTCCCCCTCCCCTCTTATTTCCAGGTCTATCGTGACGGTACACTTTGTAATTGCCATTAAATAATTCATTACTATTTACACTCTCATGCAGCCAGGTTTTAGTAACAATTATAATATCAAAATTATTACTCAAAGCATTAATATAAAATTCCATAATCTTAGTATTTAGACCACGGGCATTTTGATAATAAATACATATTTCATTTATACGACCCTCGAAAGTTACATTAATTGGGTGACGTCTTCAAGTGACTTTAATAATATGATGTTAGTATCATCCCTTTTTTTCCTTAACTTAATTAATCCCGCATGGTCTACCCATAAATAAGCATTGTTTTTCTCGTATTTTATCTTCCTAGCCTGACTAAGAATGCGCTTTTGGTAAGGTGTGAGGCTTTGGTTAATATAAATGATTTCACTTTTGGTATAACCGAGATGTGCAGCATTTAAGTTCCTTTTCACTTTCCTCTTCTGTAGAAAGGCATCCTTGTCCACTCGTGTGACAAATTTCACAATGATTCCACTTGAAGACTGATTAGAGGGTTTGCGCAACCTGTGACAACAGTCTATCATCTCATCCTTGATTTCTATGTCCAATGCTCGCCCAATAGTTTTTACTACATCCGTCGTATTTTCATTCGGCTGTTCAGGAACACCGTATATTTCTAATGTATTGCGGCGACCATACTGATCTAATTCATCTAATTGCTCCTGATTATCCTTCAGTTGTTTTTTTAGAGTTACATTTTTTCCCTTTCAACTGCTCAATTTGTACCAAACAAGTATTTATTGGCTATGCCTGGTAGTTAAAGAGAATTTTCGATACTGGCCTAATTCAAATCGAAGCAAAATCTTCGAGCGGCCACTACATAGTTAGGTCGTAGTTCGGTATGTCATTGCAGCGCAGGGAATTATCGGTCCCTACATTTTCGAGGATGATAATGGTGCTGCGGTGACCGTCAAGCCATCGGGGAGGCTCAGAAATCGAACATGCAGAATTTTATTTTTAGTTTATGCCAATACAGCTGTGTTCAATATGCTTAACGTCAATATGAAAGACCCTTTGGAAGATGATGTCCACTGAGAACGAGATTTCAGCGCCACATTTCCACCTGGTGATGAAAATTTGAACTATTTTCTTCCTTGTCAGCTTTTGTTTCCCCGCGGGCTCGATAGCCTCTATACCAAGTTTCACCGCAATCCGTTGCCTCGAACAGGCTCTAGGGATCTCAGTAGGGCAACTTTATATATGAGCACCTGATACTTAAACCTTGCTGTTACCTAAAAAATAGGCACATAACTAGCCTGATAGTCCAGTGAAGTACCAAAAGCTAGTTAAATACATTGAAAACTTCTGAAGATGCTGGCAGAGATAACTTTAAATTATTTAGCTCTCAGTGATTCTTAATCGCCATATTTCTACCGGTAAGTTCGGCATGCAAAAAATATTTATGCTATATGCAGATGACATCTGGCATTTTCTCAATTTGTACTGGCTAAAACGTATTGCCATTTTCGTTATTCTGGTAAAAAGAAAATAACTCTCTTCGATTTTTTCCCTTTGGCATAGGGCATTAGCAGCTGATAAATAACCCCACTATCTGCCAGGCTTTCATCTGCGTAACAAAAAGAAGAAACTTGTCTTGCAGTTTCAAGAAGATTATTTGTCTCCATTATATCTTCTGAAAACACTTCCAACACCCCACTCCCCGTTCTCCGCACCCTCCCTCCGCCCGTGATCACTTTTCACTTAAGCCCAACGTCACTCACATCCCGTTTTATAAATTCTTTCCCCTAGGAAAAACAGTTTTTCATCTCTCTCTCCCCACCTCTTTCTTTCTCTCGCTCTGTACCCCCAGATGACCAATTCTTCACAATTTGCTTCCTCCTGACGTCGTCTAGTCTGCGAGACGATTTGTCTTTTGTTCATTCATCACCGTGCCCCTCCAACCAACACCCTTCGTTCAACGTCATGGAGATATCATTCAATCTATCTCTGATCAAAGACTTCGGAGATAAGTTGAAAGGAAACTTTTTTGTTTAGTACTCCCCCCCCCCCACCTTGCATCCTTTCAATATTGCATAGATTTGTTTGACGGACCGCGTAAAATACCGTTCCAGAAATCGCGCATACGAATTTGGGTCATAATATGTACAGTCACCTGCAATAAAAATGAGTTGTGTGTGTGTTGCCTAACTTTACGACGATAAGTGGATTTGACTAGCAAATAGCAATGTCAACTTCCATCACCGCCGTATAGTTAGACAATACACATAACGCCTTTGAGGGAAGAGAGTCTTTCAGGATTTAGGTGTTCCATTTATATTGCCGGTGACTGTACACATACGGTACAGTATTTATTAAACATTTAAAGTAAGACAAACATATATTTTAAACTAACGTTGATTGATTGATTGAGTTGGTGTTTTAAGTCCACAGTTTAAAGTAGCATCCGGACCACTATGTGCCTCCACCGGGTATCGAACCCGGGACCCCTTGATTACAAGGCTACGACGCTACCACTGTGCCATCGGGGAAGCCTCACCTAGCTAAATAAAATGCATTAGTTTCATATGACATTTAATTATAATGCAAAATTCAAATAATAAAACAATAGATCACCAAACTTCCTTGCTGAAACGTGAATATTCTCCTGTTGTCCTTAATGACAGATTTATAGCCTATTGGCTTAAACTGCGTTCAATATAGCCTGAAGTAATGGGAATATATTTAAAATATGAAACGGATTTTACCGCGAAAACTTAAGCTTGCATTCTGTATTGTCAGTAATTATATTGGAATAACAGACACATTGTTTATTTTAAATCTTGACAATACACAGAGTACAAAACGAACAGTTAGATCAACAGTTAGGTGATGAACGGAAAACATGTGGTAACATGGCCGTAACTTTGTGCCTAATTTTGAGGGGGGGCAGACTCGAAACGTTTTGCATCCCATAAAGATAGATAGCATCCAGGATTATTTGCTAATTAACTGTTACAGTTGCGGAATCAGAAATATTACTCTATATTACTTTGCTTCTCACGTTCCAGGAGGTTAACAAAAGTACCTCTAATTTGTAAATTCCAAATAGCTTGAAAATTTTGGAGGGTAGGCAAGTGCTCCCCCCTCCCTATGCCCCTGCCAAGTTACGCCTATGTTTGGTATTTAACACAAGAAGGAAAATGTAGCAATAGCATAAGTACTGAATATACATGGGTTGTAAATAAAGTAGTGGCAACACTGTCAGGAAAAGGTGATATCACCACCGTGCATGTGTTATCAAGCAGTGAGCAATGTCAGTTTGGGCCCATATCGATGTGTGGAGTGCCAAAGGGGTCAGTGCAGCGAGTGCTGTGGTGTATGTACGATGTTGAAATGAACACAATTTTGTGTACACCTCTAAAACATGTTTAGAAAGGTAGAACAGTGATTGTGGATCAAAATCCAGGTTGCCTGTGGAAAAAGTGCACGACAATATCAGCTAGACTTGCATGAAGCCTGTAGCAACAATACCTAGCCGTATCTGATGGTTGCATAATGGGTAAGTGAATTTCTTTAAGAGGTTGTGATGTGTCCGTGAGAACAACCTCAACATGAGGAAAATTGCATCATGTTGGGTTCCGATATTGTCACCAATGTTCAACCATCAGGTAAGGTTAGTTATTATTGCTTCAGACTTCATGCAAGTTTTGATCACATTCTTGTGCATTTTTGTCATGATCAAACCTGGATTTTGATCCACAATCACTGTTCTACCTTTATAAACATGTTCCAGAGCAGTACACAAAATGATGTTCATTTCAACATCGTACATACACCACAGCACTCGCTGCACCAACCACTCTTGGCACTCCACACATCGCCATGGCTCTAAAATGACATTGCTCACTGCCTGATAGCACATGGATGGTGTCATTGCCTTTTCCTGACAGTGTTGCCGCTACTTTATTTACAACCCACGTATGTCGGAAAATGTTTGAAAATATGGAAATTATATATAAAAATAACTAAAATTTGTAATTAGTAAAAGCTAAAAGCTATTGTACGTAAAACAGCTATGAAAAATCAAAATTGCACTTTTCTACATACCACGATTAGCAAAGATAATAATACAAAATACAATTTATTTTAAATTAATACGAAGATACGTACTTACATACAAATTCGTTCCCTGTTAATTATTTTGGTCATGTTTCCTCAAAGAATATTTTAAAGTTAATTTTGCGGACAGATGTCAACCACGATGTACCATTTGATAGAACCGTCTATTAAATTAATTAATCTGTACTACAATTTGCCAACAATTGTGTATAAAGTACGCGAAAAGCGTTTGAAAATGGTCGAAGTCCCATCAACCTTATCCTTGCGTACGCCCTTGATCATGTCTTTCTGTTTGGTGCAAAAGCTATTCCCAAAAGTGCCGTTTATTTACGTGTTATTTTGACAATTGTGAATAACCATCTCACATAACATACTTTCAGAAAATACAAGAGCTGAGCTGAAGAAAAAGTTGTTTACAAGCACCGAGCTTCCACCCCTTTCATCTGCGCGCAGTTTCCATGGATATTTCTCGTTACGGAATATGATGCCGGAAAGGCAATAAGAGAAGAAAGGATGTTTAATTGGAGCTAACCAATTGACGTGGGATTTCGTTTCTACTCTTCTACACTCATAACTGCAATTAGCAAACTTTGGCACTCAGGAGCCCATCTGCAAATGGGTCGTGTCGCTTAATTGGATGTTTTCTTGTGCTTGTAATCCATGGTTATCAACACGTCATCCATAAAGTCGGCTTTAGACGAAAGCATTTCCTTTAACATTTTTGCTAGCATAAATGCTATGTAAATGCTTCCAAAAATCTTATAGCAGGTAGTACTTTACACGAAAGCATGTCATGGAACATTTCGGTTAGCTGTTGAAATTACATTGTATGATACATACAGCACGATAAGCACATCGAGTTACACCACATATGGCGAGTGCACGGTGTTTACAATTGAAAAAAACTAAAATATTCTTCCATACGTGTACAGTAAATGTTGTAAAGTATATATTTAATCAGCGCCAAGCTTCTCTACCTAAAACCATTTAATACAAAGCGTAATTCCTCTCGCTTGAATAATTATCGTGTTTTAAAAATGTGAAGTGATACACAGTTTACATTTCACGCGGCCGCCATTACAACTTCACTCGTGACCTAGAGGTTGCTTCTGATTGGTTACGCTACGAAAAATGCTACGGACCGAGCCTATCCTTGAGAAATGCCATGAAATATGCCATGGCATCTGAAATGCCATAACATTTCTCACTTTACACGGCAGCTTTTTGGTCATGGCACAAATGTTAAGAAAAATGCTTTCGTCTAAAGCGGGCTTAAGTTTTAACCAGCAAAAGCTAAAGTAAACTAAAACGTTCTGACGACTACAACCTTCCACAATTAATAATATCCTCCCTTAACTCACTTTACTGTTGGAGCTCCGTTTACTGCGTAACGACGATGTTAAGGTCATGAGGAAGGATTTTCGCGAGGTTCTTCCCTCCACGGCAGCTGCGGACACTGTTGCCAACTTAGTTCGGTTAGAACCAGATCTGGCTCTTTCGTGCACTTGTTTGGCAGTAAACTGGGGCGCCCCCTGCCCCACTATGATGCCATCACTGGCTCCGGCCAGCAAATATCAAATTTAGCAATTAGTATACATTTTGCATGTGACGTGATATTGTCATATTGGCTGCGTCGCTCCACCCTCTCTTACCTCCCTAGCTACTTTTTTATAGCGCCGTGGCTGACGTGAAAATGACATAATATTGTTTTGCGGGAATAATTTATTTTTTTATTACCATCGATGGATTATTGAAATGGGTGATGCCGCCAGATCTACGCGGTGAAAACTAAGAATAAATTGTCATCACTTTAAAGTTATCGACAATAGCAGCCCCCCTCCTTTTGACACCTAAAGTTAATCTAGAAGGCACTTTATCCAGCCTTCGTAAATCTAGCTCCTTGAAAGGAACTTTTAACTCCATTTAAGGTGAAATTTAGCTCTTTTATGCGCATTACACTGCCAGGGTGGCCGTAGGAGGCAAGGAGAAATGCATTACGCTTATAGGAACATTATTTTATTTGTTCCCTCGAGAATATCAAACTCCCGACACACAAAACAACATATCAACGGAAGGAGGGCAGATTGAAGATTTGATTGCCTAACGGAAAAATTCCGTTTGATTAGCTGTAAATTAAGGTTGACGTATTGCAGCTTTTTTGTCCATAAGGAATACATGGAATTCTGAAGAGTGTTATTCATCATATTTTCCAAATATCATGTCTAGCTTAATAATAAACTTTAAAAAACGCTCCCACTTGCAACATGGGAGAAATTCACTCTCTCTTGTATAGACCGTGTTAAAAATGTAAACATAAACATTGGTGAGGAACTTCCGGTTTAGGCCAGTCCCCGTTGTTGCCAGTGCAGATTCACCGGCATACGAAGTAAGAAATGGGCGCTTGTTTTCATCAGTTGTTCGACGATACTCAAAAAAGGTATTTGATAAAGGTCTACTATGAAGGAGTGGGCGTCTAGAATCTGTCGGATAATCAACTGCAGAGCAGATTATTAAAATATGATGTGTCCTTGTGGCCGCCAGTTGTATAGCATACTTCATATAAGCATGTCGTGTACACGTGCACGACGAACTCAAAACGTACAAAAGTTTAGGCATATTCAATTATTTTGTAAATGGAAAAGTGATGGAAAGATAATTCTATAAAACTAGTGATATTATTTTATTATAAAGTATGCTGAAGTGAATCTTTGCCAACAAATCTGCAGAAGTAATGAAATGACACATAACAAATGCTAAAGTAAATATATGTGCTTTCAACATCGCCTTTCCGCCTGAGGGATTTAGGGAAACCCTATGATATGGCATGCCACTTTCGCTTGCACGAATTTACTTCAATCAACAAGGGAGTTTTCAGACTGAAGCGACAAGCGATATCGGGATTTCACACAGAAGCATTCGATCTAAAGCAAACCATTCACCAGGCACGCTTGCGCAAATAACAGGCCGGGGCAACACAATGCACGGTATTGATAAAACGGCCCATTTCGAGCGACAAGCAACACCTGCAATTTGTCGTGTGGCTTTAATTCGGAAGGTGATATTTATTTTTGAATGTTGGTTTCCAAGAAAAACATATCGCTGCAGTCTGAAAGCTTCCTTTCGAACCAATTCACCACGAGAAAATGCACGTGTTGCCTCGGTCTGTTGTACTCGTATGCAAGGTGAATTGTTTCCTTTAGAGTAAAGGGGCTGTTGCTTGTCGCTTCGATGTGTAATCTCCGTGCCACTTAAAAGTGAATCCTCAGTGATCAATGAATTTTTTCGAACCGAAGCGACACGACAAGCTGCACGTGTCGCTCAGATTTGCAATGGCGTGTATTGTGCCGCCTGAGTCTTGATTTCCCCTGAGCGGTAAATGCTTATTTTTAGACTAAATGGGCCTGTGTCGCTTGTCACTTCGGTACGAACCACTGCTGTCGCGTGTCGCTTCGGTTTGAAACCTCACTAAGAGGCGTGCTTTTCACCACAACACAATACGCATATAAATGATCAACAGATCAACATATTTGTAACAAAATGCAAGTCGTACAAATCCTTTCCGGGTACCAATCCTTTCTTCGTTCTGCTTGTATCAACAAGTTCCGTCTCTCTACGTCCTCGGAAACCTACGAAGTGATACTTGAGTCAATAAATTTGTTCCCGATCGAACTGTGCAACCATATCCTACACAGTTGACACCCTATTTCCTTGTAAAAGAATCTCCACCTTGCCCTTTCATATTAAAGTCCATAGCACCGTAAGCGTAACCGGATGTTCGAGGGGACCAGACGAGTGCGCATGCTCCGCAGTAGCTCCGCCTTTAACACCGTCTATACAGTCTTATTTTTTTAGTAGGAGTACCCATTCGGACGATATTGAAATAAATACGCAACTGGTGCGAAACTGCCAATTTTCACCTTAATCAGAGTACAGAATTTTTATCGTTCAATTGTTACTGACGTTCAATGTGCATCGTTTCGAGTAAACTACTGTAGTTCTTCGTCTTTCAGTATACCAAATGTTATTGTCACCTCTGTGGCCGAGTGATGTAGGTACTGACTATTCCAGGTTCAAGCTCTGTCATAGCCATCGATGTTCCTATTGAAAGTGTTCCTTCATTAATTTCATCCGATCATCATTCATTGTTACTGTCGCGATTAGCCCAACGAGGAAGAGAAGTGACGGAAAACAAGAAAATACCAGTAAAATATACTAAATTTATATTTATACATAGTAGTTGATTTCACGGTGGTTCAGTCGGTAGAGCATCTGACTGTGTTCGGAAACCCGGGTGAGGGTTCTAGCGCACAGTGTGTGTCTGGGAAAAACACAGTTTCTAACTAAGCCTTTTTATCTTCAACAAACCTAGTATGTTTAAGTACACAGCGATCCATTCAAGTGCATACCGTCGCGTCAGTGTTTGCACTATCGGCAACGGAGGCTCTCGCGGCCGTATGCCTGCACTGTAGACTGTCCGTGAGTCAAGCGCGCAAGTTTCAGTAACTACAGAGCATTCCCTGACATTCGCTACGAGACCCGGCAGCAAGCTGACCGGCATCACTGCTTGTCTTTCCCGGTGAACGGGTCAGCGACAGTCGCTAGAGTCGGCTATTAAAATCACAGTTTTCATATTGTGTACTAACCTTGACTACAGAAGGTGTTGAAAATGATGTCCCTCTGCTGAAACACATTCCTGGCATCTCGGAAGGAAATTGGCATTTACACGTGCAAGTTCGTCTACTGTAATTCTCGTACAATACTCTCTTTTAACTCACGGATGGTGCGCGAATTGTCTTTGTATACTTTATTTCCCGATTTTTCTTTCCACTTTTATTCATAACTGACCCTGTTACTCTAAACTTTTTTACGAGGTTTAATATAAGCGACTGTCGAGGACCCGTTCACCGGGAAAGACAAGCCCTGATGCCGGGCCGCTTGCCGCCGAGTCTCGTAGCGAATGTCAGAGAAAGCTCTATAGTTTAAAGAGTCTTTGAACTTCACGTGCCGATTGAGTTACACATATGACTCATAAATAAATACACGCTGTGCAGTAGAAAATATTTGCTGAGCCATAACACACTTTGCGGTTGATACACTATAAAAAACACAATACGTAACAAGCACCCTATAACTTCAGTCGCCAGACTAATAAACAGGCCACACAATACAAAACAAGGACCCTTATCACTTCACAGTCTCGTGTCTACTTCAAGACCTCCACAAAAACCGGTTTCTAGCCCCCCTCATCAGCTTATGTTAGTGGTTGCTTAATAAAGATGTGTGAAAAATGTGTGCGCATCGAGGACGACTGGTTTGAACACCACGTTTTATAAATATAAGTAAATCACTTTTGGAAGTAATTACGGAAACTGTTGTGCGCTTCATCGACATTCTACGACGCTTACAAACTGCCGCGAGTGCCTCGCTTGAACTCAATGTGGGAGTTCGACATTTTTCATTGGAGTTTGGAATTCACGCAAAAGGATAATATATAAATTATACATTCATCCCTCGGTGAGGATCAAATATTTGCAGTGAGAGAGGATGTGCTGAATTCAGAAAGGAAATTTTCCTTCACCCCTCCAAAAGTTTCTAAATTTCCCACAAGCCTTGTTGATTAATTTACATCCTACGAAACTTTCAAGAACGTACAACCTAGCACAAGCTTGAAAATTACAATTCAGCTGTAAATGACGCATTTATAACAAAAACAGAAAGAAACAGTTCGTATCTTGTGACTTCGATAACTTAACAGTTGACTGGTCTATAACTTGATAACACTAACAGTCTCTTGCTTTGATGGGTTTCTTTATCGTACAAGCCATTGTTTAACTTCAAACGTAGAAGATAAGAATGCAAGGCAAATTTTATTGCAGATGTTCACTCTGTGTGGCAAACAAGATTCAGGAAATTGAAAGGCACGGCTTCCCGATTCGAGGACGTACTGTGCTGCCACCTAGTATCGGTTCGTTAACAATGCCCTGGATGAGAGTCGAGTGGCATAGCAACGCGGGAATCGAGGCCTCGCAGTGACAGTCGAATGGGAGAGGTAGAGTGGCATCTTCGGGAGAAAGAATCTAATTAAAGGACACGTGGAGATTTCGCCCCCCTTCCCCAAATACACTAAGCGTATTTTGATGATTAAATTGCTGTGGATGTCCTACGTCTTTCATTCGCTATCGCTGTCAAGCAGCGCTACGCTGGGATTAAAGCGTTGTCGATTTTCAAATTTGCTCGAAAAATCCTGAACTGCAAAAATGACGCGTTCGTTGAATTCGGTACAAAGGACTAAATCATGCGATGTAGAATGTGCAAGATAAAGATTTCATTCAGGCACTAAATTAATGTGGAAGTATCCTTCATGAAATACAATACAGGATTATCCTAATCCTCGTCCTTTTACATAGAACTCTTATTGATTGATCGATTGGCTTTTTTTTACTTGGCTTTTGTGCCACTTTCGGCTAATTTGCGAAGATGAGAATGAGTTATGATATGATTAAACTGATGAATGAACACTCACAAACATCCATGCCCAGGCCGGGATTCGAACATAGGACCCCTGGCGTCGTAACGCAATGAGCTAACCACTCCGCCACGGGGCCCGGCTAGAACTCTTATTGAAAAACAAAATGGGAACTTTCATTTAAGTATCCAAGAATATAGAGGAAGCTAAACTTTAATACCCAAAAGCATAGAGCAAGCCTGCAGGTAATCATCCTTCGCTGAACAGGGGAGCCTTCACTAAAACAAACAAGTGTGTAGAGGAAGCCTTCACTTAAACATTTATGATCATAAGGAAGGTTTCACTTAAACATCCAAGAGTGGAAAGCCTTCAATTAAATATCCAGGAGTGTGGAGGAAGTATTCACTTATATATCCAAGAGTGTAGAGGAAGTATTCACTTAAATATCCAAGAGTGTAGAGGAAGTATTCACTTAAATATCCAAGAGTGTAGAGGAAGTATTCACTTAAATATCCAAGAGTGTAGAGGAAGTATTCACTTAAATATCCAAGAGTGTAGAGGAAGTATTCACTTAAATATTCAAGAGTGTAGAGGAAACCTTCACTGAATATCCGAGAAGAGAAAGGAAGCCTTCACTGAATATACAAGAGTAGAGAGGAAGCCTTCACTTAGTATCCAAGAGTATAGAGGAAGCCCTCTCCGATATCCAAGAGTATAAAGGAAGCCTTCCCTGAATATCCAAGAGTATAGAAGAAGCCTTCACCGAATATTCGAGAGTACAGAGGAAGCCTTCCCTGAATATCCAAGAGTACAGAGGAAGCCTTCCCTGAATATCC
The DNA here is from genome assembly GCF_977018435.1 of Lepisma saccharinum. Lineage (NCBI taxonomy): Eukaryota > Metazoa > Arthropoda > Insecta > Zygentoma > Lepismatidae > Lepisma > Lepisma saccharinum. The sequence continues at coordinate 51,030,240 of NC_139236.1, forward strand.
GAGAGTACGGAGGAAGACTTCCCTGAGTATCCGAGAGTACAGAGGAAGCCTTCCCTGAATATCCAAGAGTACAGAGGAAGCCTTCCCTGAATATCCGAGAGTACGGAGGAAGACTTCCCTGAATATCCGAGAGTACAGAGGAAGCCTTCCCTGAATATCCAAGAGTATAAAGGAAGCCTTCCCCGAATATCCAAGAGTATAGAAGAAGCTTTCACCGGATATCCGATAGTACAGAGGAAGCCTTTAGTGAATATCCGATAGTATAGAGGAAGCCTTCATTGAATATCCAATAGTACAGTCGACCTATCACTTAAATATCCAATGGTATAGAGAAAGCTTTCATATTATATCCACAGTATAGAAGAATTTCTGGAAATAAATATTGAGGACTATGGAGGAAAGGTGTAATAAAATATCCAAGCTGACACAGGAAATTTTTCTAAAACCACTTTTACGCCAAGATATCCACCTTAAATGTTTTGCATTGGTATGCAAAACCACCGGGCCAAACACCTGCGTTGATAATGAACACCAATATCTCTGTGAAAGGTAAAATAGGCAACTTTACTATGCAACTAGAAAACCAATGCTACTGAACGAAAAAAAAGGAAATATTCCTGTGCAATCGCCACGCACCCTCCCCCCTTACGAAGGTAAATAATTCAGAGGACGAACAAAGCAACAACGTGGCAGGACGAAAGAGCGCAGAGCCATGTTTAGATCTACCTCCCCTCCCCTCCCGGTCGAAAAAATGGGATTTTTAACCCGATAACCGAGTTGTGTAGCGCGTGCTATCGCCCACATAACAGCGCACACAAACAGCAATTAAAATTCACCACGGGGATGGGGCGAAAAGCCCGAGAGAACAATGAACGAGGCCATTAACAATTCCATGGTATTTTTACAACCGCACGGGGACACATACCGAAATATCATCAATAATTCGTGTTAATTAAACTAATACCTAAGCAACCCCCTTCCCTCTGGTCCATGTTTTCATGGCTCTTGGTTTATGTTCTGCTGGCGGGAGTGATGCCTAGGTAATGACGTGTAACACGCCTTGTTGCCCTGTGCAAAAATATCCGCTGGGTTTTTCTCATTTTTCAGCGAAAGGAGGGTTTTTTTTTTACAAAAAAAAAAAAATATCTGTATGCGCAATGTACACAAATGTAAAATTTTCTCTTCTCTTTCTACAACATTACACGCCCAACTTGTTTCGTAGTGCATTTACTTTTCGTACCATGTCAATTTGTGAAATTTCCAAATTTAATTAATTCATGAAATACAAAGAAGAGATAAGAAATTCAGCAGATGCTTTATTTGTCGTGAATCGTTAAATTCAAAATTTACGATTCTATTTCGGGCGTAACTTTTTTTTTTAGCTAATATGTCGTGCAAATTGGTCTCTGTATGTATGCAGTCTACGTACTATTTTAGTTACACTTCGGAATACAGATAGAGTTTATTATAAGTAAGACTTTCTATGCTTCTGACAAGGTTTTAAGTCATCAAGCTACATATTCTTTGCTTTTCCCACGAGGATGGCATTTTCAAATAGAAACGTCCTCTCCATTCTTAATTATGCCGACTTTGACAGGTATTTTATAAAGTCAAATTGAAATGTATTTATTTAAATGTTGTGAACAGATTTTCACCTTTACACAACATCGTGTGTTTGTATTGTACTTAGGTTGATCAATACGTTTTGCCTCCAGGCCTGTAACTTTTTTATTGGGTGAGGGAAGTTTATGATTTTACATTCAAATGAAAGTTTGGAATGCCCTCTTTTGAAGGGTAACATCACTTTTTCGATGTAGTTCCCACCAGCGTTGATAACCTTCCGCCATCGGTGCACTAGTTTCTGCATGCCGTCAGAGAATAATAAGGTTGGCTACCGTTTGCCAGCTGACGAGGGACACACTTTTTTGAACCCAAGTTCGTCGTTGACGATGCGATTCACTGTTTCAAGCATATGCCCAGAATATGTACGATCTCCCACTGTATAATGCGGCGATTACCAGGAATCAGTTCATCAACACGTTCCGCCATCTCTCGAGTGAATGCAAAGACTGCGGTGTTTGTCCTTTAGTGGCTGTTGCTGGGTTTTCTGTGTGTACATTCCGCATCCATCTCCTGATCATGCTAACGTCAACGCATGTTCCCCACATACAGGACGCTTCGATAGGTCTTCCGCAGGTGGAAATTCAATCACGGCGCGCTGCTTGAATCGTACGTTCACGTAGTCCGACATATTTCAAGCTACTGCCCCGACGTCAGTGGCACTACCTCAAACAGAAAAAAATCCTCTGAGAGCAGACATTCCAAAATTTTTATTTAAATGTAAAATCATGAACATCCCTCACTCAATAAAAGAAGTTATAGGCCAGGAGGCAAAATAATTGAACAACCCTCGTATGTATGGATTTAACATACACATAAAACTACTTTACAGATCAAGATGGCTACATAATAATATACTTTCAACACATGTCAGAAATTTAAAACAATAAAAAGTTAAGAGATAATAGTTTTTAAATTAGCCTACATTATTGTCGAATTTCATTTCTTGACATTTACCTTCACTCATTACCAACTGGTGCATCCAATAATTAGACTTCATAATTGTACTTGCTGTTACATTATGGTGGCACTTTTATGTACTTTTGCAAGATTTGTTTTACAATTTATTTCATTTGCTAAGATATTTTATATAACTGATTGCAGAATATATTTCTTCTACATTCAAGATTTCATAATTTAAGTTTTTTTTACTTAGGACACAGGTTCTATTAAATCGTGATTTAAATCACCTTGAATAAATAATTTAAGGAATAATGTACAGCCACCGGCAAAAAAATGGGACACCTAGATCCTGAAATGCTCGCTAACCCGCATGGCGTTATGTGTGTTGCCTAACTTGACGGCGATGTGAGAAGGTCGTTACAAAGCATTCTTTTTACACTCAAGTGAGAAACCTAATATGCAGTGTTTCAAACGTCACACAATAGTAGTAAAATATACTTCCAGCAGGATTTTTATGTTTCTACGTATTTCGAATACTTTTATTTGCAAATTTGTCCCGTAACCACTAGAAATTAATTAATGAAATAAATTAGGATAAATATTTGTCCAAAATTTTAATTTCGGGAGAGAAAAAGAAATTACCATAGGATGGAAATTAGAAGTTTGTGAGTGACATGGAGAAGTTTATGGTGTTTGGGAACATCCATCTCATGAGAGCAGTAGCCATATTCGGATATATGGTTACCAGGGATGTTAAAGGACCAGGAATTTTAAATAAATTCAATTCCGGGTCAGGACAGAAAATCAGCAAGCGCAAATGAAATGGGTTCTGGACCGTAAATAAACTTTCTATCTGTATAGTATTTTAAATTCGTTCCAGGAACCTTTTTTCCGGATCATTTTTAAATATGGTCCAGAATCCTTTCTCGGGATGAATTAAATGCTGTCCAGGAACCCATATTCCGGATCAGTTGAAATAGGGTCCAAATTCCGTATTGAAATGAAACAATACGTAACTTAGACAGAATTTAAATTGTGCGAGAAAAATGTTCTGGTGCTAGTGTTGCCCACGAGACGAGACTTTGGCCTGTCTCGTCTCGTGGAGTCTCGTGGAGTCTCGTGGAAATGCTGTCTCGTCTCGAAAATATTAGTTTGTCTTATGACACATGGTCAATCTCGTCTCGTCTCGAATTTTTAGAAGCCTGTCCCGTCTCGTCCCGTGGGCAACACTATCTGGTGCTGTTACGAAAACCAATAGAACCCATTAGAATGTATGAGTTCCTGGATCCTTAACTATCCCAGGGTTGATTAAATCTGAGGGTTTCAGGTTTTGAGACCGCTTTATGTACAGAAAGGCTAATCACGACTGGACGATCCGAACCACTATGTGCCTCCGCTGGGTATCGAACCCGGGACCTTTTGATTAGAAGGCGACGACGATACCGTTGTGACATCGGGGAGGACCAGGGTTGTTAAAGGTTCGGGAATTTAAATAGAAAAATCAATTCCCGTTCGGGAGAGAAAATCAGCAAGTATAAATGGGTTCTAGTCCGTAAAGAACCTTTTTGTGTTTAAGGTATTTCAATTCGGTCCAGCAACCTTTCTTCCGAATGAATTTAAATACGATCCAGGAATCTTTCTTCCGGATCAATTCAAATCGGTCCAGGAACCTATTTTGAATGAAACAATGCGCAACTTGTATGGAATCTAAATTGTGTGAGAAAAAAGGGTCCGGTCCTGCCAATAGAACCTGTTAAAATTTATGGATTCCTGGATCTTGAACAATGGATTGATTGGATTGATTTGGTGTTTTAAGTCCACTTTATGCACAGTAAGGCTAATCTAGACTGGACCTACAGTGTAAAGTGGGATCCGAACCACTATGTACCTCCACCGGGGATCGAAACCGGGACACCTTGATTACACTGCGACAACGCTACCACTGCGCCATCGGGGAGACCTGATCTTGAACAACCCTGCCTGTAAATATGACTGTAATTTCGGCTTTTACTTCGATTCAGAAAAAAAAATATATGAAATTTTGTATAACGGCACCTGTTGAAATTGAACCATTTTTAAATAAAAATGTGTTTAGCTAAGATCTGGAAATTTATTCCAATTTTTTAGTGTTCAGCCTTCATCTTTCTAGTCGCGGCTCTGAGATAGTCACTTTCCCGTTTATTTTCTTTTCCATGTTTCTGTTCTTCATCACAACGAACAAAGAACGAACCTCCGCGACGGCTTAAGGGGTTCCGGGTTCGATTCCTGGCACAAACATGGTTGTTCATCATATCATCACTCATCCTTATCGTCGCGATTAACCAAAAGTGGAAGAGAAGCGACGCTAAATATAAAAAATCACATCGAATCATATACAGTATTAGTTATAGAATGGCAATAGTTTAAGTTGGAACAATTGCCCACTTAATGTAGACCTTTTCTGACAAGAAATTTAGCATCCAGTCTCATAATTGTCCTAACACCAGCTCTTTGAGATCCAAGCCTCATATATAAGTGTATAAAAAAAAACATTTATATTTAAGTGTGTGAAAGAGAGAGGAGGGGGCGGAGAGAGAACTTTGATCGAAACTAATGGAACTTCGTTAATTTGTTGCTAGTTAAGAAATGGAAGCTGTTTATATGTTTTACAGATTTGTTCTTGTTGAAGGGGTATACATCTAACAAACTAAGAAATTAGTGCAGTGTGGGGAGCTGCATGAATTTTTGCAGTAAATTCTTAGTAGATAAAATGTAATTAAATCAATAATTAAATATATAAGGCAAAAGTAAAGACCCACGAAATTAACAGCAACAAAACATTTCAGGCAGGCACTGGAACTCGCCACACCGCCCCTCCCTTGTCCCTTTCCCCTCAAAGAGCAAGAAACAAGCTTCTGCTCGGTTTCACGGGCCGTGTGATGCAAAGTAAGTATATAATATACTTGAGAAAGTAGCGCAGTCTTCCCTCCCGAAGCTGAAAAAAGAGGGTCGTGGGCGGTACCAACCCTGACGTCACTCACGGGACAGAGGTGACGCTGTCACTGACCATTCCGCTTGTTATAGGACCTGCATTTGCGCGAGGGAGCGTGAAAGTACATTGTATTTCCTTTTTCTGTAGCTTGTGTGATAGTGGAGTGTTTTTTTTCAACAACAGTAACACTTCAGGAAGATGCCTCGCAATTCTGCTGTTGCTTTGTGCCCAAACAACGCAAGAAATACAGTATGTTTATTGATTGATTGATCTGCTTTATTTTACTTCGCTTTTTGTGCCACTTTTGGTTAATTTGCGAAGATGGGGATGAGTGATGACATGATGAAATTTATGAATGAACACTCAAGAACATCCATGCCCAGGACGGGATTAGAACCCGGCGTCGTAGAGCGATGTGCTAACCACTCTGCCACGGGGCCGGCAAAAATACAGTAGGTGTAAGCTAATTTTCGTTCCCAAAGGATCCGATTACGTGTAAGATGTGGGTTTCAAAGTGTAAAAGATTAGATCCTGTTAACACCAAAACAGCTGGATGCCGATTACGAACGAAACTTAAAAGCAGAACTGCTCAGCATTACCTGTCGACCGCAGCTTAATAAAAAAGCTGAACCAAGTTTAAATTTGCCTGGTTGTGTGGTGAATTGTAGTGTGCAACAGCCAAATTACATAATTGATCGAAGTGGACGTGCCAATAAACGTCAGATTCGAAAGCGAGCAGTGGAAATACTTGAAGAATTATCTCCTCGCAAAATATTTTGCATGGCACATATTTCAGAGACTTTGAGTACTGGAAATATACTCAATACACCCAATCTCGAACAAGATGGTGAGTTGGAAACTGAAAATTAAAATGTGCTGAAGAACAAATAAAGAAACTGCAGACACTACAGGATGAAAGTGCTAAAAAAATAAACAAAGTAAAGAAAGAATGCAATCGTTTATTACATAAAGTGAAGAATTTACAAATTAGCAATAAAAGTTTGAGGCAACAGTTAGTAAAACTTCACAAATCAAAGCAATCTGCTTTCAAAGTAAGAAAGTAAGGGAAATTCTTCGACGAGTTTTTTTTCCAACCAAATCGAATATCTTCTTTGTCACAAAAGCAGGCCGAAACTGTTGTCGAGAAGTGATATTGTAAGTGCATTAGCACAAGAAAAGCTTACACCTACATGTATAAACCTACTGAAGATTTTTCAAATCGTTGAGCAAATGGAAAATGCATTTTGTTTATACAATCCTCCTGGCGATTTAAGCAGGAAATGTTGAGTAATGGAAACAATGAGATCATTATTATTTTCCAGGTTTCCTATGATAAAGAAGGGAATTATAGATCTCTTTGTCAAAACTCGGACATACATTCGAAAATTAAACAAAATCGAAGTCAGGTTAAGAAAGGTAAAAAATTGTTGTTTAATTAATGTCAACCTGTGGTCAGGCAGGACTGTCTTTGGAGGGTAAAGCTCGTGATCTAATTTACATTAATGTATATTAGACTTTGAGAACAAATGAGAAACATATACTCAATATTTTATGTGTGTTGACGCTTGACGGGATATAAAAATTCATCTATCCAGGCTCTTAAATGAAGCGTGTACAGAGTGTGAAGTGAAATAACAATAATGTTTGGATTATTTATGTCTGCTACATGTGCGCAGTGTGTGCCCTTTTTCTCTATTTCCTGGCGACTTGTTAATGCTCCTTTCCTGGACATGGTAAGTTACATTTATCAATTTTAACTTTCCCGCTTTTCATTACATGTTAATTCTATTGATAGTTAACCTTCAGCGATACCGTTTACTAGATATAGTCTGCTCTATACATATACATTTACTCACACACACACGCCAGAACATTCATTCGATTTTTAAAACAAATTATTTTCAAAAACACGGAAGAAGTGTGAATTCCTATACCGTTGCTGGTGCTAGTCTGAGATATGTCCCGTGGCTGACGTCATCCGTGGAGGTCCACGAATGGTTCCGAACGCCAGACTGCACCTCCCTGGTGTGGTGGCATGAGTCATGCTGATCCAGCATACCTTGCAAGGCCAACGTAGGTTCAATCAATGAACACCTGACCGAGTTGCCTAGACTGTCTGTATCGAGGAAGACACCGACTACTAAAATAAAAGTCACTCGAAGCCAATATTGCAGAACTGTTTAGGAGACAAATATTGAAGCTAGCAACACTTGCTTTTTATTATATTACATTTCCTCCAAATAGGAGATATCCTTGATAGAAATGCGAGCTTCAACAATATCTGTGGAGGAACATATATTGGTGTATGTAATCCGGAACCGATGAAATGGTTAACACAATGATACGCGCGTCTTAGTCAGGGTTCACTCGTATTTGAAGCGTGAGTAGGTTGAAGGATATTGCAACGTTACAAATTTATAGCTTTTTGACATTCATTTACAAGTATTTTAATGTCACAGAAAGAAGGACGGGCAATCAAAATATTTCATGTCTTCTTAAAGCACCATTTCACACTGAAATTTCATATAATTTTGGATATTTACTTTTTTTGCTTGTCGATATATTGACAGGCCAATTTAGGTCAATTGATGTCCCTCACGGTCAGCCAGACGAGACGAGTTGTTCGAACTAGTTTATGGTGCCTTGAGTTATTATTGGGTTGGTGAGAATGAAATGTCCGCCCCAGGTGCGTCATTGTCAAAGGCAAAAAAAAAAAAAAAATCAAAACTACAATACCTGGTTAATCAAAATAGTCGCCGTCTGCAACCACACACTTTTGTCATCGCTCAGCCAACAATTGTATTCCATGGCGAAAGAAGTCTGGAATCTGTGACGCAAAGAACTCCTCAACGGCATGTTGCACCGCCCGATCATCAGCGAAGGTCTTCCCTGTAGGAAGTGATCGAGATGCCGGAAGAGATGGTAGTCAGTGGGAGAGAGGTCGGGAGAATATGCTGGATGAGGAAGGGTTTCATATTGCAACTTATGGTGAGCCTGCACAGTCCTTTGTGCGACATGTGGGCGAGGATTGTCCTGCAACATGAGGGCACTATGTCTGTGGCCCATTGCTAGATGACTGCGGAGAAGTTTGCGGTGTATTTCGTGGAGTTCAGCACTGTAACGATCTGCATTGATGGTTTCACCTCGCCTGAGAAATACATGATGGATCACACCCACCATAGACCACCATACCAGCAACAACACCTTCCGTGGGTGGAGAGGTGGTTTCGGAAACCACCCTGGACGTTGATCACGATCCAACCATTGTCCTGGTCGTTTACGATTGTCATAGCAGATCCATTTTTCATGTGAAGTGACAATTCGACGCAGAAAACCATCCCGGTTATTCCATACACTCAAAGAACTGCACACCTCCAGTTAGCCTTTCTTTACATAAAGCGGTCTAAAAACCTGAAACCCTCGGATTTAACCAACCCTGGGATAGTTAAGGATGGGTTCTATTGGTTTTCGTAACAACACCGGAACATTTTTCTCGCACAATTTAAATTCTGTCTAAGTTGCGTATTGTTTCATTTCAATACGGAACTTGGACCCTATTTCAACTGATCCGGAAGATGGGTTCCTGGAAAGAATTGAAATACTTTACAGATAAAATGTTTATTTACGGTCCAGAACAAATTTCATTTGCGCTTGCTGATTTTCTGTCCTGAACCGGAATTGAATTTATTTAAAATTCCTGGTCCTTTAACATCCCTGGTTACCAGATATCCGAATATGGCTACTTCTCTCATGAGATGGATATTCCCAAACACCATAAACTTCTCCATGTCACTCACAAACTTCTAATTTCGAACCTATGGTAATTTCTCTTTCTCTCCCGAAATTAAAATTTTGGACAAATATTTATCCTAATTTTTTTCATTAATTAATTTCTAGTGGTTACGGGACAAATTTGCAAATAAAAGTATTAGAAATACGTAGAAACATAAAAATCCTGCTGCAAATATATTTTACTAATATTGCGTGACGTTTGAAACACCGCATATTAGGTTTCTCACTTGAGTGTAAGAAGAATGCTTTGTAACGACCTTCTCACATCGCCGTCAAGTTAGGCATAATACATAACGCTATGCGGGTTAGCAAGCATTTCAGGATCTAGGTGTCCCATTTTTTTCTGTCGGTGGCTGTACATAAGGATTTTGTAGGCATTAGATCACTTTTGCTGAAAGTACATTAATCTCGTAATGATTTAATGATATTTATGAGAAACAAAATATATGTACTGATGGGGTGAAGCTCATACGAAAGGAAATTTAATGTGTAAACTGTAACATACTTAAACGTCTCTTGATTTAAAATTCAATAATTTTTATAGGCAAAAATAGCAAACATTCTGTGTAGAAAAATATACAAAATACGTCCTAATCATACTAAACCGTAAATACCGTCATTTTCATTAAAAATTGGCAGCTGATATTTTGCAAAGTATCATTTTAAAAAATTGCCACAATTCAGCTACAAAGACTACAAAAATATATATATATATATATTAGTTACAATTATACAGTACATCCATCCAGCATGTATTATTTTGACTTGAAGAAAAGTTACTGAAATTATTATAGTTCCATTTCATAGTAGGTTCATATATGCAGGATGAGACGGAAAAATGTTTATTTACATATATTTTTTTATTTGCTTTAATGAAACTATTCAAATATTCTACAGGGCCGTTTACTATAAAAAGCCTTTCTATAGAAACATATATCCATATGTATGGTGCTAAAAAGACACCACCATCAATTTCAAGCTTGTTTTTTTAAAAAAATAATGAAATTGATTTAAATAAATATCATCAAGAATGATTTTTAAAATAAAAATCATGATTTTTATCCATCCTGCTCTCCCTTGTATTTTTTACTTTTAGCTACATATTTCAGTTGTTTTTAGAACACAAGAAATAAATATTTTAAAGTTTTTTATCACCTGAAAATCCCCACCCTAATAATAACTAATAATCTGCGATATACAACCAAAACAGAAGCAGAAAGAGCAAAGTACAACATCGTGGATGCACCAAGTTGAAGATGCCGAAGTTCTAGCGACCTGAGGTAACGTCTGGCTCCATAGCCAAACTCTACTTAACACACTGTTCAAGAACTTTCCTGCAGGTTCTTTGCTTGCATAAAGATTCTGTAAATTTCGTAAGGATGCCGTTGGAGAAACGTGCTGCTTTGAGAACCTCCGGGGAGGAGGGGGGGTTGAGGGAGTGGATAGAGAGCGGAAAATCTGTGGGCCTAATCAATACGGACGGGGCGGGTTTTTAAGAAATTTCTTCTTTGAAGTGTTGGAAAATTTTACGTTTCTTTAATACCTCCCTCTCCCCCTAATATCCGTGAAACTCAGCTCCACATTTTTTTTCAGTATTTGGATAATTAATATCCTCTTTACCCCTTGGCGTTCGTGGTATGGTAGTTGCAGGGCGTTACAATTCTCGCGAAACGTCTCTGGTTCGAATTTCGGTCACCAGGTGTTCCACCATTTCAGGAACCGCACTGTTAAAGGTTAACGTAAATTGACATTAATCTACCGTTAAATTTTAACAGCAGTCTGCCTGTTTGTTCACAAAAACGGGATGCAACCATTTCTTCGTCAGTTCAGGCACATTCGTGTATTCACACAAACACACACGGGTCTATAGTGCAACATTGGAATATTTTACCTTGCCTAAATATAGAATGATTATAAATTCTAGTTGTATTCACCATTTGAAATACTGATTCATTAAAATTGCAATATTGAGGTTATGAAATAGCCATTAATTCCTAAAGAAAACTTTCATAATAATTTTAGTCGAATGGCAGCGGAAATTGACGTTTTAGACTGTCATTTCTGTAGGTCTTTCATAACTCTGTCTTCTAAAGATACCAATAGTTTATTTTGGTCAACCTGTACAACACGACCGCACTAATTGTTGTTAAATGTCTTTACACAATGGCGTGGCAAGGGCCGAGTTGACTTTCCCTGCAAATTGGTATCCTTAACTTCAAATTAGAAAAAAGTAAAAAAAATATTATAGTCGATAAGAGACAAAGTGGATTTAATTAGTATTCGAACACAATAGCCAAAGTATAGAGTCGGAAAATTAGTGGAAAAATCAGGTTCAAACTTCGTATTTACTTATTCTTCCATTTGAACCAAAGATTAACTATAGGGTGGAAAACAGGGTGAGTTTTTCATATCATGGAAACAAGGCTTAATGGTGTTATACAGGGTGAACACAAAGTGAGCATATCCCAATCATTATTTTCGACACTACGATGGTTATCGTTGAGAGAACAGAAAACCGGTATGGAGACCGTCATTTTTGTAGCACAACCGAATTCTGCGCCACGTTCTGACATTTGTCTTGCGAAGATTATCTAAGGTCACGTGCGTGAATTCATCTTCCAAAGCTGCTCCTAACTCTTGCGTTGGGCTATACCGGTTATTTTTGATCGTGTCATTCATGAACATCCAGGGGTGAGGTCGGGACTTGTTGGAAGCCAAACTAAGAGAGCTTGGTATTCTTGAGAACTTCTTCCGATCAACCTCCTGGGAAAGGCCATATTCAGGTAATAACACACTAGCAAAGTGAAGTGTTCCAGAACATGAAGAATTCGACTGTGCTACGAAAATCGGTTTCCATACTGATATTGTGGACTCTCACACCATCAGGTATGTGTTCATATCAAGCATTCAACCATAACCGTAAATGAAAGGGGGTACGCCCACTTTGTGAACATTCTGTATTTCCGTGAGTGTTCAAAATCAAGAAATGATATTTTTATTTGAGAGGTCACACAATATTCATGGTAAAATTTTCCTCCGTAACATTCCTAAAGTATTCTTGAATGAGGTGTGTAAGAGTTAATAGCAAAATAGAATAACTATTCATTTCAGAATAGTAGCTTATGAACGTAAAGAATTAATGAAAAACAACTGGTTTGATAATCACTCATCTGCTAAATTGAGTAGAATCCGCAGGACCTCTTCATTGCCGGCCACGTTACCACTACACCGTCACGGAGACAGGGTGTCAATGATGGGGGATTATGACCCCCCCCCCCCTTTTCCCCCGGAGAGAGTAGACATCTTAAATTCTCGTACCAAAAGTTCCAGAATCGAATCCCAGCCTAGAAAATGATGTATCTGTGTGTAAATTTATCAATTTCATCTATTCTCATCGTCTGCCTAAAAAGGCAGACAGGCGATGTAGGGTAAGAACAATACAATACTGTTACAATTATACTAGAGTGCGCGTCAAATCTCCTGCATATGGCCTTGAACGGCCGAACAGCACCAGCGAATCACAGACGTGCGGTGTTGCCTTGTTCCGTGACAAGGCGTTTCGCTCAACCACGCTGTCTCTTTTCCGTGCGAGATTTCGACATGGCACCGCTGCAGTGCGCTGCTATTGGCTATCGCCATATGCAGGAGATTTGACGCGCACTCTAATGCTGTTGAACTTAAGTTGCCAACAATTTACATGTTTTTTTGTGTTAAGCTTTGCACACGGTGTTGATATTCCTCCACTGTTTATATCCAAACAGAACAAGCAAAGATAGAAGGAAAATATCGGCGATGTTGATAAACCCGAAGTGAAAGCTTCAGAAATATTTACCGCAAAAGCATTTACTCCCTGTGTACGCTGTGTTGCAGAAACAAAGACAATACCTTCAGTTCAAATATGGAAATGTACGTTTCGACGCGAGGAAACCTTTGTTATGGAAACAAAGTATGTACATTGGGCCTGACTGCAGCCTTGGGATTATACGGATACACAATACGAGTTTCAGGATTCCAATTTCAATAACTCGCGAACACATGTTGATTTTGTTCCCTTGACTTCTCTTGTTTTAGACAGAAATATATTCGATAACATGTATCCCAGTAGAATTGAGTACAAGGAACATAAAATCATGTTTTACAAAGTTTAGACGGCATTATGCAGAGCATCCGTCAAATAATGAGATTGTTATTAATGACGTTTATTGACAGACACATTTAGATTACAAGGGAAGCGACGTGGGTGGTTCTTTTGGCTCTATACTGCATTCACTGCAAGGACCAAGTTAAGATAAACAAAACCACGTGACTTCTAATAAGTTCATTCCCAATGTGTTAGTTATGAAGTTACTTTTGGCCATTGAAGTTGTGGGACATTCTGGTATGAGCCAACAGCCACGACCAATACATTCATGGGCAAAATAACCCCAAAACTAAAAGATACGAAAGGAACTGATTCTCAGAAGTAACGTGGTTTTGTTTTACATTAACTCCGTTCTTACAGTGAATGGAGAATAGTAGAAACTACGATTTATAAGTTGAAATGCAGAAAATCCAATGTAATATCTCCTGGTTTCACTGTTGGACGCCATGTATACATGTAGTTCAGTAAATATTCCCAGGGTCATTTTTGAGACCTTTACTTTGATTTGTGTTATTTAGCCACTTTTGACTAATCGCGACGATTAGGATGAGTGGTGATAGACTGAAATTGATGAACGGACACTCACAAAGAACACTCAAGCCGGAACCCCTGGCGTCGTAGCGTGCTGTGCTAACCACTCTGCCACGGAGGTCAGCTTGAGAGCTTGCATCCACTAGAATGTACCTGTTCAGTAATAAATTATAGTAGTACACTAGGAGCTGTATGGACACGATTTGGCATTCTAGTCAGACTTTCTCGCCTATGGAAAGTAATCACCACCATTGTATAAATATAAATTATTGAGTTTTTCAACTTCAAAAAAGGCTCCGGAAAATTTCACGCGTCATAAAATTTTAAATAGCACTCGTTCAGCGTGATGAAAAATCTATGATTTGACAATGTTGTTCCGTGCAACGACATCAGCGAAAAAAATCGTCGCTATGGAAGAAATATCTCAAAATCCGTGTGCGAGTTTCGGGTTTCAAGCAACAGAGAAGAAAACAGCTTCCGGTTCCTGTACTTCCCGATATCCGATAGCTTCTTCGATCCCTTTGACCCCTCCTGGTCTAATTTCTTTCGGCGAGATGGGAACCTCTATAATTCATGCCACCCAAGATGAGTTTCCACCTGTTACTCCCAAAACTACGCAATGGTAGCGTTTCGACTCACGGCATTGCGGATTTTCCGTTTACTTCCGACCAATTCCGAATCGTTGTTATTTATTTAGAGCGCGTTTCCAATCCTCCACGTGCAACACTCCATCCCGGCTTTGATTACGCCGGCGTGCATCATTAACCGACCACCCAAAGGTTTGCGCGTGCGTTAATAATGAACTCTGTTTGGATGCGAACCAAGGACCGTGTTCACGCATGCAGGAGGGGTTCATTGTGCTGGTACCTCATTAACTGATTAATATTCAGTAGTACGGGCGCGGGCGGGATTAATCACGTGCACGCACGTCTCCTTCAGTCCATTTGCACGCATGGGATTCGCATGCAAAACGACGCAGGACAGATTTTGCAAACTTTGGCGGAGCGTGTAATTGTTTGATTGTTTATGATGTGAGCTGCATGCTTTGCCAACAACAATAGGAGTTTTGTCATTGTTCTCCGTGGTCATAAGCGCTTGGAAACGCCATTAAACGGTTTACTCTTCGTTACCTTTGCTTGGACACAAGGTAAATTGTTTCAAAAAGCAGTTTTTCGAACACTTAGAAGAACTAAAATGCTGACCAAAGCAAAATTTATTGCAAAAACATACACTCCATACGTAACGTTTCCATCCACTAACAGGGTCTTCTTCAGACAAAGATTCACAATAAACAATGTTATCATTAGAAGCATTGTTCGAAAATATATTTATCAATTTTACTCCAGAAAGCAACGTTCAACAACTTGTCTCTCTCTTTTACCTGGAACCGCCGGTTAGGTAGTCGACGTTCTATCTCGCCTCTGAAGCACAGGTTCGAGACTTTGTGAATGTCTCTTCATCATTTTCATCTATAGGTTTTTTCTACTCTTGCGGCGGCCGGTCCTAGTTCTGGCAAGGGAAGTGGAGAGCAGGGATGACGCCGCAGACCAAACAGACAACAGCGGTGGTGCCGAGAGTTTAACGCGGCAGGTAGAAGTACTACGTGAACCTTGTTCTACTGGCTGCTGCTTTTTTTTATCGTGCTGGATTGATCGCTTCCCCGCTCCCCACTTTCCTTGTCATCATTAGGATCGGCCGCAGTAACCGTAGAAAAGACCGAATCACTACTCATCGTCACGATTAGCCAAAAATAACAGAAATGCGACAAAAATAACAAAAATACTTAAGACCCTTATTCTACAGTCTTTCATTTCTTCCATGTGTAATAATATTCAGCAATTATCATCCCTTTTGCATCTGAGAGTATTTTTCGAAAATCTATTATTCACTTCCTCCGCTTAGGAGCTCTGTTTGACAATTTAGAATGCATTTCTTCACCTGAAAATACTGTTCGACAATGTAGAGCGTTCGAAAAGTCCCCGCACTTTAAGTTTGAGTATTATTTGCTTATAATTTATTGAACTTGTCAACGTAAAGAATACATACATTTGTTAACTATATCTTGAAATAGGCAAAAAATAATTTGTAAATTAAATGTGAGTAATACTGCAATCTCTGAGGTCGGTAAGACACTGACAAGACGGCAAAACGCTTTCCGCGCGTTGAAATACACAAAAAGAATTTTGAAAGTAAATTTGAAACAATCATCCATTGCTAATTTATCTGGTGCCTGATCATGGAAAATATACTTCTCCGTTTCTCCACACATCTTTCATATGACACACTCAAAATATGCTTCAAACATAGCAGTAGTGGTGTTTGTGGTGGGGACAGTGCCAGAAAGGAAGAGCTCTCCTCAAGCAGCTTTGCTATACTTAAAACTAGCTCAACATGCCCATATGAGCTTTTTGCTCAAGTGTGGAACCCTTGCCTAATCTAAGATTTTTGTAAAAAATGCCCTCGGGAATTTTTCAGAAAAGAAGAGCTTTTCTCAGATTGATTTGTGCATACTTACAAAAGTTGCATCAGCCAATTTTTGTCCATAAACTTGTCAAAAATTGGCCGCACCAGAAATTAAGCAAAAGCCCATACATACACACACATATACACCTACACCCACCCACATACACACATATTCACTTCCAGTTTAAGTTTAATTGATAAACAAGGGGTTCTGGGTTCGAGTCCTGATAGATTGAAATATGTGTGGCAATCTCCATACGTGAGATTTTGAGAATAATTATTCCTAGTTGATAGCTCCCAGATCTGAAACCCTGGTAAAAAATGTTTTACAACAATATATTGTACAAAAACTGAATTTCTCAATTTTCTTATTTTTTCATGTTTTATAACCACCCGCTCAGCCATACAATAGGAGAAGAGCGGGTAAGCATAATTAATTGTTTGCATGCCTTGCCGGCACGCAAGAGATAAAATCTACATGCTAGAAGGGAGCATTAATGATTTTTCTGTACGATTCACTGAAGGGGCCATTAATCTTTCTGTGCAACAGGGGGAAAAGTGTAACATGTCTGCAACATGTAAAAGTGTAACAAAGATTATTGAGATAAAAATACATATTTTCACACAGTGGCAATGAACTGACCCCCTTCATGCTAAAAGCAATTCTATTCTGATAATATGAGCCTAGGCAAAGACTTAGAAAATATTATGGCAGTTCAAAATCCAATTTTGTCTGTATTAAGGTCTCAGAACCCAGTAAAATGTGGGCATATTCCATATTGAGAAGTGTTAATATTGTTGCATTGTAATCAGGGGCTTTGGGTTCGAGTCCTGATATAAGATTGAAATATATACAACTGCCCACACATAAGATATTCACTGCTAGCTGATAATACAGTTGAGGTTTCAAAGCTGGTAGAGTGTCTGGGGCCTCTCTGACAGCAAAGTGTTGGTATTATTGCTTTGTAATCAAGGGGCCTCTGTGTTTGAATCGGACCTCTAGAATTGCTCCGTGACTCTTTCATTTCTTACATCATAAACATATGATTTTTCACCTATGAGAATAACACTACAAATGGTGTTATTAGGTAATGCCTCGTGGAATTCACAGATAATTTTAATGTTTGTCCTGTCATTCACCACAACCTGTTTCCTTTTTGAAGTGTTGATGACAAACATGGGTCTCTGTGCTTTGAATTCATCTGGTGTGTAATACATGTCAGTATTGCCTGTAGTGACCCTTTTGAAAGCCGAAAAAGCCTCATATAATTTGAGGAAATCATCCTTGGAAATGTCTAAATTGTAATTTTCTCTAGGAAATACCTCATTTCTGCCATTTTTAAGATATATGTTCTTGATGTTGCAGTTATCAAATTTACTTGAATTTTTTTCCTGATTGTTGTGTCTTCCAGTCTGAAACAATACCACTACAAAATCCGGCATGTCGTATTGTATACTGGAGAATGAATTTGTAGCATCAAACTCATAATATGTACCAGTTGCAGGCTTCTGTACGCATTGAAATGTATAAAATTGCAGAGGAACCTGTGGATTTTTTAGGATATCAGCTTTGTATTTAAGAGCATAGCTGGCCTCATATTCAACAACAGGGATTCTTAGCTCCATAGTCTGAATAATGCACTTGCCTGCATCTGGTAAGGTATTAGGCAGAGCTTCCCCTGTAGGGTTTATTGTACTGTACCTCATCAAAGCATTATTATCATTGGCAGCTCTTCTAAATGTAATTCTTAACCCACCCTTCCACATGATTTCTTTGTAATCGGAGAAGAATCCTGGCAACAGGCGCATCGGGAACAGCACAGTGTGGTTTTTAGATAATATTTTCTCACCAGCTTCAAATCCGCCGATTCTGTAGTAAGAAGCCTCGGTTTTGGATAATTTTAGTGTGGCCAAAGCTGTGGAGGTAATGCCGGGATAATCCACTCTGTTTATAACAACACCATGCTTTCTGATCTCAATTTCAGAGAACAGATGCGGCACAAAATTGTCTACCAACCTTATATTTGAATTTGCAGGATAATCTGTTCCATCGAGCTTTACAACATCAAACTTGATGTATAAATCTGCTCTGTGGGGGTGTATAAAGCCATCCCCTACATCAAGATCAACCTCAATCTCTGTGTTGGGTTGATTTAAATTTGCAAATGTCCTCCTGTTTGGGGGGAATGATTGTAGCTCATAACTCTCAATATTTTCCATTGTATGTATTTTTATTTAAATGTTAATCTCTATGATTGCAGTTGTTGTGGCTCCAGCAAAATCAACTAATTCTTCTTTTTCATTAGTGACCATCAATTCAATATAATCTATTCTATTATGGCACACAGGAAAATATAATGTTGGGGATGGATTGTAGATAATAGGCTCCATGAATTCGGAATTAGGTTTGAATGTTGCAATGATGCCGGTTTGTTTGTGAGTGCCTATGCCATTTGATTTGGTGATCATACCCTCAGCCACATTACAGTGAATATTCAGAGTCTCTATGGCTAAGAATTTAGGTATATTCATAGCAGTGTGTTTGATGGCCGGTTCAAGTTTTGTGTTGTTCTCAAAGCCTAACAGTTCTCCTATAGTACCCAGATCCACTGTTTCTGTAGCAGACACAATTTCTACTCTGTGAGTGACAGAATTTTGACTTAACACTACACCTCTGGGTAATTGTGCATTTAGAGTGGACAGATTATATTGCCCTGGAGTGATGACAATTTTTTGATCCCCTACTGCAATTGTATTGTTGTGGTGCGTAATATTAGGGATCAGGTACATGCCGTAAAATGCTCTGAGAGCTATTGTTTTGGGATACACTATGTCATCATGCAATTTGAGTTTCAATATTGAATTTTGGCTGGTGAGATGGAATACCCCCATGATGTTTCAGATACCACAAGGCCTTTTGAAAATCTTCAATTGATGGTTTATTTATTTGAGACATATATCTGAGAACAGATAAACACAAATGTCCGCAATTAACATCTTTGAAATTTTGAACACGGGCATTATTGTAATAAAGATTAGCTGAATTTAGATATTTTATTAAATTTTCAGGTGGAACACCTCCAAATGAATCAAACACAAATGCCTCATTGTTTAAATATTTAAGATAACAAATCCAGTGAGTGCCCTGATTTTTGTACTCATCCAAATTAACAATGCCACACTCTTTGTTGAGTGGTTGTTCCGGTAAAGAATCAGACATGTACACACCTCTAAAATGTTTGATGCCCAGTGGCTTGATTAAAGCTTCAATATCTTGGTTTGTAAGCGGCTCTTGTTTTTTTTAAACTTATTCATGGCTCTCTTAACACCTTTGCCTTTTTTCTCCATGACCAGGTTATGGCGCCTCTGCTCATCTAATTCTGCCCTATTTTTCTTGGCATCTATTACTGTTTTTGCTATGGCAGCTGATCCCCCAGCCAAGCTCCCAACAGCCCCAAGTGCTGCTAAGATGGCAGGGATGGTAAATATGAATCCCCCCACATGTGATTTTTTTCTAGATTGTTGTAATTTTTTTAATTGGGGGGTACTAAGCAACAGTTTCATACCATGGCCCTTTGCAAGACAAGAGCTTTTTTTCTTGCGTTGCTTTTTGGTCAAAAGGCTATCAATAGTTTTAAGAGATTTGAGACCTGCATAAGGTATTTGATACATAACACCCTTGGCCTTCATTGTAGGTTTATTATATACATATTCACAACCCCCACCCCAGTTTTTGTTTGGTGCTCATAGCTATGGTGGTTCCCAATGCTGCTATTTTTTCACTCAAAGAAGCATCTTTGCTTACAAATCTGCCAAATGCAGCCTCTTCTAATTTCTTGTCTGCAACATGTCTCTTGTCAAGATCAGAATGTGTGTTGTATGCTATGTCATGGTCTCTACAAGCAGCATCTAGGGGATTAACACCAGGATCACCTCTGTTTAATCTATGGTCTAATTTTGTACCGGGACCACAATACTGATAGCCTGGAATGTGTAGTTCAAATGGCAGCTTGTTTATAATGTCATTAACCAGGCCCCGACCCTCAGAAATATTCCAAAATTTGGGGGGTAGAGTATTAATAATTTTTATGAGATATCCAATCCCCTTAGGGTCATTCACTATAAAATTAGACAATTTGGTGCTTATCATGTCCATAATTCCAACCTTTTCATTGTAAAAATTGTGGTTGCCAGCATTTTCCTCCCCAGCTATGACCAGCAACCTATCTACAAGTTTCCTGACATCATCAACCCACACAAATTCTTTAGGCAGGGTGTTGTATTGTTTGATTCCACTGCCAGTCTTGATCTGTGACCATATGGGCTTGATTAAATTATTGTATTTTGCCCCACTGCTCGACTTGACTCTTTTCTGTGTGGGATCATTGTTCTGGTATAGAGCATCTGATTTTATTAATATTTCTTTGTAATCCTCATAATCTTGATCTGTATAGCTGCCAGGCCTTTTCCTAGTCATCAGTTCCCACAACCCAGGTGTTCCGAGATACTTAACAAAAGCACCTTTTTCTCCAAGTCGAGATTCTGAATAAACAATTATATCATCTCCCATAAATGTTACTTTGAAATTGCCAATTCTATGTATGATGCTCCCATCAAGCTCTGTGTCAGCATATAAGCCAAACACCTCATCTTTGTTGTCTTTAGGTGTGGTTAAATATTTTTGAGCAAGAAGACCCAATTCAATAGGATCCTGACTAGCCTCAATTCTTCTAGGAGCAACAGGACTAGGTGTATGAATACTGGAAAGTGGGGTGATTGGATAATCTAATATGTTCCTAGCAGCTACAGGTACAAGCTCTGTGATCAAATTTTGATTTTGCTCTGTAACAGTTTTGATATTCTTACCTAAATTATTAATAGCATCAATTACAGGCTGTTCTGTTTGTTTGTGTTTTTCATAAATTCCACGGTTCTGTGATTTCCATCCCTTAAATCTTTTTACAAGATAATCTCTTAACTTAAGATCATCGATGATTGGCCTTTTCATGGTTATTTATTTATGTCTCAACGTCTAGAAAATCGTTGATTTTATTTCTGTATTTTCCAGTATTAGGTGTTCTTGTCATATCAATTGTGACAAACCCATAACTGTCCTGGTTCCAGCACCTGCTGCAAAACTTAGAAAAATCATTGTAGCTCAAGTCCCCACCTACATATTCATCATGTATGTGTTTGAGGTTGGTATGATCTTGATGAAACACACATATAAAATTGCTGTTGTCCCGGATCAGCTGCTTGGGTATTTTTGAAAAAGTCTGTGCCAGGTAGAAGCAATCAATGTTTTTGTGCCGGCCCTGTGTAAAGAAATTTCTAACCTTGTTTTGATTATCCAGTATAATGTCATCAAACACAACAACAGAATTATCGAGACATTCATGGAGTGGCTTAACATCTGGTTCAAAAGTGGCAATATCCAATCCATCATATAGCTTCATCAGCTGCTGATATTTTAATTGTTCCAAGCTCTTAGAGAAGACATACAAGTGCCTGTTTTTCCAGTCTAACCAGTTGGGTGCCAATAAAAAATTATCAACCATTAGTGTAGTTTTACCACAAGCAGATGGCCCAACAATAAGACACCTAATATTATCAGGCAGCAAGTTGCCATTTCTCTTATTCTGCTGTTCAGGTTCTGGCAGCCTCTTTATAACATCCCAGGTGCTCATATTATCACTTTGTTTGCATCGATCCAGCTGTTTTCCGGATGACCTAGCCATTTGACAAGTAACTTGTTGCCTTTTCTGCGGATGATTTTTTCTATGAGATATGTGTCAGGCTGTTTAGTTTTGCTGAGTTCTTGTTCATAGAACCGGCCTTTGAGAATTTCTCCTCGGTGATCTTTTATTATATATGTGTTAAGGGTCCCGGGTTTAACTTGAACCACTGTAAATAATTCGGTGCTCCAGTTTCTTGTAAAGCCTCTTTTGAATAAGTGCTTATATTTGTTGATTCTTACTTGATCGCCCACCCTGTATTTGGCCTTTCTTGTTGTTGGCTGGTATCTAGGATAATAAACAGTGCTGATCAATTTTTGCTCATCAGATGAAGTTACTTCAGAGGGTTTCATGTTGATTGTAGAATGGACCGAGTTGTTATATTTATGTAGAAGTTCTGGAAGAATATTAATCCATTTATAATTACCCTGCAGGGTAAATTGTTTATACATAAGATTTTTTAGGGTTCTGTTGAATCTCTCTACAATTGAGGCCTTGAGGTCACTGTAACTCGAATAATGTTTTATTGACTGGCTTTTAATAAATTGTTGAAACACTGAATTATAAAATTCTTTGCCATTATCTGTTTGCAAATGGCGCGGAGATCTTCCACTCTGATTGATGATTGTCCAGATGGCTTCTGTAACACATTTTCCAGTCTTGGATTTGAGTGGCACAGCCCAGGCAAATTTTGAAAATGTGTCTATTACAGTGAGTAGATACTTGTAACCCTTGTTGATTTTGTCTAAGTTTTTTAACTGTCCACTTGACAACTCAATCAAGTCGCTCTGCCATAAATCATCTATGCCCTTTGTGACTACTGGGAGTCTCTTATAATTATGTCTGGCTTGTCTGTGTAATTCATCAACAATAATTTCTCTAGACATAATATGTAAACAAGAATATTGCAACTATAGGGTGTTCAGCAGCAGATACTACAGGATTTTCTAAATATAATTTGTCCCCTATTTGTATTTTAAATTCCAGAGAGCCATCATCTTCAGCATAGGCTGTTTCTAATGTATTGGGGTCTGTAAAATCCTCTAACTCTACACTGCTGATTTTCACTTTGTCATCAGCATTTGTTATTGATAAGGTGGGGTAGTGGTGTGCCTGTGGTTGAAGCCAATATTTGATCTTGATTGGTCTCAATGTGCCCCCAACAAAAAACTGGTAATAAAATTGTGCAGGGGACAGCATATATATTTTGCCACCTGGTGTAAATGGTGAATCATATTCTTTGTTGGGGATGCTGTACAATTCAAGAATTACTGTATGTTTTGGATTCTCGATTATGCCCGTTATTTCTTTTTCTGCTGTAAGCAATCTGCTTGTTACAGATTCAAGGTGCTCATTGATGGTCCTAACAACATCATCATGGCCTGGCTTGATCTTTATGTCCACAACAAGTTTCTTGTATTGTTGCACAATCTCTTGTAGCTGGGTGGCAAAAACAGACAAAGCATTTGCTTGATTGGATTCCATGGTTCCTAGCTGTTGCTTGATATTAGCTACAATTTGTTGCAAATTTTCAACAACTGCCAATTTTGAATTTTGAGCAGTAAGATCATGGACCTGTCTTCTGATATCCTCAAACAGGGCATGCAGTTCATTAATATGTTGATTGGTTGGTAGAGTGGCCACTGTCTGAGTGAGTTGTTTGATCTCTGCCTGGATATTCTTGATATCTTCTGATTTCAATATCCTATTCACTGCCCTCTTAATATTTTTAAGTTCCTGTGATGTAGGAAGATTTGATACAGTATTCTGCAAAGATTCAAGTGCCAATTTTACATTGTTTAATTCAGAAGCATCAGCCACATTTTGCATAGCATTTTGGAGCAGGGCTATATCTGCCTGAGAGGGTGTGGATTGTTGTAAAATTTCAAGTTTTGTTTGGATATCATCGATCAAGTGATGAAAATGTGATAGCTCAGATTCAGTGTTGAGGTTTTCAAGCTTTGTGATTTGTTGCTGGACACTGACAAGTGTGTCTACAATCCCAGGCAATCTGGATTCTAGTACATTTGCCAAATCACTTTGCACTGCTGCTATTGTACCCTCAAGATGGGTTATGGAACTTTGAATTTTTCCAAAATCTTCATATGTTTCAAGTTGCAGCTTAATATTTGCTACACTCCGAGTTATTGCACTCAAAGCATCAGAAGATGGCAAATTGTTCATAAAATTTTCAAGTGTCTCAATTTTTTCTTTAACCTCGGCTATGGCATTGTTCAAGGGGTCCAGATTAGGTATCTGGAGTGACTGAATCTGTTCTTTTAGAGTGGAAATCACTAGATCAAAATCTTCTTGTGATTTTATGCTTTTGACAATTGTTTGGAGCTGTGTCTGGACATTATTTATCTGCTCTTCCAATTGCTGTTTCAATTGCTCAGAGTTGGTGGCCTGGGTCTTAAATTTGGCTTGAAGAGCTGCTACAGCTTCTTCTAAACTTTGAAAATTATCTAATGTGGCCAAATCAGTATATTTCTGAAGCAGCACTTTGAGTTCAGAATCAATTTTAAGAAGAGGGTCCATGCATTGTGATTGCAAATTTGTAATTTCTAGTTGAAGACTGGCATTGAGTGTGGTTTGTAAAGCTTGTAAATCACTTCTTAATTTCTTGACTCTGACATCAAGCATCAAAATCTCATCACTGTGATCTTCATGTCTTGTATGGCCAAATATATCATTAGGCATTTTTGTTTTAATGGTTATTTATTATTGAATATCTGATTCTTAATTCTATAAAAAAGGGTATAAGCTTGTCATATGACCCAGGGACCTCAATATATAAGCAGTCACCAGCAGAAACAGTATATACAGTGCCAGAAATCATGTTTGAGTGCTTAATTCTATAAATATTTCTCCCTACTGAAATCTTGACATCACCCTCAGGGGTTGTAATAAATTGCAATTGCCCACCTACAGGTAATTGGTAATGATTTAAATTATTGTTAAATATGTACAATGTTTTGCCTGTTTCATCATCAACATCTGTAAGTATGCTGTTCAGATGAATAATTAACAAGCCACTCAGTTTAGACAGCATATCAGGAGAGGGTTGTGGTGTTGGCAGGTCCATAATAGCCTGTTTTTTGAACCCAAATAAGTTCATAGGCATGTTTATTTATTTCAAATCATGCTCTGTAATTGGGCATTGATTGCCATTTTTCAAATCGCAATGCCCCCATGGTAGAGTATGTATGCCACATGATAAAATGCATCTCTTATCATCTTGTGGGTCCAGGGCCACTTTTCTTACAATATTTGAAGTCAATAAGTGATCCTCACTCTGAATTCTATTTTCTGATGTTCTGATTGAACTCTGGGATTTGAGACAATCTTCATAATTTTCAAATTTAAGCTCTTTTTCCACAGCTACTTTGCCAATGCCCTTGGCTTTTTTGACAACAGCACTACATGTTTTAAAACTGTACATCTTGGCACTTAACCCAGCAAATTTCACAATAACATCACCAAGTGTCTCATCTTTTAACTTGCCAGGCACCTTTTTGTTGTGGGGGTGAATTATTGTATGTTCACTGGTATCAAAGTATTGAAACAATTCAGGCTGTGACATATCTTGATAAACATCTTCTGTTTTAATATCAAGAATAAAACTATCCGTATCCATGTACATCAATTTTATATTATCACCATAAAAAGGTTTCAAGACATCATAATACAATGTTAACATATGTAATTTGGCCAATTCCAATATCACAGCCCCTACATAAATAGGTTTATCAAACTTAATTTTTGTTTTTTTCATGTTGAAAAGTGCCATGTGCTCATCATAAATTCTTCTGTAATTGAAATTAGGCTTTGCAACCAATTTTTTGCTCAGGCTGGGGTCAGTAATTATTTTAACATCGGTATGTTTTCTGACATTTTCAATTGTTTTGCCATACACTGAATTCACCATCAATTTAAACAGGCCCTTATCAAATTGGCTCTTTGCAGATGTTCGAAGCTCCGTGTTTGTATCAATGTATGGCTTCAACCATCTTGAGTGCCTGAACCTCAAAACTTTGCCAACCTTGGTCACTTGAACACCATGTTTCATCAGGAACTGGAGGTTTTTGTAATATATGACATAGCCTTGTTTCGGCTCCAGAGTCATCATGAGCTTCTTCTGTTTAGAGCCAGGTGAGCACTGAACCTCGGGAATTGGGGGCAGATCAGAAAATTTATTGTGCAAATCATCAGGAATTATCAGATCAACCTCTAAGATGAGGCCATACTCACTGTCATCAAAGTCCTGAAGATCTTCAATGTTGAAATCTTCGACCCACTCAAGCCCTGCATATGGCAGTTTATCCATCATGGCATGACCATAGAGGCTGTTTGCATCTACATACAGTATAAAATTTGATGGCCGTGCTGGATCATAATCGGGAATATATTTGTTATTTGCTCTGGCATATCTCTGAGAGCATTGCACTATGCCTCCTCTTATACATTTCTCCATAAACAGATACTTATCTTGATCGTGGATCAGATCCAATTGCATGTTAGTGTTCAAAAACGTTGCGGCCCATGCTAGGCCCGGGGCACTGAAAAAATACACTGGGTCCAGTTTATAATTTTGCATGGAAGATTTTCTGAATGCTTGCAATATATCAGCTAAGAGGGTCACATCAAGTTTCAAATATGCCATGTGATAATCACCAAATGTATTGCATTTTAAATTGTTCCACATCAACTGAGCATGGTGATAATCTTCATCACTGATTCCAGATCCTCTGATTTTGCTGTAAAACTCTTCTTGTGGTGGCAGGGAACACTCATCAAATTTAGAAAAATCTGTGACATAGTCATATGGATATACACCCTTCCGCCTAATTAATTTCAGGTCCTGATTTGGAAACATAGCACGTGTGATTTTGAATTTATCATCAGATAATTGATTTGCCAGTGTAGGCAGGCTAGCCGATAAAAATCTGTAAGAATCAAGAAATCTTATGTGAATAGGAACACCATCAACTTTAATTATCTTGCTAATAGATATATATTTCTCATCATTTTCAGCTAAAATATTTAAATTCTGCTTCTCAAACCCCTCGTACCTGATTAAATGATGGAAATCATAATTGGATGCTCCATGGCAAAATATGGGGATAAATCTTGGTCTCTTGATCTGAATATTACAGCTTTTACACAGGGCCATTAAGAATTTACCATCTGTATGAGAATGGTGATGAACCTTGATTTTTGTATCTGAAAATTCAGAATCACATACCGGGCATTTTTCTGCTTTGTTGAAATCTTCAATCTGTTCCTCTGTTAAAGGCAACATGGGCTTTGATATTAATAAGATGTTAGATGCTATGTCACGGCACACATTTTCTATTATATGTGCAAATATTTTGATGGCATTTGGTCCCATGTATGAATATTCTTTAATAACAACACCATCCTGTATAACCACACAACAAAAGCTGGAAGGTTCATGTTGCTGATATGGTGTACTTGAAGATTCCTCGGGATCTGGATTGCAGAATGCAATAGGTTTGAGGTTCGATTCAAAATCACAGACAATACATACTGGGTATTCCGACAAGGCTTCAAACTTTTTGAATTTGCAATTTTCACTTGGATTGGGCATCACCATATGAACAGGTTTATGCTTGCCACAGTATTTCAGATGCTCAATTAACTTGTTTTTTGCAATTTCAGCATTCTCTTCCCGAACCCCCTTCACCATTTTTCTACCATCAAATACAGTTAAACATCTTCTGCACAACTTGAATATTTTTTTATATTTGTCTAGTTGTGTTCTCACTAAAGCTTCAAGATTATGTATCAGAGTGTAATGGTGTGTATCATCCCCTTCAATTAAGAGCAGATCAATCGGAATAGCAGATTCATCATCAATTGTACTGATTCTGAGAGGTGCTATCGGGCAATTGCCAGTGGAACAAATAAATACATTAATAGATAATTGCTTGCCATTGATGTGCCTGGCCCTTTTTTCAAATTTATCAATATTCTGAACAGACATTGGATATTCTAAACCCTCCATTGCATCGTCAAAATCATGTTCATGCTGTTTGTAATAAGTTATTCTCTCAGGATTCCTTGAAACTGGATACAAAGCAGCTAATATACACCACAAAAAGCATTTCGCATCATTATTTTTTATATTGACCACGGCTCTTCTGTTTTTGATATTAGCAGGTAATGGCAGATATGTAGAACCTTTTAATGGGCTGAATTCAGAAATATGAACATATAACTTGTGCGGAGAGCCACATAGGCTCCATCCAGACTCTTTTGCTGCAAATTCAGAGTGTTTCATATTCAATTGTTCCATCAAATTGCTTATTATTCTGTCCGAATTTGCGTTTGAATATACCGGTACAGTTTCTGTTATGTGGGGCTGTGTAAATTTTGTACCATTTGGTTTCTTATATTGTGTAAACAATTTAAGGGTCAGCTTATAAGAGCCATTTTGTGCATTAAGAATTGCCTGGAGATCAGAATTTCTACTGTTCAAAAAATTCTTAATGCCACATCTTGGCTCTGATTCAAACCGGTAATCCCTTAATTGGCCGTTAAAACTGCTACGGATAGGTTCATAGCGTGGCTGCTTTGCTGCTCTGGCATTAACAGGTGCTTCATGCTTCCTTTTCAGACCAGATGTAGATGGTTGTGTTGATGACTGTGCAGAGCAAGTATCTTTATGTGTATATGTGAAGTATTGCATGTTATATTTTCTATTGCATTTGGGGCAAATTTTTGTGGGAGTTCTGTATTTATCGGGGTTACAAATTTTTTGGTGTCTGGCCCAATTAGAGCTAAATATATTTTTATTGCACTGATTGCAATATTTTTGATTCGGCATTTTTGTTGTTGTTTATTATATACAATTTCCTGGGTTTCAATTCAAAACTTTATACTGAATAAAAAATATCAGTTGGGTTCAGCTGTAT
The DNA here is from genome assembly GCF_977018435.1 of Lepisma saccharinum. Taxonomy (NCBI): domain Eukaryota; kingdom Metazoa; phylum Arthropoda; class Insecta; order Zygentoma; family Lepismatidae; genus Lepisma; species Lepisma saccharinum. Next base: position 51,059,334 of record NC_139236.1, read on the forward strand.
GCTTTGTGTGTATGTATATGTGTGTATGTGTGTATGCACTTAATATTTTTAGCTTTGGTATTTATATAAAATTTCCTGGGTTTTAAATCTAATCTCTATGGATTAATATTATTAATATTAATATTAATCTTATGACAGGTTGTAAAGCCAATAGCTTTCATTCACACTGACTCTAAATATGAGTGGATTACAACAAATATCAGATTTTATATTGTTCAATTAAAACAAACAGGCCTGTAAGTATGAGAAGCACTGTATCAACACATCTGTTCCCCTCAGTCACTCTTACAATACTGGCTGATGCAATACTCGGGAATTTCTGTAAGTACTGGCGCTGAGGAGAAACATGCAAAACAAAAATCAATACTACCGTCTCGGGAATTGTACACACTGACACAGAGAGGGGAACATGCAAACACGGAGCAATTCTAGAGGGGCTCTGCATATTGCATTGTTTTAATATTAGATAAGCAAATTAAACCTGGTATCCAATTAAACTTAAACCAGAAGTAAATATGTATGTGTATGTATGGGTTTTTGCTTAATTTCTGGTGCGGCCAAAAAAATATCAATTTTTGACAAGTTTATGGACAAAAATTGGCTGATGCAACTTTTGTAAGTATGCACAAATCAATCTGAGAAAAGCTCTTCTTTTCTGAAAAATTCCCGAGGGCATTTTTACAAAAATCTTGGATTAGGCAAGGGTTCCACACTTGAGCAAAAAGCTCATATGGGCATGTTGAGCTAGTTTTAAGTATAGCAAAGCTGCTTGAGGAGAGCTCTTCCTTTCTGGCACTGTCCCCACCACAAACACCACTACTCATAGCGATTCACTATGTGAGCGTAAAGATTAAGCCCACTGAGACGCGGAGCAACGCTGCAACGGAACGCAACTGACGCATTTCCGGCGTCTCAGTGGGCGATAAGCTTTAGTATTACCTGCAGATTTCTGGCAGGGAAATTCCCTACATCGGTTCCGCGCGTTTCTCTGTAGTGGGTGTTACATCATTTGATTTCAACAGAAGCAGACAACAGAAGTTCTGTTGCGTTTTGTTGCCACGTTTCAGTGAGCGATATGCTTAAAAGGCATTGGGCGCTTCCAGGAACGCTCAACATAGTAGCAAATGTTGACCTGCTACGTCACAGAGTTGTATGGCCTTTCCTGGATGCAGAGTTGAGAGGTAGCGACGTTCCAGCTGCTAACAATTGAAAATCACATTGAGTTTGCCCTGTGGCGTCTGCAGCGAAAATGACAGGGCGTGTTGTGCTGTTGAATACTATGGATTATGAATCGATGATGATGTAGGTGTGGATGCCATTTTCCAAATAAAAGTGTGTGGTAAAGCACATGTGCAGATCTAGAGATACAATTGGGGGGACATGTTATATCAGAGACATCTGTGGTTATATTCCTAAATTGAGAGCTTTAGTTTCAACAAATTCTCCGTGGTTACGATTTTCTCTCTCCAAAATAATAACCATGGAAGAGTGACATCGAGTGTAGAAAGGTTGTGGCAAATTTTATTTAAGGATCTATGTTTAAATTAAAAATTATTTTCGTATAGGAGTGCAAGTTCGACAGAACACCCAATTTTCATTTTGTGGCTGTGTGTGACCTTATCGGTTGTAAACCTTTCTTATAACATACGCTACACTAAATGTGAAAGATAGATTAATTTCGAAAACGTGCTTTGGGATGAGATCGTTATTCCTAAATAGTTCCATGCCATTGTTAATAGGACAATAATGGTTTGATTTATTTTTTGTTATTTAGTGTCGCTTTGATTGATTGATTTGCTATTTTAAGTCCACTTTATGCACAGTAAGGCTAATTGGGACTGAACCTACAGTTTAAAGTGGGATCCGAACCACTTGTGCCTCCACCGGGTATCGAACCCGGGACCCCTTGATTACAAGGCGAATCACGAAGATAAGAATAACGTAAGTGATGACATGATGAAATTGATGAAGAGACACTCACACCCATGTCCAGCCCGGGATAAGAAACCAGGGACCCTGGTGTCGTAGCACGCTATGCTAACCCCTACGCCACGGAGAGCGGCTTAAGAACAGAGATGTTAATCAGTGAGCATAATTTGCAATATTGTATAACGGTGTTGTGTCTATAACAAATCATCTAGTTTTCACGTAATAATGTTTGACACAGATAAAATTATGCTTTCGTAGCTGAGACAAAAATCTGTAAATAAAAGCAATACAAAATATATATATATGCATGAACTGGTCTTTATACAGGAATATGCCACAGTATTTTTAGTTTTGTTTATGATTCACTTTGCATGATCATCGTCTAAGTTATTGTAATACCCAATGCATTTTCAAATATCACACTTCTTAAATTAACGGTGCATATCTCGATATCACGCTCCCTTGAAAAGTATGTATTTCACACAGTGCCGTAGCGTGATTCTGTGAAAGGTGTAAGGCTTCCTTAGATAAACCTGACCTGAATATTGGATAAAGAAAACCCAAAAACATTTTAACTAAATAGAATCTATTTGAATCTAAGTCGTGTATGGGCATACTCAATTTCACACACTCTATGTTAACAATAATAGCATATGTATTACTTAATGAAAATTCTCATTTATACTGTAACTCGATCCGACGTTCCTTTAGTCTGAACACCTCCATCACGTCGTCGTAGAATCGGGAGTTTCTGGTCAATTTCTTTAGCAGCTCCTTTTCAATGGATATCAGTTCCAAGTCAGATTTCCTTGCCTGAGTCTGTGTGCTGCGTTGAAATGTATGAATCCTCTTCAGTGCAGAAAACTACTTTTCCACCGACGAGCTTGAGGCAGGAACAGTGAGGAACAATTCTGTTGGTTTGTACACTTTTTCAACAGCTTCATTCAAATGGGTAGTACGCAAGTACCCATGAAGTTCAAACACACTCTTTACTCTTTACACATTTCGAAAAGCATATCAAGCAACTTAGCGAAAGGAAAAGATAAAAAAAAATATCTGTAAATCATAACGCTAAGTAGTACGCGCATGCTTTAACATTTAGGGGCAACTGGGATGCACGCGCCAAACTTTGCGGGCGCTGCCGGATCTACAGGGTAGGAAATAACCTTTTGCTAGGGGTCCACAGTAAAAAGTAACAACAATTAAGAAATTATGGTCATACCAAATGTTTACTACGACAATTGTAGTTACAAAAACAAAATTAAAAGTTAGTTCACGACAAAGTACCTTGCTTCAAGGCAAATGCTAAAACCAAGACCTTCTTCGGCGAAGTGGCATTGACTTCTTCAGCAGTTCTGAATGCCCGGGTGCATCACCGGACCTGAATGCAGCTGAGCACTTTGGGGCTATTCTGAGTCCTTGATGATAGTGGAACTAGGACCGGACCGCTATTCCCGGGCAACACTCCTTGCACATCTGGAACAAGACCTCCGTGACATGGAATGGAATACGGACTTGTTTGCGAATCTTCTGAGCTCCTACCCTGATCGTCTTCGTGCTGTGAGAGAAGCAAACTGCAGACATACTAACTTTTAATTTTGTTTTTGTAGCCACAATTGTCGTAGTAAACATTTGGTATTACCATAATTTCTTAATTGTTGTTACTTTTTACTGTGGACCCCTAGCAAAAGGTTATTTCCCACCCTGTAGGATTGCCAGACATTCCTCTTTTATCGTTAACTTTGCTGCTTCTAATGGAGGTAATGTCTAACATTAAACCATCTCGTTTGTGAACTTAATAGTTAGTTTACACATTAAAAATTACACCCTTTTTGTTACACCTCACGTCAAGCATTTTTGAAACAACACGGGAGTCGAATTTCTTTGTTTTCTTCCGACCGTGGCAAGCATATGAGTCATACGCAGCGTCAACCATGCCAGCGTAAGCTTCGCCTGCCTGGGGACAGAAATTCTCGCCAGTTAGCACCCACTGGTAATGCGCCTTACAGTGCCTGAGAATCGGGGTGCCCTGTCATTGGTTGAGATGATACTACGTAAGCAAACACACCCGCCATGGGCGAGTCCAAATCATTTCTTCCATTCACCCGCACGTAAGTCCTCTCAAGAAGCCTTACAGAGAAACAACTCGAATCAAAACAAGTCCTCAATTGTTTCGTTAAGAGTTCTACTTGCAGTGCGATATTTCTGTGTGTGTTCAAGCGAGGAATACGGGAATGAAATATGTTTTCTTCAATAATTTCAACTTGTAAGGTGGACTTACAAGCCTTACATGGGCACTACGCCGCTGATTTCACACAGAAAATAGCCTGGATGCTAGATGCCAATTTTTCTTTCAAAAAGAAACTGGACACGTGCTTGAAGGAACATTGAAGGGTTCAGTATATTTTTTTTAACTGCGGTATTTGGTTGGTAGTGCATAATTATCCGTAGAAAAAATGACTGTGGCGGAATAGTTATTACTATTTAATTTAAGCCTATCGTATACACAACCTAAATGAACGCTTGGGCTAAATAATTAAACTTGCAGGTAGCAGGTATATGCGTTGTATTCCACGCATCTGCACGCATCTTCGTTCCGCCGCCCGTCTTGCAACTAGCAGACGACCTGTGCAGACGACTATGTTGACCGCAGGTAGCGCGTGGATTCCTTGCGGCCTGAAGTAGCAATTCCTACCTCCTCCCAACACCCAGATAGCAAGTGCCTCCAGGGGGATTGCTACCCCGTCGTGCTCCAAACTGTGCTTGTACGTCTCACACCGAGGACTGTAACAGCGGCACTGCTCTAAACATATTAATTAATATTAAAACTTTCTATATAGTTTAAATAACATATTAGATATACTATACATTTCAAAGAGATCCAATTCTAGAGTGATATATTTATAGTCTCAAATACAATTTATAGATTTTAAAATTTTGTAAACGAATTCAAATTTGAACTTTTGCTTTTTATTGGTTATTCCTGTTTCTTATTTAAATAGTGGTATTCGTATAATTTCTTTATTATTCTCAAGCTTTGATAGTTTGTTACTTGTTTATGTTTTGTTTCTTCTGTCCTTTAGTTTTCTCCTCTGTTCAAAATTTGTAATATATGTATGTAATTTCTTGTATTTGTGTAACTCTTGTATTTGTATAACTTTTTATATTCGTCTTTATCTAAGGTTTTGTGTAGTAATTACTATGTGTTTCTATCATGTATTATATGTTTATGTAAATTATATTGTATATAGCAAATTGTAATGCCTATTGTAATTGGAGCATTTGCTCTGTTATAGGCGACTGGTTAATAAATAAATAAATACCATAAACTCTTTCTTCAAGGTCATACCAATCCCTCCTGCCAGACTTACCAACTCATCCAGATGAATGCCTTAATAGCTTTTTATTTTTAAGTATAAGTGCGGGGACTTTTCGAACGTAGTATAATCCATTCTCTCTAACTGTAAATATTCGTTTGACAATTTTGTATCACCTGAAAGTACTGTTCGACAACTTATTGTATATTTTCCATTGTCCAACTGGCCATTTCTTCCACTTGGATAAAAGTTATAATTACGTATTTTCATCTGGATTCAAAATTTAACATTCCTCCGTTCCAGCTAGAAGCTTTGTTCGATAAACTCTGTTTGGCAACTTTCCTTCCATCCCGTTTCAAGATGTATCATTATTTATTTCAACCTGAAAGTAATGTTAGAAAATGTATTGTTGCTTTCTTTCACTGTAAAGTACCGTTCTATTCACTTCTTTCACTTTGAAGCTTTCCTTGACGATTTACCACTCCTTCCTTCAGTCTGGAAATACTTTTTGACAATATAGCATTCCTTCCATCCACCTGGAAATATTTTTTGACAATATATAATTGCAACCATCCACTTGGAAGAACTTTTAGACAAATTTATCATTCTTGCCATCCACCTGAAAGTATTTTTTGACAATATATAATTTCTTCTATTCGCCTGGAAGCACTCTCTGACAATTTATGATTCCTTCCTCTTCATTGTTTTTAATTGGGTTTGAGTTTGAGTTTGAGTTGGTGTTTTAAGTCCACTTTATGCACAGTAAGGCTAATCGGGACTGGACCTACAGTTTAAAGTGGGATCCGAACCACTTGAGCCTCCACCGGGTATCGAACCCGGAACTCCTCGATTACAAGGCAATGACGCTACCACTGCGCCATCGGGGAGGCCCTGTTTTTAATTGGAAGCACTGTTCCACATTTCTCCACAATCGTGCATTTTCTCTACCTGGGAATTGTTGTAACAATTCTGCTTCTACTTTCTAGACGTGACTACTTGCAGAAACTTATGAAGACCTGTTGATAGGCTTTTTTTCACATTACATATTATTCAATGATGATCCACTTATATTAATCATATATATATATGTTTGGAAAGCATACAACATTCTTAAAATATTCAACATTAGTTCTTCAAATGATGTGGTAAGGGCTTGAAACCAAAGTTATGCTTTTGTCAGCCAACAAGGACATTGTTGATTGTATTTCTTTCCAATACACCAGGCAATGGATTAACCGTTGGAAATGGTTTCCAAATGGTCTCTTTACCGTTTACATTCAGTAAGCAAATGGAAAGATGGAGTGTCAGTGCCATTAATGATGTTTTCGATGTTCATGAAAACTTCAATAAAAAGTTTATTACACATATACATTCCTGGCACGAATAAAACACACACTTCGATACCATTTATCCTTTTAATGGTAGGGTTGGTTTTCCATCGTTAGCTCGTGCCCTGATTGTAAGTACGGATTGTAAAATGAGCTTGCGGAGTTAATCATGTAAATTCCCTGCAATTTGCAAGGCACGGTAACGGCAGTCAGTGTTGGTAGAAAGCCGAGCAAAATTCAAGCACGACCTGTGGAACCTCCGGTCGCTCACGCTAGACTTCAACAATTGATTCAGTTTTGGGTTCCGCAGTCACGTTTATGGTGGTCGTCAGGACACGGGAATGCGAGCGTTGCATCCTTTGCAACTCAGCGCAAAGCTCTAAATGATTCAGTGCACGTCGGGTTACGAGAGCGCTGGTCATTGTTTGGAATCTATTGTGATATATATTTCCAATGTTCACGGGGAGTGCTCTCTCCCTCTCTCTCTCTCTCTCTCTCTCCCTCCCCGTGTGTATTTCCACACTTCTCTTTTTTTATATATGACTCAGTCTATCTACCTTTATCTTTCGTCCTATCCTTCTTTCCCTAACATATTTCTCGCTCATTGTATCTGACCCTTTCCCTCTTTATCTTCCTCTATCCCTCTCATCCGCTTCGCTCTCACACACGTACACATATTTGTATTTTCGTTCTTTCAGAGTCATTTTTCTGCCACTTTTGGCTAATCGTGACGACGAGGAAGACTGATAGATGGAATTGATGAAAGGACACTCGCAAAGAACACCCACGAACAGGTCTGGACCCACACTCACATATCATTTCCTGGGAGGAAAATGAAAGGTATTTTTTTCCAGGGAGAGCCAAACGAGACATCTTTCTCTCCATGACGCACCGTCTTACAGATTTTGGCATATTCTAATGTGCCCTGCAAAATGCGTGGCGAGTGACAACAAGGAAATTATACGCGAGGAACACTTTGTCCTTTACAAATGTACTGACGGAATAGCAAAGAAATTCGAAAATATTTGGGGGCAAATACGTCAGCATTTTCGTGACAAAGTTATCCCAGAAAATGGTAACTTCGTCATCTCTGCTTACGCTCCTAGAAGGTCAAAATTACCCCCATGAAGAGATAAGATCGTCACGCAAAATGGTATGAATTGCAAAATATATCCTCTTGTCAAAGTAGTGACGTTTGTGTATCTTTTACTCTTATTTTATTTTAATTTTATATTGGTTTTTAAACATTGAAATCTTGCAACGTGTTTGAAAACAAAACAAGTTCAGCACATGTATCATAAGCAAACAAAGAGCAAGGTGTTTCGGTACAAAACATAGACAATACAATCAGTCATCATCTTCACATGCCTCACACGTGTCTTCGGATCTCTTGTTACACACACCACAAATCCATTTCATACAGGAAATGCACCGAAGCCAATCAGGTACCCTGTACGTGGTGTATTCACACTTGCATATCACACAAAGATCTTCAGTGGACGATTCCCCCGTGGGACCATTCGTGTTACCGGTATTTCCAATTTGCCATGGCTCAATACTGCCGCCAGGAACAATCTTTTGCCTCCCCTCCTCCTCTGTGTCGTAGTAGTATTTGCATGGAGGAAAATGCTGCAAACAGTGCCAGAGCACAATGCACTTGTACACAACACACTTCCTTCCTTCATGTCCGCTCCACAACTGCACGTGTGTGGCTTCACACTCCCTTTCCTCCACCAGCATGTGACTCCTACCGACATCTATCGGTCTCATGACGAAGTTACCTTATTTGACGGCAGTTGTTCTCTCAGAAACACTCCTTCAGTTGGATGGTATGTTCCTGCAACGTCCTTCTAAAAATTAACATAAATTACTGGGACTGAAATCGAATTATATGTGTGAAATATATAATTTTAGATTGACGTTCATTTTCCAGGGAGGGGGCATAACCCACCTTGGTCCGCTTTCGGACGTTTACGTTTCTCACTCGCTCTATACTCTGTGCCGGGGATCTGTGGAGCAAGGCACTACTCGCGCAGATACTTGTTTCCGTTCACTTGCTTCAGAGACTCCCGAGATAGAGTATATGTAAATCTCCATATTTCTCTGTTTTTATAGTTTTTACATCCATCTTTTCCACTCTTACGATTGATTGATTGAGTTGGTGCTTTAAGTCCACTTTATGCACAGTACGGTTAATCGGGACTGGACCTAGGGGAAGGTGGGGGAATGGCGCTCAGCGGGCAATGGAGCTCACCCCTCTGTAGTCGTTACGGAGGGTGTTATTGAAGAGTAACCCGTGCTAACATCTAGAACCCAGGCAACAAACAAAAGGCGGCACATGTGGAGTTGACTTTTAAGAAGCAGGGTGCGAAAAACGAATTCGTCATATTTTCTTATAAAATTGGGAAGGAAAAAAGTGCAAGGTAAGTAGATGGAACATTTAAGCTAGAGTCTTGAAAATTTTACAGATATAATAATAGTATCTCCTGTTTATTTCTTAATTATTATAAAGTAAACATTTGAGGTTCTTCATGAGACGAGAAACAAAGAACATAATATGGCACCTATCGGGTAATGACGCTCACGCTGTTTGTGATGGGTACGTGAAGGGTGCAAAGACTTTTCTCATAATAAGCGTCCCATGTGTGCATTTTTGTGCAAAATTGTGCTCCATTTAATTTGTATCTGCATATTAATAAATATATGTACTTAAAGATATAGTTTCTGTATAGTACAAAAATGGTATTGATTTACTGTTAGGATGATTACTGAGTGCCATTACCCTACTAATAGGGCAATTGCGCTCACACACACATTGTTACTTTTTGACGTTTACAGAGATAACTATTAACGACAGGGAGCAAAGTAATACGCAGAGATGTACTACAAACATTGCTTTTTCAGGCCCACATTTTCTTTTTATTTCACTGCGTACAGTTTTTGAGATTTTTAAAATCTCCCTTAGGTGGTCGCAATTCCCCCACTTTCCCCTATAGTTTAAAGTTGAATCCGAACCAGGAATCGAACCCGGGACCATATTTCTCCTCTCACTTTTTCCCCCCTCATATTGCACCCCCTCTCTCTCTTTCTATCTCATCCCTCTCTCTACCTCTTTTTCTCCTCCCTTCCCCCTGCTTATAGGCCTCTCGCGAGCTTCAAGGTGCGAGTAGGCCTAGCGATCCCAGCGCCATGATGCGTATTAAAACTAAATCAATCGAAATAGCAGATCGTGGTTCCCCATTATATGTAATTGATGTGGATATTTTGCCTCGCGCATCCAAACTGCGAGAAATTCTCCGCAGGGGTGAATAATTAGTACGTCGAAATCAATTTGCAGAAACGCCGAGGAAAGCTGGAAAAATTACATGAGCTGCGTACAGTTGATTTCTCGTGGAGAGTGGCCTGGGTATATTTTTTTAATGTCGCAACAGCCATAACTAGGAAAAGTTCTTGGAAACACGGTTGGTTATCTCGGCAACGAATTTCTGATTGAATCATGATTTCTGTACCTATTACACTGGGGAACAAAAAAAAAAAGATTTCGTTTTGTGGCATAAAGTTTAATAACAGTTTCAGCACACAATACAGCTGTAATTGCCAATTGTATGATTGGTTCAGTTGAATTGACTCCAGTTATAAAATTAAATCCACCATGGAAAATGTAGGAGGTAAAATTACTCCACGCTTTTCTCGGTAATATCAAAATTTGATAATAGGCTGAAATTCGCATTAAGAAACTTATTTATTTATTTGTAAATTGTTGCTAGGCAACTTATGAAGAATTGCTAGGCAATATATCTCTTTATGTTGAATTTTGTAGTATAACTAAGCGAAGTGCGTTTAATGTGAATACATTTAAAATATGAGTTCCTCACGTAGTAAGTGTTTCAATAACCCAAATGTTTTTTGCTATATATGTGGAATATATTGTCTATCATCACAGAGAAGAAATATCACGGATGTAGTGAGAGATCTGTATCAGGCTTATTTTGCCAAAAATCTGGGACAACAGAATAAAAAATGGGTCCCACATATAGTTTGCAAAACTTGTTTGGAATCACTTCGTTATTGGGGCCAAGGCGGACGAAAGGCGGACGAAAGGCGCTCAAATTTGGAGTGCCCATGACATGGAATGAACCAAAAAATCATGTTAATGATTGTAATCACAAATCACAAAAAGAAATATTAAATTGTTGTTGGAAGTTCATTTATATGTATGTCTTATGTTTCCGCCATTTTGGTTTAGTTGCATTTATTTCATAAATTAGAGCCAATTCAGGAAATATATTATTATATCATTATTCAGCAGCATGAAATCGCCCTAAATTAGTTCTCAAACACTGTGTCGCAATTTCACTGTTCCCCAGTGTTATTATACCGTCTCCTGGTTTGTAACTTCGACAGTAACTCATATACACTACGGCAAAATAAGTCATTCTATAGTCACCAGCAATAATAGTTGTGACTGTCCTCTACACCCATAACTAACAAGTACTTACTTTTTCTATATTGTACATCTTCTATAATGGTGTATGTGTGTGTGTATATGGACACACAGAACCCAAAACGTGTAAATTTACACATATATTTTGTAGTGTTGCCCACGGGACGAGACGGGACAGGCTTTTAAAAATTCGAGACGAGACGAGATTGATCATGTGTCCCTTTGACAAACGAATATTTTCGAGACGAGACAACATTTCACAGCATTTCCACGAGACGAGACAGGCCAAAGTCTCGTCTCGTGGGCAACACTAATATTTTGATTTCAATAACACGTTAACGTGCATAAACTGCAAATTATGCACCTTATAGTGTGTCAAAATACACATAGGAATGTATTAAAGGCTATTTTTATGAGATGAAGTTTCGTTTGATGCACTAAAATGCATCAATTTGGAAGATTAGACAAGATCATTTCGAAGATAACAAAATTGCACATTTAACTGTGTCAATTGATGCATTAAAAGTGAAAGTTTGTTATCTTCGAAATGATGTTGTCTGATCTTCCAAATTGATGCATTTTAGTGCATCACATGGAACTTAATCTGATAAAAATACCCTTTAATACATTCATGTGTGTATTTGACACACTAAAAGGTGCATTATTTGCAGTTTATACACGTTAACGTGTTATTGAAATCAAAATATATGTGTCAATTGACACGTTTTGGGTTCTGTGTGTATGTTTGTCTCAGCATAACTTTCGAATGGCTGGAGCGATTTCAACCAAACTTGGTGCACGTATCACTTGCAATCCGGAAAGAAATACTGTGCGGCTATTACACGCCTGGCACCCCTGGTGAGAGGGTGACATGTAAAATAATCGAAAACGACCGATATTAGTGTGGAATCCATAGTTTTCGGAGTCGCTAAGATGAACAGTGACACTCCCAATGCCGTTCAACTCCAAGACACCCCTCGCACCACTAGGGGTGGGGGTGGGAAGGGCGTGACATGTAAAACGACGGATATTAGAGTGGAATCCATAGTTTTCGGAGTGTCGCTAAGATGAATAGTGACACTCCCAATGCCGTTCAACTCCAAGTTCATTTTACACTATTGTTAGAATTCATTATATTCCTGTCTAATAGAAGATTGGGATAAATAAATACCCGGGCAACGCCGGGCAACCAGCTAGTATGTTTATAAATTAACAGGTATCGGTTGAGATCAACAACGTTGTATCAGTGTCAATGATTTAAAAGCTGTTGATTTCGATTTTTTCTTTTGTAAAAGTTGCAACTGAGTTTGCTACGGTCTGGGGACTTGAAATTGATTTTTTTTAAAATTCTACAGTCTGTTCATCCTTCCCGTGTTGTATGAACTACATCCTAAGTGTAATGTACAGTTGCAAGAAAATGAGGCTTGCTATTGCAGCGGAATTTCAGGATCCAGATGTACCTTTTCATTGCAGGTGACTGTACATTGCCACGCTGTTGGCGTGGTGGGTAATGTTTTCGTCTTGTAGTCAAAGTGTCAAGATTTCGATACTCAGCGAGGACACATTTCCGTGTTTCGAATATCAGTTTCAATCGCAGGTCCAATTCTAATTCGATTGTAAGACTTAGTAACATTGTGTCTACCGTAAAAACACTGTGGTTCTATTCCCGGTAGAGCCTCATTGGCCATTGAATCAATCATATGTCATTTTAAACTATGGATTCAGTCTCGATTAGCCTATCTGAACATAAAATAGGTTTTCTTGAATTCCTTATCGACGCGATTAATCTAGAGATACAAATGTGGCACCAAATAGCCAAGAATACTTTTACAGTCACCGTCAATACAAATGCCACACCTAGAACCTAAAATAAGCCTGCAAGGCGTTATGTGTGTTGCCTAACTCTATGGTGATAAGTGGGTTTTAATAGCAAATTTTCTATTGCAAGTTGTACAGTCATGGACACTTCTGGATTGTAACAATCCCATTGACTTTCAATGGAATCATTACAACGCAGAAGTGTCCGTGACTGTACCACTGCCGTAGTATTAGGCAACACACATAACGCCTTTAGGAAAGCAAGTATTTTTGGATCTAGATGTCCCAGTTTTATTGCCGGTTACTGTACAGGGTGACCCAGAAAAAAAGGTACCAATTTGTTAATACTTTCTCTTACTTCTTGTGACCACTATGTACCTTTTTTGAGCGTTCACGTGTATGAACTTGTCAACCATCTCAATCGCAGTCTTGAATTTCCACGTGATTTCAAAATTTCCATCCTATTTGGTTCCAGAACAAGAAATTTTACAGTCGCTTATGAAAAACCGATTTTTCCATCAGCGTGACACCCATTTACATTGCAGAGAGGGATGCTTCGTTAAGCTTCAGGACTAATAGCGTTATCTTGGTAAAATAATTTTCTGGAGAAATGTCTCGCTTTGCCTTTGTGCTGTAAGAGGATTTTCAGTCCATTCCACTAATTGAGCTCGCCGAAGCCTGAGATCGTAAGCATATTTTTTTTTCGTAAATTTCCCTTCATGGACCTTGTTAAAAAGAGGAGTAAGAAGGAGCAGTTCGTAGTTAATCCAAACTCAAATTTCGTAAAATGAAGGCAAAGGCCTCTTGATTTCTTTGCGTTAATGCTTCTTTACATTTTGTGCATATGCAGAAAGGCCTTTGGGAACGCCACATTGAGCACAAGCACTCTGGTTTTGAGGACACTTGAATTCTAAAAGTTTTAAATAACAGCTTGACGGCACGGTGTTATCGAAAATGTTTATAGTTGACAGGGAAGGTAGGTGGTGTTGCGGAGTAAATGAGTCTATCCTCTCATATATTGACCTTGGAGCTACGTAAGGGTCAATATACGCGTTCTTGGAGTATCGTACGCTTTTTGGATTCAGCACAAAAACAGCATTATATTTAGCTGAGACTCTTTCAGATGTATGGTAGCTAATTACAGCCATATTGAAGAAACGACCGCCATATTGAAAATAATGGCCACAATATTGAAAACAATCGCCGCCATATTGAAAATAATGGCCGCCACATTGTAAAATATAGCCACCATATTGCAAACAATGGCCGCCATATTGAAAACAATGGCCGCCATACTGAAAAATGGCGCCTCTGTTACATTTTCTGACATTTCTCTCGTTAACAGTAGCTCAAATGCAAAAACATGTAGCTACTGAATAAAAATGCAAAGAATAAAATATACTATAAATATTATCCAGTACTATTGTTTTCATAGGACCAATAGCTTTCGAAATATTTACCCGTTTTTGTGGAATGTACGAGGGTTATTTTTTAAGTAAGGTCCGTTTTGCAATAAAAACAAAGTAAGTAAATGTTTTTTTTTTTAAAAAAAAAACATTTATTTTCTGAAGTTATATACACTTCCCTATTTTTCTTGCCGGTTTAAACATTTAGCGTAACGAACTAAGAGCTTTTGGATACCCTCCTCATAGAACTCTGCCGTCTGTGATGATAGCCAGTTACTCACGGTCGTTTTCACTTTTTCATCAGTGTCTAAACGCTTGCAGCCCAGGAAGGTCTTCAGATGGCGGAAGAGGTGGTAGTCGCTAGGCGCAAGGTCTTGACTGTATGGCGGATGGTCAACACATCATCGCCGATCAAAGTGAAATCAAAACAGACACTTTCAGAGCGCAAGATCATGGCAACTGTGTTTTGGGACAGACAGGGTGTTTGTTAGTGGACTTTTTGCCGCAAGGAACAACATCTTCCTACTGCGAGACCCTAAGAAAACTTCGTCGAGCAATCCAGAATGAACTGCGTGGAATGCTGTCACCAGTGTAGTACTGATTCATGACATACAAGGCCACATGCTGGGGCTCAAACTCAAGATCTGATCACATCTTTTGGATGGGAGGAATTTGATCATCCGCCATATAGTCCAGACCTTGCGCCTAGCGACTACCACCTTTTCCGCCATCTGAAGACCGTCATGGGCGGCAAGCGTTTAGACACTGATGAAGAAGTGAAAACGACCGTGAGTAACTGGCTATTATAACAGGCGGCAGAAATTATGTAGAAAAATAGAGAAGTGAATGTAAATTCAGAAAATGAATGTCTTTTTAAAAAAAACATTTACTTACTTCGTTTTTATTGCAAAACGGACCTTACTTAAAAAATAACTCTCATATTTCACTGGTTTTGCGGATTCATTCAATTTTGAAGCAGCCGGCCTCTGTGTTGGAGTGGTTAGCACAGCACGCTACGACGCCAGGAGTCGCGGGTTCGAATCCCGGCCTGGGTATGGGTGTTTTTGTGTGTGTCCCTTCATGAATATCATCACTTATCCTCATCGTCGCGACCAACCAAAATGGCAGAAAATCGACGTAAATTAACCAAAATCTAAAGTACTTCTCTTGCTATGAAAAGTAATTTTTCTCTTTACTCTTTCAGTTTACAAAACCAACTTTGTCAATTACTCCTCTCTCTCTGTCGCTACGGTTTCTACCAGTGAATGGTGTGCCCATGGAGTGCCACTTACATAGCTCGTTCTACATACAACGAAGTGTCCATACGCACACAAACAGAAGTCCATGTTAGTGTAACGGCAGCAGCGAGTGTTGGGAGAAACATGTACTTATCATTGGAACCAGCTGCCCAGTTGTTAGCTATGAGAGGAGTACTGGAACACAGTACATGCACATATTATTGCTTAAAGTGGATGAGTCTAACACGATGAAATTGTCAGCATTCGCATCCTCATGTCTGTCGCGGTCGTACCGCATGCAATTTCTAGATACATGGATACATATTTATTACATAACCACGAAAGAACCAGGTAATTATTGTGTCATGTGTTCTTGATCAGGGAAACAGTTTCTTAGCTTCACACATACACACTATTTCTATCTCTATCTTTCTCTTACACGATTTCTCTCTTCATTGTTCTTTTCCCTTTCTGTACTTTATGAGGTCTTCGTTTCTCTTCATTTCTCTCTCACTATTTTTTAGTCTCTCTGTCTCTTTCTTCTCTCTTCAATAACTTCTCTTTTACTTCTTCTCCCTGACTCTTTCTTCCTATCCATGTCTCACTCTTTATCTCTTTGTGTCTACCCAGGTGTTTCCACTTTCTCTCTCACTCTCTTCCTTTGCACCTTTTCATGAGTTCTGTTTCTATCCATCTTTCTCTATTTTCATTTCTCTATTTTCCTGTTTTTCTCCCTCTCTGTGATCTTTTTCTCCATTTTCTGTTTCTCTCCCTCTCTCTTTCTGTTTATTTTCTCTCTATTTCTGTTTCCCCTTTTTGTTTCTGTCTCTTTTCTGTTTCTTTACCTCTCTTTTTCTGTTTGTTTCTTTTTCTTTTCTCTCTTTTTCTGATTCTCTACCTCTTTCTGTTTCTCTCCCTCTTTGTTTCTGTTTCTTTTCCTCTCATCTCTTTCAGTTTCTCTCCCTCTTTGTTTCTGTTTCTTTTCCTCTCATCTCTTTGTTTCTCTCCCTCTCTGTTTGTTTCTTTTCCTCTCCTCTCTTTCTGTTTCTCTCCCTCTCTGTTTCTGTTTCTTTTCCTCTCATCAGTAGGTGAAACCCAACGTTCTGGAGCGGTCTTTTGACCTACTTTTCGCCTTACGACATTTTACTATAAGGCTGTCTCCCCTTACGATATTTTTCTGTAAGGCTAGACCGGTCCTTTGACCTACTTTTCGCCTTACGACATTTTACTATAAGGCTGTCTCCCCTTACGATATTTTTCTGTAAGGCTAGACCGGTTCTTTGACCTACTTTTCGTGTAGACCCAAATGGAGAATTCAACGCCCGAAAGTGGAGCTCGGTGGAGCTCGCAGTGTTGCCAGCTCCTCACTCGAAAAAATCACCAAGGTTTTTGTTTTTGGGTCTAACCTAACCTAAAGCAAGGAGGTGGCAACCTTGCTTGAGGTATTTTCTCGCAGTGTTGCCAACTCCTCACTCGAAAAAATCACCAAGGTTTTTTTTCTTGGTCTAACGTAACCTAAAGCAAGGAGGTGGCAATTTTGCTTGAGGCTTGCCTTACAGTGCATAAAGCAAGGTTGCCAACCCACTGGTACTTTTGCCATAGCCTTTTACAAGAAAAAAAAAGAGAAAGGGAAGAGTTAAACAACCGACAGCTTACCCACAGCCTTTTTTGCTCTAACCTAACCTAAAGCAAGGAGCTGGCAACTTTGCTTGTGCAATCAACCCGGTTGACCGCCCTCAAGTGGAGATCAGCATTGCCAACTCCTCACTCGAAAAAAAATCACCAAGATTTTTTTGTCTAACCTAACCTAAAGCAAGGAGCTGGCAATTTTGATTGTGCAATCAACCCGGTTGACCGCCCTCAAGTAAAGATCAGCGTTGCCAACCTACATATACTAAACAAGGAGAGCCGGCACTGCCGTAAAAGAGAGAGAGAGATGGGTGGATGGTAATATAGTATGTGTGTGCGTGTGTGCGTATAATATGTAGCATTATTAACTAGAGTGTGTTGGCAATTTACTT
Source organism: Lepisma saccharinum (assembly GCF_977018435.1). Taxonomy (NCBI): domain Eukaryota; kingdom Metazoa; phylum Arthropoda; class Insecta; order Zygentoma; family Lepismatidae; genus Lepisma; species Lepisma saccharinum. Next base: position 51,076,835 of record NC_139236.1, read on the forward strand.
GCAACTAAAAAAATAGAGATGCCAACGTTGGTGTAAGATGAAGAGAGAGAGAGAGAGATTTATGGCTGGCAACAGTAACGAGCGAATGCGCCATATCGTAATTTTCCAACTCCGTATATCGTGATTTTTGTAAACCTCTCTCTCGGGGGAAACACGATGTGTTATACACACGCGCGCGCGCGCGTATGTATTGTGACGCAAACAAACAAACAAAATAATAATTGTCGTTTTTAGGATACCTGGCCCCCTATAACCTCGCGAGGGTGCGTGGTGCCCAACGCAGTTCTAATGGCCGCGGCTAACAAAGCCATGCCTTTGTAGAGTTTCATGGGTTTTTTTTTTCCTCCCACCCCCTCAATTTGTTTAAGAAATTCGATTTGATCCTAAAAAACACTCTGCATCTTATTGGAGTGCTTTGGATGTGTTTTTAGATTAAAAATTTTGTAATTGGGGAATGTAGAAAAGCTATTCTTGCTTGTTGGCGATATTTTTTAAAACTGCTCTGTGACCCTCTCGTTTTTCACGTCGTAGGCGAAGGACTTCTCTGCAATCAGGATGACACTGCATAGGGTATCCTCGGGCAAGGCATCGTGGAACTCGCAGACGACCTTGATGTTGGTTCGATCGTTGACCACAACCTTCTTCCTCTTAGATGTATTGATGACGGTCATGGGTCTCCGTGCTTTGAACTCGCTGGGCGTGTAGTACATGTCCACGCTCCCCTCGGTCACGCGTTTGTAAGCCGAAAACGCTTCGTAAAGTTTGAGGTAATCGTTTTTGGTCACGTCGAGGTTGTAATTCTCGCGCGGGAACACTTCGTTGCGTCCGTTCTTCAGATAAACGTTCTTGATCTTGCAGTCGTCGAACTTGCTGGAATCTTTTTCCTGATTGTTATTGCGCCCGGTCTGAAAAAGCACTACGACGAAATCTGGCATGTCGAACTGTATGTTGTTGAACTGCGTCGTCACGTCGAATTCCATGTGACTTCCCGATGCCACCTTCTGGACGCACTGGTAACCGTGAAAGTGAATCAGCACCTGCGGACTTTTCAAGATCTCCGCTTTGTACTTGAGGGCGTAGTTCGTTTCGTATTCCACCACCGGCATTCTCAATTCCATGCTCCGGATGACGCACTTGGCCGCTTCGGGTAGAGTGTTGGCTATCGGCGTGGTGCCGTCCGGACCCAAAGTAGCGTATCGCATCAGTGCGTCGTTGTCGTTGGCCGCTCTTCGAAACGTAACCCTCAGTCCTCCCTTCCACATGATCTCCTTGTAGTCCGAGAAGAAACCCGGCAGCAGACGCATGGGAAAGAGCACCGTGTGACTTCTCGTCGATATTTTGGTTCCGGCTTCGAATCCCCCGGCCTGGTAGTACGCTGCGTCCGTTTTGGATAATTTCAACGTTCCCACCGCCGTCGACGTGATGCCTGGATAATCTATTCTGTCGATGACGGTGTTGTGTTTCCTCACCTCCACCTGCGAGAACAGGTGAGGCACGAAGTTGTCCACGAGTATCAAGTTTGCTGCTGCGGGAAACGCGTCTCCGCTTTCTTTCTTCACCACGTCGAATTGAAGGTAGAGGTCCGCTCTGTGAGGATGAATGAACCCGTCGCCTACGTCCACGTCGTATTCGATCTCCCTGTTCGCTTCGTTCAGATTGGCGAACGTGCGACGGTTGGGAGGGAAAGATTGCAATTCGTAACTTTCGATTTGCTCCATTTTACATGTATGGTTATTTATTATACGTTGATCTCCACGATGGCCGTCGTAGTGGCACCTGCGAAATCCACCACGTCTCCTTTCTCGTTCGTCACCACCAACTCTATGTCGTCTATGCGGTTGCGACATACTGGAAAATAGATCGGCGAAGAGGGCGTGTAGATGATCGGTTCCATGAACTCGGAACTTGGTTTGAAAGTGGCTATGATTCCTGTCTGCTTGTGACTTCCTAACAATCCGTCCGAAGATTTCGTGATCATACCTTCCGCCACGTTACAGTGTACGTTCAGAGTCTCTATGGCCAAGAATTTAGGAATGTTGGTTGCTACGTGCTTGATGCCAGCTTCGAGTTTGGTGTCGTTCTCGAAACCTAAAAGTTCTCCCATGGTGCCCAGGTCCACGGTCTCCGTCGCGGATAGGATTTCCACTCTGTGCGTGACCGAATTTTGAGAAAGGTAAGTGCCTTTGGGTAATTGAGCTTGTAAAGTGGAAAGATTGTATTGTCCTGGCGTGACGACGATGTGTTCGCTTCCTACGCTAATTTTGTTGTTGTGCTGCGTGACGTTAGGTATGAGGTACATGCTGTAGAATGCACGCAGAGCCACGGATTTAGGATAGACGATGTCGTCGTGCAGCGTGAGTTTCAAGATTGAAGATTCGCTCGTGAGATGGAACACGCCCATCCTAGTGATGCTGTTTGAGGTTCCACAATGCTTTCTGGAAATCCTCGATCGTAGGGTTATTTATTTTAGAGAGAAACGTGAGTACGGAGAGGCAGAGATGGCCGCAGTTCACGTCTCCGAAATTTTGAATGCGTTCGTCGTTGTAGTATATGGAGGTTTTGTTCGTTTTCAGATGATGAATTAAATTTGTAGGTGGAACACCTCCGAAAGAATCGAAAACGAATGCTTTATCATCATTTTTGTGGTAACATATCCAATGCGTGCCTGGATTTTCTTGACCGTCCAAGTTGACTACTCCGCATTCTCTTCTTTTGACGGTTGAAGGTAACGAGTCGGACATGAAAACTCCTCTGAAGTGTTTGATTTGTAACGGTTCGATCAGAGATTCAATGTCTCGGTTGGTGAGTGCTTCTGTTTCTTTTTTTTAAACTTTTTCATCACGCCCTTCCCCTTCTTCTCCATGGCCAGGTTGTGACGTTTCTGTTCTTCCAATTCCGCCTTGTTCTTCTTCGAGTCGATGACGGTTTTCGCGATGGCGGCACTTCCGCCGGCCAAACTTCCCACGGCCCCCAATGCTGCCAGGATGGCCGGGATGCTGAATATGAAACCTCCGATCTTTTGCTGTTTCCGCGAACGCTGCAATCTTTTCAATTGAGGTGTGCTGAGCAGCAATTTCATTCCGTGTCCTTTCGACAAGCAAGAACGTTTCTTCTCGCGTTGTTTCTTGGTGAGTAACCCATCGAGGGCACCTAGATTTTTAAGATTGGAGTATGGTATCTGGTACACGACACCCTTGGGCTTCATGTTGATGCTCTATGTGTTATTTTCACGGTATGTTATTTATATATATATTCTGAGATTTTTCTTGTGTAGTTTTTTACGGTATGTTATTTATATATTTTCAAGGCCTCGCAGTCGTTACACAAATTCTATAACGTGCTTCGTTTTCTTGCCAAGAAGTTCCTTTGTCCCCTTGTACACGATTCGAGTTTTGTTCTCGATTAAAATAGATAGCTTCTCGTCGGATAACATGTTAGCGTATCGATCTGGTAAAAATAGACTGTATTGTGCGTTGAGCAACAGGCGTACCTTGGGACCATACTGGGTAGAAACGATTGAACCGGAAGTTATTGTGTAAGGTTTGTCGACTTCCAATTCCTGAATTTTTACATACTCGACTGACAAATTTAGCATTTGTTTTAATGCTTGGAGATCACTTATTTTTTCGGTCGTCATATCAAAAAAAATTTCAAAGTGTTAGAGAGAAATTTAATTGTTTTTCACGATGTGTGTTATTTATATATACCGAAGATTATTTTTTTTCACGATGTGTGTTATTTATATATCAAGTTTTTTTTTTTTTTTTTTTGCGATTTGTATCGTATATATATTATTATTTTTTAACAGAGGAAGAAAGTCCGTGCTTCGGAGAACTCGATGATGTGCGTAATGATATTTTTCTTCTCCTGCTCAGACTTGTACCAATCTACTGTGTACCGTCTTCTTCCCTGCATCGCCTCGTGCAATTCATCTAACCTATCGTTTAATTTCTCCCCTGCAGCCGAAAGCAGAATGTTGAGATCACCACACCTCAGGCCGCTGATCTCCCGAAGATGGTCCTTGAGAACTATTTCACAAGGGATGCGAAATTCCGGCATCGCTCTTGCCATGGTCACAAGTTTATTAACATCTCCGTTAAATACCTTTTTGAATATTTTAGATAGTAGCTCGTGCGGCAAATCAGTTATGCAAGCCATGTTGTTTTTTTACTGCATGTTATTTATATACCCCACCCCAATTTTTGTTTAGTGTTCATGGCGATGGTGGTACCCAGTGCGGCGACCCGTTCACCCAACGATGCGTCTCTGCTCACGAATCTTTCGAAAGCTGCGTGCTCTAACTTTCTGTCTGCTTCGTGACGTGCGTCCAGGTCCGTCTGCGTGGTGTTGTAGGCGATGTCGTGATCTTTGCATGCCGCGTCCAACGGATTCACACCCTTGTCTCCTCTCTCCAATCTTTTCTCGAGTTTGGTACCCGGTCCGCAGTACTGGTAGCCCGGTAGATGCATCTCGAAAGGTAACTTGTTGATGATGTCGTTCACGAGTCCCTTTCCTTCGGCCACGTTCCAAAATTTCGGAGGCAGCGTGTTGATGATTTTGATCAGGTAACCTATGCCCTTGTCGTCGTTCACGATGAAGTTGGAAAGTTTCGTGCTGATCATGTCCACGATGCCAACCTTCTCGTTGTAGAAATTACGGTTGCCTGCATTCTCTTCGCCGGCTATCACCAACAATCGGTCCACGAGTTTCCTAACGTCGTCCACCCAAACGAATTCTTTGGGTAACGTGTTGTAGCGTTTGACGCCGCTGCCCGTTTTGACCTGGTTCCAAATCGGTTTGATGAGATTCCTGTACTTCTCGCCGCTGCTCGATTTCACCCTATTCTGCGAGGCGTCGTTGTTCTGGTACAAGGCATCCGTCATGATCAGAATTTCCTTGTAACTCTGGTAATCTTCGTCGGTGTAATCTTTCGGCTGCTTTTTGGCAACGAGTTCCCACAGTCCCACCGTACCCGGATACCTGGTCCAACTATCCTTCTCGCCTAAATTGACTTTAATGTCGTTGCCTTCGAAGGTCACCTTCGATTTCCCAATCTTCCACACCACACCGCCGCCTTCGCTGGTTTCCATGCTAGGATACAATCCGAATACTTCATCCTTGTCGAATTTCCCCGTGCTCAGGTAGTCTCGTGCCAAAGGTCCCAACTCGATTTTATCCGAAGACGACGTGCTGCCTATGGCTCGACGTCGTGCCGGTGCATCCTTCAGTTCGAACGGCGTCGAAGGAATGCTCGAAATGGGTGTGGGTACGGCGTAACTTTTAGCTGCGAGCGGTACGAGTTCATTAATCAAATTTTTATTTTGTTCCGTGACACTTTTAATTTCTTTACCTAGACCGCTGATGGCATCGATCACAGGTTGATCCTGACGTTTCTTCTCTTCGTAGAATCCGCGATTCTCGGATTTCCAACCTTTGAAGCGTTTCGCGAGGTAATCGCGAAGATTGAGATTTTCGTCCTCGATTTTTCGTTTCGTCATGACGTTATTTATATACGTCGTTTCTCACAACGTTGCAACGTTTAGAAAGTCGTTGATTTTGTTTCTGTATTTTCCATCGTTGGGTTTCCTCGTCATGTCGATCGTCGCGAATCCGAAATCGTCACCGTTCCAGCAAGTAGAGCAGCAGCCTTCCGAAAATTGATTGTAGTTCATGTCACCGCCTACGTAGTCATCGTACGCGTGCTTGAGGTTGGTGTGATCTTGACGAAACAAACATATGAAATTAGCGTTGTCGCGCACTAACTGTTTTGGAATTTTGGAAAACGTTTGAGCTAGGTAAAAACAATCCATTCCTTTGTGACGACCTTGCGTGAAAAAGTTGCGAATTTCATTTTGATTTTCCAGGATGGCGTCGTCGAACACAACAACTGAATTTTCACGACAATCGTCGAGTGGTTTTATTTCCGAGGCGAACGTTGCAATGTCCAGACCATCGTACAGTTTCATCAGTTGCTGGTATTTGGATTGCTCCAAACTTTTCGAGAACACGTACAATTGCCTGTTCTTCCAATCTAACCAATTCGGTGCGAGGAGAAAATTGTCCACGAGCAGTGTCGTTTTCCCACACCCCGAAGGACCTACGATCAGACAGCGGATGCTGTCGGGAAGCAACTCGCCGTTCTTTTTCTTCGTTTGACTTTCCGGATCCGGTAGACGCTTCACCACGTTCCACGTACTCACAAGATCACTTCGTCCGCGTCGATCCAACTCTTTTCTGGAAGTCCCAGCCATTTGACAAACAGTTTGTCACCTTTCCTACGCAATACTTTCTCGATGAGGTACGTGTCGGGGTGTTTTGTTTTAGAGAGTTCCTCTTCGTAAAATCTTCCTTTCAAAATCTCGCCGCTACTATCTTTTATTATATACGTGTGTTGGTTTCCAGGTAGAACTCGAACCACCGTAAAAAGTTCCGTGCTCCAATTTTTTGTGAATCCCTTCTCGAAGGTGCGTTTGAATTTGCTGATCCTCACCTGGTCTCCAATTTTGTATTTAGCTTTTTTTGTCGTGGGAGTGTACTTTGGACAGTAAACGGTAGAAATTAAACGCTGCTCGTCAGATTTGGTAACATCAACTGGCTTCATGCCTATTGTTCTGTGTACTGTATCATTATAGGTGTCGACGAGTTCCGGCAGGATGTCGACCCATTTGTAATTTCCCCGAAGCGTGAATCGTTTCCACATGTGTGTTTTCAAGGTTCGATTAAATCTTTCCACGATGCTGGCTTTGATGTGACTGAAGCTCGAATAATGTCGAATCTTGTGTTTTTGAATAAACTTTTGGAATACGGCGTTGTAAAATTCTTTACCCTTGTCTGTTTGCAGAAACCGTGGTCGTCTGCCGCCGCTTTCGCGAAAAATTGTCTTGAATGCTTCCGTGACGCACGTTCCCGTTTTCGCCTTCAAAGGTAGAGCCCATGCGAATTTCGAAAACGTGTCTATGACGGTGAGAAGGTACTTGTTGCCCTTGTTCCATTTATGTATGTTTTTCAAATTGCCGCTGCTCATCTCCACGAGGTCGCTTTGCCAGAGGTCGTCGATGCCCTTGGTTACCACAGCCAAACGTTCGTAGTTACGGCGTGCAGGTTTATGCAATTCTTCGACGATGGCTTGCCTAGACATTTTTTTTAGAGATTACGTTTCAAGAGAAGCACCAGCGTGATGGGATTCAAAGAGGGTGGTACTTCACTCGTGTTTTGAATGATCAGCTTATCGCCGGCACTCACGTCGAAAACGGTGAGATCTTCGTCTTCGTGTATTTCATATATGTTGCGCGTTTCGTTCCAACGTGCCAGAGGAATGTTTCCTGCTTTCTGGACACCACGATTCGATATCAAGGTCATGGTGGGAACGCTAGCTTTTCTACCGTGAGACCAGTACGAAAATTCGTTTATCTGAATCGTGCCATCGAGGAGAAACTTGTAGTACGGATGATAAGGATGCAACATGTACAGTTTGTTACCTTCGACGAACGTGGAGATTCTCTGTTGATTGGGTATGCTGTTGATTTCGATGGCTTGCAGAAAATGCAGTTTAGCGAATTTAGTGTCGACGCCGAGCAGATTACTGTGAACTTGTCCGAGTTTATTTTCGATGGGCAGCAAATGCTCGACTATGGTATCCGTTACGGTAGAAAACGACGGTTTGATTTTCACTTCCACGTTCAACTGCTTGTAGTTTTCGTTGAGTTCTTGCAACTTGGCACCGAAAGAGGCCAGCGTCGATTCCTGCGTGGATTCCAGCACTCCAACTTGATCTCTGATGTTGACGACGATGTTCTGAAGGTTCTCGACTTGATTCAATTTCGAGCTCTTCTCGGTAAGATCGTTCACGATGCTTCGCATCTCTGTAAACTGCGTGTGAAGGTCGGCGACGCTCTGCGAAGTGGGCAGCGTCGACACCAGCGAACTAATTTCGTCTCGAATCTGTTCCACGTTCGCCGTTTCCGTTTCTAGTCGTTTCAGCATTCGAGATATGTTTCTTTTCAAAACGTGCAATTCTTTGGAGGTGGGGAGATTGGCCACCCTACTCTCGAGATCGCTCAATGAACTTTTGATGTCGCTCGAATCGGATAGTGCCGTCACCGCCGTTTTCAATTTTTCCAAATCTTCGCTCGAAGGTACGCTCGTCCGTAACGATTCCAAGTCACCCTGTATGTTGTCGAGTACGTGATGAAAATGAGCGAGATTCGTTTCGACGTTCAAATTTTCTAAATATTCGATCTTCTGCTGAACCGTGCTTAACGTGTCTTGAATGCTCGTCAACGCTCTCGCTTCGGCGTGAATATTTTTAATTTCTTCGTTGATCAATTCCAAGGACGCCTGAAGCGTGGCGATGGTGGTTTGAATGTGTTCGAAATCTTGATAGGCCTCCAATTGAATTTTTATGTTCGCGACGCTTTTACCGATGACCTGCAGTTCGTTCGACGATGGTAGGTTCGTCATTGTATCTTCCAAAGTCTGCAACTTGGATTTAATTTCTTCCAACGTGACGGTGAATTCTTCTTGTAATTTGGAAACAACGACATGCAAGCGTTCTGCGTCTATATCGTTCACCACGGTTTGAAGTTCGGAGAAATTCTTTTCTATTGCGGAAGTTCGTTCTTCGATTTCGAGTTTCAGTTTTTCCAAATCTTCATTTTTCGATTGAAATTGCTGTAATTTGGCCAAATCATTTTGAAGCGAATCCACGCTCAACTGTATATTTTGAACGCTGTCGTAAGAAGGTACGTCGACATAATTTTTTATGAGCGTTTTCAGTTCGGAATCGATTTTCAGAATGGGATCGAGACATTGCGTTTGGAGCGTAGCGATTTCCGACTCTAAACTTTTGTTTAAGGTTTCCTGCAAAGCGATCAAATCGGTCCTCAACTTCTTAACTCGAATGTCCAACATGAGAATCTCTTCTGCGTGGTCTACACGCTTGGTGTTGCCGAAAATGTCGTTAGGCATTTTGTTAACGGTTATTTATAATAGGATAGACGATTCGTAATTCTACGAAGAGAGGAATAAGTTTATCGTAATCTCCGAGAAGTTCCACGTAAAGATAATCTCCTGCAGACACATCGTACGTAATGTTAGAAAGCATCTTGTCGTGCTTGATTCGAAAAATATTCTTGCCGGTAGAAATTTTGATTTCGCCTGCGTTTTCCGGATTCACGGTGATTTGAAGTTTCCCGTCGATCGGAATTTCGTAGAAATGTAAATTGTTATTAAAAACATAAAACATCTTGCCCACGTCCTCATCCAATTTCGTCCAAATGCTGTTGAGGTGAATGATCAACAGACCGTTGAGTTTAGTTAATACGGAAGGTAGAAATTCATGATCTGTCGTCGTGCGGTGTACAGTCTCCATTGTTTGCTTTCGGAAACCAAAGAGATTCATGTTGGTTATTTAAGAAAAAATTGAGAACGTATCTAATATAAATAACACCACAAAAAAAATGTGTGCAATTTAGTAACCATCTTTTTTTCTTAGCAAAAGAATGGAGAAGAAGGAAGCAAAACGTGCATGCGACCAATGTGGGAAATATATATCCATTTCTAACTTGAGAAGACATCGGAAGGATGTGCATGGCAAAGGATCAAGTAAGAGAGAGCTCGATGTTGACGATCAAGCGCCACGAAAGAAGCAGAAGAGTGCCGGCGAAAGTATTCGAAATATTTTAACCGAGGAGACTTTCCGATCTGAAGAAACATCTGATCTAAACAACTTTTTTCGCTCGGTCAAAAGCAAGTTAATTTCGTCTATCACCGAAGCTTTGTTGCAATGCTCGTTGAAAATCCACCTCATCGTTTCCGCCATTTACGAAAACGTAAAAAAAGAGCGAGAAACTTTCCATCATTACACTGGTGTAAAGAGCCTCCACGCCGCCGACGTCGATGAGGTGGATGCCATTTGCAACCAGATGATTGACGCTTTGTTGAACAAGCACGAGACTTTCCAAAAACGTGGATCGGGTTGGACACTTTGCGGTTCGTCTCACACTTTAACTTTGAAGGTGGCACGATACAACCCGATGGGAGCATCCAGCTACATCAATTTGCCCCCGGAAATAGCCAGTAAGAAAGCCATCATCAACATTCAAAATGAGGATAACAGATGCTTTTTGTGGTGCATCATTGCCGATCATCACCCAGCCAATGATGACAAACATCGTTTATACCACTACAACAAGCCGGAATATCTCTCAGAATTTGAAAAACCTATGGCTGGCATTAATTACCCCGTAAATCTACGAGACATTAGTAAATTTGAGGCACAGTACAAGACAGATAAAAACGAAAATATAGCAGTACACATCTTCGGATTAGACAAAAACAACACCATCTACGTTCTCAGACACAGCAACATTAAAAGTAATCGCGTCATCAGATTACTCCTGATCGAAGATGATGATAATTATCATTACTGTCTAATTCAGAATCTTCCAAAATTAACAAGAAGTCAAATTACCACAGATCACCATAAAATTGGAGTATGCGACAGATGCCTGAGTATATTCTACGGTCAAGGAAAAAAGAATGCTGATGAAGAACTCCGAGATCATCATGAAATGTGTAGTAAACATTCGGCTACGACTATCAAAATGCCTTCTCGAGACATGACATTTTCCAACTACACCGCATTACTCTGGCATCCCGTGGTGATATGCGCCGACTTTGAAAGTTTCCAACTTCCACTCGCCACATGCGAACCGAATCCCAGCGTATCGAGCACCACCGAAATTCTACATCACGAAGCCTGCGCTTTTGGATTGATGGTCAACAACACAGGCGATGTTATTTTACATCGTGGCAATGATGCTCCACAAATATTCCTTCAAACCTTGAAGCAGATGGCCATACAATTCGCTCCTCCACTAAGAGAAGACAAAGCAATGGAGCCTCTTACCCAGGAAGAGAAGAAAGCATACGACCTTGCCTCTCAGTGTGATGTGTGCGAAAGTAACTTCACCCTCGAAAATGTCAAAGTTCGCCACCACAATCATCACACGGGAAAATATGTGGCCCCCCTGTGTAACAACTGTAATCTACAAATCAAAAAACCGAATTTTATTCCTGTATTCATTCACAATTTGGAGGGCTACGACGCCAAAATCTTCATAAAGGAGATGGGATGCGACGCTCAACCCATTAGCGTCATAGCTCGCACCAACGAGAAATTCATTTCATTCAGCAAGAAGGTGGACGTTGGAAATGGCAATCGCGTAGAAATTCGCTTCTTGGACTCCTACAACTTTCTGTCTTCGAGTTTGGCGACACTCGCGTCTCAACTCACCGACGATGATTTGATCGCCACCAGGAAATGTTTCGGCGACCAACATTTAGCACTGTTGAGACGCAAGGGTGTTTACCCGTACGAATACATGACGGATGCTTCCAAATTCTCAGAAACATCATTACCACCAAGAGAAGCATTCTACAGTCGTCTTAGCGACACCCGTTGCAGCGAAGAGGACTACCATCATGCTCAGCTCGTGTGGTCTACATTCTCTTGTCAAACCATGGGTGACTATCACGATCTGTATCTGAAACTGGATGTTACGCTATTGAGCGACCGTTTTCATCTCCATCGCTCGAGAGGAATGGCAGCATATGGTTTGGACCCCGCTTTCAGCTACACCACACCGGGTTATTCTTGGCAGGCGATGTTAAAATCCACGAAGGTGAAGATAGAACTCATCAAGGACGTCAATCAACTTTTGTTTGTCGAAGAGGCAAAACGTGGTGGAATCGTCCAGTGTCCCCTTCGATACGTCAAGGCCAACAATCCATATGTTGCCGATTTCGATACAGGGAAACCGACAAACTTCTTGGCATACTGGGACATGAACAATCTGTATGGTTATGCCATGTCCGAGACTCTGCCTATCGGAGAATACGAGTGGATGAGCGAGCAGGAACTTCAAGATTGTTTGGAATGGAGTGAAGATCATAAAAATGGATGTTTCCTGAAAGTAGATTTGGAATATCCTGCATCGCTTCATCGAGAACACCATGGATTTGCGATGGCACCTGTGATGGAATCGACTCCGGAGAAGAAGCTGATGCTCACCTTCAAGGGCAAAAAGAATTACGTGGTGCATTATCGCCTCCTACAATTCTACCTCCAGCATGGATTGGTTTTGAAGCGCGTGCACTCGGGATTGAAGTTTAGACAGACCAGGTGGCTAGCACCCTATATCGACGGCAACACTCAACGTCGAGCATCAGCTTCTTCTTCCGCAGACAAAGACCTATACAAGTTGATGAATAACAGCATCTACGGCAAGAGCATGGAAGATGCGAGGAAAAGAAGAAATATCAACTTGGTCTCCGACCCGAAGAAAATAAACAAGCTCGTCGCTCAGCCCACGTACAAGAACTTCACGATACTGAGCGACACGTTGGTATTGATCGAACGTGCTCTCCGCCACATAACATTCGACAAACCAATCGCCGTGGGAGTCGCAATCCTCGAGTTGTCAAAGCTGGCCATGTACAAGTTTCACTACGACATCATAAAACCGCGCTATGGAGAGGCAATCGAGGTGGCGTACACCGACACGGACAGCTTCGTGTACAACATCCACACCAATGATCTATACGAAGATCTAAAAAGCATAAGCCACCATTTCGACTTCTCGAACTATCCAAAAGATCACGCGCTCTTCGACAACAGCCAGAAAATGACGATCGGGAAGATGAAGGATGAAGTCAACGGCCGCATCATCACAGAGTTTGCGGGTCTTCGAGCGAAAATGTATGCCGTGAAAATCCAGGACGAGACCGAAATAAAAAAAGCAAAAGGGGTGGGGCGTTCGAGCACAAACAAACTGACCGTAGAAGATTACAAGTCGTGCTTGTTCAACAAAAAAATCAAACGCATGACCGAACATCGGATCACGAGCACCATCGACCAGTTGCATACATCCACGATCAACAAAGTGGCGCTTGATCCCCACGACACCAAATTGAGGCTACTCGACTGCAACATCCACACCCGAGAATGGGGATGTCATGACGAGGAAGAAACCTGCTCGCACCATTAGACTTCTGCATCAAAAAAGTACGTATTATTTCTTGCACCACTTTTTTTTAAAAAAAACAATCATTCAGACTAATTTTTGTATTCACACTTTTTTTTTATATTTTTCTATCATTTTTTTAAAGAAAAATAATCATTCACACTTTTTTTTATATTTTTCTATCGTTTTTTTTTAAAAAAACAATCATTCACACTAATTTTTGCATTTACATTTTTTTTATATTTTTCTATCATATTATGTACACTATTTTGAGGATATTTTTTTTTCTTTCAGATGCAGCACCCTACGGAAACTTTTTTACTTCTTACACTTTCTATTCTTAACCAAAATATTTTTCTTCTCTTCAATCATAAAACACACACATTACACACGGAGGTCCTCTGTAGGGAGTTATGGGGGAGGAAAAAAAAAACCCCATGAAACTCTACAAAGGCATGGCTTTGTTAGCCGCGGCCATTAGAACTGCGTTGGGCACCACGCACCCTCGCGAGGTTATAGGGGGCCAGGTATCCTAAAAACGACAATTATTATTTTGTTTGTTTGTTTGCGTCACAATACATACGCGCGCGCGCGCGTGTGTATAACACATCGTGTTTCCCCCGAGAGAGAGGTTTACAAAAATCACGATATACGGAGTTGGAAAATTACGATATGGCGCATTCGCTCGTTACTGTTGCCAGCCATAAATCTCTCTCTCTCTCTCTTCATCTTACACCAACGTTGGCATCTCTATTTTTTTAGTTGCAAGTAAATTGCCAACACACTCTAGTTAATAATGCTACATATTATACGCACACACGCACACACATACTATATTACCATCCACCCATCTCTCTCTCTCTTTTACGGCAGTGCCGGCTCTCCTTGTTTAGTATATGTAGGTTGGCAACGCTGATCTTTACTTGAGGGCGGTCAACCGGGTTGATTGCACAATCAAAATTGCCAGCTCCTTGCTTTAGGTTAGGTTAGACAAAAAAATCTTGGTGATTTTTTTTCGAGTGAGGAGTTGGCAATGCTGATCTCCACTTGAGGGCGGTCAACCGGGTTGATTGCACAAGCAAAGTTGCCAGCTCCTTGCTTTAGGTTAGGTTAGAGCAAAAAAGGCTGTGGGTAAGCTGTCGGTTGTTTAACTCTTCCCTTTCTCTTTTTTTTTCTTGTAAAAGGCTATGGCAAAAGTACCAGTGGGTTGGCAACCTTGCTTTATGCACTGTAAGGCAAGCCTCAAGCAAAATTGCCACCTCCTTGCTTTAGGTTACGTTAGACCAAGAAAAAAAACCTTGGTGATTTTTTCGAGTGAGGAGTTGGCAACACTGCGAGAAAATACCTCAAGCAAGGTTGCCACCTCCTTGCTTTAGGTTAGGTTAGACCCAAAAACAAAAACCTTGGTGATTTTTTCGAGTGAGGAGCTGGCAACACTGCGAGCTCCACCGAGCTCCACTTTCGGGCGTTGAATTCTCCATTTGGGTCTACACGAAAAGTAGGTCAAAGAACCGGTCTAGCCTTACAGAAAAATATCGTAAGGGGAGACAGCCTTATAGTAAAATGTCGTAAGGCGAAAAGTAGGTCAAAGGACCGGTCTAGCCTTACAGAAAAATATCGTAAGGGGAGACAGCCTTATAGTAAAATGTCGTAAGGCGAAAAGTAGGTCAAAAGACCGCTCCAGAACGTTGGGTTTCACCTACTCTCATCTCTTTGTTTCTCTCCCTCTCTGTTTCTGTTTCTTTTCCTCTCATCTCTTTGTTTCTCTCCCTCTCTGTTTCTGTTTATTTTCCTCTCATCTCTTTCTGTTTCTCCCCCTCTTTGTTTCTGTTTCTTTTCCTCTCATCTCTTTCTGTTTCTCTCCCTCTTTGTTTCTGTTTCTTTTCCTCTCATCTCTTTCAATTTCCTTTTCCCCTTTTGTTTTCTATCACTCTCTCCCTTTCACGAGCCCTGTCTCTCTTTTTATGTCCCTCAGTTCCCATCCCTCCCCATAACATGGGGAAACCTTCTTAAGCATTCGTTCGCGCAACTCTAGAAATTATTTTAAAGAAGGTTTTGTATCAACGACAAATACAACCGAGAAACCATTTTAAAAGTCGCAAGTCCAACACTGTTACTTTCAGAAAGTAATCCCCTAAGACCCCTGCATGGAAGTCAGTCCGCGTCTCACATCAGACTATGTTTTCTAGGGTTCCTGCAAACCCACATTTTCTCGCAACGTAACCAACGCATGTTTACATGGTCCGATTGCAAGTTCGCTTCCATTTGCCTTATCTCTTGCATCGACTTCCTGCACGGTTTGGTCCCTCCGCGGCAGATATATGGCTCGGTCCGGGAGAGAGTCTTTTCGACCAAGATTTACATAACAAGTCGGGTCATTTCCCACAGTTCTCATCCCCCACGAAACAGTTAAGGGTGGAAAAGGCCCTGAGATCCCTGTGCTTACACCAGGAAATCCCTACCCCTCCCAAAACAAGCGGATGAGAATGCAGAACATCCTGTGAAGGGTGGGGGTAACAGAGAGGGATAAGGTTGCTTTTCACACGGTGTTGTTAAGTTCCATAGGCTCCCTTCGGATGGAGATGATGCTGCCTAAAAGTCAAGGGTGAGCTGTATTTTCTTGTCATTACGAGGTTAAATTAGACACTAGAAAGTGAAGTGAAAACAGCAAAATAATGGTTTATTCTTTTTCAATGGCATTATGTAATTGAATTAGACACTGAAAAGTGCAGTGAACGTAACACAACAAAATTATTTCTTTTTCAATGGCACTACGTGGTTGAATTAGACACTGGAAAGTAAAGTAAAAACAGCAAAACAATGGTTATTCTCTTTCAATGGCATTATGTGATTGAATTAGACACTGGAAAGTAAAGTAAAAACAGCAAAACAATGCTTATTCTCTTTCAATGGCATTATGTGATTGAATTAGACACTGGAAAGTGAAGTGAAAACAGCAAAATAATGGTTCATTCATTTTCAATGGCATTATGTGGTTGAATTAGACACTGGAAAGTGAAGTGAACGTAACACAACAAAGTTAATTCTTTTTCAATAGCATTACGTGATTGAATTAGACACTGGAAAGTGAAGTGAAAAACAGCAAAATAATGCTTATTCTCTTTCAATGGCATTATGTGATTGAATTAGACACTGGAAAGTGAAGTGAAAAACAGCAAAACAATTGTTTATTATTTTTCAATGGCATTATGTGATTGAATTAGACACTGGAAAGTGAAGTGAAAAACAGCAAAACAATGGTTTATTATTTTTCAATGGCATTATGTGATTGAATTAGACACTGGAAAGTGAAGTGAAAAACAGCAGAATAATGCTTATTCTCTTTCAATGGTATTATGTGATTGAATTAGACACTCGAAAGTGAAGTGAAAAACAGTAAAACAATTGTTTACTATTTTTTAATGTCATCAAGTATCATTATAGAAGTGCGCAATGAAACTCGGTGTCACATTCTAGTCTTAATTCCAAGAGCATTAACCCAAAAATATTGTTTAGAGATAGAATTTTAAATTCGGATTTCTATTATTCTTGATCACTGAATATCTCAAGTTGATGGAGAGCAATCGAGCGACACTACCAAGTTTTTAATGAGAATCATGGGAAATCCAAGGTTACTTACATAAACAATATTAGTCCTCATGGAAACAACGGACAATTTAATTACATCTGACTCGAGGTTTAGTATATGTGAGTGTAAATCAACCTTTTGCTTGAAGCTGATTTTAAGGAGTACAATGAGAATTGAAAGTTATTTCTTCAGATCAGCAACAGAAAATAAATCTGACAAGTTCTAAGTTCGTTTTCATCACCATTTAGTCTTTTCTAACCTGGTGGAGGTACATAGTGGTTCGGATACCATTTTAAACTGTAGGTCCAGTCCCGATTAGCCTTACTGTGCATAAAGTGGACAAAAAACACAAACTCCACGAATCGATACACTATACATTGAAAGTAATGCATATACTAGTACTTTGCCTGTTACTTATTCAATGCCTGCCCCTTCTTGATGTATTACATTTTTTTTATTAAACAAAACCCTCCCTTTAATACCTTGCACTTTTATATTTTCCAAAGGGGCTTTCTACACCTATTTATAACTCTTAGGTAAGAATTTTACAAGGGTCGTTCAAGGTTGACCAAGACTTTTATTTCTAGACAGGAAATATACATACATAGAAGCACCAAACTATGTGAGTTTTTCAAACTATTCCCCCTGAACATCCAGACACCGTTGCCATCGTTGTGGAAGTTTCTTGATGCCTTTGGCGAAGAAAGAAGTAGGTTGGTGTCTAACCACTGCAGGACAGCGTTCTTGAGTTCCTCATCTGTCTGGAAGTGCGTCCCCAAATGAAGATTCCCAAACAAGTGGAAATCACTGGGGGCTAAATCTGGACTCTAAGGACTGTGTGGTAAAACCTCCCAGTGCAAGTTAGCCAGTGTTGTTTGAGTCAAATGGGCCGTGTGTGGCCTAGCATTGTCATGTTTCGACAACATTGCTGGTCTTCTCTTTTCCGAACGGCCTTACGTACAACACTAATATTGACTGTATGCGCTAAGTCAGGCACTGTTACTCGCCGGTCTTCAAGGATAACTTGCTCAACACGCGCGATATTCACCGGAGTGACTGCAGTTGGGCAAACGTGTCCGTGCGGTTCATTTGCTACCAACTCCCGCCCTTCACTGAACTGTTGACACCATTCGTACACACTTGCCCGTGACAGTGTTTCTTCACCATACTGTGCTTGCAGTCTATGCCAAATTTCAGCAGGTTTCACCTTCTCCTTCACGAGAAATTTTATTATACACCGCTGTTCCACAGCAACAGATACACTACTTGCCGCCATCTTTGTTTACACTACTGCGCATGCGCCAAATGCATCGCAAAGGATCATGGTTACTCGCAAGGAATCATGATCTGTCCCGCCGAAGAAATGCAGCGCTACATTGATTTATTAATATTTTACGCACGTAAGTCTTGGGTCAACTTTGAACGACCTTTGTAGATAAGGGACTATTTCCCCATATACACTGAAGGGTACAAAATGGCCATACGTGCATCCAAAAATTTTGAATCAATCAATATTCAGAAAGATATTTGGAGCTGGGAGTGACTGGAGAAGACTATGTAACACCCAACCGCACAATCTATATTCATCGTCTGAGGTTATTATAAAAATTAGCTACATATAAGCACTGCTATAGGAAAGCATTATTATAACACACTGCTTGCATTCTTAAGTGTTCTTTATACACATGGGTCACCACACTAACACCTGCTCGTGGACAACTTGCAGCAAAACTCTTCACTGAGGTTGACGCCCTGGGACCACTGTCCGCAAACGTGTACAAGGGTGATAATTTCAGGGTGACCGGAATACCGAAACCGCCTCCCGGTTGGTAATCGCCTTCTTTGTTTCTTTCCCGATACGTGCGCGGCATTCTTTCGCAGGACAACCGCAGTTAGCATCCTTTTTAAAAATGCGCGCGGTGTGTGAACTTCCCCTCATTTTTCCCTCCTTCTTTCCGGAGCACGGAGGCGAAAGCTCCCTTCAAGGGTGGTCAGAGGCGCTGTGTCCAATTATGTTGCGGTAGTTGGCAGTAATTGCATTTCGACGCCACTCTGCACCCCCACTCCTCTCTCTTTTCGGCCACCTTAATCTGTTTGAACGAACGTGTTCGCCGGGCGCCCTTGGCTCGCGCTAAGTGAATCTCCCGGGGGGATCGAGCCCCCCGCTCCTCTTGCCCCCCTCCTCGACGGACAAAGATAAGCTCCGGATGCAATCCCTCTCCCCTTCTGCTCTCTTCACACCAGAAAAATCCTTAAGTGCTTTTAATAGCGCAAGAGAAGGCTTTTAGATATGTTTTCAACGAAAACACGCGGGGCTTAAAGCCGCATCATACGTCGGTTGGAATTTTCTGTTTCGCGCAATAAGTCCCGTCTTGCCTCTCGACCTCGTAAACCAACTCCCCTGATTCTATAAAACTTGTGTCGTGGTTCGTTTTCTTTACGTGAATTTTGCCTGCTCCGTTTTGTTTTACTAGCTCATGCTACCGAAAATCAAAGGAGCATGTCTTTTATGCTGAGGGCATAATATTTTTATTGAAAGCGTAACAGCATTATATTGCCGCTCCTTCATTTCACGTACTGTAAAAGGCATTAAGAATTATTCCTCGCTCTTAGTTACGTAACATTATTATGGTTATTCGTCAGTGAAGTTCAGTTTATGAAGTTAATATTTAACCCCTTCCTTAAATGTATTTGTAAGTGTTTACAAAAGATAGTTACAGTTAATGTAACCATTGTGTACAGGGTGGCTCAAAAAGTCACTTAACACCCCCGATACAAGGCCACTGCAGCGTGCAACATGGAAATGGTGATAACCAATCGTTATCAGGCCAAAGGAAAACCACATTGACTTCACCCGCGCGGCCGGCGGCCATCTTGATGTCCGCCATCTTGAATTCAACTTCAGAATTATAAATGGGAAGCAGGTGATATGATATATCAAATCAGGCTAGAATTTCACGAGAAATGCAATGGTGAAGGTTTTTTCGACGTATCTTTAACCAGTAAAAAGTTATGGCTGAATTCTTGTACCAATTTGCTCCTTTTCGAGGTGTTAGAAAAATGCCTTAAAATTTGTTTAGCGCATCGGTAATACAACGAGATCAAAGTGATGTCTAGGGAGAGAAGTGCGAATGCCATTGCACACGATTTTTATCTGATACATCCATGAAGAGCTGCGCATTATGAATGGTTGTCGCGAACAATTACAGTGGAACGCTTCCATTGAATTAAAAGTCCTTCACAGTGAGAAGGCTTGGCCTGGCAACGATTGGTTATCACCATTTCCACGTTACGCGCTGCAGTGGCCTTGTACCGAGGGTGTTAAGTGACTTTTTGAGCCACCCTGTACAATCTCAAAACTGCGCAACGGAATTACCACCGATATCCAATCAAAAGGTTTGGTCAGGATATGGATCTACCTGAATATACAATTCCAGGAACCTTATGAAAAAAGGGGACTACACTGTTGTCCGCTTATTTCACAAGCTGAATATTAGTGACATTCCAGACAAGCAAATGGAGGCTTAAAATCAACAGTCTGTTACTTTCGCAAATTTTTATCTGTTCGCTGTTTCACTGGCCTGCTTTTGTTTTCACATATCCCATCCCAGGAGAGCAGATAGTTACTAGTTTCTAAGATCACGTTTGTTATATCAATAAGGAATGACATTTTTAGTATATTATTGAAGTGTACACAGTGACGTGCGGTGACGTCGACACTTGGGGTAGCAGTCAGTGGCGTGCTCAAGGGGGGAGGGTTGGTGTGAGTCACACCCCTCCTCCCTTTAGGGCCAGTATTCCTTCAAAAAAGAAGAATGTCAATAACAGGAAAAGATTGCAAAATTATGAATGAGTACTAGAAAAAAGTACACGTAACCCCCACCCACATTCAAAAGTAAAAAACTATTTGATTTGACTCTAAGCCAGAGATCCTGGGTTCGAATCTCGGATTGGCCATTTGTGTTCTTTGTGTATTTTCCTTCATCTATTTTGTTGTACCAAAGGTGGCGGAAAAGCGAAGTAAAATAAACCAATTTGAGCAATCAATCAATGATTTGATTTCATTTTTGTTACTTAGCGTCGCTTTTTTGTCACATTTGGTAAATTGTGAAGATGATACGATGAAACTGATGAAGGGAACGAGCACAGGGAACGCCCATGCCCGAGTCGGGGTTCGAACCCGGAACGCCTGGTGTCGTAGCGCGCTGTGATAACCACTCCCCCGCGCTTGGTTGATTTGGTGACAGGAAACAAAACACAACACACTTTTTTGTAGTTTCTTCAATGATATTCATTTGACTTTTTGAGTACTGAGATACATTTTTCATTCCAAATTATTTCATTATTCACTGCAACACAGGACAAGAATGCGCACTCATCACGGATTCGAATCCTGGCCTGGATTGTTCATATGAGGTCCCTTCACCAATTTCATCATATCATCACTCAATCCTCATTTTCGCGATAACCAAATGTGGCAGAAAAGCGAAGTAAAATAAACCAAACCAACAACAATATGAACCCGCGTTCTCTTGCCCAAATAAATACATCCGTATTTATGACTGTTACAGGCCAATATATTAGTATATTTAAATAAAACACTACTAAAACGAGAGTCAGAGAGAGCCTGAGCACATATTTGTAATTTAATCATTATATATTCCATATTTGAAAAAGAAAAAAAGAAAGAAAGCATAACATCATTGTCTGCACATAACACGTTCCCATTTTATAAATAATAAAACTACATCCCATATTATACATACACACATATTGTACAACGTGTAAAAGGTTGTGTAAATACAGAGAACATAAGTACTGCAGAAAATTTTAACCTGTGTTCTTTAGAGGATTTACAAAAAAAAAAATATGAGAAACCAATCCCCTATCTGTCCTATAGGAGATAGACTGGGGGACCTGAAAGCCTGGGCTTTCAACCATTGCAGCGGGGTGTGTGGGGGCAAGGGAAGTAGAGGTATAAATCTTCCTTTTCCTAGGCCGGCCGTTTCTACCTGGAAACTGGCCTGGCTGAAGAAGAGCGAGCTAGGGTATCCAGCCAGCTTTGCCCGCGGAGAACACCGATGGACGAGAAGTGCGTGGAAAAGAAGGTGTTGCATATGAGCTGTGGTGGCTTTAACAAGACAATAAATATTGTGATTTGAATATAATTCGAGATGTGAGATTGATTGATCTATCTCTGCTAGACTAGCTACTCCTCAGTGCACGTCACTGAGTGTACAAGACACAAAACTGGATCAAATAGGATGACGAATGTTATTAGTTTCTTATCAACCACAACTGAAGAGGACTCTGTAATCCATATGGATTAAGATGGGTCGTTGTGTCACCAGGTGAAATTAAAAGCAACGTTACATCATTTTCGTTCTCACAACCTGTGCAGCTGAAAGAGTAAGAAGACTCGGCTCCGGTACCCCTTTCTAAACCCTCGATTTCAGGCACATTTCAAATATTTTCGTGAAAACATTTAGTTCTTCATAACAAACAGTGTTTGCAAATAGCGCGAAAGTTATTTTTATAGGTCTACGTGCTACGAAACTTACGTTTTTTATAAAATTACAATTCCTTGCGTAACGTCAAAAATGTTTTTCAGAACTTCTATGATGGCGGATGATGGATTCATGTCACAGGCGCAAGTCTGAAGATTTCGGATCACGGATTCATGTCACAGGCGCAAGTCTGATATTTTTATTTTTCTTCTTATGATTGTCTCGTACAAGGGGAACATTTGCGATTGCGATATGTTATTTGTGTAATATATTGGCGGATTGGACATTTCAGACATTGGATTTCATTTATGCGACTTCAGAAATAGGAATAAATTATTTCTTTTTGGCAACTGCAGGCCATAAAGGGAAGGGTTGATTTTTCTAAATGACTTGTGGGATGGAATAATTTGAGACTTCTTATTTTTATGATGGGAATGGAGTGGAGGGTGGTATTCTGTGGAAAAGGACAACAAGAACTTTCAACGTAGGAGTTACTTCATTTTTGGATTTACAAATTTAACTTCGACCCGCAATTCAGTGCCTGGCCTTGGTAAAAATAGGTAAAGGTTTAATTTTAGTCTTCATTTTTGGTATCTTCATGTGTCAATGCGGAAAACAGTGAGAAATAGTGTTGGGGGCAGGTGACTCCGGCCAATTTCTAACATACCTTTAAAAGGGACTGTATAGATAAAGGCGGGGCCGCGGTAGCGGTAGGGGCGGTAAGTCAATTACCCCAGGAGCGGAGCCCGGAATCGGTGGGAAATTTGGACTCAACAATTTCAAACGACAAAATCTCAACTTTAAACGGCTGTACAGTCGTAAATACTTCTTCCGCGCTCCAATGTTTTTTTATTTACAATTAGGAATCACATAATCTTCATAATGAAAGGAAAAAAAATTGAAAATTCGAGAGTGTAGAATAGGGTACCCAACCCACAATCTCTGCCACTGCGAGAATACACTCTTATTACATCCTTAAGAAAGAAATTAATTATAGAACAGTAACTTTCATTCGTTTAAGGTTGATATGGTGACATATTAGACGAAGGTATGTCCAGGTATTTTACTCATCCATCCACACATTCACATACTTTACTGATCCCATTAAATGTAGTTGCACTCTTTCCTCTGTTATGACAGGAGAGAGACTTGAATAAATATGTCCGTGAACAGTTGTGTCTGTATGTCATTGCGGCTGTGGTTCATTATTAGGTATTTTCAAGTGTTAGGGGAAAAGACTGATTAATGAAATGTACAAAGCTATAGTCACACAGCGTGACCTTTCAACTTCAAAGGTCGAATCCCAGTGAAGGTGTTTGGTTTGCACAAGTTATCGTAACGGTGTACTTGGTTTTAGAAGCACAAACCATAAAGAACAGGAGGGAAATGAGAAAAAGTAATACAATATGTACTTCTCGAAACCAGCTCCATGCAGGAGAACAATAAAAAGAAGAGAGAGAGACAGAGAGAGAGAGAGAGAGAGAGAGAGAGAGAGAGAGAGAGAGAGAGAGAGAGCTTCAGAATCCAGGGAACTCCCATAAATGCAACAGGGAAAGATGAGGAGGTGCATCGCCTTGCTGGGGAAAAAAAACTTTCGAAACAACCCTTTCAAATAATCTGACTGCAGGAACCCCTTGGTTCGAGAACAACCCTACAGGGTTCAATTGTAATTATATTTTTTTCATTCTTTCCTCCAACTCGTTTTCCTGCTCCCTCCCAGAATCTCTCTTGGACCCCCCTCCACCAAATCCAGGACACCAAAATCAGTTTCGTGCTGGAGCACGGCCAGATCACGTGATCAATAACGAACAGACCCACCCCCACCCCTTTCCGATCTCCTGGGTCTCACATGGCAATGCTTTCGGTCGGATATCGGATCTAGGCGATGTCCTAGACAGATCGTGGGTTTTAAATTTTCCACAGCCCGATGCTTGCTTGTTTTTTCTCCCCCTGAATCTCCTCCCACATCTGTCAGGTGCCTTGTGACGTTTGGGGGGTTTTATGTCCCCGAGATATGTTTTCTACCCTCTCCATCCCCAGGGTCTTCTAATGAAACGTAAAAATTGAGGTTTTAATACCGTACATAATGGCGTGATTCTGATAGGAAACCTGGGACTTTGAATTATTTCGGCTGTCTTGTGATGGCAGGAGCCAAAACGCGGTGACAGCAACAAACACGACAAATTGGGCGCATTCCAAGAGTTGCAAGCGTATCAGAATCTCTCGGATTTCACGCCAGGTGGTGCTCAATGGTGCCTAAAGAAAGGGGGGGCGCCTGTCACTAATCTATCCTGCGAATTTTGACCTTTCATTTTCCTTCAGAGGTAACTGAACGGAATGCCAGTCGCCTGTGAGAGGCCAATCCTCTATGACCTTCCTTCAAAGGTGTTTCCTCTTCTGTTATTGTAGGTTAATAGCAAGCAATGTAATATTTGAATGGCAAATACTAACTCCCTCTTCTGGTAGCAAATATTTAAATATTTTATTCCATTTCCGTTCCAATATTATTTTCTGGTGCACTTGGAATTTGAGACCCCGGTCTTTGCCTAATCCCTAATTACCTTTTTGTTAAGTTCACAGATTGCTCAAATAAAAATGTAGACGCTTCATAACTTCGAATATATATCTATATTTACACATTTGTACAATCACAATGATAGCATTCATTTAACAGCCATTTTTAAATCTTAAATTTTTATCAACAACTTTTTGAACAAAAGAAATACAACACCATTAAGCCTTGTTTCCATGATTATGAAAAAATAAATATGCTGACCAAGGCAGTAATTTATTTTATTAAAAACATAAACTAAAACGTAACGTTTCAACCTTCTAGCAAGGTCTTCATCAGACTCTGTATCAAGTACAAAAGTAACAAGATACACAAAAAGGCATTATATATACACAAACATTACTCCCTCCAGACTATTAGAAAGTTGTTAGGAACTTTCTAGCAGGTGGCTTTCACTTTCCAACTGTACTTTCACCTAAAAGACTAAACATAATTACTTTCATACAGAATGTGAAGAGATATTCATATAGAATATCTCACGCTCTTTTTCCTTCATTTTTCTCCCTTCTCCTCTCTTCTTTCTCTCTTGCCCTTTCCACTCTTTCTAACAACTTCTTCCATTCTTTGTTTAACTTCAGTCCCCCATTCCAGTTCATTATGTCTTCTTCACCTTTCTTCTCTATTTCCTTGGCTTCCTTCCATTTTCTCACTAGCATTCTCTTCTCCCTTCCTATCTGCTTAGCCTCATCCCACTCTATCTCATGTCCTGTTTCTCTCGTGTGTTTAAATATTGCATTTCTCTCTCTCTTAAGTCGTACATCATCCCTATGTTGTTTCAACCTGTCTTTCAGCCTTTTTTCGTTTCTCCCATGTACACACTCTGACATTCTTTACATTTCACTTCGTAGATAATCCCTTCCTCTTCCTCTTCTCTGTTCTCCTTTTTCTTGCTTGCATTCTTCGCTATACCTAAGATGCTTCTCCCTCTCTTCCTGTAAGTTTTAAGTTCCAAGTACAGTTTGAAAGTGAAAGCCAACTGCTAGAAAGTTCCTAACAACTTTCTAATAGTCTGGAGGGAGTAATGTTTGTGTATATATAATGCCTTTTTGTGTATCTTGTTACTTTGGTACTTGATACAGAGTCTGATGAAGACCTTGCTAGAAGGTTGAAACGTTACGTTTTAGTTTATGTTTTTAATAAAATAAATTACTGCCTTGGTCAGCATATTTAGTTTTTCAAAAGAAATACGTATCAATGTTGCAAACACTTTTAAAGTGTTTTTACTAAATAAGTTCACAATAATTGTGAATGTTAATTTTTGGACAGTCACAAATTGTATAAACAGTGTATTTTATTTCTTTTATTGGCTTTACGAGCACTGAATATCCCATTCACCCATCAGAATCTTATAAATGTATCCATACTTTAAAAATATACTAATGTTGTGCACTGGAGTTGAAAATGATGAGCGAATCAAAATCGATCTTTAAAATCATCTTTAATGAATAAAGTTCGTTCAAAAATTTGGCAATTTCGTTAAGTTAGAACAACTCCCAATAATTTTGAATTCGGGTCCATGCTAGATGTAATGTGTATGTGCCAGAACACAAATTGTGTGTGGCCCTAGAACAACGATAAACTTTCACAACACGTGGAGGTCATCAATACGAACGACTGTTTGTTGACTGAAATCAACATGAACATATTATATTTACGCTTCCGTTTTATATAATTTTAAAATGTTATAATATTTGTCATATATATATTATATACGATTGAAATTAACTATTAAACTTTCTACATATTTTCCAAATTTTACTTTTGTAAGCAGTGTGTTTCAAATGTCCCCTAAACGTAAGTTGAGCACGACTACTTATTTAGTTTATTCCTGGCATAGAGAGTAATGTTGCATTTTTATCATCTGCAACTCTTAATAACTGCAACACCCACCTAGGGCCAATACTCTCCACTGGCGATGGTCATAGAAGTGATTTTTTTTTAAAAAAAGGAAGCTTAGGGGCCACTAACGTATTGCACGTTAAAGATCAAGCATGTGCATTAATGTAAACATTTTGATGCCTTTAAACAAATTAGCGCTTATATACTCACTTTAAATAACATATAAGACAAGTTCGGAGCCAGAATTTTATTTCGTTGGAGGGGAGGCTCAATCTTTACCAGCAGTCGCCATCTAAAGGCAAAAAAAGGGGATAGAAGCCCTGAAGATGAATTTATCAGTATATTAGAAGTTATTATGCAAGATGTCTAATGAATGTAAAATAAATTACCACTATATACTATTTAAATTATATATTTGTAGAATTCCGGGTTGGACTTAAGCGCCGCAAACCCCCCCCCCCCCTGGCTACCTGTCTGATAAGGCACATAGACACAAATTTGACACATATATTTCAGACAGTATGGAACGAAACTGTAGACTTATGCAATATCGCTCAACTAATATTAGTCGCAAAATTATTTGTCTAACAAATGAACTCATATCAGTCGCAAAATTATTCGACTAACAGCTCAACTAACATTAGTAGATAAATCATTCGACTAACGAATGAACTAATATTAGACGCAAAATCATTCGACTAACGGCTCAACAATTATTAGTCGAAAAAGTATTCGACTAACAGCTCGACTAATATTAGTCGAAAATCATTCGAATAATGGATCAACTAATGTTATACTCTATGAGACCTTAAAAAGATCGCTTTGCGGGCTTGCAGCAGACGACAATATGGGGGTGTGTCTGTGATAACCAATCAGGTCCGCGAATGAGCGAGCCCGGTTGCCACAGCTAGCTCGCTGCACCCTTCTGGAAGGGTGAGTCATCTCTGCCTCTTGCTACCTCGGCCTGTTTGTTCGGCTTAGGAGCAGTCGATACAAAAGTATCGGCAACAGTGTGCGAGCGACGTCTGCTGTTAGCCTGCGAAGCACTCTTTCTAAGGCCTCCTGCAGTATAGTCGGAAAGTTACATTACTAATGGCTCGATTAATATTGGTTACAAAATTATTCAACTAACGAGTCAACCGATATTGGTCTAAAAAGCATTCAAGTAAATGGCTGAACTTACACTAGTCAAGGAATCATTCGAATAACGGCTTAACTAATACTAGTCTCAAAATCACTCGACTAACGAGTCAACAAATGTTGGTCTAAAAAGTTTCGACTAAAAGACTCAACTCATGTTAGTCGAAAAATTATTCGTCTTAACAGTTTAACTAGTACTATAATATTAGTTGCACGACTTCCTAGACTAATTTAATCGACAACTTTTCCATTTTAATAATCGACTAATGCCCATCCCTAGCACGTAATGAAGAACATTTAGAAATGAAGTGTTCTCTTTATTTTCTTTGCGAGAACCGACACGTGTTAAACATTGCAGGAGGAGGGTGAAAAAGACACCTAATCCCGTTTGAACTTCATCTCGGCTGCTGTTCAGACGCCGGTAATCGAGTTAGGTGGAACATCCATTAAACACTCGTCCATAGTTCACGAACAAAAGCTACAGGAACTCTCACACGCGCACTCCAACAATGCCACCACTCCTCGTAATTCTGCAACTCAACACCAGGGCGCGTTAATTACAAGTTAACAGGGGGGTCCTCTGCGAAGGAAGGGAATTTTAAACCGAGGAAGAGTACAGGAGTTCATCGACTGAGGAACCAGGGGCGGTTGAAAGGGAAAGGTGGGGGAGTTCCCTCAATTGACGCCTCCATCACCCACCCTCCCCAATGCTTTAACTGACTACTTCTTTAATATGCAAAGTAGGGAGTTTATTCCGAATAACGATGAGGCTTTAATTGCATAGAGTGAAATAAGGTTGAGAAGTAGCTCGACCCCGAGTCTAAAAGAGCTGCGTGCTCGTGATTACAAGAGGGTTTCTTTTTGGTGTGTGTGTGTGTGTGGTGGGGGGGGGGGGGGTGAAATCTCAAGGGAGCTTCAACGATCAGCTCCTAGGAATGTTATTGTTTTTCCCTGTGTTCTCGCTCTATAGTAACAGACAACATGACTACAAAGTTATATTAAAAAATATCATTGCGAATTTATAAAATGCCTGGACTACATTAACTTAAGAATAAGAACTACACGAAGCTTAAAGTCGCATAAGACAATGCACACAGCAACCGGCTTAATGAAACACAAGACATGCAGCGTCTTCACTGGACAGCATTCGGATAGGCGACAGTCGCAATAGCAATACAAAGACAAATGTGTACCTATAAATACTGTATGTATATGTTCTTTTCTGCGCAGAAATTTTCGGGTTATCGGGTTCTTCACAAGAACATCTCAAAATATTGTGGTATGATGTTGAGACAGAAATGAACACGTACAAAAGATGCCGATAGAACAGACATACCGCCAGAAAAAAAAACACTGTGTGCGTGCGTGTGTGCGTATTCAATAGTGTGTGTGTGTGTGTGTGTGTGTGTGTGTGTGTGTGTGTGTGTGTGTGTACACAGGGTGTCTCAAATGTAATAGCGCAAACTGACACAGGTGAAAGTACACGATAATAGAAGCAAAAAAGTCTCAGTAAACATGGGTCTGCAAACGAGCCGTTTTCGAGATAATCGCGAATGTGTTATTACAAGCCGCTACTGACTTCATTGTTTGTAAACGTCGCCCTAGTTGGTAAAATGTTTCGAACACCCCGGTTCATTTCGGAATTGGTCACAAGCATGTACAATTATCTGTACTGATTGTATTCATCCTGTTTGATTACAAAGCCACCTCTCTGAAATGTTCTGTTTTGTAAACAAAGAGCAAACCTCGGACTGCGCAAGGAGTAAAGCACTCGGTGCTTACAAAATGCAATCAGTGACGACTTGTAACCACACATTCGCACACATTTTACCAACTAGGACGACGTTTACAAACAATGAAGTCAGTGGCGGCTTGTAATCACACATTCGCGATTATCTCTAAAACGGCTCGTTTGCAAACCCATGTTTACTGAAGACTTTTTTGCTTCTATTATCGTGTACTTTCACCTGTGTCAGTTTGCGCTATTACTTATGAGACACCCAATATATATATATATGGGTTATTCCATGTCAAATCAGGCAGGAGTTGACCCTCATAGTCACCGATTTCCATGATATTTGGTACACAGCTTTGCTTTGCTCCAAAACCGATACCTGTGAAAGGATTTTGCTGAAATATGAGTATTACAAATTATGTGAGGGTTCTTCAAAACGTCGTTTTTGAGAAACATGCTCTTTTTAATTAAGTATATCTCGGGAACGAATGAAGTTACAGAAGCGTTCTTGAGCTCGTTGTAAAGAGGAAAGACAGTTGCATATTATGAGATGATCAAATGTTGAAACTTAGTAAAATTTGAACACTCTGTTCAAATGTTCAAATTTCAAGTTTGAACAGCTCAAAACATCCCCAAATCGATTTTTCTCATTTTTGGATATTTTTAACTACCAGTAGTTATTCACCCCCGTAGAGTCCGATAAATCAATTGATTGGAAAAGATCGATCAAAGATCAATTGATGACCAAGCAGTGTGGGCAAGCAAGGGTGTTGGTTTTGGGTGATGACGTCATAAATGGGTGGGGTTTATTTTGTTAGGAGGGATTTGATTGGTGTGACGTCATTGAATGGGTTGTGATTCATTTGTGAGGAGTGTTTTGATTGGTTGTTGGGGGAGGAGGAAAAGTCGGTGGCGGTTGGGGAATTTGATAAGACTGTTTCCTGTTGTTAATGATGAGGTGACGGTTTTCTGGGAATGTTGATATGGGTTGGGGTTTCCTGTTGTTAATGAGGAAGTGACGGTTTTCTGGGAATGATGATATGGGTTTCCGTTTCGGTTGGGGGGCGTAAATGACTGTTGAAGTTGATAAGAGTCGACTGTTGAGAAGATAAAGGAGTTGGAAAGGAAATGTGTTGGGATGTTGAATCGATATGGAGAGATTGTGGAACACGTGTTGGGACATGTCGGGTGTTTCTCGGAATGGGCGTGTAGAAGTTCGTGGGAACGTTGATAAGGTATGACTGTGTGCAGGATACGTTAGTAGGCGGCGGAATGGAGAGTGGGCAAAAAGGAAAAAAAGTTTCCGAGAGGCAGCATGTGAATAGAATAAAAAAAAGTTGTGTTCTCGGAGGAGGTGGAGATTCATAGTATACCGGGAAACGAGGAGGACCGACGAGGCACGTGGGCGTTGGATGCCTTGCGCGAGAGAATGCGCAGAGAATATCAGGGAATTTGAGGAGGGGTAGGTAGGTATATAAGAAGTTTTGCCGTGTTTCACTTACACAGTTCGGCAGACTGTACGCTATCAGGTAGTAATCATCTGCGATTTTGCTGACACTTGTTCCTGGACACCCTTGCTGACACTTGTTCCTGGACGAGCTAGGTATAAAATCTGTATTCCGAGGTGAGTACTATGGGTTTTGTATCCTGGATGCTGTCATTTGTAGGTGGGATGATTGGAAAGTCATCCCCACCTGAACCGGTGACTGATGGTAGTCCGCTACCTACTTCTCAATGTTCACCAGAGCCGCCGATACGTCCAGGTGTGAGTACGAAAGAAAATACGGATGTGCCGAGCTGGATCAGTGAAGAAGAGTTTCGTAAATCGTGGGAAGAAAGGAATGCGGCACATCATACATACGAGAAAGTAAAAAAACAGCGTAAGCGAAACTGTATCGACGGTGCTGGTGAACCTTTGAGAAAAAGGAAGCAGTCTGTGTTCAAGAATCTAACGTGCAAACCCTTATATGGATATACGGAACGTCCTCCAGGTGAGACGATGTGTCTGGCATATCCTGTTACGGTTTCTGGTCGAGGAAAAGTGAAGTCTGTTAAACCAGAGAAGGCTGTAAATAACGGTGTAAAATTATTAATTTTCGATTCTCCTGTGAGGTACAGGGAGTCTCTATTGGTTACTTTTTATAATAAAGATTTACCATCGGAAACATATATGGAAATGGAAAGTGACGGTTTTCCGATCAATATGTATTTTTGCAAGAACCGTAGACATGGGTTATGGGAGACACATTTTATTTACGAAAGAGCGCCGGTATATTGCCACCTACCATACGGTGTGTGGTCGAACCGTGTGGTAGATGAGATAGTTGCTCACGGGTACAATGCAGGACCTTTCGCCATATTGTCAGGAATTTCGTCATTCGACTGTATATGCCAAGAGAACGAATCGGAATTAAATTCGGAACATGTAAATATAGATTATCTACATGTTCCTCCAAAATGTGAGGTAAAAAAAATCTGATGATGGCGGATGAGAGACTGAATCGTGTTGTTTCAGGAATCGAATTGGTTCGATATGAGAATTTGGAAGAATTGTTAAATGACGAAATTCCGCGTCTCTATCGGGTAGGATGCCACAGCCTGTACATGATGGTAGATTACTGCGATGTTTAGACGTTGATGCAGATGTTTCGAAAACATTATCGAGAGTCTGTGTTGACGTTGAACGAAATTTTTAAATGGTTCAAGAGTGGCATAGGTTTGGAAGACCCGACAGGCGTAGTGTTGGGGGTGAAAGGTCGTGTTCTGGACCCTGAGGAGCTATCAGAGTACAGTGTTAATCCTGTAAGAAGGAATGACCTAAGCAGAAAATATGATTTTCTTTCTAGCATCTTCAAGGTTGAAGATCAATTCAGTCGAAGTTTGAGTCCTCCGACACGTCGATTTCCGACCATCATAGAGGAGACGGATACTTCCGAAGCTGAAGAAAACTAGAGTGGTCTAAGGTAAGAAGAAAAAATATTACCTGTATTCTGTACATGTTCTTTATTTAGGAGAACGAGGGCAACGAGGGCGTTAGAAATAATCGTCGTCGTCATCCTCCACCAAATCCACCACAGATGGAGAAGAAGGCGGTGAATCCTCCTCCTCCTCCTGCTGGGGGGATTTGTGGAGGAGACGGAACAGGCACTACCTCTTCGCCAGGAGGCGCAGGGTCAGCAACGTCGTCGTGCGGAGCGGCTCCAGGGATAGGAACTCCTGCCCCAGCAGCTACGATGATTTCGTTCTGGAAAAGTTGCCGGGGCAGGTCGCCGATTAGACGAGCACCGGCATCAAGAGTTGCTTGGTGAACTCTGAAAAATAATAATAACAGCGATTAGAAAAATGAAATATTATGTATTGAGATGTTTCTTGAACGACGAAGTCTGAAAAAATAGTCTGTTAAAAATTATGAAATGGAAAAATATGAAAATAGATACCTGTTCCAATGCTCGTCGATCTGCTCGGCAGTTCTTCTCCTATCCTGGAGCATCTCCGCACGGAATAGCTCGCCCTGCTGAAAGAGCTCGCGAAAAACGTCCGCGAGCGCTTCAGCAGCAGCGACTATTCTGGTGCTCTGCTGAGTAGCAAACTCGTGCTGACGCCTGCTAATTGCCTCCTGGTTTTCGAGGTGTCGCAGCATGGTGGCACGTATGTCTGCGACGGCCTGTTCCATTTCGGTTCTTGTGACATGTCTCAGATAATTTCTTATGAAATTCATCCATTGTTGCTGAAAATAAAGATATTTCGATGTAAATTGTATAATACTGACGTGTGCATAAATAACAGTTTTTCTTTTATTTTCAGATGGCATTGTTACCTTTTGATTTCGACCTTTTGTATGCTGACCTTAAGAACGAGAATCAGAAGGGAGAAAGAAAAAGCCTATGGAATAAAAACCAGGCTAAGCATGCGGAGAAACATATTGCGTGTTACGTCGACTTTTGCGAAGAAAACAACTTAGCGGAAGATCTGTTAAAAAATCTAGAAGAAGTGTGCAAAGATATGGAAGTAAGAATCGACAATCTGATAAAAATGTTTTCATGTATAATCGGGAAAAAATAAAAATCTGCGGTATTCGGGGATTTCGTCGAAAATATAAAACGTGGGCAGTATGTACCTTCCCATCTATCTTTTCGAGTGTGCTTTGAATTGATGGAGTTATTTAAAGGTGTCAGACAGCAGAAAGAAGAGGAGAAAATGGGGGACGAGGAGAAAGGAATGGAGAAGAGAATGGTGGAGCTTTTAAAAAAGAGAAAATTGAACAGCTAGAACTAACATTACTAATACACTAACACACTGTTCAATTTTCTGCGGTTGCATTCGAAGAGATAGATGGGAAGTTTATTGATTTGTTGCAATACAATTATTCACCTTTAGAGTTTCATTATGTGTAAGAATTTCTCTGTATATATTTTATAAACTGATGATTGGCACTATTGATTTGTTGCAACACTGATATTATATAATTACTCACCTGTAGAGTTTCATTACGTGTAAGAATTTCTGTGTATATATTTTGTAAACTGATGATCGACACCAATAAAGGTTGCGATGTATAAATATGAACTTATTATTTGACAAAATGAAATTAAAATAAGGTACTTACATCGTCCCCGTTCTCCATTCTGATCCTTCGTTAACAATTTCCAAGTGTGAAATGATCGTAGAGAAACATATGCAGCTGCCGCAAACACAGATTCCAGTATCATATCGCCTTTCAAGATAGTAAGTTAATTGCTGAATCTGGCTAATTGGTATATCTGGTAAACTTTGATTGCAGTATCATATCAAATTGGTGTCAACACTTGCGAGATGAACTCACTGCTGGCTAATCGGCATATCCGGTAAATTTGGATCGCAGTATCATATCAAGTTGGTGTCAACAGTTGCGAGATATCTAATAGCTGCATGTGGTTGATTGCTTGGCAGACTTTGATAGAAAAATAATAAGGGTCTAATTAAATATACAGCTCTCTGGCAGCCCGGTCGAGAAGTGTGGAGATAAACTGTTCTAATATAAAGTTCCTTCTTTCTGTTTCCCAATGTAATGTTATGAACCGATCGGCAGGAAAAGTCTACAAATATGGATGTTATTAACTGAGGCAGGTGTCTCACATAATAAAGATGTATTTTATAATATTGGTTATATATGTTTTATAATGGATTATTGATTTGGTGTTATAAGTCCACTTTATGCACAGTAAGGCTAAACAGGATCGAACCTACAGTTTTAAAGTGGGATCCGAACTTCTATAAGCTTTCACAGGGAAATGCATAGTAAGGCTAATTGGGATCGGACCTACAGTTTTAAAGTTTCTTCTTTCTGTTTCCGAATGTAATGTTATGAACCAGTGTTGTAATATCGGTAGGAAAAGTCTACAAATATGGATGTTATTAGTTGAGGCAGGTGTCTCCCATAATGAAGATGTATTTTATAATATCGGATATATTTGTTTTATAATGGGGTTATTGATTTACTGTTATAAGTCCACTTTATGCACAGTAAGGCTAATCGGGATAAGTTTTAAAGGGGATCCGAACTTCTATAAGCTTTCACAGAGAATATATATATAAGTATAACATACATATATAACTTGACCTTTGACCTTTGACCTTGACCTTTGAGCTTTGAGCTTGACCATCGAATTTCTCGGCTCCTAATTGAGCTAGGAGGATGATTGATAGCTTGTTGGACTCGGAGTGAAGTCCTCTTTCCGGTGAACCAGGTTTCATTGTTCTAGGACCAGCGGTTTCCTACTTTCTTTATTTTCAATCGTAGACCCCCTTCCGACCACTCTACTGAAAGGTCTCGACGTGCAGATTACGAATTTGTCATCACTTCCGGTCTAGCTCAATTAGGAGCCGAGCTATTTCCTTATCTACGTCCTTCTTCCTTTGTCGATGGATAAACATTTCGGACGTTCCTTCGTTAAGAATTTATCTACATCCTGTGTCCTGTGTTTACAGATAAACATGAAAACCGTTACATAGCGATATCTACGAGGAAAACATGTGGTGAAGAGAATATGTCATCACTTCCGGTCTAGCTCAATTAGGAGCCGAGCTATTTCCTTATCTACGTCCTTCTTCCTTTGTCGATAGATAAACATTTCAGACGTTCCTTTGTTAAGAATTTATCTACATCCTGTGTTTACAGATAAACATGAAAACCGTTACATAGCGATATCTACGAGCAAAACATGTGGTGAAGACGGTTAACCATTTCCAGGATAATTACATAGGGTCAGTAGAACCGTTAGGATCGGAGATAACTGTTGCGTCATGCTTGCGTATATAAAGAACAGCGTTCTCTCGACAAGACAGTCTTCGTGAAATAATCATTGTACGATCATGGACGTACAGTTATCCGCTGACGATCTGTTAGTGCTATATCGTGACGGATATTACACAACATTTGCACAATTACGGGAAGTGTTGACGAACATTGCGCAGAAAATCATCGCGGGAGAAAATATCTCATTGGTCGAGGAGTATGACCACTTACTACGGACAGTGACAACATCCGCACCCGATCTTTCAGGAGGAGGATGGACAGGTATGCCCGAAGAGTCCCCAGGCCCCCCGTCGACACCTGATCCTGTATCACGAGTCACCAAGGAGACGCAGGCATCCGACACAGGAACTTCTACAAACGCTGCATCCAGATCACACCCGGAGCCTTTGCCAGGACCGTCATGGAGACCGGACCCACCAGCAGAACAGTCATCAAATGGGAAAGGTAAGAAAAGGAAACGTGCTTCAGTGTCTCGTGAACAGATAGGGAATATAACATTACATAACATTCAAGAACGTGAATATCCTAAATTCCGTTCCAAGGGACGACGTGTTGAATTCAGTTTCTCACAGCCACCAGAAAATGTCGATCCTCACACTTGGATTCGCGAAGGTGTTGAAAATCTTCTCACCTACGTTAAAAAAGACACCAAGGATGAAGACAAAATAGGTTTAACTTTGTCTAACATATCTGACCCAACTGTGAAAGATATTTACATCGGGTGGCATAGATGTGATCAGTTGCATAGTGATATGGTGTGGAACATTATGTACAAAATACTACAAAGTGCGAAAACCTTCACTGCTACAGATCGTTTAATTTTACGAGCAGACCATGTCAATATACCTGTTGGAGGTGGGGGTAATCGAACATATTGTTTACCTAATTACATGTTAAGCACTCAAAAAGAAGTATCGTCGGTGTGCCAAATAGAAAAAAAACACTCTGTTTAGCTGAAGCGCTGGTCATAGGGAAAGCCTATTCTGATAACGATCCTTCCTATACTCAATACAGAAAAAACAGAAATCTTCTCAAACCTGTTTTCGAAATTATGCGAAAAGCAGATGTAGATCTGACAGACAATACGTGTGCCGGAAGTGGAATTCCCGAACTGAGAAAATTTCAGCAAGTTCTCTCAGAATATAAAATTTTTGTATACAACAATCTTCGTGACGTTAAAGATGTTTTGTTTGAAGGACAGGTTGAAAACGCTTCCAAATTTATATATCTTCTCTACGATAACCTGAGACATCATTATGATGTGATAGTGAACCGTGTTGGAGCATTTGCGGCAAAACAAGAATGTCGCGGGTGTAACGAACTCATATTTCAGAAAGATCATAACCATATGTGTAAACAGTTATGTTCTATGTGCCGTTCAACTCCGCCGTGTGTGCCTGAACAGGGTGTTCGTAGAATATGTCAAACATGTAACAGAATTTTCAAAAATGAGAACTGCTTCACAAATCATGTTTCTACACCGTTCCGAAACGGTACTGTCTGCAGCGAAATCCAACAGTGTCCCCGATGTTTCAGAATTATTCTCACGAACAATAGATATGAGAAAGTACATAGATGCAACATGAAATATTGTACGGTATGCAATTGTGTGAAACCTGTAAATCATTTCTGTTACATGTCTATACCGAAACCTAAACAGAACTCAAAATTTCTATTTGTGTTTTACGACTTTGAATGCTACACTGACATTCCTAATCTTGAGAAAGAAAAAACTTTTCTTCACGTTCCGAATCTTATTGTGGTGCAGACGGCCTGTCACGCATGTTACAAAAAAGAGGATTTAACAGTTCAGTGTTCTGTTTGTGGAACAAGAGAGTTTATATTCTGGGATGACCCTGTAGACACATTCCTGTCCTATTTGGAATTGCAGCATAAGTTTTCCGACATAACCATCTGTGCACATAATGCACGAGGTTACGATTGTACATTTTTATTACGGAGAATGTTGGAGAGAGAAATGAAACCTCGTGTCATCTTAGATGGCACCAAAATCATCAGCATGACATACCAAAATCTTCATTTTGTGGACAGCCTCAACTACGTTCAGACAAATCTTGCAGGCTTTTCGAAACTTTTCGGTTTGCCTGTTCAGAAAGGATATTATCCGCATTTGTGGAACACCTACAAGAACAGAAATTACATTGGACCGATGCCTCCTCCTTCTGCATACGGTTATGAATACATGAAAACAGTTGAAGATCAACACCGTTTCATGTCTTGGTATGACGTCGAATGCATGCGAAACATACCTTTCAACAACAGAAACCAACTTCTCCAATACTGCATCAAGGATGTTACCCTGTTGAGACAAGGATGTCTAAAGCTGAGACAGAATTTCCTAGACATATGCAAAATAGACATTTTCAAGGATTGCCTCACAATAGCATCTGCCTGTTCACTAATTTACAGACAGAAATTTATGCCTGCTAACACTATAGGAATAATTCCTAAAGGAGGTTACCATCATGCAGATCAGATGTCGAAGTTTGCATTGAAATGGCTAACCTACGTTGAAGAACAGAATGATGTGATACTTCTTCACGGCGGACGTACTCGTGAAAAATATGTCATAGGAGGACGTTACAGAGTGGACGGTTATCACGAGGAGACGAGGACAGTGTATGAGGCCCTGGGCTGTTACTGGCATGGTTGTCAACGTTGCATATCCGTTAACAGGGATATGTATCCGAAAGATGACGATGAAACCGATCAGGATAGTAACAGTCAGAAACACAGTGACATGTTGAACACAGCAGCCTTCAGATACGAGACAACATGTCGTAAACTTGCGTCTTTACGTTCTGAAGGATACCATGTCGTCACTATGTGGGAATGCGATTTCAACAAAATATTGAAAGCAGATCCTGAACTGAATAGATATCTATCGACACATCCTATTGTCTGCTGCATTCCTTTAAATCCATGAGACGCCTTATATGGAGGAAGAGTTGAAACAGTCAGGACTTATTACAAGATCAAGGAAAACGAGAAATTGCAGTACAACGATTTTACAAGTTTGTACCCTTATGTGAACAAATACTGTGCCTATCCTGTCGGACATCCTACAATATTTCTAGGAAATTCTATTCCTCCGGTAAATGAGGTTTTGAACATGGAGGGACTCATCAAATGTACTATTCTGCCACCGAAAACCCTTTTACATCCTGTTTTACCTACAAAAATGCACGGAAAACTGATGTTTGTATTGTGCAAGGAATGTGCTTTTAGATTAAAATGTGAAGGTACATGCAGCCATTCCGATGATCAGCGTATACTTTCAGGAACTTGGGTCATAGCCGAGGTGCGTAAAGCTTGCAGTTTAGGCTACAAAGTGCTGTCAGTGTCGGAAGTGTGGA
Organism: Lepisma saccharinum; assembly: GCF_977018435.1. Lineage (NCBI taxonomy): Eukaryota > Metazoa > Arthropoda > Insecta > Zygentoma > Lepismatidae > Lepisma > Lepisma saccharinum. The sequence continues at coordinate 51,115,914 of NC_139236.1, forward strand.
AGTATGAAACATCGATGTACGACCCTGTCACAAAGACTGGAGGACTTTTTTCTGGTTATGTCAACACCTTCTTGAAAATAAAACAGGAAGCGAGCGGGTGGCCTTCATGGTGTCAGAACGATGAGGATAAGCAGAAATACATACAGGAATATTTCGATAAGGAGGGTATTCTGTTGGGAGAAAACAGTATCGAAGTCAATCCCGGGAAACGTACTCTGGCTAAACTCTGCCTTAATTCTTTATGGGGCAAGTTCTGTCAACGGGACAATCTTTCCCAGACAACCATCATCAAGGAATCGAAGGATTTCCTCGATAAAATGACTGACCCAAATATCATAATCGGAGGAGTCGTATTCATCAATCAGGACACTGTTTTAGTAAACTGGAACTATGTTGAAGAGGCAGTCAGTCAGAACAGAAAAGTAAACGTTCCTATCGCAGCCTTCACAACATGTCATGCTCGTCTGAAACTTTATGAACTTCTAGAAAAATTGGGTGACAGGGTATGTTATTGTGATACAGATTCAGTAATTTACACAGATAGTTCTGAAATGGAATACCACCCTCGGACAGGTGACGCACTAGGAGAACTCACCGATGAATTGGCAGATTTCGGGACCGATGCGGTTTGTGAACAGTTTGTTTCAACGGGACCGAAAAGTTACAGCATGAAAATAACAAAACCGTTCGCCGAAGCACAGTATATCTGTAAAGTCAAAGGGATTACATTGAATACCTCCACATCAGAATTGATTAATTTCGATACCATGTGCGACATGATAAACAATGAGAAATTTGAAGTTATGGTCGAAAATATTTTCAGAATCAGAAGAACAAAACAGTTCCAAGTCATCAGTACAAATGAAAAAAGCTGTTTCAGCCAGTATTGTTGAAACGACAATTCGACCATGAACATTTATCGTTTCCTTTCGGATACTGTGCAGACTAAAATATGTCTGTAACGGTCCAGAGTTCGAACCCTTCGGGGCTGATATAAAACGTGTTTGCAGACTGACAGACCTTCATTTTTCTTCAGAATCTGTAAGACGTTTCTTCAGCATGATTCCTAAACTTTCTCATCCTTTCACCATGATGGTTTGCGGAGCATCAGGAACCGGAAAAACTACTTTTGTGACAAATATGGTCGATTCCTTCGTTCATCTTGTAGAAGGATCCGTCAAGAAAATCATATGGTGTTACGATCAGGAGAACAGTATTCCACAAAGTCTTCGAGATGTGCAATATCATAAAGGTATCGTCGATTGGCAGTCGTGGAACGGAAAAACTCCTACACTTATAATCCTGGATGATCTTATGATGGTTGCACAAGGGGAAAAAGTCGCCGACCTTTTCACAAAAGGTAGCCATCACAAAAACATTTCGGTGGTGTTCATAACACAGAATCTTTTTCACCAAGGAAAAAATTGCAGAGATATTTCGTTGAACGTGAAGCACTTTGTTATTTTTAAAAATCCTCGAGATATGAACCAATTCACTGTTTTTGCAAGACAACTTCATCCTCGTCGCATGAAGGAACTCGAAAAAGTATATATAGATGCTACCGCGCAACCTTACTGTTATTTGTATATCGATCTCTCACAGTCAACACCGGATCCTTTACGTTATCAGACAGACGTTTTCAACCAGAATTACTCAACTGTATATCTTCCTCAGGAATGTTTAAAACATCGAGATGAGGAAAACGTGGAAGACACGTACCAACTCACGTTCTAACAGGAATAGGCATTCCACTTCTTTCAAGAAACATTCAACTTTCTTGCACGTGTTGAAAAATTCACCGCCCAAAATCCGTAAATCATTATTGAAAAGTGCTCCGAAAAAAACGATACGTTTCATCAGCGAATGCTGCCTGAACGTTTTAAAAGGAAACGTGAAAATTAAACCGTCCGCAAAACGTCGTCTGGCACCTTACAAGTCGGTCATACGCAATCTAGTGAAACCGAAAGTGAACATCGAGAAACGCAGAAAGCTTCTTGTTCAGAAAGGAGGATTTCTACCTTTACTTCTAGGCTCCTTGTTATCGGGTCTTCTCGGTACTCTCATTCCTCATTGAGAAATGACATCTTCTTACAAAGAGATGATCGTCCTTTTACCGGAACAGTTAGCACGTATTCGTGGTTCCGAATTGTCTATAACTCAAAAATTATCCGTTCTAGATAAGAAGATGAATGATATTCTAAAAATAAAAAATATATATCAGACGATCAAAAATGGCGTCTTTACAGAAAGGAACTGGACGAGTATTTATGGCTGAGTCGAAAATCCAAAGAACCATTACAGATTCCTATTGTTCAAGTTAACGACGGTTCTTCTACTATTTCACCAGAATCGACGTATTTTCCTCAGAATCTGGCAGAGACATTACCCCGTAATACACGTCATCAGTTACAGAATATCATCGATGAGTACCAATCCACGGCACAACATTTGATAGACGAACGTCAGGAAAAAACACTTCCGGATCCGAAAACGTTGAACTTCTCATCGTCGCCAACGGAAAGCCCTGGACCGTCTCATCGACAGAAGAAGAAGAAGAAGAAAGTGACCGTCCGTGTTTCCAGGAAAACTACACCTTTTCTGAGAACACCTGACGCTTACAAACTGGTTCCTGTGAGAAAAAGCCGTAGACAGAGAGATCGGTCATGGGAGTCTCTAAGTTGAAACACAATAAAATTCTCACCAAAATATATTACGATCCCCGACACCATGCTTCATTCTCATCTGTAGATCGTCTGTGGAAAGCGGTACGGGATAAAAATATATCCCGCGATACGGTGAAAAAATGGTTGATGCATCAGGAAACCTACACTCTCCACAAACCTGCGAGAAAAAGGTTTCCTCGAAATCATTACAATGTATGGAACATAGACATGCTAAAAAATAAAATAAGCAATTCGGTAACCGAAGCTTTCAAAACTATTTTCGAAGAAAACAGACGGAAACCTGTTACACTACAGACCGACCAAGGAACGGAATTTACAAATTCTACATTCCAGAAATTTTAAAAAAATGAACATGTACAGTTCTCGACAGCAACAAATTATCCTGTGAAAGCAAGTGTAGTGGAACGTTTCAACAGAACATTAAAAGAACGGATGTGGAAATATTTCACCTCAAAACAGACAAGACGTTATGTAGATATTTTACCGCAACTTCTCGAAGGTTACAATACAGCAATCCACAGTTCCATAGGAATGGCCCCTCGAGATGTCAACGAAACAAACGTTTACATTGTGTGGAAACGTCTTAACAAACCTGACAAACATGTTTCACAACCGTCTTCAGATCTTAATGTAGGTGATATTGTACGAATTTCTGTCGTCAAAGGACATTTTGAGAAAGGATACGAACAAACGTGGTCACGAGAACTTTTCAAAATCCATGCCCTTGTTCAGCGAACACCTGTACCTGTATACATATTAGACGACTTAAATGAAGAACCAGTAAAAGGTACATTTTACAAACATGAACTGCAAAAAGTTTATTCGGATCCTGACGAAGAGTATAAATTTGATAAAATTTTGAACACCCGGGGAAAAGGAAAAAATTTGTAATACCTGGTTCGTTGGCTCGGATATCCGCCTAGTTTCGATTCATGGATCAAGGCATCTTCCGTAAAACAGTTATCGGGAAAATAATTTCCAAAACATATTTATATCAAAATATAACGGTACTGCGATCCAGTGAGTCTTCTGTGTTCGGCGAGAATGGATGATAATTTCTACGTTTACCTCCTATCATCTGCATCGGAGGAATATTTTCCAGACAATACACTCACCCATTTCACCGTAAAACTTGCTAAACGGATCGATCTGTCTCCAGAATTGTGGGAAGTCGGATTGGCAGAACTACATTATTCAACTCTATACGACAATGTTTTGGAAACTGATTCTCGAATGTTAACTCTTCCTGTTCGGACATATGCAAGTGCTGAGGACCTAGTCTCTACCATCATCGAATCTCTCCCCGACGACCTGGAAATAAGGAGATCCGTTCTCGAGAAATTCTGGCATTTTTTGACGGAACCGCAATGGGGAACATTTGGATCTACTACCTGTACGGATAACACACTCTATATTAACGAACAACCATTTTATTTTCCTGCAACAACATATACGATAGAGGATCTTATTTATTTCCTGAAAACAGACCCTGCTAATGTAGCTGTTCCTACTCATCTCAGGTTTTTCTTCAAACAGGCCGTGTACAAACATCTATCCGTGATAGGGGTTCCGAAGCCTGAACCTGACGATGCTCCAACAAATACCGTTACACCCATAGACGAAACTGATGACTATGCTAAATTTCGATATGACATATTGAAATCTATTTATTCTACGCACGCAATGTCCAATAGTGTTGTGGCTAAAAACCCATATATATTTATTTACTCTGATGTGGTGAAACAACAATTGGTCGGGGGAGAAATGGTACGTCTCTTGCGTCTTACCCGAAAACAGTGTTCGGACACAAATACGTCTTGCACAGTACCCGTAGCCCATCAAACATTCGACCCGATTCATTACGTTCCTCTGGATAAAGCCTCTTTCGAAACAATAGAAATTGCGTTGTACGATAGAAAAGGAAATTTCTTACCTTTGAGAACTGGGTCCGTACCCACAATCGCTGTTTTACATTTTCGTAGAAAAGCAAAGTCCTTTTAAAAAACAGTAGACAGCTATTTCTCTCAGTCTTTGTCGAAAAGCGAATGAATCACCATGAATTCGCAGACCGAATATTATAGTAACCAAATCCGTGGAGGAATTGGGCCCATCTACCGTTCAACTAGAAATCAAAAAGGGAGAGGATTGGGGTCACTTTTCGCAGGACTGTTTAGAATGGTGAAACCTCTACTCTGGAGCGGTGCAAAGACGATCGGAAGAGAAGCTTTAAAAACAGGAGCTAACATTATCACCGACATTGCAACAACCCAACAAACTCCGAAAACTATTGTTCGTCAACGGTACGTGAAACAGGTCAAAATCTTCAAAGTAAAGCACAACGGAAAATCGACTCTCTGATAGGTTCCGGTATAAGAAGAAAACCTGCAACAAGAATTGCTCAGTTGATGTTAAAACGTTCAGCCACCCGTATTAGAACATCTACGATCCGTAAAAAACGAGCATCCAAAAAACGAAGGAAAACATCCGCAAAATCTAGGAGAACACGTAAAAGAAAAGTCAAACAGAAGGTCTCAGGGAAAGATATTTTTGGATAATAATGGAGGATAACATGTGCATGATCTCGCAGTTCGACCTCTTCCGGAAAAAACCTATTCAGCAAAATGTGGAAAAAACGTACACAGCCACCTACAAACCTATCGCTTCCATCGACAATCAGAATATAATTCAGTTTGTCATACCGGGGGCAGGAACTGATTTTCTCGATCTTTCATCTGCCTATCTTCGTCTGCAAACGCAAATGGTTAAACAGGATGGAAGTCCCATGAGTGCTTCCGAAACCGAAAATGCCCTCACAAAAAACTGCGGGGTCGTGAATTATCTACTCCATTCACTCTTTTCCCAATGTACAGTGACTCTCAACGGCATTGCTGTAACAACCGCCGATAACAATTACGCATATAAAGCAATCTTCGAAGCAGCTATCAATTACGGAAGCGATGCCGCAAACACGCATCTCACGAATGCCCTGTGGTATTTGGACACACCTGAACATCAAGATGAAATCACTGCCGACAACACAGGTTTCACCACAAGAAAAAAAAAATTCCAGTATGTTCCGACGACCGGAAATCTTACGGAAGTGACAGCCGTGGTCGACCTTATGGGAAAACTTCACATAGATTTCTTCCACCAGTCTAAATACCTGCTCAACGGTGTTGAAGTACGCATCGATCTAGCTAGATCACGTGACGCTTTTTACATCTGGGGGGACCAGACATCACCTACAGTCAGAATAAAAATTTTAAAGGCTGTTCTCGAAATTAATCACATCATTCCTACTCCTACCACCAGTTTGGCCATAGACAGAGCACTCACTTACGCTCCTGCTCATTATCCGTTCACCAGAAGCGTCATCAAAGCTTATTCTTACGTCGCCGGAACGCAGCAGATTTCGATCGATAATGCTTTTCAAGGTCCTTTTCCGAATGTTGTTCTTTTTGCTAAGGTATCCACCGCCAGCTTTCTCGGAGACAGTAAGAAAAATCCGTTCGACTTTAGAAGTTTTAACCTATCTTCTTTCCATCTTGTGAAAAATGGAGAACTCGTACCTTCCGAACCTTTACGCATCACCACAGGAGGAAACAGCGGATTGATAACACGTGCCTATCAAACTCTATTTTCCGGTACAGGCATTCACCACGCCAATTACGGACACCAGATCACACGGAAAATGTTCGAGAACGGATTCTTTTTCCTGATTTACGACATAACGCCAGACTCTTCAGGAAACTACACGCACACCAGTCTCCAGGAACAAGGCATCATCGGAGCCGAGATGCAGTTTTCTCCTCAGCTGTCGGAAAATATAACATGCCTTTTGTATGCTGAATTTGAATCTGCAGTAGATATACCTAAAGATAGAAGTGTCATCCTCCATCAGTGAGACCGAATTTTCCATAAATATGTCTGCCTGTGTTTCTGACTCACAGTGTTATCGAAACAGCTCCGATGTAAACATTATACTGCTTGTGATGGAAAAACCCACCAAAGTGATAACCCGTACTATTAAGCATAGTAGTGTTTCTTCGAAAGTGACAACTTCAAAACCTGTGAACATACAATTGTTTCCCGAACTACTTGACAACAGCCCTGGAAGCATAGAAATGACCAAAGACAGACACATTATTATACATTATTGAAAACATAAGCAGCATGAACACGTCGCAGATCAGAGAGATTCTATCTCGTAATTGTTCCACCAGAAACATTTTCTACGGTGTTTACCCGAGAGATCTTTTACCTCTGACGTTTCCTACCCCGGCCTTGATCATCGCAAACACTGACAAGTCCGACTCCCGGGGTACACACTGGGTGGCCTTCTATTTCGACAAAAACAATGTGGCCGGGTATTTCGATTCATACGGATTTCATCCTTTCTATCAAGAATTCGTAACTTTCCTGAATAGCCATTCCTCGGTCTGGACTTACAACAACATTCCCTTACAGGGGGTATTGGCCACAACATGCGGTCATTACTGTTGCGTGTATGCTTATTACAAAGCACGTCACGTTACAACCAAGGATTTCATCCACACATTTCCACCAGGTATCAGTAAAGATGGATATATCCTGCACCGTTTTCGTCAGATCTTCAAATGTTTACCACATTCCAAGTGTTCCAGAGGCGAACAAACGTGTTGTTCTATCCACACGATCCAGGCTCGCGTCATGAAGAAATCTATTTAAAATGTGTGCTGCCGTATCTTTCTCTCAGTGCCATCGAGACAGTTCTAGTGAACACACCATGGAACCTCCTGCTGTTTCTATAATGGAGAAACACGACAAACTTGTGACACGCATGACCCATCAGGGTGATGTTTCCAAACGTAAACCTCGAAAACGTGTGCAACCCATTAAATTAGAAACCGTTACTATCAAGAACGAGGCGGTTGACGAAGGAATGGATGTGACTACGGACTGTGATTTCATAAAGAGACGTAGGGAAATTGGTTTTTCCACAGACAAAATCGAGTGTCCTAAACTACATGACGTAGATGCATGTTTAGATCTCTATCTTGCAAACACATATTTTCTGAACAAGGAAAAAAACAAGTACGTAGCCATAGGATTTGAAAAGGAATCCCCTTTCAATTTGGTGTGGGAGTTTTCGCAACAGGGGAGATCACCCGTACGCATCGATTCTAAACAGATTAGAGAACTGTGTGCTTTAAAATCTGACTTACTGAATTACGTCGACACTGGTCGACGATTCAATTATTTGGTTACTGGAAATATCACTGTTAGTGGTGTAAATTTTTTCGGGAAACGTTGCATCTCGATGTATCAACATCATTCACCGGATGCTTTTATTGTCACAGCCTCTGAACTACATTTATTTATGTGTAATCTTTTTAGACCTCTGCAAAAATTAATGAACGAACGTTATCATAAATTACAACCCGAAATGGAGGCTTTTGTATATTGTATAAAAAAGAATATGGTTTCAGAAAAAAAAAGAAGTACCCGATGTATTGAACTATTTTTATGTACTTTGGTACAACGAACTGATGATTCAAATATATCTTGAGAACAATCTTGGACACACATTGGTATTGTAAATAAAATCTGTTATATATTTGCTGTTGTAAACTATCCATTGTATTTCATATTGTAAATAAACCATTGTTACCTTATGTATTGTGTAAAATTACCATTATCGATGTCCATATGTAAATATATTTCACATTGTGATCGAATCATATTGTTAACCTATATATACAATTATAAATAAAACATTTGTAAATGCTCAAAAAATCTTTTATTTCTCGTACTTATTACAATAGAAACTGTACATCTTCCAGACATTTTCAACTGCACACTTTTTTTCACGTTCTCACATTTACTATGTTCTCTGCATTTTCCTGTAGTCTTTTTCACACTATCCAATTTTGGACATTCAAGTTCTTCGATGTTGCGCACAGATATTTTACCCATACGTTTTTCTCCAAGTAATTTTTCCAACCATTTTATTTTCTCCATACCTTTGACGTACACGTCCTGATTCACAAGCATAAAATATAAAACGTCTACTAATTTCTCATACGGTAGCCACCCATCTCCCCAGTTCAGACCGTGTTTGTTGGTACGGAGCCAGTAATTAACCCGGCGATACTTTTCACTCAACAAGTGAAAACCATATGGAGATTTCACTAAACAGTCAAATGCGCTGTCAAAAGGAAATTTTAAAATCCCCACTTCTTTCCACACAAATTCTCCTCCTGCTCCGCGAAGACCTTGAACGTCCAAAAAACAAGCTTCCATTTTGTTCAACAGGTGAAAACAGTTAAGGTATCTTCAATGCTGCCCCGGCATACGGCACACTTGTCCAATCGGGAAACACAGAATCCGCAGGAAACAAAATGTCGACACGGAAGAATTACAACACTGCATGGATTCTCAAAACATATTTTGCACACTGTCACGGAATCCACACTAGGTTTATCGGATGTTTTCTCAACAGTCTCTATACTGTCACAATACTTGCAGCTCTTGGAGTTACGATGTAACGCCGCAACACTCTGTATGAAAGGACACTGGGGTATCAACATGTAATGTCCTAGAATAGGACAATCTTTGGATGTCCAATCGCAAAGTCCGTACGAACAATGAAAACATAATACCCTGTCGCTAAAGCCTGAATAGTAAAATCCTGCAGTCACTAATTCTTTCGGAGTCTGACATAATCCTATAGGCCACTTTCTGTATGTTCTGTATCTTGAATTCACTGATAGGTAACCTATAACATACGGCTCGGTGCGAGTCCAGCAATCGTGGTGAGTAAACACTCTCATACGAGGTAAAAACGAATTAAATCGGGTTCTGTAGGTGACAGGCTCCTTGGCATCGGGTATGAAGGTTCAGCCAGAATAGTCTCAAAATCAGATACTGTAGGTGAAGGGGTCCTTGGTATCGGCGATAAAGGTTCAGCCAGAATATCCTCAGGATCGTCGGGGAACAGCCGTCTGCGAAAATCGAAACCTTCGGGAGGAACCACAGGGAAACAAGGATGACCTTCTAAGTTAAGTAACAATGGACGATCACAGCCAGAACACCACACACCAGCAAAGAAAGCCACTCTTTCACTCTCTTCTTCAAAGCTTCGCCCAACTCTTCCTTCCTGCGACGTAGTTCGCAGATACACCCGTGACTCGGAAATCCTGTTCTCTCGTCACCTCTTATTTTCCTCTCTTCTATCTCCTTCAAAGTCTCGCAGCGACGGTGAAGTCTTTTTCCTGAGCCGTTGACCACGTGACATCCACACCAGGGAGATTCAGGTATCGCTACATACATAAACGGGAAATAACTCAGCAACCGATCCAGGGCCGTTCGATCGCTGTCCAGATCGCCGCAAGACCGAACAAGTTCCCAGAACTCTTCGTAGCTGATCTCGTAGAAATTCACACCATTATCAGACAAACGTGTACCGCTTACATCCATCCTCACATGATACTATTATCCTCTATCCTTTCTATTTATACCCTTTTCCCTCCTACGTCACCATTTCCGTTAAACAAACTTCAAACTACAAGGCTACGCCCAAAACATGTTCGGGCATGTTCACACAGAACCGTTACACCACCCAGAAATTGCAAATTCATCCAAACCTACGCCCAAAACATGTTCGGACATGTTCTATTCAGACAGAAAACCGTTACACCCATTTCCAGGAATCTCACACTCATCAACGGTCTCAAACGGGAAACGCCCCCCCAAAAATAGCCACCCATCTCATCAACAACCGGAAACCCATATCAATCACTCATTAACAACACATCAACGCCATCTGTTTTCAAACACCGGAAACACGTACTCCAATTTATATATGACGTCACACGCCAAAATAGCGTAACAAAAACAAAATGGCGTCACAGAAATTAAAACAATTCATAATAATAATATAATAATATTTAAATTAATAATAATTTAATAATATAATCTGGTCACGTGACTTCCATTTTGTGACGTTACAAACAGTCACGTGACTCCCAGAAATTGCAAATTCATCCAAACCTACGCCCAAAACATGTTCGGACATGTTCTATTCAGACAGAAAACCGTTACACCCATTTCCAGGAATCTCAGACTCATCAACGGTCTCAAACGGGAAACGCCCCCCAAAAATTACCACCTATCTCATCAACACCGGAAACCCTTATCAAGTCCTCAATAACAACAGGAAACACTTCCCGCAATCTCAAACTTATCAAACCCCCCAAACCGAAAACGCCCCCCAGACCGGAAACACTTATCAAGCTCCTCATTAACAACAGGAAATCCATATCATTAAGCCCCGCCCATTTTTTCCCAACAACCAATCAAAACGCTCAAAACCCCCACCCTTGCTTGCCCACACTGCTTGGTCATCAATTGATCTTTGATCGATCTTTTCCAATCAATTGATTTATCGGACTCTACGGGGGTGAATAACTACTCTACCATCCTTCCTCTTCATACTGAGAAAGTTTTATCGTTGTGTTTTTTGACATAAGAGAGAAAAATGAGATTGAAATTTGTTCTGCATCAGCAATGAACTGAGCTGTTGCGTCCCTATGATGAGACTTTTCATTTGTGTCGCGCTAGAGGATAACTATACTTACTGTTCAGGGAAAGATGATATTCCACTTGATAGTTGGCTTCATTTTGTGCCGTTATTGCTAATTTATACGTTACTGTTTCCATATTTTTAGCAGAGTTCGTGTGGAACAAGATGTGGTCGTGTTATGTAAACTTCTGTGTTAGCCAAGGAAATGAAGAGGGGAAAACGACGAATGTAGGGAATGTTTGAAAATCATTATTTAGGAATATGTTATGAGAATAACTGTGAGTTAGAAGCAATGGCGGCGATTAGGGGACTTTGGGCAATTACCCCCAATTTTTTGCCACTTTTGTGCCTCGCACTATGGCCACTTAATGCAAGTCTTGTTTAACAAGAAAATTAACTGTCCTTTCCCCCCATCCGCCAAGGTTCGGCACCCAATCGCCACTACTAGTTAGCAGTCTTAAAAATATTTTCGAATCAAACTATAGTATTACCACAGATAAAGATATATATATATCTTTATCTGTGGTATTTTATATATTGTAATATTGGGTAATGTTTGTTAGAAGTATTAATTTTAATGGATATGGATGAGGGAAATTCCTTGTGTAGCCAGCGGCATGCTCGATGTTGTTTGTTTGAATGGGTCAGCGTACTGTACAGAGTGATGAATTTCATGATTTTTGGGTTCACCCATTTTCCATCATTATATATATACAGGGTGCTTCCGGGCTGATGATACAAACTTTCAGGGATGATAGAGAAAGGTACATGTATCAATTTGAGATAAGGAAGCCTGGTCCGGAAACGACTTAGTCGAAAGTTATAAGCAAAAATCGGTGTATGAAGATGTAATACTTTTATTACCTGCACAAGTTACACAATCTGCTACATTCACAACAGTTGTTAAAAGTGGGGTCCCCCAGCTTCGCTGCAGCCATGACATCGTCGCACAAAGTTCTGGCGTACCCGTTAGAACAACCCCGGGGTCGTTCGAACAATGTCAGAGGTAGCGAGTATTCTTGCCAGGAGATCCTCTTCAGTCTCGGCAGGTGTCTCGTACACAAGACTTTTCACATGACCCCACAAAGAAATCAAGTGGGGTCAGATCAGGTGACCGAGCTGGCCACGGAACAGCTTGTGAAACTTGTGCAGGTAATAAAAGTATTACATCTTCATACACCGATTTTCGCTTATAACTTTCGACTAAGTCGTTTCCGGACCAAGGTTCCGTATCTCAAATTGATACATGTGCCCTTCTCCATCATCCCTGAAAGTTTGTATCATGAGGCCGGAAACACCCTGTATATATGTATATAATAGAAATGATCAGGTAGGCAATAGCTACTTAGCCTAATTTTAGTTTAATAGCCCCGTCTAGTTCACTGCACTTTTTGATACTAGGTGTACTACTTGACACCAAATGAACGAAGTAGACGAGTCGGTGTTCCACCGTGTAACCAACTAGATGCGTGAGAGCAGAGAGAGTCAAAAAGTGTAGCGAACTAGACGGGATAAATATAAGATACACTGCAATGCAATGCGAAATGGCCTATTAGCCCGACAGTAGTGCGAGAGGGCAAAATAACAAAACAAAGCAAACCATGACAGGAAAAAAGGCCACAAATAAGAAAACTAAAAGGCAGGGCAACAAAAGTTGCCGAAAGTTCAACAAAAATGCAAAACTCCATGATTAATCCTGTCCTGTTCTGTTATGCTTGTAATCGGATTTAGGCAGTGAACGAATGTTATATTCAACAAAACTGTAACGGAATTACTCACCTCGGAACAGCAAGTAGCAGGTGAATGGCGAAGACTTACATTGACACACACGATGAGGAAAAGTACTAGTCACAAGAAATAACGGGTCCGTGGTCACATCACCCACCCTCAATTTCGCAAGGATTTTTTTGGTTTTTTTTATGAAGATTATGTGTTTCAAATTGTGAAGAACAAAATTCTGGAACGCGGAAACAAGTATTTACGACTGTACAGCCGTTTAAAGTTGAGATGTAGCCGTTTGAAGTTGCGAGGTGGAAGTCTACTTGCGGCCATGTTAGTTTCGCAGCACCAGTACCGATGGATGTATGTAAAAGTCGGAACCCCAAGAAATGTCATGAAAATTGCCGTCAAAATTTCCTGCCCCGCCCTGGGGTAATTAACCTACCGCATCCTACCGCTACCGCGGCCCCGCCTTTCTCTATAGAGTCCCTTTGGAAAGCATGTTAGAAACTGCCCGGAGCCACCTGCCCAACAGATTCCGCACTGAAACATTAGGAAGGTGCCAAAAAATTAAACCTCAGAAGGTAACTTACCTCTTTATCCCAAGGCAAGGAACTGAACGAATAGCGGGTCGTGAGCCTGTGACATGAATCCATGATGGAAGCCCTGAAAAACCGTATTGACGTTACGTAGGTAAGGAATCTTAATGTTATAAAAATGTAGGTTTCGTAGCACGTAGAACTCTAAAAATTACATTCCGCGCTGGCTTGGAACTCCCTTTCTTAGAAGAAACTTCATTTTGGACGAAAATATTTTGAAATGTGCTCCAAATCGAGGGTGGGTGATGTGACCACGGAGCCGAAATAACAACCTATCGTACGTCACAGGTTAATCTTGCACTAATCAAACACACAAGTATTAAATTCAGCTTACACACAATCAACTTGTTTATGTAGGAAAGTTCGCGACACGAAATTGAACACAACGGTTTCTTAGTCTTCCATTCGTACTCTCTCTATTGTTGCCAGGTCCTATTTGAATTTATTTTCTGCTATACATTTACAATATTACCAACGATAACGAGTCTGGTTATAATCTACCTTGCAGGTAATTGTAATACAAGGACAGCGTACCATAAGCTATGCAGATGTGAAAGCCCCAGGGACATGCTGAGGGGTTTGTGGGTCAACGCCTCCCGATTATAGCATTGAAATGATAACAACAAATCATTAAAGTTTCGCTTCATTCATCCTGTATACATATGCATAATTAATATTGAATATTTCAAATTCCTCCATATGAATCGACATTCATATAACGAGGAACAATTTTATGCAAAAAATACATTGTAATTCATTGTAGAGGGGAATACTGCCTCCAAATTTAGATAATCCAAGGTGGACAATTGGAAAACATAACAATGACAAAACGAAAAGTTGGGAAAACATACACAATCCCAGGGAAATTTAGTCACGCAACTGTTCAAGCTGTTTTGCTTCAGACATTATCTCTATTTAGGTGTTAATTCACTTGAAACTTGTGCATCTGGAGAGAACGAGATGAAAATCGTAAATTAGGCTCTCTATCCATCGTACTAATTATCTGACTGAATCCGTACTTGATGATGAAGAGATGATAGCATCGCCATGTCAACTTGGTTCAAAGTCCTCTGATGAGGATTTTTTTTTTATTTGCAGCTACATAGCTATTATTATCCGAAAACATAGGCTTAAAAATTGCAACATACTTTCACTGCATCAAGCTACTGTTTATGGATGACGTCATGTTACACGCACTGCCATCTATTGACAGGCAAATGCATTTAATGGAAATGTATTTTCGTGCACCGTGCTTTCTAGAAAATTCGCGTGAGAAACCGGATGTTCCAACGACGAAGAGTCTCAAAACAAACTATCCTTTCCTGTAGAGGAGAAGAGAATATCCCTTCAGGCCCCGCAGACACAAGGACAGCGTTATTATTTCAAAGGACATTTCAACGGAAGCAGTTCTTTGTTCGTGTGGCGAGGTAATCCCAACCGAAATAAGAATGTAATCCCTCCGAGATGGGAAGTTTTAACCGGGCGGAAATTCAGACCAGACAGCTCTCCCGCTCTCCCCCCCCTTTCTTTTTGAATAAGCCATAATTTCCTTTTGTAAAAGAGGGAGGAGCTCTCTAATGGGGGATTCCATACTTCTCGTGCTTTCACGGAAGTAAAACCCGTCAGCACAACTTTAGTGCCAAGATATGATTTGATCTCCCCAGTGAAATGGTAAATATTCAAATTTTCTTTCCGGAATGGAGATTAGCGGGCGTCGCCATCTATGGGGCGAAGGTGGGCGCTAGACTGACTCCATCCAGACAGGCTAATATGTATATGTAGGCCTACATGCATTATATTAATTATATTTTTTGAAAAGAGATAAATATGAACAACAATTATTATTATTATTATTTCTACCATACACTCTAGCAAAGTATTAAACTCACACAGTTGGTTAGCGTATACGTTTTTTCCCACAAACATATTTCCGAGCATTGGCGCTGATTCCGAATAAATTAGGGGGAGGGGAAATATTAACATAAACAATACTTTATGGATGCAACTGCATATAATACCTGCTCCCCTTGAAAAATTGGGGGGCATACGAAGCTTCTCACCCCCACCCCCACCCCCACCCCCCCAAATGCATCTATTTTTCTGAGATTTTCAATCTTGAACTACTGGTCCTTATTGAATTTGCTACTTTTCACAAATTGTTGTTAGGAACAAACGTGAAGTATACTTGGATGGGACCTCCACGGTACTTTTCTTTTCACAAAACGACAGCAAATATTTCGTCCTTAAATTTGCCTTATTGAACATTAATGTTTTATATGTCTATCTAAACAAAACCTAACGTAGTTCAATTACTATTTTGTTGTATAATAGCAATATAATATTTTTTTATAGACACCCTTGTGGCAAAACTATGCTACCTCATTGCCTTCGGCTTCTCAGCAAAGAACAGAAAATGGCATAATTCTAATAATAAACATGAAAACAACTCTCACTATATTGTGTAGTTTAACGTATTTACTACTAGTAGTATTGTATGTCATTGTGATGACAGATTGTCTCGTGACTCCTAAAGATGAGTGTGTCATTAGCTCTCCAAAGCTCGGAAACCTTTCCAGAACTGATCTGGTCGATTCTGACCTGAAGATGAGTGACGTTAGGTCCCGAAAGCTCGAAAACCTTTTCAGAACGCATCTGGTCGCTTCTGACCTGAAGATGATAGTGACGTTAGCTCCCGAGAGTTCGGAAACCTTTCCAGAACTCATCTGGTCGCTTCTGGCTGTGTCCAAAAGGTACAAAGTACATACTTGAAGTACAGTCTTGACGGAAGTGACGTCACCTAGTGCAGTTCGAAAGCGCCAAGCAAACGAGTGTACAAGACCAGAGGACGCAGCACACGAGCGGTGCACACTTGCGATCTGTGCTTGCTTTTCATTTGTTAAAAAAATGGACGGCTGAAGTCAATCAGCTGGTAGTTGTAGTTCTTCCATTGTGTGGAAATGTAAGTAAACAAGTTTTTAAAATACTATGTAATTTTATTTATTGGTTTTATTCATATATGCGTGGTTTCTTTCTTCTATAGTGAGAAGGTGTTTAAAAGTGAGAAAACAATTTATTTTCCCGCGATCGTAAACCATGTTGCGGAATGTGTGAAAATTAATTTGAAAGAGCAAATTTCTTTCATATTTCTATAATTAATAACGTGCTGTGTTATATAAACTGCACGCCGAGTCATGTGTGTGTTGTTCACGGAAAACAAGAGTGGCACATACAGTCGATGTTTGATAATTTTAGTTTCGAAGCAACTTTTGTTGCATTCCTCACTTGTGTTGGCGCTGCAGTCGAAGTGCAGTTCGAAAGCTTTCCGCTTCCAGGCTTCAAGACCGCACTGCGAGTATGCTCTCGAAGTATGCTCGCTTCAAGTATGGTCTTACAGCTTTCGGACACAGCCTCTGACCAGAAGATGATAGTGACGTTAGCTCCCGAAAAACTCGGAAACTTTTCCAGAACTCATCTGGTCGCTTCTGACCTGAAGATGATAGTGACGTTAGCTCCCGAGAGTTCGGAAACCTTTCCAGAACTCATCTGGTCGCTTCTGACCTGAAGATGATAGTGACGTTAGCTCCCGAAAAACTCGGAAACTTTTCCAGAACTCATCTGGTCGCCTCTGACCTGAAGATGATAGTGACGTTAGCTCCAGAGAGCTCGGAAACCTTTCCAGAACTCATCTGTTCGCATCTGACCTGAAGATGATAGTGACGTTAGCTCCCGAGAGTTCGGAAACCTTTCCAGAACTCATCTGGTCGATTCTGACTTGAAGATGATAGTGACGTTAGCTCCCGAAAAGCTCGGAAACTTTTCCAAAACTCATCTGGTCGCTTCTGACCTGAAGGAAGAGTGACGTAAGCTCTCGAAAGCTCATAAACCTTCCTAGAACTCACCTGGTTGCTTCTGACCACAATATGATAGTGACGTTAGCCCTCAAAAGCTCGGAAACCTTCTCACAAGTTGCATGGCTGAATTCTCGGAAGAACCTGTTCATTATTCGTCGCCAGGAAAGATTCAAGTAGATTGTAAAGCGTCCTGGTGCTATTATTTGACAACTATACCACACATATTATATACTGGCCCAAAGCAACAAATCAATCAATCAATCAAGAATCTACATTATACACACTCTTTCTCCAGAGTGATGAAAGCTTCCGCCAATAAACTAACACAAAATGAACATATTTGACATTTGGCTCCCAGACAGTTCCTACCAACGGATTATCGTCTTTGAGCCAGTTCACATAATAGATTCCAACATTACATTGAACATTAACTTCACCGCATGCATTATTAAATGGCCGGTGTAAATTCAAAGTCCAGACAGATTCATCGACTGCATTAGGCAAAGGGAACGTTAGCCTGTCTAAAACAATATCGGGAATTGAGTGGTCACGCAACGATTTGGAAGCCATCTATATTAATGGCTCCGGCATTCTTGAAGCAATTGGACGTGGAAGCTAATGGGATTGCCTCTAATTGCGATGGAGGGGCCCGGCCTTTGAGATCATTGTTTGCATTCTAATCCTCATCATAAACAGTGGCCGCAGGTTCGTGGTGGCGGTCACACGGATCCCGCACGTGCGTGTTAGTTTTCATGTTGCATATGAACTTGGTGAACTTTTCAAGTTATATTCTTGTTACTTGAGTGGGGTTGCGTTTAAGAAAATAGCCAACACACACACAGCCTTACAGGGAAGAGAGAATTTCAGAACCTAGGCGTCCCATTTCTATTGCCGGTGACTGTACCTATGGGGAAAGTTACTACCGTAACGGAGATTCCAATTCATAAACATTTACATGGAGACTTGTCACTCACTCTACCTGTCCACCAAGCAGCCACACACAGTACAATTGGAATATGACAATGCTTCAGTTGGATTACGTTACATACACATATTTGTAATGTATTTTTCTCTCCTGCATAGGGTTTGGGAGGTGACAGCAGTATAAATATGCATTTTGAAGAACGAGGCAATTGCGTATTTGTATAAACTTCATGAAAACCTGTGTCCATATTTCACACCCACCTGTTTCGCCAAAGCACGACGAGAGTCCATATTTACATTTACGCCCAACCGGCTCTTTTCAAGTGCAGAACGAAGCGTCGCCAATATGTTTGACGTAATCAACAGGGAAATCGTGTTAGAGCCGTAATGGAGACATGCCGGTTGGTAATCGAACCTCAATTATAGCCAGATTGTGAGCATTTCGGGTAGCTTGTCACCAGGCGTCGGCAATTAATCAAATGGCGATCTGCAAGGCATTGTTCTGTGCTAAGCTCAATTGCAAAATTTCTGGCAAACGTCGTGTCGCCAACATGCCTGCAGGAGGAACACCCAAGCGAGGACAGGAATTGTGCTATGATATATTGCCTCTAATTGGTCTCTATATGGTGATTAGGGCTTCCTAACAACGCATTAGCATATCAAGGTGTGTTTATCATTCACATATCGCGTGCTGTTTGTATCTCCTGGAGATTTGTGGCCAGCGGCAAGCTTGAGTCTTCGCGAAATGTCATCCAACTGCAAGCATTGTGGTTGCCGTCTCTTCGAGCATGTTGCGCGGTCGCCTCACGGTCAAGGACCGCATTCGATTCCCGACCTGGACATCGAGTTTTCATTTTTGGGTGTCCCTTCATCAATTTCGTCTAAGCATCATCCTCATCGCATCAATTAGCTAAAAAGTGGCAGAGAAGAAACGATTTTTGATTTGCTTTATTTTACTTGGCCTTTTGCGCCACTTTTGGCTAATTTGCGAAGATGGAGATGAGTGATAATATGATGAAATTGATGAATGGACACTCCCAAATATACATGCCCAGGCCAGGATTCGAATCCGGGACCCCTGACGTCGTAGCGCGATTTGCTAAACACTCTTCCACAGGGGCTGGCAGAGAAGAAACGAGAAATAAGAAGAATAGATACACGTGTTGCGTATAAAAATATAAGTTTATGAAGTACAATGGGATGCACAAGTATTGCTCGGCAAATTGTCCATGACTATTTTTCATTAATTTTTCCCTTGCATCGTGCGTGCTTTCAGGCGAAAAGTGAGTGTCTCGCGCCAGCTGTGCCTTTATTTCAATAACGTCTAAATGGGCACTGCTATATTTTATATATATATATATATATATATATATATATATATATATATATATATCAAGGCTGTACAAGGGAGTACGAATTTATGTTTATGTTGAAAATAGAAGTCGTTTTTCAAGTTGATTATTGAGCTAGACACGATGTTTGGAAAATATGGCGAATAAGAATTTTCGTCATGTAATAGCTCATGTGACAGAGATCTTCTAGATGTTTCCAACAACATCTGAATAACTTCTATAGTTTGCCGAAATATTGCAAATTTAAATTAAAAGATGGTGAAAAAATTGATTGACGCATTTTGCACCCCTCTAATGTCGAAAATACAAAAGATGTAGATCTGCAACTTTGCATTGATTCCTACCTAAGGTTGCCTTTACAGTATGTCAAATTTCAAATGAATCAAAAAGAATGTAAGGTCGACGACCTTGTTGATTTGGCATGGAATGATCCATCTGTGAAAAAGTAGTATCTGCATACAATTATTTTCTCACTCGTTATAATGTGGAGGAAAATATGTGAAGCCCAAAATCCATCTCTCGATACAAAACTGGACTAAATAACTATACCACGTTGTGTATATATATGATTAATCATTGGATGTAAACGTTGAGTTTTGTATGGCGATTCGTTTTGATTTTTGTTGTTTAGCGTCTCGTATCTGCCACTTTTGACTAATCGCGACGATGAGGATGAGTAATGATATGATAAAAATTGATGAAGGGACACTCAGATCAGGATTCGAACCGCGCTAACCACTCCGCCACGGAGGCTGGCTTGTATGGAATGAAACAGACACTAATGCAAGATAGCAAATCGTAGGGGAACTGAAAAAAGGGCAAAATTGAAAAAAAAATAACGCTATTGGCGTTTGTTACGCTGCGAGAAAATCCTCTTTTTCTGGGTGTGGAACCAATTTCGACCAGCGTAGAATTTCACTTGAATCTCGCGATATAGATAAACGGAAGAGGAAACACTCAGCGATATAATCTTCCTAAATCCTATTGGAGGTTAATCCGATACACGATACAAACTCGCATAAGAGAGGGAAAAAAAGGTACGTTTAATCTCGCTGCCAAACGACCTTACCCAATGCAGTAATCCCATTGAGGTGGCATAATCGAAGATTATTGTTTTCAGTTTCTCGATCAGAGAGAAGTCGATTAGTCGAATGGCTTTACTGCGTCCAATCGGTCATTTTCAGTGGTTTCGCTTTTCGGTAAAAAGGAAAAAAATCGAAAGAATTTACGTCAAATAGCTTTGGGTAATGAAATAGCCGCATTTCAGCAGAAATTGCCTCGCCGAAATTTGAATCTCTTGTAATCTAATACAACACCTTTCAAAGCCGTACTTCATTGGAGTTTGTTTGTTCCTAACACCCAACCTCTTTACGATATATTATGCACAAACCACTCTGTCTAACCACATGTACGAGAGGCGTTCACGTCAAACCGGGACTAGTACTTTTCAGTTTAATAAAGGTACACATTTGAAGGTCTAAAAAATCATTTCTCGATATTATACCACTCTACAATAGTGCACGTATTGCAGCATTTTCCTAGTGCTTAAATACCAGAAGCGTATAGCTAAATACCTTATATACTGTACAGTATCAGTGGCAACCGAGCCTTTGCCGAGTGGGTGTATCTGTAGTGGTTAGCACAGGGCGCTACGACGGTGTATTCTTTGCGAGTGGCATTCATCAATTTGATAATATCATCACTCATATTCGCGATTTGCCAAAATGGCAGAAAAGCGAAGTATAATATAAACCAATTCCCGGGACAGACTACAGATGAAACTAATGACGGAACACTCACAAGGAACATCCATGCCCAGGTCGGAATTGATTGATTAGGTTTATTGTACTTCGCATTCCTGCCACTTTTAGCTAATCGCGAAGACGAGGATGTGTGATGATATAATGAACCGGGATTCGAACCCGAGACCTCTGGCGTAGTAGCGCGCTATGATAACCACTCCGCCACCGAGGCGGGCGTCCAGGTCCAAGACTACTAGAAGGAAAGGCTGGAGTCAGACACGCCTCTTTTCGCGACTGCCGCGGGTGTGACGTCATGGGCGGACAAAACCCAGCTGAGTCTTTACCCCATACGGAAAGAAACATGGAAAGGCTGATCTGTTTTGTTATTTATTTTAATTGAGTAATTTATTTTTACTTTTAATAACATTACAAATATGTACATCGTATAATTCACACATATGTTTGTGGGGAGGGGGGTTGTAGGTTACGAACTTTCTCCCCCTCACCAGTTTTCAATGATTTCGCACCCTGGTGGGTTGTGAGGTGTTGCAGTTCACAATGCCTTCAGTGAGGTGTTGCGACGTGTCGTGATCTCCGATGAAAAAATAAAAACAGCGGGCGACAATATATAACTAAACACATCGCATCTAACGAGACTTGTTAGTGGATTGCGATACCAGTAGTCTCATTACACAACACCAGGCTACCATACACTTCAAAATACACAACTTGCTATTTATATACGAGTGATACTTAAATGACAACGTAGTTCAACTTCCGTCCTCCATTGTTCTATTATTTATTCAGTCAAATTTTCATCACCCCCCCCCCCAAAGTTAAGTGGACTCAACTAGCTTTCACATACCCGCCTGTGGGCACCCCTGTTCGACATTCCGCTGATTATATATACGTATAAGTATATAAAGTGACCCTCGACTTTCTTCAGTTCTATGTCTCAAGTTTTCGTTCAGTGAAAAGTTTTTTAAAGTGTTTGTTACATAATACATACGGAACTTCCTCACATTCCTCCCTGTGTAGTTCAAAGATTCATAAGACTCAGAATTGTAATCTGAATAAGGAAAATTAATTAAGAAATAAATACCAATAGTCGAAGCAAAGTTACCAAATTTGAAGAAGTTAAGTGAAAACAGCTCCTCTCTCACTCCTAAAAGAGTGCAATAGATGAGATTGTTTTCTTTTACATATTCAACTTATCCATAATTTTGGCTTTCTGCCTTTCTTTATTTAACAAAATTATTTTACGCATTCAACATATATTTTTCTTTCTGCCCTAACAAAACGCATTACTAGGTGTATTAACCCCAATTTTACATGAAACTAATGTTTCACAGAGGAATGTGACGACATGTAAACTACCGATAAAATGTGTGCGTAAATGACTGTGTAACCCAACTGTAAGGACATACGTTATGTCGGATCCTAAGTAAGTCTGTGTATTCACTCCCAATTAGCTTTTGGGCATAATTACGGCTCTTTTTTGTTCATAATTACTGCTTTGATTCGGTTGCGAAACCGGAGCGTAGAGCGATCTGTCCGCGCGTGACGTCACGCCCGACGTCAAGGACCACGTGATCAGGTATGGCCCCAGCCTTCTCCTCTACTAGTCTTGGTCCAGGTCTTTATTCAAACCCGGTCACTTCGGTGGTCATGAAATAAAAAAGTATGGGGGAACCCCCGAAGCAGACCCACCTCCACCCGCATACATTCGAGGGTGTGCACTTATGTCCTGGTGCCTTTTGATAAACCAGGAAGTCTTTTGCTATGAATTTATCGGTTTCCCTGCCTTCTTTTCCTATCTTTATTGTTATTTATTTATAATATGCAATTACATAAATGTACATCAAACAAAAGAAAAAAAATATATATAAGAAGAATAGATAATTCAGTGGTGACGTCCACATTCAGGATGTCCTGATTCAGGATGTTTTTGAAAAGTGTCTCGATTCGGGATGTGTTTATCACAGATTTGATGTCTCAGTGGAATTTGTCCGGATTGAGGATGTCCTTAATTGCCTAAGGGAAGGGAGGGGATAATACTGGTTTCTTGAGAATTTCGACCTTTAGGAGCAAGGGGAAATCATAGTCCAAATCATCTTGAAAAGACAAAATTGCTTGGTTAGGTTAGGAAGGAACGGCCTTCGTGAACTAGAGCTGGGCGACCACGTTCAGTCTTTAAGTAATCCATCTAGCAGTACTCAATCACGTGATTAGTCGTCTGAATTTCTATGTAAGTGAAAATCAGATCCAAAGGACAGGTTGAGGGAGGGTTAAGGGGAGGATGGGGGGAAATATCGTTCCATTGCTACGCGAACCTCGCGTGCACGTGCATGTTCAAGCGGTGGAATGTCTACCCTATGAGTCACTCCCACTCGAGGGCTCCAGTCAAGAAGACATCCTGAGTTAGGACAACCTCAAATCTTTAGCAAACCGGTTCCCAGAACACATCCCCAATCCAGACAATTTTCAATGGAATTTCCGCAGATCCTGAATCGAGACATCCTGTTTGGTATCAATCAATTCAGTTACATATATTATTTAGTTATTATCTCTTTCTTTTTTCTCTCCAAGATGTCCAGAACGAGTCGTATTTATTGATTTATGACATTTGTAAATTGATATTATAGGGTGTATGTTATTTACGTACATTTTCTTGTCTTGCTCTCTTCGCTCGCAGTTTTGTTGTTTCCTCTAATGAATTGTAAATTACCAAAGAGAGAAGTTATAACTAGTAAGTACTTCAGATTCTTGCTGCTAACCAGTTTTGTCTTAAGTGCATTAACACAATTGTTTGGAGGAAAAGGAGCTCATCACATTTCAGAGACAATTTATTTATTCCGTATGGTGTCTCTATGTTGCTACATTAAATATACATACACCCATCAATGCAATGAAACTAAAAACAGTGAGATAAAGTGAGGTTTTTCTTTACCGACTGAACTATTATGAAGGCTTTTGCCCATCCTAATCAGAAGGTCTGCGCACGCCTATGATGCAAACTACATATAACTAACTAACTAACTAACTCCCTAGCCTTCTTAAACCCGAAGGTTCATGGCTGCAGCAACACAGGCCTTCCATCTTTCCATATCTTGAGCAAGTTCTATATACTCTTTTCCATCCCTACCGATTTCCCTTAGGTCCATCTCAACGTTTTCCCTCCATCTTCGTCTTGGCCTTCCTACAGGTCTCTTACCATCAGGTTTCCCAACAAGAATCCTGTAAACTCCTCTTTCCTCTCCCATTCGTGCCACATGGCCTGCCCACCTAAGTCTTCTTGATTTAATTATTCTAATAATATCTGGATATGAATACAAATTATGTAGTTCTAAATTATGTAAACTTCTCCACTCACCTGTCTCCTCATCCCTTTTAGGTCCAAAGATTTTCCTAAGGATCTTATTTTCAAATACTCTCAATTTATGTTCCTCTTTCAATGTAAGGGACCAAGTTTCACACCCATATAATACTACAGGCGAAATTACTGTTTTGTATATTTTAACTTTTAGTTTCTTAGATATTAAACGAGAAGACAAAAGTTTTATGAAGAGAGAAGTAACATGCATTTCCTGAATTAAGCCTACTTTTTATTTCCTCTTTAATATAATTTTCATTTGTTAATATTACTCCTAAGTATTTGAATTTGGAAACTGGTTCAAACGAGTTGTTATCAATAATTAGATTTTGATTATTACCTAACACTTGGTTTCGGCCTGTAAGCATATATTTAGTTTTCTCTTTGTTAACTTCCAAACCTATCTCTTTAGCAGTTTTGAAAAATATTTTAGCATTATTCTTAATCGTATTCACATCATCCCCCAGTAAGTCTACATCATCTGCATATGCTAACAACTGAGTCACACCATTTAATTTTAGTCCTTCTTTAGTTTATTTTACCTTCCTAACAGCATATTCTAAGGCAAAATTAAAGAGCAATGGAGATAATGCATCTCCTTGTTTTAACCCATCATGAATTGTAAATTTGTCAGACATATTAATACCCACACGAATTTTACTTTCTGTTTCACTGGTGCATATTTTTATCATACTAACAAGCTTCTTAGGTATTCCAAACTCTACTAATATTTTATATAATTTATCTTTTTGACCGAATCATATGCTTTTTTGAAATCAATGAATAGCTGATGGACATTTTGATTATATTCCCATTTTTTTTCAAGTGTCTGTCTGATGTGAAAAATTTGATCTGTAGTTGATCTGTTACGTTTAAATCCACATTGATAATCACCTATAATTTCATTAGCATATGGGGTTAGTCTTGTTAAAAGAATGTTAGATAATATTTTATATGTTGTTGAGAGTAGAGAAATTCCACGGTAATTATTGCAGTTCATTTTATCACCTTTTTTAAACACAGGAACAATTATGGATTCTTTCCACTGTTGAGGGATTTCTTCTTTATTCCATATTAAACAAATTAATTTATGAATTTGACATATTAACGAATTCCCACCATATTTAATTAACTCAGCTGGTATTAAATCAATGCCAGGTGCTTTGTTATTCTTTAGCCTTTTAATAGCATCTTTAACTTCAGTCAAGTTAGGTTCTGGAACTAAAGGTTCTGCTGTGTTGACTTCATTTACTTCTGATTTATCTCCTACATGGACATTTAAAAGGTCATTAAAGTAGTTCTTCCATCTATTTAGAATATCGCTTGGGTTAGCTAGAAAATCACTGTCTTTATCTTTTATCAAGTTTACTTTAGGTTGCCACCCCTTTCTAAACTCATTTACACCTTTATATAAATCTCTGATATTTTTATTTTTGCTGTTTGTTTCAATTTCGTTAATTTTGCTTTTCAAGTAATCTCTTTTTTTACTTCTAAACGTGCGGTTAACTTCTCGCTTTATTCTATTATAATTGTTTAGATTTGTATCATCAGAGTTATTTAACCACCTAAGTCTAGCCTGATTTCTTATTTCTATTAGATTATGACATTCATTATCAAACCATGGCTTACTTTTTCTCGGTTTATGGTATCCTATACTTTCTTTAGCTGCTGATTCTATTGCATTACGTATGTGCTCCCAATTCTTATTTACGTCTGTTTCATTTATATTTTCATCATCATTTAAATCCTGCAAAACATCAAATCTATTTGACAGTTTAATTTGGTAATCTTTCTTAATTCTTTCATCAGTAAACTTTCCTGTATCAAATTTTAGAACTTTTAGATTTTGTTGCTTATGATTTATCACTGAGAGTCTTTCTCTTAATTTAGCAATTACTAAATAATGGTCACAGGCACAGTCAGCACCTCTATGTGTACGAACGTCAATTATACTAGTATGCCTTCTCTTATCAATGAGAATATGATCTATCTGATTATGAGTTTTACCATCTGGAGAAGACCAGGTATATTTATGGATATCTTTATGTTTAAAAGTGGTACTTTTCACAATTAAATTCTTTGAGGTTGCAAAAGTAATCAATCTTATACCATTATCATTACTTAATTCATGAAGACTTTCTTTAACAATCGTGGGTTTAAATGTCTCTTCTTTGACAATCTGTGCATTACACTCACCTAACAGAATTTTCATATCATACTGAGAAAATTTATCAAAGACCTGTTCTAACTCTGCATAAAAATCATCTTTAGTATTATCATCTTTATCTTCCGTTAGTGCATGTATGTTTATTAAAATAATTTTACACCACCTACCCTGTAAAACTGCATATGATATCCTATCATTAATAAATTCTACTGTTTTAAGAGCCGAGATAATTCTATTATTTATGAAAAAGCCTGTTCCAAAATTATGATTATGCAAACTACATATTTACTTATTAATATTAATGTTTTAGATTTTATGTAATTATTTAAATGTCAAACATTGTTTCTACAAAGAAAGATCCAACATTGTTTTCCCCTATCGTCGATATTATACGAACAAAAGATTTTTTAAAATTTTTAAGTACCTACCTTTGAAATCGAATTATATTTGAATGAAGGATTAAGGAAACCGCTAAACCGCTTTGTCACTCCCAGGAATTAGTGATAACCCCATATTATCCTCCGATAGGAACAGTGGACATAAAATCTTATTACTTTTTCATCTTCACATTCTACAGGATTTGGCTTGTTTGAATGCAGGTAAAATAATGTACAGTAAGGATTACTTTGTAGTTTATCTGAACTGTACATTATGTATTAGTAGCAACTCGCCCGTTTCTTGCTGTAACTTGAAAACTACATGAAGGCATGGTTATATTTTTAATGCGCACAGTGCAAACTGTTAATAACTATTATAAGTATTTTCATTTTTAATGAAAATTTAAATTTTCCCAAAGGCGCAGCGAGACTCATGGGGCCCCTGGTCAGATTATTGATATAGAATAGAGCCCGTCAATTACTGCTATTATAGTGGCTGGGTCTACAAATACAAAAAAAATATGTAATTTTTCCATATGGGATGGTAAATCAATAGAATCTCTTTAATCATAATGAAGAGAATTCTATTCATTGATTGATTGATTTAGTGTTTTAAGTCCACTTTATGCATAGTAAGGCTAATCGGGACTGGACCTACAGTTTAAAGTGGGATTCGAATCACTTGTGCCTCCACGGGTATCGAACACTGGCCCCCTTGATTACATGGTGACGACGCTACCACTGCGCCATCGGGAAGGCCCAAGAGAATTCTATTGATTTACCCCCACATGTATATAAAATAACTAATAAAATAAATATTGTTAAATACAATACATTCTATACTCATTCATTAACAAATTAAGATTAATGAATAATTACAGAGCTTAGTTATAGTATTATTGATTAACTGTTGATCATTTACAATGTTAGACTGAAGACTTAAATTTCTTTCTTGATTTTTTTGTCTGGAAAAGCATCGATTACTTTGTCAAAGTTCATTTTTTTTGGCTCTTGCTTTTCAATTCAAAGTTATATCACACCACTAAAGCGTTCCCGACTCATAATACTGCGTAAATAGGCTTTTATAATTTTCAATTTAGGGAACGATCTCTCTGCTTTTTCTTTTTCTAAAGTAAGGGACATGAAACAAGCCGTGTAGACATATAACTGGAAGTGAATGAAGTATGTTGTATCACAATGAGATCAGCAAACTTTTCAAATCATTCATGTCCTTGTGTTTGGAACAACTTCCAACTAATAATATTTATGACTGAGATTTGAAAATGTTTTGCAATTTTTACAGGTTCGTTGCGAAGTTGTATCTGTAGAACTTGACAAAAATAAGTTGTGTCACTTTCTGTGTGACTACAACTGGTTTCGTACCTTTAAATCGATTGTCGAGCAAATTTTGTTATCATCGGGTAAAATGCTGATATTTTGAAGCAGCTCTTGGTCCTGACCGAGTTCGTCAAAGTTCTTCTTTATCTTTCTTTTTTTGTCAAAGAATTCACTTGAAATCTTTCACTCTGTACATAACTTCATAACTTCCACAAGTCATGCAATGATCCCCGGAGCTCAGTCATTTCTAAGAGCTTTCCCTAAGAGATCACATGCAGCCATAATATTAAGAAATTCTGCTTGTAATGACTTGGAAGTGATATGTATCTGCTCAAAGACTTTACATTGAACAGGTAATGATAGAATGAAACTAAAGAGTCAATTTTCCCCCACTAGCCACAAGCCTCACTTCTGTCATTTGACTTCCTGCTTGTTAATATCACATAAGAAGAAAATATATAACACAAAACTTCTCTTCAAGAACATACACAGGTTTTTGTGTTGGATTACGCGTTTTGAGAGCTGGCGTCGGCTAACTTCTTGTTCTAAATTATGACACTTGCAATTCCACACATTCTGAACTGTTTAAACAAAGAACGGCTATTTCCCTTCTACAGAATCTTTGAGAACCAAATGTAAATAATGACTAGTGCATTGTACGTAATAAGCTTGAGGTGCAAGTTATTATTATTATTATTATTATTATTATTATTATTATTATTTTTGTACGTACTTCAATTCCCGACCAGCGTCGCAAGTAATACTAGCTTAATTGTACCCTGCTAGCATTTTTTGCTTAGCATAGTAGGAAATCGTGGCGTAATTACTGCAGACATGTACCTACAAGAAACCACCATTCTTGGGCATCGCACGTGACTATACGAGAGGTGTCAAAAAGATCGTACAATCTTCTGGAAGGAAACTAGAAACCCCTCGGATATGTGTATTTTACAATGGCCCTTCTAGGTTAAGCACACAAATTTTTGTCTTTCTTGGATGTTTATTGCTATCCTTTCTTTACACGTGAATAAAGGAAGGTGTCATGATTGACAAAATTGAGGCACGGAGCGTCATCAAATTCCTGCATCTCCAGGCGAAAGGAGTGAAGCAAATTCACGATGAGATGAAGGCAGTGTACGGGGAGGAAAGCCCATCCTATGAGATGGTTTTCAACTGGAAACGGCAGTTCCAAACCTGTCACATGCTAATTTCCAATGCACCTAGGACAGGGAGACCGTCTTTCACAAATGATGCCACATTGATGGAGAAAGTGGAGAAGATGATAATGGAAGACAGGAGATCATCATTGAAAGTGTGATGTCTGTAATCGGTGTTAGTTATGGGTCCATCTGGAATATCATCCATCACCAGCTGCACCTTCATTAAGTGTCGGCACGGTGGATGCCACGATTGTTCACCTCTTTCCAGAAGAGGACTAGAGAGGAAGCAGCAGTAGAGGTGTTAGGCCGGTTTGAGCTGGATGAAGAGGATTTCTTTCAGCAGACTGGTTACAATGGACGAAAGCTGGATCTAACTTTATGACCCAGAAACAAAGGAGATGAGTAAGCAGTGGAAACACAGCTCCTCACCGCCCGCCAAAAGGCAAGAGTGCAAAGGTCAGTCGCTAAGGTGATGCTGTCCGTGGGACTGTGAGAGATCCATCCTGATGGACTACCTGCCACAGAGTCACACAATCAAAAGTGACTATTATTGTGATCTCCTAGATCGGTTACGTGAAGAATTGAAGGTGAAAAGGCTAGAAAAGCTCACAAAGGGAGTGCTGCTATTGGCAGACAACACACCAGCCCATTCTGCCCATGCAGCCATTTCGAAAACAGTTGAATTAGGATACGAAATTTTACCCCACTCTCCATATTCCCCAGACCTGGCACCGAGTAACTTCTTCCTCTTTCCGGAAGTGAAGCGTCCACTCAAAGGGCGCCACTTTGACACGAGGGACGATGTCATTTCTGAGTTGGAACAGTGGGTTCAGTCCCAAAATGCAGTGTTCTTTAAAAACGGCTTACGCAAGGTGAAAGATCACTGGCAGAATTGTGTCATCAAGCATGGCGACTATGTTGAGAAGGACTAATACCACCATGATTTCGTACTTGTCCAAAGTTCATTCCTTCCAGGTGATTGCACGAACTTTTTGATACCCGCTCGTATAATCTGCCTGCAGTGGGCCAATCTAACAAAAATATAAGTCAGGAAAATTCGTTACAGTTTTCCGCGGTGCCTTTATCTCGGTGGCCCCGGGACCATTTCCATCTTGGGGGTTGAATTTCGGAAAATCTCTTCTTGGTGGGTGCTTCATAAGAGGGAAGTTTCAAGTTTGTAAGTCCATCGGCTTGCAATGCGCGTTGATGAGCCTGTGAGCAGTGGCGGAACCACAGGGAAGGAGGGTGCATTGCCCCAACCTTGGATGAAAGTCAATTCTAGGGGGCAAGGAGGGGCAAACATTGACGGCCAAGGGCACGGAGGGGAAATTGCCCCCTTTAATTTCAAATTTTATACAAATAAAAATACATTTCTTAAAATTTTCTTGCTCGCTTCGCTGGCGATATCTTCTTTCCTTAGTCTCATCAAGTCCAGAGTCTAGCTAGGGGGCGACGGAAGTCGGCCCTGGGCTCCGAACGATCAAAATGGAAAAAAGTTGTGAAAGAGAGAATGCCATGGCGAACCTTGAAATTCTTTGCCCCCTATTAATTCAATATTATCTTCAATTTGCAAAAAAAATCGATCTAAAAATTTCCTTTCTCGCTTCGTTCGCAACATGATTGTTTTCAGTAATGCATTGTAAATTACCAGAGAGTGAGAAGTGAGACGTCTCTTAATTGATTTTTTCTTAAACAATTATTTTCAGGTAAAGAAGCGGGCACATATGAGAGGCAATTTATATATTTTTTGTTGTTGGTTTATTATGAGGTGGATGACTTCATTATGTAATGTATTTAAATAATACATGTTATGTATATATACATATGTATTAAAGAAACTTTGAATAATTTAGTGTTAGCATGTTGCATAAGTATTTTCTTACTTTACGTCGCTCCATGTTGCATATGTGTAAAACATATGCTGTACATGAAAGTTATACATGTCATATGTAGACAAAGAATTATATTCGGAATGCGTTTATCATTCTTTTCCTGCCATTCAAAAATACAGGTTGTGTGTTTGTTTTCCATTATTGGTTAATGTGAAACTGAACGTGTTGAAAAAATATTTCAAATCTTTTGTTCCAACGCAAATGCTTTACCACTCCCTTTTTTGCGTGATTTACGAGGATAATAACGTATTTGATACTATTATTATTATTATTGGGCTGGCTCATTTATTCTGGTACTTGCCCCCCAAACAAAAAATCGTGGTTGCAGCTCTGTGAACACAAATTCTATTATATAGTGTGAGCCAAAAGTACGTACCGCAGTATACTGTACATTTCTTATGGATATTTAACATTTTTTTATACAATCGTATTTTAGATATTCATAACATTTGAAAAACCATAATGCACTTGATTTAAAGAGCTTGTACATTAATCAAATACGTTAAAACATATGCATGATTCAATTAATTAAAGTCAATTTTAAACTGGTTCTCAACCAGGAACAAAACAATTTTCGAAACGTATAAATTGGTGCGAACATTGAATTCTCAAGCCTTTCACCGCGGTATTTCAACGAGAAAAATAAACCACACAAGCAATTTACGAAGCAATAAAAATTCGTCACTAATTTCTCGCTTGGAATGCGGATAATTTCCACCGATGGCGCTTGCATCGAAATCAAGAAATTTTGGAATTCCGTCTACGTCTAATAATATGTACGTATGGAACGCTGTTCCATTAACGGATAGGTAGGTATACAACTCCTTTAAATGTCACTTTCTGACGTGGACGAAAATGACAAGACTGCTCATGGTTTCAAAAGAACTTTTTCACTTTCTGACAATTGTATGTTGTTTACTAGACAACGCTGGTCGAGTACAAAATAGTAATTATCTCGCTGAAACAGACATCCATGATTTTTTTGCCAAAGTTTTGGAAAGGCCTCTGAGAAACACATACATTTATCTCATTCTCGTGTTACCAGTGACGTCTTCCCAAGGGTTTCTTAGAACTTGCACACGTTACAACTTCTGCATTTAACCTTGAAGCTAGTCACGGTGCCTAGAATGCTCATACTGAGCAATAGATTCAGAGAAGTGTGCGAAGTTGGATGCTCTGTACACACCTGCGCGTGCGCAGAAGAAATGAAGACAGCGAATGAGTGGAACCTTCTGGTCAGAAGAGCGACTCGCTTCGAAGCTGTCCGTAAGAAATCACCAGCGTCTAAACATAATTAAATGATTTAATTAATGAAAGTGAAATAAAAGGTAAAGGTAAAGTGTTCCCCTGTGCATAGCACCACGCCATGAAGGCGTATAGGGGGTGTGGGGGTAACGCCCCACACTTTCTTGATCCGGTCGTGAGTGGGGGTGATGTGATCAGCATCACGCCCCTGACCGCCTTTACCCCCCAGGGTTTCCCCCAGGTACCCATGTTATTCGACGCTGGGTAGGCGCCGGGGCTGCTTCCACCGTTAGAAAAGTTCCCGGATTTGAACCTGCCGGGGATCGAACCCGGGACCTTGAGCATGGTAGTCAGACGCGTTACCGACTGAGCCACCGCGGCCACTAATGAAAGTGAAATAAATCTCTAATTGAAGCCATTTGCTGTATCAGTTACTACATATTTTCTTTTGACAAAGAAAACAAGCGTATCGGTTAAGCGAACAAATAAATCAATTATTGCATGCATACTTACAGTGTAGACATTATCTCAACAACTAAAAGATAGAAAGCACGGGAACCCACATGTCCTATCTCAACTCGTAAATGGTTAAGTAAAATCACAGGGCCTTGCAACACTGACAGTATTTTTTCACACGGGAGGGGAGAGAGGCATAAGACCAGTTGTGGATCATTGAAATATGGCTTCTTTCTTCTTCCACACAAAGTGGCTTGGAAGACGTAATCATTTGATAATAAATAGTGGTGACGTCCGTTACATGTTTCCTGATATGGAAAAAGCTTGCATTCGTTAGCTTCTGAGAGTTACAAACGACTAAATGCAAAAATGTATTCCACTTATTAATATCCCGCTTTGCAGGAAACAGGTCACAACTAGGCGCCATTCTGAGCTAGAAAGTAATTTAAATGTTTTATCTCTTATTTTTTGATACTTTTTGAACATCTTTAAACATAATCAGAAAGATTTGTGAAAATATAAGTGTTTGATCAAAAGATATACCGATTTGTTTATTTTCATGGTCGCCATCTTGAATCTCAAGAGTTTCCCAAAGGTTCTTGCATGATACTCTCCATTTTCGTAATCTGAGGGCATTATCTTGTAGCAGTAAAAAAGGGTTTTCTACATGACACGTAAATTACGCGTAAAAAACGCATAAAATACGTATGAAACGTAAATTATGCAAAAAATTAGAATTAAACATAACGATTAAAAGAAAACGTGTTTTCTGCGATGGTTATTGTTATGTGTGGCAGTTCGGTTTGGTAGAAAACAAAAGAAGGCTTTAAAAAAAACTTTCCTTCCGAATTTCTATGTGCTCTTGGTGTCCCGACAGAACGTACCAGCGACAAAACGTACCACTAGGGTTTCGCGACGAAACGTACCACTCACATAAACACCTACCTTCAAAGTATTTACTCCGCGAAAAAACGTACCACTTGAAGGAAAAGCGTATGCAAGAGGCGAAGAAAAGGGTTCGAGAGGAAGACACGCCAATTACCAAGATTTACAACGATACTCTAGGCAACCTACACGACAAAGGTGAGGTTAGGTTAGGTTAGGTTAAGCTAGGTTAGGTTAAGCTAGGTATGGTTAGGTTAGGTTAAGCTAGGTTAGGTTAGGTTAGGTTAAGCTAGGTTAGGTTAGGTTAAGCTAGAAGTGACATAACTAAAATGAAGATCGAAAAAAAGACGAAAAGATAATAGAAAAGAAAAAATGTGGACGACAGCTTAATCACAGCTGATTTTAAACACGCCAAAATAGTTATATAGTAATTTTGTCAGTCCTTAGCCTGAATAAAGTATGATGGAAATCAGCAAAACTAGAGAAAATCGTAATTTCTGTAAATTATTTTTGTTACCGCCCTATCAAGTGGTACGTTTTGTCGCATCGCAAATATTTTAAGACTCATTAGAAGACCCTTCGCAGGTAGCCGGTCAGGTGGTAGGTACGTTTTGTCGCTGGTACGTTTGGTCGGTGTACGTTCGGTTGCGTATTCGTGTTCTTATATTGGAAATTTACAGACTGCCATATTCACATTTACATCATAATTGACCTATGCGAGTGTATAAGGGAATTTGAAACTCTTACTAAAACTTTGAAAGCAATCCACATAAATTGTTGTTTATCGTTATGTTATGTTATAAAAACAATTATGTTCTAGTGCAAGACGTACATATCAACAGGTTTCTCAATTTTTAAAAATGTGTAAAGGAACAATTCTATTTTAAAAATATTTTAGTGAGGGTGAAGGCATGAGTTGGCTATATAAACAATCTTGAGAAAATAATAATTTTGTGCTGAAATATGTAAGAAAATTAATGTTTTAAATGTAATGTAATTAAATAAAAGGGCCTCCCGAGGTGCAATGTTACCGTCGTCTCCTTGTATAATTAAGGGGCCCCGGGTTCGATACCCGGTGGAGGCACATAGTGGTTCGGATCCCACTTTAAACTGTAGGTCCAGTCCCAATTAGCCTTACTGTGCATAAAGTGAACTTAAAACACCAAATCAATCAGGAGGTGGTTCCGTTAAAAGAGAGCGCATTGACTCGGTGTATTATTTTTACCCCTAAACGCAAGTGGCTCCACCATTTGTCTTCTGCTGCTAACTGACCTGGAGCAACAGTGTGCAGACGGGAAGCTCCACAAGAGTACGCGAGTCGCTCAAGCCTGTGTCAGAATATTCTGTTCGTTAACAGACAACAATACATTACTTTGATCTATAGCATCATAAACAACAGGGTGTGGCATAAAAAATGGGCTTTTTAAATGCAACGAAACTAAATACTACGTTTCATTATTTTTTTAAAATACAAACACATCAACTACCGTCTTATACATCGTCGTTTACGATGTTCACTCGGACAATCTGTGACGGAAATCATCCCAAGATCTGAATAGGAATGCTTCTGTCGATTTCTGCTTCAATGCACTTCCGGTAGATTTAAAGTTGTCCACCCACGTCTTGATTGCATCGACCGACGGAATAGGAACATGCCTCCCAAGATTAAAATAACGTCGATATTCTCGTCTATCCTCACAGCTACAGCAAGTTGAGCTCCTTTCCAGTGATCAATGTACACATAAACGATGTGCATTTGTGATGTAAATGACAATCAATAAGTGTTGCCAACACCATCACAGAAACTCTCCCAACGAAAAAAATGCCACACCCTGAATTTTCACAATATCTCTGAGATTTATGTATAAGTTATCCATAGATGTTACGAAGATCTAACGTTGTTTTTAACAAGTTTTGCTACTTAAGGAATGTCAGCAGGTTCACTGAGGGTTAGAGTGATAAAATAGGAAACGAATAATACAAATGATTGAACAAGTAGTACTGAAGGTAGACACATTGAAACAAATGGATGTGTAGGTCTTTACGTTCTCACATAATTGACTTGATTTTATGCTCTGAAACTTCTAAAGAGAACATGTGTGTTTTAAACAACTCCCCCCCCCCCTCCTCTTGGTATCCTGTGGACCCCTGTCCGAAATCAATTCTAGCCACGTGCCTGATGCGGTCTCCGCTGTCAGACTAGAATTTTCTATTTGATGATCATGATACCCCACATCAGATTTGAAGAGAAAGAAAACTATATGAGAGGGAGGCGCACACACACACACCGAACACTCAACAATGTATTCAGATTTCCCATTGGGATAAGGGATCCTGGAGTTAATTCATCTGCTATGACCAGCGGGACACAAAGACAGAGAATCAACCAATGTGCACCCAACAACAGAATCAACCCACCAATCACAGTCACTTAAAAGTTTCCCTTCATATTTACCGAAGAGACACAGTCCCCTTCGCTCTGCTCCCTTTCTATCGGCAATCGTACCTGGATATAAATCTTGAAACAATTTAGCAAACATGGGCATTCACTGTTGCAGGCAAAGAAAGAACAAGACTCACTGTGAATTGACGTCCTTTGTTGTTTGTTGCTATTAGCTACGGGGATTGTGTTTCAATTATTTATCTTGCTTATGTAGACCCGCCCGTTACCGTTACAATGCGACCATGATTAATTTTGGATGGGAAAAAATATCGGAAACCCATTCTTCCTCCGGAGACGAGAGAAGCTGCGTCACATAATGAAATGTGCACGAGGCGGCAAAACTTTAAAAGGTTCTCTCCGTGGTTCATTCTCGTCTCTATTCGTCTCCAACAATGGAACTTCCTGATATGACTGCACAAGCATAGTCGTGAGTATTTTGGAAAATTTTCCGAATAGTTGAGAGAGACACAATGGGAACAGATAGAAAAAAAAGGGGTTCATAAAAGCGAATGAAATTTTCATACCGCACCTTCATGTAATAATAATAGCCACTGATATGTAGACACGGTCACATGCCGTACACCTTACGTTGTGTGGACATACAAAAATATATTTGAAATACATAATTGAATTTTTCCCATGGGTTTCATTAGAGGGGGATTCTTTTGAAAGACATAAAGAACTCAATTAAAAACATTGTGGCCTTTCTTTCTTTTCAGCAAATAGAAAAACAAAATTCCTAATATGTCCCCGTGCTGAAGTATTCTACGTGAATGGCTTGAGTGGAGTTTATGAGGGAGATGAACTGATTTTCTGCCGTACTCTACTCTTTTTCCAGGAGCTTGTGCAGCAAACGAACGAAAACGAGCCTTCTGCGCAAGACACGACAGGGCTCGACCAATGAACGCATGAGAGGGGAAAGCGACTGCAGCCGTTTGTAGCAGCGCGCACTGCTTCGTTCCGCCCACTCTATTTCTCCCCTTCTCTGCCGTCATGCGCGGCGTTGCTCCACAGACTCCTGATACAGGCTGTATCTTTGGCGAGGAAGGATAGCCTTATTTGTAAGTGTAAATGTTCTTTACATGAAACTGAGTAATGAATACAAACACAAAAAGCACCCATGATATCAAGCCGGGATTTGAATCTTTAACCCATAATATACATTTCAGAGACCTCGTCTGCCACCTTGCTTTTATCAACAGGGTCATTCCATGTCA
Organism: Lepisma saccharinum; assembly: GCF_977018435.1. Lineage (NCBI taxonomy): Eukaryota > Metazoa > Arthropoda > Insecta > Zygentoma > Lepismatidae > Lepisma > Lepisma saccharinum. Next base: position 51,153,901 of record NC_139236.1, read on the forward strand.
AATTAGCAAGGTCATCAACCTTTCATTTTTTTGATTCATTTGAAATTTGGCATAGTGGAAGGGCCACCTGAAGGAGGAAAATATGCAAAGTTGTAGATCCATATCTTTTGTATTTCTGAAATTACAGTGGTGCAAACTGTTCGATTTTGACAATTTTTTCAACATCTTGTTAACTGTAAAGTGTAATATTTCTACAATCAGGGCACCTATAGAAGTGATTCAAATGGCGTTGGAGCTCTTTCACACGAGATATAGCTTGCCTACGTCACGGTGAAAAAACAATTGAAGCTGGTGTCCATTCTCTCAAAAACGGTTATTATTTTTTTCTCAAAAAGTTGTCATACATACACTGTTACTCAATATCTGTACAAAATTTAAAATGAGACGTCAATGGAATCCGGAGTTATGTTAGATTTAGGTTAGTTTTGGGTAGGTTATGGTAGATTAGGTTAGGTTAGGGTAAGTTAGGTAATGCATAACAACATATTTTGATAGACAAATTCTTATAATTCACAAGTAAAAGTAAATGAAATACAAAATTGTTTGAATTAACATACATGAAGCTGATGTTTACCTCCCAATTATTAGAAATACAGGGTGATTCAAAAGGCCGGTTCCATAGGCAACTCCTTTATTAGTACACATAAATGGAAAGAGGGGAAATGTTTTTTAGAAATAGGCGAGTTTCAATCTAAAGTGCTTGAATTATCAACATGGCATGCACCGTTCAGGCTGTACACTGGTAGAGTCGAATTACTTTCGGAACATCTCCAGCGGACTACGCGAGCCTGTCTAGCGAGCCTAGTGGGCGTGTAGAGCCTGAGCAATGGGCTTAGCGATAGGTTCTGGGTTGAGATGACGTCAGCGGCTTGCTTCGTTAATTGGCTGCTTCGAGAATTGTGACTCGTTCCGAAGCTTCAAATACATATCAGCCAAAGATATTATGGAAATAATCCCCCTCTACGAACCTAATTCGTAACCGAAAATGCCACATGCTTTTCCCGTAATACTGCATGCCACAACAATACCATACAGTGCTGGGTACATTAAGAATGGATGGCGATAATTACAGGCAAAGTAAACAAGTAAAACACGTGAATGTGTGAGGCGCGCAGTGGCATAGTGTGAAGTACGTATTTTAGCCTGGTTCTCATTTGTGCCTGTTAGCCTTTTCTAGTGGTGTGGGGAAGGGAGGGGTATGCGCGGCACATGTTCACGTTTTTTTAAAACTTTTTATTTGGGTTGTATGTAAATTGTTGAATTTGAAACTATTATATTTATTAAGTGAACCATACCCTACTGATTTTTACAGTTATTTGGGTTGTCTTCCAGTAATGAAAAAAATTGTCGGAATTATAACAAGTACCGGGTGTTTCATAAATAATTGAGGGGTTACAAAAATGTATTGCAAGTAAACTATTGAACTTATTTTAATGAAATCAGTCCAGAACGATCGAGGAACGCAAACAGTTTGAGGGTGTATCAAATCACCGACATCACTCACAGTGTTTTGGTCCCCAGGATCACCGGACCTTACACCGTTTGACTTCTTCCTTGTGGGGTTTCCTCAAAGACAGGGTATTCGTCTCACCGATGCCGCGTATTATCGCAGCCCTAATGGAGCATATCAGTGCAGCGATAGACACTATCGGCAGACCCATGTTGACGCAAGTGTGACAAGAACTAGACTATCGTGTCGATGTGTGCCGTGTCACCCGTGGTGCACACATTGAACACTTGCAGGTGTAAAAAAACACTGAGTTCCTCCTTCGTTCTGGTCTGGTTTCATTAACGTAAGTTCAATCCTTTACTTGCAATAATTTTTTTGTAACCCTTCAATTATTTATAAAACACTCGGTATATACAAGGTGCATTCAATAAATAACCGGAAAAGTAGTATAAAAAATCTAAAACACGACCATGATTTTGATATATGTTTGTTATTTTGTGAAGGAATTTGTAAGCTATTCATAGCTGAGGCTGGCACACCTGACTCGCGCACGGGACGCTGGGAAACAGTTACAGAAGATGATGGCACCCTTACAGGAGTGCTCTAAGCTGGAGCAGCGAAGTAAGTGTCGAGATTTTTGTTAAGTGAAGGTGTGAAACCGATAGAAATTCGTCGCCGCATGACAGTGCAATACGGTGACAACTGTATGAGTCGATCACAAGTCTACGAGTGGGCTGAGAAGTTCAAACAGGGCTAACCAGTGCTGAAGATTCTCCGCGTCCAGGTCGTTCTGTCACTGCAGTCACGGAAGTGGAGAACTTGATACGGGAGAACCGGCGTATAGCTGTCAGTGAAATTGCTTCCCATATGGAAATAAATGTAGGATCAGCCCACCATATCAGTCATGACATACTGAGGTTCAGGAAAGTGTGTGCGAGTTGGGTTCCGAAACCGGAAATAAATGAGAGACGTGTTGATGTGAGCAGGGACCTTTTGCGCCGTTATGAAGCTGACGGTGAGGCATTTCTTCATCGTATTGTCACTGGAGATGAAAGTTGGGTTCAGTTCTGTGAACCAGAACGTAAGAGGACAACAATGGAATGGCGACATCCTTCGTCTCCCAGACCGGAGAAGGTGCGTGCTCAGGAGTGCCGGAAAGGTCATGTTAACTTTGTTTTGGGACCACAAGGGGCCAAATTCTTGAACATTACATGCCCAGAGGTTAAATGTAAACAGTACCACCTACTCCAACCTTTTGCGCGAAAAACTGAAACCAGCCATTCTGCAGAGACGACGTGGTCTGTTATCCTGTCCACTGGTGTGCTTTTGATCCATGAGTTGGTGTTTTAAGTCCACTTTATGCACAGTAAGGCTAAGCGGGACTGGACCTACAGTTTAAAGTGGGATCCGAACCACTTGTGCCTCCACCGGGTATCGAACCCGGGACCCTTTGATTACAAGGCAATGACGCTACCACTGTGCCATGGAGGAGGCCCTTTGATCCATGACAATGCGAGACCACACACTGCCAGTGTCACATTATCTACCATCGAGGACCTAAAGTTTGAGTGCTTACTCCACCCTCCATATTCGCCCGATCTCGCACCTTCCGATTTCCACACCTTTGGCCCACTTTAAGATTGACTAAGTGGATCGAGGTTCCAGTCAGCGGTGCTTGAGTGGTTATGCACACGTCCAAAAGATTTTTTCCTGTGGAATTAGTGTATTGAACGGGGGGGGGGGGACTATGTTGAAACATAGTACTGTACTTCTTTTGGTGCTTGTAATAAATATGTTACAATATATTTCCGGTTAAATATTAAATGAGCCTTGTATAATTGTATAACAACCTCTTGGTTTTTACCTTTGTCGTCTTATCGTAAGGTCTTTAAAATACAGTCATTTTAGTGAGCATTTTGTTGATTAACTGACTTAAGATTGTGAAGTATAAAATTAACAATCTAAGCTACTTTACCCAAGCTCGTATCTTGATAAGCAGAGCTCATGTTTTCAGAGGAAGCCCTGAAAGCTACCTTCAGTGAACGAAACTGCGAACCACTGAAACAAAGGAAGGGCGAGGTTACGGAGCAAAATCGCACGGCACAGAATGCGCCACCGTAAGAACCCATATCGGTCTCACAGCGCCTGCAGCAATAGTTAAACCGCACTGACTTCGCTCGATGCTCCATTCGGTTTTCGGGACGAACGCAAACTTCTACCGGTAACAACCCGCAATATCGTACCAACCGCTTGCGATGCACACCAAGTTTTAAGTTGTTGTTTTTCGTCCCCTAAAAACTTAACGCGATTTGGCAGCTGCGTACTCCCGGTAGCCAAGCCCCGTGGATTAAAGAGCAGTTCTGCTCATCCTTTGATCTTGGCGGCAGAGCAGTGCATTTGCCAATAACCAAAGGGAGAAATGAACCCGCATCCTATCCCCCCATCATCCCCTTCCGTGCTGTTATCGGCTTTTCCACCGCCGGCACAAAGGAGGAATTTGGTGCACATTAATTTTGCACCAGCAGGTCCGCCTGAACAACAAACGCGGTACAGATACATACCTCCTACAAAGGTACAGCCCAGTGTTGTTTTACTATGAGTTTTCTTTTGTAGTTTTGCCTCTCCATAAACGCGATAATGCCCCTTCAGAGCTCTTTTCATTTCAAATTACAGCCCTGCGTTTTCTATCTCCGAAAGAGACAATACGTGACTTTCCCACGCAGTGCTTATGCCAATCAATGTTAATTCCTTCAGGTAGATTCTAGAAATATATTCCTACTTCAGCCTAGGGTTATAAAGGACTCAAGCTTTACCAACGAGGAATTGACAAAGTTGACTTTCATTTTCCTAGTGCTAATCTGACTCTTGCCTTCATAAATTATTCTGATAACGTTGGAAAGTGATACTCGTTAAGGGTAAATTATGAAATCTTGTCCATTCGTCTTCATCTTCACACACACACACACATACACGCACGAGGCGTTCTGAAGTATTTATGTCTTCAAGAAAATTAATAAAGAAAGACAAGAAGAGGAAAATTCCATTATTTGCATGATCTACAGGACGAAAACTCATTTTTGAAAAAAGTGAAATCCTAATAATAAGATTTTAACGGATAACCGAAAAATGATTCTCTGTCTTTAGTCTCAAATCGTACACATAAAGACTGGTTTAACACGCCAATCTTTCCCGAAGATATTAATGGAAAAGAAATATTACGTTCTTCTTAAACTGACACCCAGAAGTAACTAATTGTGCCTTCAAGGTATTAATTATTTTATTCCCTCCTTTTGTACTGCAGTTTAAGCAAGTCTATATCGAGTAGGTTATACCCTAAATTACGGAAAGAAGTCACAATTATTCCAAACTTCTAAAACAAGCTGTATCTAATATTCAAGTGTCAAATTTTAGATCGATATCAATATTTTTAGTAAGCTATTTCAGTATATTGTTTTTAAATTACTATATTTTAATTTTAAAAATAAGTTTAGTATTCAATAATATCGGTTTAATCCTGGAAGATAAATCTGTTTTACTGAATGACATTTCGCAGGTCTTCTGCAAAGTAGACGAACTAGATGTTATTTCTTTAGACTTGGCTAAAGCCTTCGATTCTGCGAATTGCAAGATTTGGATACTAGAATTGGTAATTGTGGTGCGTATTAAATTATTGTAAATTGTTTTATCAAGAAAGGTGTACCACAAGGATCTCAGTCGGGCTTTCTTTTATTTACTTCATTCTTGAACGATATGGCAGATCAGTATTCAAAATGCCTTTCTTATGCTGATGATCTTAAGCTGTGTTCAGAGATCAAGATCGTTAAAAACTATAAAACGATTTACATGCAATAAAGAAATAGTTGGATGATAATGATCTTCCAATCAACGTATCTAGATCAGTTGGAATGACCTTCTCACGCAAGAAACAGTACGGTCTTTATATGTATATACGATCGATAATAGACTGAGTCGAGCGTACTGTAGGTAGTAATTCGTGGAAAGGAGCGCACCTGGGTTATAGAAAAATTTTGATTTTAATTTTTGATACAAGGCAGTTTTAACACATTTCTTCGACGTTCGATACACGTATCTGTCAATCTGATGAGAATTTTGTGGTGGCATCCCTGGGGTTACATGAAGACCGAGGATCAAAAGGAAGAGGTACGTACAATAAAGGGTATCGGCCTTCTGTGAAATTTTAAACCGTCATTATTCCTTCCATATCTGTTTCTCTGTGCTCTGACGGAGTTCTCCGCATATAGATTAACTTTTTGTGTAAGTGGATGACTAGAAAGCTCCTTCCACACAGAAAGAGCAGAAATAAGTTCAGGTGTCCATGTGTTATGCTGCATGGACACCCAAAGAGAAGACAAACGTTAGCATCAAAGAAAGCATACGCAAAGCGTTCAGAAATAACAGCCATTGATCTTAAACCCAAAAGGGGCTGGTTTTTATCTAAGTGCGAGAATACATATAACCGCACACCTTTACCTTTGAAATAGCACAACTGCTTGGTCGGCTGGCTTGAAATTTTCAACGCGTGGATGAAATATGATACTGCTATGTTGTTACCGCACCTCGTACCTATACGGGTGGATAATTCTTATTCGGTTTAATGAGCAGGTACAGGAATTACAGAACTTTGATGCTGGAGTTAAAAGAGTTATAACACTCACGTGATGGACGGGGCGGGGTGCGTTGAAAAAGGATCCCCTGTGTGGTCCATGCATGAAAGAGACAGGTGTTCGATTGTGGTCACAAACGAAACCTGAATCCTTCTGGAATGTGAAGTTTTGATGGTTTCTTTTTCCGTCGCGGTCGAGGGTCGTTAATAACACGGCAGTCAAAGGAACGCGCCATGTAGTTAATATTGATTTTGTCGCTTCTGTATTGGGAACTGCATAATTTGTCCTCTGTGGTCATTCATTCGTGAGGTCTAATGCAGAAGAACTAGCAAATGTTGCTATCGAATTTCTATTTTCCTAACAGTTGGCACAGTTTAATAACCATCCCAACATTTTTTGTGGAATTTAAAAACAAATACTTAAAAGGATTCATTGAATTGGTGTTTTAAGTCCACTTTATGCAAAGTAAGGCTAATCGGGACTGGACCTACAGTTTAATGTGGGATCCGAACCACTATGTGCCTCCACCGGGTATGGAACCCGGGACCCCTTGATTACAAGGCGACGACACTACCACTGCGCGATCGGAGAGGCCTTTGAAAGGAATTGCTAGAAATCATAAAGACGTTACCTGAAACACACAAAATATCAGAGCTAAAACTATTCTTAGCAATTAACACTTTGAACTACTCGTAGAAATCTCTGTCGCATCTAGTGTGGCAAACGTATTTTTCAAAGTAGCTTTAAAATCCCCTAATAACGAATCATGTCGTTCGTCTTTCTTTAATGTAAGTCGAAATCAGTTTTCCAAGATATCTGGCTATACTAAGAGTTTCGATACAACATATTTCTGTTTGTAGCAAAGCTTGGCAAAGCTCAGATATGCTAATCGGTACTGGACCAGTGTGCAATGCGTCTCGGATCACCTTCATCACAAGGCAGCAACGTTAGCCAGTACTATATCGGGGATGCTTTTTCAATTTGTAAGGGGTGTCTCAGAAATATTTTCGTTTTAAAACTATTAAAATAAATACTTAATTTTTTTGTATGAAGATAAATTTATTACCAAAAGAAAGCTTAAACACTAAATTCTTATTCGTGAAAAAGAGTATTGGAGAAATCACCGTTCATGTTTTCACATTCAATTATTCTCGAACTTGCTGCACGCAGTCTTAACGAATGGCGAGGATCCTCACTAACAGACTGGCACACACGGTCAACGTTTCTCTTCGATCTTGATCACCTTGGACGTCACGGCGGTTTACTCGTCATAGTGCTTCCAGTGTTTTCAAACTTTCTCACCCAATATTTAATTACATTTGCGCTTGGGACGTCTCTCATTCCTGCCAGGGTATAAGGATGCCGGTACAAACGACGCACAACAACATAAGAATCATTATTTTTATAAAACACACGAAAACAAAAAGCACATTACTGCCCCGTAAAGCGCTCCATGGCAACTAAATATTAACAATGTTGCCTAGCGTTTGCGATCTATCTCATTTCTCCGTAATGTGCCCCAGAGGGAGGATTCAAAAACGAAAATATTTCTGAGACACCCCTTGTAATTTGGAACACCAGCAACAGACAAGGAATAAGCTTTTCCGTCCACCATCCTGAAACCTGCAAAGAGATTTCGGTTCTGCTTATGCGGCTATCGACCATCTTATATGGCAAGGTGTATAGTATCTCCAAGAATTTTAAGTTCAATAGCTCTGAATTTATTGCAGTAATAGTAGTCACCAAATTGGTAACTTGCCTATTTTCCGCTATCACAGTCTATACCAATTTCTGCCCAAATAACGTCCTAAAATTCCTACAAATGTCCTTCCCCAAGCTCCAAAACTGTAGTATATGCATAGAAATGCTTATATCGTTACTGATATCACCATTTCTATGGTTATTCGTGTTCTAGACTTCAAGATTGGAACGTAATTTCATGGAATCAGAATCCACGATCTCCACATGTATTTTGTTCAGGAAGACACTGAATATGCGCGCATTCCCAAAGTTAATTCTGTGATTTTTGAAGAAATTTAACAGAAATAACTTAAATACCGAGTTGAAAAAACATTCAATTGTGTTAAGCGGTAGAGCTGACCTTAAAACAAATACCGAATTTCAGTACCTTTACAGATATGCTAAGAATATAAAGATTTTCATGTTTTGCAATTATATTTCAATACGCGTGAATACGTATCAGTACTCATTCAGAAATTATTTTGATTGTTTACAATTCATATAACAAAATGCACTGTAATGATTCATGTACAATTGGTAATGTATTTCTAATATTGTTGTTGTAATGTACTTGTATTGTTGTTATTTAGCTTTGATTTTCCTGTTGACTAATCGTGACGATGAGGATGAGTGATGAACTTGATGAAGGGATACTCACAATAAACACCCACCATGTCCAGGCCCGGATTTGAACCCGGGAACTCGAAAGTAAACCACTTAACGCACTCCTCCATGTACACGGCAGTTATAATGTAATGCAGCATATGTTACGTGTTTGCTGAGTTCAAAATATTTTCACTTAAAAATGAAAATTACTGAATTTTAATTACTAATGAAGAACAAACAACTCAAAATTAATTTTTAAAAATAATTATAGAGTAAAAATCATAACACTAAACTATAAAAATGCTCTTGCCGATTATTGATTCAATAAAAATATTTCTATGCAAAAATTTTCACCGAGAGAACGAACATATGATTTACTAATTCGGCATATGGTTAAATAAGTATATATATTTATGTAGAGTTTACACAGTAAGATTTACGTATATTTTGGAAACTGTTCGAATTCCGTATCACTGTTTATTTTCTGGACACACTATAAATAAATGCATTCTAGCGTAAACCCCAATAGTAACGTCCATTAACGTAGATTTTCTGCAAACGAAAATATCATAACAGGTTCTAATCGTTTGCTCACGATTGTGTACAATTGACATAAAACTAGCACGAATTTCAGTATAGGAAACAACTTTTCATTTGCAGGTTTGATTGGTTAATGAACCCCATAGTAGCCCACTTCGAAGCATGTAGGGATAATGAAGAGTATTTACAATGTGAAAACTCTTGATGATGGTACACAAATTATTCATCTGTGTGCAATAGAAGTATATTTCGCTGTAGGTACATTGAACATAAGTTTTCAAATCCTGATGAGTACGCAGACATTTACATTTGAAGTGCAAATTGGCCCTTAACATCAGCTGTTTTCTTCCAAGTAATGAATAATATGCAACATTCACATTTTGCATTTTCGTTTATTTTATGTCGATTTTGCAGCTCCCTAGGTCAATTATGACAACGTTAATGGAAGAAGAAATGATGAAATCAATGAGTCGGTTTCGGTGGTGGCTGAATGGTCAACGTAACGATCTGCGAAGATAGAGGATCAGTTATGGATAAATCATTGTGTTTGCCTCATCGTCTTTTTCATCTATTTTATCATTCATATTACTCATTAGGAAAAAAAAATTTCTTACATTGTCCAAGTGGTCAGCGTAAACCATAGGATCCAGATTTGAACCCTGAGTAAAGCATGGGTGTATCGTTGTGCTTGTCTCATCGTCCATTTATTCAGTCCATTCATTTTCACCGCGGTGGAGGCACATAGTGGTTCGGATCCCACTTTAAACTGTAGGTCCAGTCCCGATTAGCCTCACTGTGCATAAAGTGGACTTAAAACAACAAATCAATCCAATAAATCCAAATCATCTTCACCGATAAAATTAACCAAATAGATAGAGAAGTGACGTAATAAAACGACCGAAGGAGAAATATAACAAGATAGAAACGTTGTCCGCTAGGCAACGGATGACATATGCATCTATTCCGTATATAGATGGTATTGGTATATCGGAATAAATAGCAAAGTAAAGGAATTTTGGTTTATATTGTAGCTTATTGAATCTAGGATACTGTCTCGTGTAGATTTTACATTCTGTTTCATGGTTGGTCCTTTTTGCTAGAGTTGACGAGCTGTATCCTTGGGTGAACACTGGCCAAGCTCGCCTGCACAGTACCAAGGCGAGGAGCTTATCCACCACACGCCGCTCTCCTTGCGTTTTGTCCTTGCTGTCGAGCACCCAAACGACGAGTAAGTGGCAACTATTATACAGAAATCTCCTTCCACCTCCCTCTACGCGGGGTAGTCAAGGTCAACGCTAGTACCTTGCGCTATCCACTAAACCAAGGAAACCATGTACAGCAGTGATATTCAACGTTTTTTTTCCCTATAACGGACCATTTTCAAATTCTATAAGGGACTAAGGGGACGCGCTGTTCCAGACACGTTCACAGAGGAAGTGGCAGCTTTACAAATAATTATATCGTTTCTGTTGTTCAACATACCGGGTGTTTCAGAAATAATTGAGGAGTTACAATAATTTATTGCAAGTAAAGTATTGAACTTACGTTAATGAAACGAGTCCAGAACGAACGAGGAACGCAAACATTTTTTTTTTTACATACACAAATGTTCAATGTGTGCACCACGGGTGGTACGGCGCACATCAACACGATAGTCTACTTCTTGCAACACTCGGATCAACATGGTTCTGTCGATAGTGCGATGATAAGCTCCCTTAGGTCTGTGATATCACGCGGCATCGGTGTGACAAGCACTCTGTCTCTGATGAAACCCCACAAAAAAGAAGTCACACGGTGTAAGGTTCCGTGATCTTGAGGATCGAAACATTGCACGAAACACTGTGAGTGATGTGGGTGATTTGAGTGTAGCCTAGCGGCAGGAATATGAACTCTCAGCTTAACAAAACATACACGCACAAACTGTCTGCGTTCCTTGATCATTCTGGACTGGTTTCATTACCGTAGGTTCATAGTTTAATTGCAATACATTTTTGTAACCCATCAATTATTTCTGAAACACCTGGTATATTCATTCACTATACTCTTATAAAACAAACAAACCGGAATGGGTAATTAGCTATTGCAGAGAACACTGACAAGTTCTGAATTGAGGTTAGACACTTCAACGCAACTAATAAGCATAATGAGAGGACTGTGATTGTTTTTTCTTCACAAGCGTGTCAATATTCGTCTTTAAAGTTGGATGATGCTACTCGCAGACAGTTTTCAAGTTATGTATCGGTCAGTCGATTTCTCAACTTCGATTTCATACTTTTAATTTTGGAAAGGAGCTGTTTAGACGTGGGTGGTAACGAATAAAGATGCGAGTTCATTCACTGTGAGGGATGGCAGCCACCACCACGATGACTCAGCGATCACTGCAGTATAATGTAGCCATATCTAATCATTCCGTTTCAGTCACTGGATCGCACTGCCTTCGTTTATTGCATTAAAGGCTTTAGTGGGCCGCTAAAATCGTTTCATACACAAGGTATTGGGTAAGAAGGGACAAGTCTTATGTCATTCTTAGCATAGCAGGAAATAGAGAAAGGAATGCGGAATAAGTAATCAGGCAAAGGTTAGGTTATTGGCGTGAGAGGCGTATGTGGAATGAGCGTTAGAATTATGAGGGAGCGAGGATATGAGACAGAGTAAAGATCGCGGATGGTGTGAGAGAATGAAAGTGGGGGACGATTATTGGACAATGGTGGGTGAACAGAGTGAATTCTGACAGGGAGGTCAGACATGTGGCAATTGAGAGGACAAGTGTGAAAATAGCCTTCATCGAATTGTGAGGCAAGTAATATTCTTTTGTAGACAAATCCATATCGGTTCAGTCATGGAGAGGACAGAAATCCAATTATTGTACATGCAAGTTTCTTTGCCATAACTTTGAATGTAACCCCTCTTGCATATATCACATTTAGGCCAAGCGAGTGATAACCATATGAAAGATGAATAACTACATCACCCGATACAATCAATAGGTTTCTAGTTCGAGCCCAACGCAGTATTAACATTGCGTTACGAAATAAAGCCAGTGGGACAGACGTGGCTCGCGGGTTAAAAACCATTGATGTACCGTATAATACATACTTCTAACATCTGTTACTCCTTCTCGCGCATCAACCCTCCACTATCATTAAAACCTTCTGGATTTTTAAGAAGGAAAGAATGATGCTTTCACTATCTCCGTGCTACTCCGCCAATTTACATAATTTCCCCCAAGAACAAGTGTACAAAGAAATGAGGTTCCCTTCTTTCATGGGGTATTTTATCCCGGTCCACGCCCTTCGCACAATCTGAACGACGTCGAGAATATAAACACATAAAAGCATAGGGGAAGATCTTAAATTTCCCACTGGACCCTATTTACAGTGCATTACATGATTGCTTACATAGGTCGTTTCTTGGAACAGGGTGTCTTCATAAAACCACAAAGTAGCAGGGTCGTAGGGTTCCAAGTAGGGGGGGATGCTGTGGAAACCGCAGTCGGCTGTCTCAAAGTGAAAGAATTTTCCCCCGTACATTATTTTGCATCTCGTCACATAAATCAAGCGTGTATAATTAAGAACCCAGGTTCCAACCTAATACCACTATTAAGTTTAAAATTGGAAGCAGGACACGTATTTAATGAACGATATTAGTTCTGGGACTTCGTTGTTCGGTTTTGTTGTTCCCTCGTACCGTGTTACTTGCTTGGAGCCGAATGAAAGTTTTACGCGTCTTTAGAGAAGGGGCGAGGTTCGAATCCCACCGGGACCAATGATAGGATGAGGTTATTTATGGTGGAAGCAGAGAGCCTGGTAAATAGTTAAAATCTATTTGGTAACGGCGTTGACATGAGAAAGGATGTACACTCTGCTATCTGATTGTATTTTCATCGTCTTAAAATTGATCTTCGAATGAATGAAGTGTTGTTTTCCGTTTTTAGAAATTGCTTTTGTCTATAAAAAGTCACAAATATATACAGAGTGTTCAATTTAAAACAGGACTCATGGTAGAAACAGCATGATAGTAAATATTATAATATATTCTATATTAGTAAAATATTCCCTACCTTCTCCATCAAGCACTTTCTCAACGGAAGAATATAAGAATCGGGTTATCACCAAAAACTAAATATGCACACAATTATGTACTAGTCAATGTGCGGTCTTGTTTTAAATGGAACGCACTGTACTATCACCATTATTCTTTCGAAGTACGTCGCCAGGAGTCCCGGGTTCGTATCGCTGCTTGAGCATAGGCGTTATTTGTGAGTCTCGTCGTCCATTGCATCACATCATCTCACATCCTCAACCTCTCGGTTAGCCAAAACTGGAAGAAAAGCGAAATAAAATAAGAAACAAATGAAATAATTCACGCGGAAGAAGGACCACACCTCTCTAGCGCGGATGGAATCGACACGAGACGAGTCTCGCCTTTGGTACAAAACTTACAAAACTGAAAATCACCCAAATAATAACTTAATACCGCAACCAGTGGCGTTTCCAGTATTTTTTTAAATAAGTTGAGCTGTATAAGGCTATGAGACACTATTAATTAGTCAGTCTAATATTTTGCCAGGTATATAAATGTCTCCAAGGACTTTCCCACATGTCGCCACTGACCGGAACATGTAGATCTCTGAATTTTCCCAATTTTGGATTTTGGGTTTTGAATGTGACGAAAATAAGATCAGTGCGAAATAGTCACGTTGACATCAGAAAAGTTCTACTCATCTGGTGTTCAACAAAGAAATTGCTGAGAGGAATATGGATAAGCCGTTATGTGCTTATGTGGAAGATAATATTTTGAAGATCAAGATATATCTTTTTTGACTGGGGGCCAGGCACAGTACTTGCCACCATGATCTTGCCAGATATATTTCACGAAAGGTGAGACAGGTCAACACTAAAATTTAAATAATGTAGATTTAAATTATTATTGTGTTTGCTGAAACGTAGGCCTAGATGTTTCTGCTACTTTAGCCCATGCAAGGTAAAGTTAGCAAATCTAATTGTTAGCGATCTCGTTTTTGATGCGAGCAATCCCGTTCGATCCCCGTTGGGAGATCCAAAGTTTTGGTGTTATCCCATCATCGGAAAGACTTGAAAGCAGTGATAGCGGATCCTGGCATAGAAAGCTAGAAAACAGCGGCGATGGGACTCGATGAGCTGACGCCGGCCCCCGTGCCGGAGTGGTTAGCAGATCGTGCTACAACGCCAGAGGGCCTGGGTTCGAATCGTGGTCTGAACGTTTGGGAGCGTCCACTAATCAATTTCATCATATCATCACCCATCCCCATCTTCGCAAATTAGCCAAAAGTAGCACATAAAGCGAAGTAAAATAAAACAAATCAATAAAATAGATGAGCTGACAGCGCGTTACCGAAGAAACTTCCCTTGACAGGCCTTTGACCTCATAAGGCTGTTGAGCCAAGAATATAAATTATTTGGATCTACCGGTTTTTTTCATGGGAATCGAGCAATAGATAACGAGTGAATCGACATCACGCTACCTATCGATATTTTAGGAACTGTTGAAAGTATAAATATCAAACTTGGTTCAAATACAAATCTGCAGTGACAACGTAATTTAAGGTTGATGCATTAAATGGTCCATGCCAATTAACAAACAAGATAGCGCTCCCTATCGGCAACTTAGAAGATCCTGGAGCTACCAAGACAAAGGTTGGTGGGCCTGAAGGCGTTACAAAACTTAATATAACGATCCATAAGTCAGTTTGGATTGGTCAGATTACGGGCCCTAAAATCCAGCTGGTTTTACTCTTACACTTCCAGTGAAATGAATCGAGAAGGGTACATTGAATCTACATTTGAACAGATTGAGTCGAATGGTGGGGGGAGGACATCCCCTAAGCACAGAGGGCGTAATGACCCCAAGCGTTTCCCAATGAATTACTCTACCAGTTCCATTCCTTCAACAATAACATGGATTTGCCCCTTCGCATCTGTATCTCACCCTCCCACCCTCACCACGTTCGACAAGCGAAACAATTTCCAATTCGCTCTGGCAGACCGTAGTTTTAATGCGGGCATCACTCGACTGGGGAGGCATCTGGTGAGTCGGCAGCGAAATCTCCCAGATTTATCACGGAAAATATAATCCCGCTTAATCCTTAGATTTCTATCCTATTGGCAGCGGGATCGGCTGCAACCCTGGAGGATGAGAGGGTGGGGGTTGGGGGAATCTGGATGACCCTTTCCCTCCACTGCGATCTGGCTCAGTATGGAAAGACGCGAAAACTGGCCCATGAGTCACGGGTTTGCTTTGTTTGAATGTTTGTCGTGGGCACCTATATTGTCTGATGCGCTGCCGAAGGAGGGGGTAGAGGGCAATATGATTCTGATTAATGAGAAAACTTGTTCCGTGGGGATTGCGTCGATATCCTAAGCGTCCTTAAGTACCCTTCAGAAGTCCACCAATAAAGATGAGGTATTGTGGTCGAAACAGGTTAAGTTCGCGATTTGTTATACCTAGGTAAAGATCTGAAGCTACTACGAATATAACAAGAAGGAAATTTCTTGGTTGTAATCGCGGCTGTTGCCGATGTTAGTCCGCCCTCTAAATAGTAGATGAAAGAATACATTGATATATGTTCAAAATTTGCAATATTATCTCTTACATATATGTTGCAACGAGCGAACATAATGAATTCAGTCGACTGTAGTTTCTGGAATATAAGTAGAAACTTAATATAATAATAATCAAGAACCATTGTTAAAATACGTACTACACGCGCATATGGTCAATGACACGAACGAAAACTGGTTAAATGCCGTCACAAATAGCACATAGGAGTACTAGTGAGTTAGCAGTGAGTTATTACTTTACGTCGCTTTTTCGCCTCTTTAAAACAATCGTGGGGGAAGGATGATTAGATGAAATTGACGAAGAAATACCCAAGCTTAGGCCAGAGTTCGAACCAGGAACATTGGTGTGCGTTTACAGTAGATCAGTGAACGCTGTAACAATGGGCACCTTACTTTCCGAACAACCCTGACACGTAGGAGCTTCTGCGGTGGTGAAAGTGTGAAAGATTCGCCTTCGGGTAGTTTTCTGAGCTTCCGGAAAAGGGAAAAGAAGAGCGTTCCTCAAAACCTCTGATCCAATTTTCGAGCAATTCTCGGTGAATGTTCTTTATCGCCGTATCCAGTTTGCTTTCTTTGATCTCCCGATGGGATAATATCCTTCCTCCAGGATCAGCATCATCCCCCCTCCCCCTCCGTTGTTCCTCTTTGTTAGCCGTCCCCGTGATGAGATCTCCCGAGACGCGTTGTAATTCTGCTCCTTGCTATTTTGCCTGGATGCTTTATGCGGGGTGAGGGGAGAGAGAGGGAGGTCTTCCCCCGCAAATAGCTGTGAGAATTGTCAGTGCGCTTGTACTCGCTTGAGTTCCACAATTCCTCTGCCGTGACGCGACAATGAAAATCCATGTTTCTCGCGGGGAATGTTTGCAGCGGGACTATGAGGAAGTTTGGAAGGAATTGGATGATGGATGACTTGTGCGTTACCTGGGATACCTTCAGTGTCAGCGTTCTTGTCTTGTCTTTTATTTATTTATTTTGTATTGCAAGACCTATAGGCTGCTTTCAGATCGAAGCGACACGTGAGTTTCACACAGAACTAACAAAGGACAAGCGTCACTGGTCCGTCTGGTGTGTGTGCAGTGGCGACGCGTGCGGATCGCATACGATTGTTCACAATAATGTTTTTGTACTGAATGCTGATTTACTCCTTTCCCTTGTAACTTCATCTTCAATTGAAAAAGTGAGAATAACAGTTCAATTTATTTTCAACAATTTTCCTCCAAATTCACGCTATATTTGAAGTAATACAAGAAGGTTCTAGGGGAAATTGACCCTCTCCTCGTTAAAATCCGCCAAGTTTAGCGAATTCTCGCTAAAGTTTGCAACTATGTAGCACAGACATTTTCGAGTCCCCCTAGACGTGCTTTGTATATGCTGCACTCTGGTGCCGAATGTAAGAAGCATTTCCGTTTGCATCAGTGTTCGCACAGCGAAGTGAACATATTCGGGGTATTATGGCCAACAGCCCCTTAGCTGTCAGCTCTATGCAACACACACAGCAATTGTGTTCAACGACCTACGTGGAACACCGTGGGAGTCAGTGTTACCAACTATCTAGAGACGTTATCAAACGTGAAAGAGGTAGTGTCAGAGTAAATTGTGTGTGTATATACTAGTACATCAGACATAGTATTTTTTCGAATAAATATACGTATGTGTGTGTGAATTTAATATATACGTAATTTAAGGCATATACATGAGTGTTCATGTGCTCATGCGAACATTATCAGGCGACGCGCCTGTGTGTGTGAATAAAATACCTAAAGAGGTCGGCAATTGATGAAGGAATCTTACGTGGTACGATGAAGGATAAAGCTTGATTAGGTCCACACAATGCTCAAAGAGGCTAATGGTGAAGACGTGTAGTTCCAAAGTTGGTGATTTGATTTGATTTTTGTTATTTACTGTCGCTTTTCTACCACTTTTGGTTAATCGCGACCAATAAAGATGAGCGATGATATGATGAAATTGATGAAGGGACAATCACAAAGAACACCCAGGTCGGGATTAGAACGCGGGACCACTGTTGTTCCAGCGCGTTGTGGTAACCAGGGACTGCAGTTGAAACCTACTTTCAGTTTCAGTTTCAGTTCGGCTCGGAATGAAACATTGCAGTTCACTTTCAGTTCTCGAACTGAAGCTGGAATGAAACCGGAGTATATATGTCCGAACCGTAACTAGAATGATCTGAGGTTGTACTTCTAGTTCGGCCCGGAATGAAACCCTTCTGTTCATTTTTAGTTCTCGAACTAAAATTGGAACGAAACCGGAGTATATCTACCCGAACTGTAATTGGATGGTCTGAACTTTCACTTCCGGTTTGGCCCGGAATGAAAGTTTTCAGTTCAGTTTCAGTTCTCGAACTTAAACCGTTTCCAGACCCAAATGTTAAGGATCTGGGCGCGTTTTGCTATGTTTGAGATCGAGAAAAATACTGAGTAACTTTTACATTTTCTTCATTTAAGAACTGTATCTCACATTGTACTGACAATTGTACTTTTTTGTAATTATCTGTGAAATGAAAACGAAAAGTTTATATGAATCCGCCGCGTCACTTTTACCTCAGTTGATTCAGTTCAAAATGGCATCAAACAATGGGATGACAATTAACTGTGGAAAAAGTTACGTATCTTCATTACAGTAACCAAATTGTAGTTAATCAAACATACATTTCTGAAAGTACCGTATGACATCACAGCACAATAACCAAATTGTAGTTAATAAAACAGATACAATTCTATGTGAGCTGTGGCTAGCTTCATAAGTGTGTCCATTTTTGGCGCAAAACTACATCAATAAGATTAATACGCATTAGATTTTCCTATGGTTTGGTTTTCTGAATTCCTGAAAATAGAAAATTAAGATAGTTGAAACTGTTAATTTATGAAAAACGCAATAAGCATCTATCCTCGATGGATATTTTCGCACCTACAAATAACCATGCATTAAAGAAAAAGCACTTAAAAATATGCTACACAAACTTTGGTTGATTGTAAATGATACATGTCATAATTTTGTAGTACGAGTTCCTCCTCCTCGTATGTAACATAGTATTTGCACTTTAACAGCTATTATTTAAATTTTGAATAAAAAAGGAAATTAGGTCATACATAAATCTTACAATGTTAATCTTTTAAATGTCTTTCCAAACGAGAATTATGAAAAACGACAGCAAACATGTGAGCATGAAAGACAATGACTATTCACCTTCCTTCTCGACGAACTCGTAAACACTACTGCAGCTAATAGAGGAACTGAAAGAATTTTCATCTTGGTTTAAGGCTGGCAAGTGCTGATCAGAACGCTTTTGGAATAAAGCATTCGTCCGCAAGACCATGAGATCATCAAGTGTTGGAGAGGAAAGGTTGTACCTCAAATCTGACATTACAAACTTCACACTTGAGAACAACCGCTCCACGCTTACCTGGGTGGCTGGTGCAGCCAAAACCACCGGTGTCGGGGAAAATGCGCCCGGGAAAAAGTGCGCTCTCGCAATAAAAGTGGGAAAAATGAACCCTCCCAAGAGTAACCACAATGAAAAGTGGGGAAAATGCGCATTGCACTTGCCTTCCCCAGTTACCCTTTGAAAGAAAATGTATTGTGTTTTAAGCCGACAGTGTGTCGATCAAACTTCTTTCGTGACCGCAGAACCAATAACCACCACTCTTGGACAATGCCGATATGAGAATTGTTTCTTGAATTGCGCTGCAGCTGTGGTGAAAAACACGATTCCAATGTGGATTTGATTAATATCTTGTATGAACAGGGTTATTTATAGTACCTGGATTTAAACAGTTTGATGGCATTGCAGTCGGGTAGGAGGCCACGTGATTGGTTGGGAACGGGAATGCAATGCGCTGTAAGGCACTGTTGGAAAATACATACTTCCTGTTCCCTTCCTACAGGTGGTGACGCAACAGAAACTGGACCGGACGTACGTAGTGACTAGTGAGTCACCTACTGACTATTTGAATCAACAATGTTATTTTTTTATGTTGTAACAATATTCCATTTTTTTTTGTTATAATTGAAATCTGGGCTATAAAATATGAAAAATGACACCAAACACGACCAAGATATACGAATTACAAACATATTGCCACTCAGAAGTAATAACTACGTATCCATATTATTATGTAGCGTATTGGAAGCAATGAGTTCGTGTTTGGTGTCATTTTCACACTTATTTCATACAATTTTTAGGTATATAAAATATTGAGAATTCAGGGGGTACACAGAAATATTCAATTATGTCAAGGGGGACTCTCAGGCAAAAAAATTGAGAAACATTGCTTTAATGGCATTTCAGATCTTATCTATTTCCAAATATTCGGATCTGGCAGCCCCCAAAATACCAAATTGTTCACTACGAAGTTTTATTCCGAAACAAAACTTAAACTGAAAGTACACGGAGGGTTATGGTGCACCGGAATGTAGCGAAACATTTCAGTTCAGGTTCGAGTGCGAACTATAAGTCGAACTGGAGCATGTTTCAGTTCGAGTTCAAATTCGGTTCGCAGTCCCTGGTGGTAACCACTCAGCAGTTTAAGGTTGGATCCGAACCACTGTGCGCCGGCCCCCATGGCGGAGTGGTTAGCACATTGCGCTACGACGCCAAGGGTCCCGTGTTCGAATTCTGACCTAGGGGCATGGATGTTTGTGAGTGTCCATTCATCAATTTCATCATATCATCACTCATCTCCATCCTCGCAAATTAGCCAACAGTAGTACAAAAAGCGAAGTAAAATTAAGCAAATCAATCAATCAATCTAACCACTGTGCACTCTGACTCGACAGAGAATTGATTTGATTTGATTTGTTGCTTAAGTCCACTTTAAGCATAAATAGGCTAATCTTAACTGAACTTACAATTTAAAGTGGTATCCGAACTACTATGCCATGTGCCTCCACCGCGTATCGAATCCGGGACCCTTGATTACAAGGCGACTACGTTACCACTACGTCATCGGGGAGGCCACCGAGAACTGAATTTTGGACTCTGGTTACAAGGCAACAGTATCCGCCAGTATACTATCGGTGAAGACTCGTAGCAGAAAGGCAAACCTGGGAGGTGAAGTAATGAACGAGTTGAAATCATAGGACACGAACTGCAACAAGAAACCTCGCTCATGGATCCACACAGAAACGTCCTTTTTCCTGAGAAAGCAAGGCCAGTATGGTTATGGGGTAAATAATTTCTAGGGTTAATCATGTGCGTGATTGCGTGCGAAGCATCTACGATTCTAATTGCAATTCGTCCCCCACTCCCTCTCCAGTGCGCGTTGTGTCCGGTGAATTGTGAAACACTTGAAGCGTTTGCTTAATTAGTAATTGGTCTGTTGGAAAATAACCATTAACCCTGCGAGCACTGGGGACATGAAATTCGTAATTACTTCATCAAAGGGCCCCAGGAAGTCGTTACGATGCTTCGGGATAGCCGCAGTGTCGAGTTCGGTCCCGTCCGACAAGGTGTAACTGTTTATTCCCATTAGCGGACACGGTGGGCTTGGTGTTGGGAGGTTGTTCACAAGAGGACAGCACCGTTGACCGCAACGAGCAAACGGTTCGTTAAAAAAGGGTTTAAATGTCAAATTAACTGCGCATATCCCGGGAGGGGCTATTATCGATCGTTTATCATAGAGTGCTGCTTGTGTCCGTGCATTGTGACCGAATGTCGCTCAGTTGTTGCGCTTTCTGAAACTCATTCGATAGATTGTTGTATTTTTTTTGGATGAAGAGGGATCGTCATGGCTTCATTCTTGGCCAGAAGAACTGGGTAGAGTCCAGCACAGTTAATTCTGCCGTGCGATGCGCGAAACAACTAAAGAAGCAGTGTTGCTAATGGAGCAGATAGAAAAATCGCTGCAGTGCTCCGATGCACAGCTGTTACGTACAACAATAAAATTAGAGAATTCAGGTCTCTCTAACGTTGAGTTTTAAACGTCATGCATTATACCAGGACTAGGATTAATATACACTAACAAGTGGCTTTGTATGTAGCTACATACATATGAACTAAAAATTCGCAAAATATGAACTAACACATAAGTAAAATTACCAAAAATGCTGCAAAGAAGACTTCTTCATACGAATCCTTATTTGAGTGATTTCAAACAAAATAAAAAAAATATATACGTATATATTATTTTTCATTGCATTAATGCACTGGTGGCGTTCTAACTTTTCACTCCCAAAAACCGTATACACTGGTATGGAACTGCAACGGCAGATAATAATATGCCAACGTGTTAAACCGCTACAATTGCACCATAACACTCCTCCTCAAACAGTATTATTATTTCCTCTCTGAAATCTGCGACAGTCGGTTGCCTTTGTTGTACATTTACAAAGGATGCCGGCTTCGACAACAATGACAAGTACATATACTGCCACTAGACGATAAGCTGCGCGGCTTTTTCTTTTGTTATGAACCAGGACCGGCGCTAGTCATTTTGCCTCCCTGGGAGGTGGCGGCAGATGCCGCTCTATTTCGACCCCCCCCCCCAGGTCATTACGCAGCAACGGAAAATTGAAAATCAATATATTACTAACTAAAACATCAAAATATAAAATAAATAATGAGACTTCTTATGCTATTTCAATACTATTCAGCGCAAAACAATATCTCGCTCGATCACAGTTTTCAATAGGCTTATTTTTTTCTTCTCTTCAAATTTTGCCGCTCGGTTCGCCCTCCCCTTCCGCCGGCCCTGTTATGAACTTGGTCACCCATCAAAGCATGGCAATTTTAACACAGAAAACAATATGTATCGCATTAAGCAGCAAAAATGACAGCCTCCTCTATGCAATTTCTACAAGAACACGTGCCGGAGCCAGAGTTGAAATGATGTTGGAGCCACATAATTTATTTATTTTGAATAATTCCAAAATTATGAAATATGAACAATTTGTTGCTGCTGTTCGCTGCTCTCTTGCCAAAATGCTTTATTGGGATGCTAACACCATGACTGGCTTCCTCCTTCATGAACTCGTGCACGTTGCTTAGAATTTCCCGAGCTTGGCTATGCAAGGTTTTTGATTTCAACTTCGACAGAACTGGAGGCATTATGGAATTTAACGTTCATTAGCAAACACACACTTTTACATACACACACGCAATACACGCACACAACGTCAAACCGGTCAAATACTTAGTATAAAGTAAAAATATGGTGCTTCCAATCCAACAAAACTCACCACCACTTTACCTGCCTTTTCCCCTTCCGTGACAGAAATAGTGCGTCATTATTACAGTTGGCAACACTAGTTACTAGCTAGCCAATGAACATGCACTGCATAAAAGAAGCAAGCACTACGCCGTGCTATATTGCCACATCAGCGTCCCTACCGAACGGTGGGAACCGCGAGCTGGAGCGCTATTCAATTGTTTTCAATGATGTTTACGCGAGTGTGTCCAGGAATGGAATGACAATGTGGCAACAATAGCGAAGGTTTTCGAGCAGGGTAGAACACATGATGCTAAGAGAGAGGGAGACGAAACGAAAATTCGTTTCTACGCAACGGCAAATTTACGTGTGTGGCACTCTACCTTTGGTTGACAGGGTATCAAGTTCTTTCCAACCTGGTCTTAACCCCAACCCCTGCACATCCCTCGCGTTTCCTCCTGATGTAACCAGGTATTCGCCAGTCCATCCGCGCTTTCCAGATTTCATCAGCGTACATCAGACTGGTGCACCAAAAATGACGTCAAAACCGGTGAAATTCGGAAATCTTCATACTGAAACAAATGAAAGTTAGATTTGGAATGCGCACACATATCTGCGTTTATCAGGAAAAATCACCATCAGTGAATATTATATATTTTCACTTAACGACGTTATTTTGTATCTTTGAGATATGTATTTGGTACAGAGTCTGAAGAAGACCTTGCTAGAAGGTTGAAACGTAACGTTTAGTTTTATGTTTTAAAATAAAATAAATTCTGCCTTGGTCAACATATTGAGTTTTTGGTTATCTTATTTTGCATGTGCAGTACGAATTTAAGTGTTATTCTTTTGTAAAGATATCGAATTTTGCAAATGGATGCTTTCCTGCATGTTGCAGCAGAAGATGGACGCATGTTTTCATGCATCGCCATACTTTATTTCACTTTGCATGCAAGTGAAGGAGCAGTAGTATTTAAAATGTCGACAGTTTATGCCTGCATCCAGTTTATTCGCCCTCCGTGCAACAAAATCGGCGTGACATTCCGTACTGTTGCCTACAGAAAGCATATCGCGAATCAAAACAAGCTTCAGTACAGACGACGCCATTTTGATTCACCAGCCGCAACAGCTTTTGAGGCTGGTGTAAATTGATGACGTCATGGTTTAACCTGGTGAAAGCTTTGATGCACCCCGGTGAAATACGGAACGCCAAAGCGTGCATCAGCGGTGAACCAGCCCGTCCACCGGTGAAATCTGAAAAGCGCGGCATGTTTTGGGTCTGGTGCGAAGGACAGTTAGCTACTAGCAGTCACTAAAACAAGTCACTAAGAGCTCTAAACCTTCCGCTCTTAATCTAACAATACCAAACCTAGGATTCACCTTAGTTCCAATTATGCACATGTGCTTAGATTAGGAGGGCCACGTTTAAAGCTCTTAGATCCCACTTTAGCTTGTGTGTGCATAAAATGGACATCAACTCAATCCACTGCTTGTTTTCCAATGGACCTTTGAACAAAGAACTAAGGAAGAGACTAATATATTTTGTGTGGGGTGTAGCATTGGATGAGATAGAGACACGTACGTTATAAAGAAATATGCAAAAGCGGCTATGCCTTTATATATGCGGTTATGGCGAAGATTGGCAATGCGGAAGAATGATGAATTAATGCAGTTGGTGAAGGGAGAAGCCCAATGCTACGCCTTACCCAGGCCTCAGTATTATAATCAAGCAGTCTGGCTTCCGCATTCCAAGGGATCCACCAGATTTTGTTACTAGACTCTAGAGTTGGCAACTCTGCTGCCCGCAGGAAGACTTTCTCCGCAATAACTTTTCCTCGCTTCGCGGACACACACGTGATGACGTCAGCATTCCATGCCGGTTAATTACCGAAACAACCCTCTTCCGAGCGATTTCCCTTACCATGCAGGGGTGAAAGTGTGTCGGACGCAGTCATCCAAAGGACTTATATAACGAGACTGGACACAATATATAAGCGCGCACCGGCGCCATGTTTTTTTTTTCCTACCCGTTCCTCCAACTACGGGATTTGCAATTACAAAAGTTTGATGCCGGGGCAAGTGTTCAGGCCTTGCCAATTAAATAGGAACACCACTTCTCGCTGAACAACGATGAGATTTTCTACCTCTCCACAAGAGAGAGAGAGAGAGAGAGAGCAACTGCTTAATAGGACGTAATTTGACGCGCTGCAACGTCATGCGTGAAATGCTCTGCGCAACGGTTGAGCGGCTCGCAGTCAGAATGTTGCATCCGAAGCCGTGAAGTTTTCAACCGTTAAGAAGCAAATATCTGTCGAGTTAGCGTATTGCCAGTAATTTCGGCATGATGATGGCACGCTACACGTAGTGTAAACAAATGCCGGTGCACAAGATCGTGCCCCATTTTTCACAGGGCGGTTCTTGCCAGTTCGTGCAAGAACAACAGCGTGGCGAGTTTGATGTACTTCGCAAGTTGGCGATCTATTGTGCTTGTAACTAGTGGTCTGTGTCGGCAAGCGACTTACTGAACCCTTGAAAACAACAGAAAGAAGTAAAATAATAAAAAAACTTAGTAGAACCACATATCCTACAAATTGTTGAACTTTGGGGCGCGTCGAGTATTTCTCGCTGAACATTTTTTTACTCGTTGAACAGACTTGACGGTTTACGTTCATTGATCAATGATCACAATCGTGGACATAAAGGTATAGTTGCGCAATAGACAAGAGAATGGTTATAGTGTAGTGCAAAACTAATATATAATTATTATCGCTTTTCAAAACAAATTAAAACAAAATCAAACCTTTTTCACGAAACGTTATTCGAAATTTTATTTTCCACACCCTTGCACAACTTTCCAAAACTACGGTGTATATTTGGAATAAACAACACTTTTATCTTAAAACAATCATAAACAGTGGAAAATTGTATTATCTTCTGTTACTTGTCCTTCCTCCATAATTATACTATGGAGCCCCATCACACTAGAAACACAAAAACGATATATTCTGTGTCTTACACCTGTGACGAGCAAGGTTCAAGTTCGCTCAGCTAGCAAGTGAGCACCGCTCGCCAAGCAACGCTTATTTGGCCGTCAAGTAGCAGGGATCACGTTGCTCACTGAGGGCTCAGACAGTTGACGCGCCCCTGGTCAGTAGGAAAAGTAACAGGATAATGTTTCGGATTCAAAATGGCAAGGAAACTGAGAAACGTTTTAGATAATAGAAATTTAAATAATTTTCTGACTGCTAGTAGTGCATAAAGTCATTTAGACAATATTAATTTTGTATTTGCACTTTTGGTCGCTTTATGTTTATTTCCTGTCTTTATAGGTGAACATCATAAAGATGAGGACGAATTGATGAAATAGATGAAGCCACTAACATAATGAAGGGTCCAGAATTCGAACTTCGGACCGTAGCTTCATCGTGTGCAACACGAGAGCTAGCAAATTATATCAAACAGCTTTCAGACAGGCAGCGACATGGGACAGGAAAGAAGCGACACGTACCACATAGAAACGAAACTTCAGAAATAAATGTAACTTTTTCGAACCGAAGTGACATGACAAGCTGTCCGCGTTGCTTGTGTGTCACTCGGAATGGGCAGTTTTCTTAGAGAGAAGTCACACCGAAGCGACAGTCGACGTGTGTCCCTTGGAGCCAATCAACACCAACATTGCATACTGCAGCGGCATGAGAGACCGCGGTATCCTGCGATTGGTGAAATCTTCGAACGGCACGTGTTGCATGCCGCTTGTCGATTTCTTGTTCTGTTAGTTGCGCATGCGCAGTGAATGATACAGACGAGAGGTAAGAGCGTATTCTGGTGTGTGTAGTTTGTGATAGTCGCTTGTTACCTCGGTATGAAACACACTTCGATCTAGAAGCTGCCTTACACCAACATTTTAGACAATATAACACTAAATCACAAAGTTATCTCATACACTAGTTAATCTCAGCCAATATTTTGAGAGTTCTCAACGTAGTCCATTAGGACACATTGCTCCCAAATCTACCTTAGCGATCAGTGAAAATCAACACACTGGTATTCCAATGGCATTGGTATTGCGAGTTTAACGGCATTGTCGCCTCAGAAATAAGTTCTACATGTATGTTCTTCCAAAAGTTCAGGCAATAACAAGACACCAAACGATGCCAAATCCGGAGAATATGGTGGATACGGTGCACGTTCTAAGCACTTTTGCTACGCTTGTGTCTGGGCAAACTTATATCTGTGGTACACTAGTTCAATGCGGTCACTTTGCTCTGTGGAGATGTTTATGGGTAATGGTACTTACAAATTATCCTCGGGTATGATCTCCGTGTGTGTGTGTGTATCCAAAAGTCCCGGAACGGTCACATATCGTGAGAAATACACATCGAATCGGAACACGAAAAATACGTGTTTAATAATTGAAAGAAAGCTATTCAATGATATCACACTTGATTCCCCACCCCCGCCCCCTTGGGGTAGGGCGGGGGCAACTGTGAAATTTTAAATTTGAAACCCCCATTTTGTATTGTAGAACCGGAAAGAGGACTTCATTCCGAGTCCAACGAGCTATCAACCATCCTCCTAGCTCAATTAGGAACGGAGATATGGCGATTTTAAATTTTCGGAAGGGAGTCTACCGTATACTCTATTGAAAGGTCTTGACGTGCAGATTCCGAAGCTACAATCGCTTTCCCTCTAGCCCAATTAGGGGCAGACCGTCCCTTTGATTTTTTTGATTTTTTAATTTTTTTAAAGAAAAAAATGTACTTGTGGGAAGTACAAAAATTAAAAAGTAAATTTAACAATTTATTGATGAAATAACTACTAGACATTGGTCATATGTAACAGTAGTAACGTTAACAATAGAAATCTCCCAATAACAAATTTAGTATAATATACATATGTCCGATTTACATTAATTCAAATTACAAATATAACCAACCACATTACATACAAGGCCAAATAGATGTACCGGAATTAGATTGTGTTCAATATTCGGTATTATTGTTCCGTATATAATATATTAGTCAGCAATTTTGAATGGGGAAATTGTAAATCTAATTGGATACAAAATGAACAAGACTAGTAAGTATCGGCCAAATCTGAAATGACCATCTGCGTAATGGTATTATTAAATATCGAATAACTAAATAGTGCACAAATGAAACTAATTAACTAAATGAAGTAATATAATTCTTAGATTAAACTTAAATATATTATAATTATATTACCAGTACACAGATGATAACTTCAGCTAACCGATTCTACCAGTCCAAGGTAGAGCTACGACATGTAATCCCAACCGCTGCCAGAGTGAGAGAGAGAGAGAGAGAGAGAGAGAGAGAGAGAGAGAGAGAGAGAGAGAGAGAGAACTCCGCAAGCCACGCGAGAGCCCTCCCTTTCCATAGTCACATGATTGGTGACGTATTACTTCTTCGAACAAGGGAAACAAATGAATATCGAACTGCACACAATCTGACTTATGTTCCTTTGCGAGCGAGGAATAGCGTTACACTTTCTGGCACCTATTAAACACGTATTTTTTCGTTTTCTGATTTGATGTGTATTTCTCACGATATGTGACCGTTCCGGGACTTTTGGACCACCCGGTATATATATATCTTGTATAATTTTCCGAGCAACCCTATCTGGTGATTTCATTATGCACATACATGTTCTGCAAAACTTGAGAGTATCTGGCTACACAGGAGCTTTGCTACACATCCACTAAAAATTATAAATTCCCAGTATATTGCAACTTTGTATTTAACAAAACTTTTGGCCATCCCTCGCATTCCGAATAATAATAATGATAACTATTATATATGTGCCTTAGAGTGTACAATTGTTCTTAGTGGCCTAGCCTGCTTATTAATAGCTTTTAGTCAAATTATTTTTATCTTCATTACTGTACAGGGTGTCCGGTTGAAAACTTCCTCAATTTTAATTTTACGTTGCTTGGGAAAAGTACTTCCTCTGGAGTTAAGTCAGATGGATCAGTAGGTAAGAATCAGTCACCGCATTTGTTGAAGAAAAAGTCAGTACAGTGTTACTTTCATGGCACTGACAATTTCCATTTCAAGAAAGGTACATTGCTGCATTCTGGGTGTGACAGAAGAAAAATTTATTGATTTAAAAATTGTGGATGCTACGGCACGTATTTCAATTTTGTACCCTTCTAAGGATACGAGAAAAACATCCCCTTATCTAAAATGTTTACCTTAACATTAAAAAAGAGGTGTAAAGAGCCCAGTGAGAAAGGTTAAAAGTGCAAGTTGTAAAGGCACTTGCACAGGTCAAACACAGCAATTTAAAAAAGGTATGGACAATCTAAAAACGTCCTCAAAAACAGTGTAAATGGCCCGTTCTTTTTAAAAAGCTAGAACATTGGCTAAAACACTGTAACAGACAGGGCTTGAAGTGAAAATTCTTAGCTGCGGGTATGTTTGGGCGACTCTTGGGGTTAGCGGGGTGAATGTTCCTATGGTTGTACGTGCTGACAGCGGGTGGGATGCTTCGCGAAAATTTTGCTAGTTGCGGTTATTCCATCGCGCAGCATCATCCCTCACTTCAAGCACTGGTGACAGAAGAAATATTGATTTAGTAATTTGCTTTATTTTACTTGGCTTTTTCTGCTACTTTTGGCTAATTTGCGAAGATGTGGATGAGCGACGATGTGATGAAATTGATGAATGGACACTCACAAACATCCATGCCCAGGATGGGATTCGAATCCGGGACCCCTGGCGTCATAGCACGATGTGCTAACCACTCTGCCACGTGGGCCCGCGACAGAAGAAATAAACCATGTTCGTGGTATGAAAGAACACACGTCGAAGTATACAAATGCGGTGGCTTATTCTTGCCTGCTAATTCATCTGGTTTAACTACAGGGTGGCTCAATAAGTCACTTAACACCCTCAGTACAAGGCCACTTCAGCGCGCAACATGGAAATGGTGATGACCAATCGTTATCAGGCCAAGGGGGAACCACATTGACGCCACCCACACGGTCGGCGGCCATCTTGATGTCCGCCATCTTGAATTCAACTTCAGAATTTTAAATGGGAAGGGGGTCGTGCGACATATCAAAATGGGCTAGAATTTCACGAGAAAAGCCGTATATGCCGTATATGCCGTATATTTTGACGTATATCTTTAACCAGTAAGAAGTTATGACTGAATTCTTGTACCAATTTGCTCCTTTTCGAGGTGTTAGAAAAATGCCTTAAAATTTGTTTAGCGCTTCGGTAATGCATCGAGATCAAAGTGACGTCTATGGAGAGACGTTCGCATGCCATTACACATTATTTTAATCGGATACATCCATGAAGAGCTGTGCATTATGAATGGTTGTCGCGAACAATTTACAGTGTGACGCTTCCATTGAATTAAAAGTCCTTCACAGTGACAAGGCTAATGTATAGTTCATAAGGAAGTTTATAAACAGAATATGTGACCCTTGTCATCTGATAACTAACTTTGGACAAAAACTGGTTCATAACGTTCCCATAAGTGTTCTGGTGTTCTTCCCTATTGAAAAAACTCTGTAAAAAGTACCTTCTTCCGTAAGCAAGGATGTAAAAAACTGTTTATTTAAGAAATCCAAGTAGCCCTAAGCATTTAAGGTTCCGTTGATGGAAAATTAACTAACCAATCGTGTTCCACACAGCACGCCACACCATTAACTTACCAACACTAACAATTCAGCTTTGATCTGTCGAAAATGGGTTATCAGATATAAAGCATCGAATATTCTGTTTATGAACTTCCTTATGAACATAAACATTAGCCTTGTCACTGTGAAGGACTTTTAATTCAATGGAAGCGTCACACTGTAAATTGTTCGCGACAACCATTCATAATGCACAGCTCTTCATGGATGTATCCGATTAAAATAATGTGCAATGGAATGCGAACGTCTCTCCATAGACGTCACTTTGATCTCGATGCATTACCGATGCGCTAAACAAATTTTAAGGCATTTTTCTAACACCTCGAAAAGGAGCAAATTGGTACAAGAATTCAGTCATAATTTTTTACTGGTTAAAGATACGTCGAAAAAACCTTCACCATTGCATTTCTCGTGAAATTCTAGCCTATTCTGATATGTCGCACGACCCCCTTCCCATTTAAAATTCTGAAGTTGAATTCAAGATGGCGGACATCAAGATGGCCGCCGACCGTGTGGGTGGCGTCAATGTGGTTCCCCCTTGGCCAGATAACGATTGGTCATCGCCAATTTCAAATTCCATGCCGCAGTGGCCTTGTACTGAGGGTGTTAAGTGACTTATTGAGGCACCCTGTACAGATGACGTAGTTTTTCCCCATCAGTAACGAATTAAAATTTTGGAATTTTTCAGCGGGAAAACCAGAGCAATTTGTTTGAATGGAATTTGATACTAGAATGGAATTTGGTTCCCTATATCTGGCGAATAAATAGTTGGACGTGAGCGGTAAGAGAAACACTTACGGCTTTTGAATCTCAGAAAGAATAGTTTACCTCTCACTCATTGCTATCACATCTACATACTTTGCTTTTCTTTCTAAAATAAAATCTAAAAGCAGCGAAGCTTTTTCCGTCTTCCCATCTGTATTCACTCAAGCTTACTTCGTTGAGCTGTGCTTTACATCAAGATTTGCATTCAGAAAACCAGATTTTCTGCCGCGAAATTCCAAGGAAGCTGTTGAGGGAGGGAGGAAAAACGAAATAGGAATTCAGAGAGGGAGAAACTGTGGAAGGGGAAAAAAAGAAAGTTAAAGAAATAATAGAAAATCGTCTGGTGAGTTTATGACGTTCCCGAACGAGATTTCCACTTGGGTCTGGGAAGACGGGAGTGCTGGTATAAAATTCATGCATCCCGCACGGAGATTCAGGTCGGAAAAATTAATTTTCTTCAGGGCATGCGGGAAAGGAGTTATGTTGCTCCGTTTTTACCTTGCCCACTGCGTTCGGGGATGCGTGTGTGTATGCTAGTGGATTCTGTAGCTGCTGGAAAATACAAAACATGTGGATATAGGTACGGCTTCAAACGATGTAGAAAATATTATGCAGATACACATGCCCGTTTTCTGTGTACCTTTTAGTATTTTTAGAAAACTCTTTGAAATGCTTGGAATATATTGTTAGAGGTGCATGAAGCATAAAGACGGATTAAGAAGTACGCAAATGTTTTTGTGTATTGCGAATTACAATGAAGATCGCTGTGATATATCTTTTCTGCCTGCAAACGATGTCAAATACAGGCTCTTATCTCGACGAAGAGGGAAGATTTTCGCCGAGAATATTCGAACAGATGAGTTGCAGGAAGTTTTTTGAGGTTTTGAAAGTTTTTCTTCTTTTTATCTGACCCTATCAACTCTTAGTCGATTTTAGTCATCTTTCTGAGTATTTTGCAAAATATATTTAGTTCACTATGCACTTATTTTTCACAAGAATGAAAGAAAGAAATACATATATATAATGGATAAAAGCAAGGAGGGCCAAAAGGGCTAAGTAAAAATCAAAGAAGGTAAAAGGAAACACTCACCGGACAGTAGAAAAATTCAAAATTTTCGCTAATTTCATAGCATCATCGGAAGTCCGGTTCCGTCTATTTCTTCACACACCGATGATGCTATGAAATTAGCGAAAATTTTGAATTTTTCTACTGTCCGGTGAGTGTTTCCTTTTACCTTCTTTCACACACACACACACACACACACACACACACACATATATATATATATATATATATATATACATACACTCTGTCGAAATTAGGACATTGTAAAAAAAAGATGTGTGTCATCTTGATTAATTTCTCCACATGTGTAGGCTTGTTTTGTTGTAATATGTAATCGTGCTAAATGTTCATTAGTGCGAACATGACCTTTACGTAGACGTATTATAAAAATAATAACTGATCTTGGAAGATTATATGAGTAGTACCAAGGTTTATTTTGTGAATGTTCTGCAAACCATTTATATGTATTGCCCGCGGATTGAAATTGTTCTATATACAGGGTTTCAGAGTCAGTGTCACTCTTATGGCATGGCATGGCATCTCTTATGGGATGAAAGGGTTGAAGTGTCGTCCCGTAGACCTGACTTTTCTTGTGATGAGGAGTTTTGGTGAGGTTTTTTTTTTGTTGGATATCGGGTTGTTTTTTGGTTTTCTTCCTGCAACTGCAACAGGAAAAGGATATAATTAAAGGTGAAGGTTTTGCCCCTTTTCTTGGCTGGGGTGAGGTTTTGGAGGTTTTCATCCATATTGATGTTGCTTCCTCCTTGGAGGATACATGGTATTTTCGCTGTTGATATTGTAGGTTGCTCCCTCGGCCGTTGGTGTGGTCGTCAGGAACTGTAGTATATCGAAGAGCGTGGACTGCAAAGGAGACGCTTCACACGATTGACTCGCCACCTACCACCCAAACTCTAAGCTCACTGATGCACTTTACTTCTTCAAGATGCGAGGCGTTACAGCTCGAAGACAAGGAAAGATTTCTGGAACCATACAAGAATTTAATATATCCTAGTTATGTACTCGTATCTAATTACCAAGTTTTTTAAATAACTTCTTAACATCTTGGCTCGTTACCATACTTTAAACTAATGCCATAAATCATTTGTGAGAGATGCTACTGTCACCTAGTATTTAAGAGTTGTTTATGGGACAACCTATATTGAGACACCTGGCAAAGTTGAAAATCTACTAAAATGTCATATTTTATGCTATTAAACTTGAGAAGTCTAACCTGGAGACGAGACCGTAGGAATAACCAGATCGAGATCTCCATAGCAACGAATCCGCAACATCATCGTAGCAACAGAGTTTTATAAATAGAGATGTTAATCTGAGCAAGAGGACATTCAAAGGATAAAATTAAAATTGTATCATAATTTTAAAACCAGCATCTTGGAAAATAAATCTCTTCAGAAAGTTTAAATAGGTGTTTCCGTGAAACTTCCTAACCAGAGATAGTTATTTGTAACTAAGTTTGTGTATCTACAAATATATTGTAACTCAATAAACGAACGTCACATTGTGCTTCGAACGAAGATAGAAAGATTTAGGTATGTTTTTTTTATTCAAAACAAAAAAAAAGGCTTATGCACAGTCACGAGAAGAAGTAAGAGTTCAGATACATATCAATAAACAAAGAAAAACTTGGAATATCCATAATCCACCGAACCCTTGCAGTCAGACAACCTGCATAACAACGGATTGACACGTTGCATATTATGCAAGGATAATAATTTCATTGAGAAAAGAAAAGTGCCTAGACAAAGGTGGCATTCTTTCATTTAATTTGGAATGTGTCCGAAAATAGTGCACTCCTGTTCACAGATAGTATCACATATTGTAGGGTTGAACAGTTGAAGAATGTGCCACTTTATCTGAACAGGAGTGTACGTATTCCCTGAATTCGACGTTTCTTTTCTATACTATTGTTATCTGCAATAACAAAATATACCTGTTATCACAAAACGTTAAATAGCTAAAGCAACCCTTTTGTCACCCGTATTTGCGTACTCTCAAGGACAATTGGCTCAATTCGCTGTGCGTTTTGGGTAGTTTTCAAAATCGAAGTTCATTTTCAGTATTGTATTACGTTTACCTAAAATCCTACCTATAAACTCACGACATACAATTCAATGCAACGACGTTGACATTTTGTACAAGTTGTATTGATATTTTAAATATAAGATTTTACATAAAGTTCATTCCACAGACGAACCTCTCTTCATTTTAATTGCAAAAATTAAATTACAGATGGTTGACGGATGGAGTACGAAAATATAAACAAGGTGCAGCCATTTGGATTAATATATGATATAATAGTTTCATTTTCATTTCACGAAAATATTTGGGTTTGGAACTTAATTCTGTATGTTTCTTATCTTCCGTTGCTTGACTGCATCTTTAGGTCGATCACAGTGACAGGGATGAGTGATGAGTTGAAATTGATGAAGGAAGACGCACAAAGAAACACCTGCTCGTTTCTCAACTGTTCGGAGCACGAACTCAATTTAGTAGGAATAACAAGAGTTCCGTGGATGCGTGTTTGCGCGTGCGTATGTGTGAACTCACCCTGTGTAGGTAACCCCAGAAAATTTTCCAAATAAGGAGGGGGTGGGTGGTCGATATCGAAAATGTGTGTCCTGAAGGGGTGCGTAATGGCGTCATGTTCACGTGTCATCAGAAGAAAGACGTTAGAGAGTGAGAAAAGAATGAATAAGGGAGAAGTAGTAGAGAATTAAAGAAAGGAACGGGAATAAAAGAAACAAGAGACAAACAGGAATAGGAAACGAAAAAGAAGACTAGGCAGGGAAAGGAAAGACAATATATTTTTAAAAAAATATAAAAATAAAGCATAATGTGGAAGCCCGCGCGCGCGCAAGAGAAAGAGAATAAAGATAAAAATAAGATAACGGGAAGGATAATGCAGAAAAAGAATATGATCAAGAGGAGAGAAAATAAATATGAACAAAGAGAAAGAAACGCTAAAAAATGAGAAATTAAAGACAAAAATAAAATAAAGATACCAGTAAAAGATAAACTGGAGGAATATGCTGACCATTTTACTCCTGCAGGAGATGAAGTTACCCACCCCCCTTTATCCTACTTGTGAATACCCATGTGTGTGGATAAAGTTTCAAGTGCAGTTGTAGTTCTGCTTGAGAAACTCCATATAGAGTCACTCGGGGAATACTCCCAACTTCTTTCTTGGCGGTTTATACTTCGTTAAATGAAGGAGTGTCGTAATGAAAAGGATGTCAAGTGAAATCTACATATTTTGCTATTGTTACCTATACGTTTTATTACTGTAAGTCTTATAGCAAAAGAACCATAGTAAAATAAACAGATGAACGTCAATTTGGGCAAATCACCCCGTGTTCAGCGTAAAATGCCCACCCAATAGGGGCAAAATGCAAAATGCAAGAAACAATTGTTGTAATACTTGACATGGCATATTTAAAGGAAAATAATACAGAGCATTAACTGGAAGATTACCAATGTTTGTTTCGTAAACAGAACATCATTTGTACAGAGAAGCATAGCGTTTCTAACAACATTTATTTTGAATTTACCATAGCCTCTTTTACTGTTTACATTTGTGAGAAATTGCATTGCACTTTGGACACATGGACGTGAATTTGATACATATTTCATGCATCCACATACTAGAACGAATACACTGGATCCAGTCACATTGTGGTCCTTTCTTCTCATAATAATGCCCATGGGCATATTGTACTTAATTTCTGTGGGCATATCACCCCACAGCTACAAGCAGAAAATTGAATCACTGGGTTGGCAACTCTGAGCACCATGCGGCAGTTTCACTCTGCAGATATGTTTCCCTCACTCTTGATCTTTACACCAAATATAATTCAGTTTCTCTCTTGGGAATATCATTGCACACTGTTAATACAGCAACGTCCAAGAAATTATTACCTCAAAAATTGTCTTCTTACCTCATGAAATTAACCCTGAATGACTTCAGATTCTTCTCACAAGCTCCAATCCTGCTGCCTCGTCTCACCACGGAGGGCACTTTCAAGCAAGAGTCGCAGAATTGTCATAATATTAATGTTGCGCGAGATACGAGGGGGTGGGCATTTAACCCCGAAGGGCATATTCCCCCCAGTGACTCTACCCAAAATGAACGAAGAAACTCGCACCTTTCCAACTTATTTATTCCCTACCTTTAACAAGGATCCAAGCACGTACACCCAGAAGCCGGTCTGATAAAGAAATATTGGGCCTCCCCGATGGCGCAGTGGTAGCGTCGTTGCCTTGTAATAAATGGGTCCCGGGTTCGATACCCGGTGGAGGCACATAGTGGTTCGGATCCCACTTTAAACTGTAGGTCCAGTCCCGATTAGCCTTATTGTGCATAAAGTGGACTTAAAACACAAAATCTATCAATCAATCGATAAAGAAATATTGGCTATCGCTTCCTCTACGCGCCCCTGTTCACTCATGTAATTCCATATCGTTCTTCGATGTCTGTACTTTCTCTTTGTCTGGTTCCTTTATTTTCAGGTCTCTCCGATGGCGCAGTGGTAGCGTCGCCGCCTTGTAATCAAGGGGTCCCGGGTTCGATACCCGGTGGAGGCACAAGTGGTTCGGGTCCCACTTTAAACTGTAGGTCCAGTCCCGATTAGCCTTACTGTGCATAAAGTGGACTTAAAACAACAAATCCAATCAAAGTTCCTTTCTAGGTCTCTAGTCTTTTCGTTTTTTTTATTTCCCTTCCTCTCTTTTTGCGCTTGCATTATCTTTCTCTCTCTGGCTTCTTATATTTTATCCCCCTTTTGCCTGCCCCTCTTTTCCTTCTCTCCACCTCATAATTTCGTTCTCTTTCGCTGTTTATTTCTATTTTTCTTCCTTTCTCCAGTTCTCTCAGTTCTTTCAAGTCACTTCCTTTCTCTCCGCCTTAAAGCTTTTCTCTCTTATAACGACGTAAACTTAGCACAAAAATCTGATTTTGACTCCTATTAGAAAATTTCTTGCGTGTACTCATCGGTGAGAATTACTGCTGGCGAAGCCAGGAACTAACAGATGAAGCGCTCAGTTAAAAACATCGACACAAAGATTTCTGCTGTGGATTAAAAAAGATGCTGAATTAACTTACCGAGATATTCACATATTAGCTCACAGATTGCTTCACCATTCGTCTGAGAGAAGTTTCATCTCGATGTGTGCCACACAATTTGACGGAATCTCAATAATTGACACAAGTCGAATG
The DNA here is from genome assembly GCF_977018435.1 of Lepisma saccharinum. Taxonomy (NCBI): domain Eukaryota; kingdom Metazoa; phylum Arthropoda; class Insecta; order Zygentoma; family Lepismatidae; genus Lepisma; species Lepisma saccharinum. The sequence goes on from NC_139236.1 coordinate 51,191,357, forward strand.
GCGACTCTAGGAGAGTGGCAAGACATTGTGAATGGTGTCGAAGCCTGGATCTACCAGTCTTATTCCGAGACAAACGACAGCCACGCGTTTAGGACTTCCGTAAGTATCTTCCACCTGCCAAGGTCAAGCGGCCCAACCAACGGGCGTGTATACCCTGTACCAGCTAACTGTAGGCCAGGCGAACGAGAACAAGTCTCTGCGCAAGTAATGACGCGAAACGGCTCCACCAATGAACAGAGAGAAACGGGATTGCGTAACGGGCGACTGGAGTTACCCGATTTCCCCACTTCGCTCTGTAAGCGTTACAAACTTTTGAAAAAGACAATACCGTATGAACATGGCAAACGGACCTCCAGGTCCGGACGCTTGGTGTAAGAATTTCTTAGGGAAATATTAGGGATAAACCAACAAGTGGAAATTTTGATAAGTCGTACATTTAGCGTAAGGTCTGGACCGTACGTCCGTACATGCCATGAAATATCCGTACATGTGCAGTCAGGACCGTACGGTTGGCAACGCTGCGCTTTCACCACTCGATTTCGTTCCTCCTCCTCCTCTGCCGCTATCGCGGCCCTGCTCCACAGTTATTGATTGATCGATTGATTTAGTTTATTTTACTTCGCGTTTTGTGCCTCTTGACTAATTTGCGAAGATGGGGATGAGTGATGAAATGATGAAATTGATGAATGGACATTCACAAACAACCAAGCCCGAGCGGGAGTCGAACCCGGGAGACTTGGCGTCGCAGCGCAGGTCCACAGTTAGCTGGGACAGGGTATAGCTATTATTTCTTTTCAAAAACGAACTGCACTGTCTGCCTCCAGAAAATTCAGAAGTGATCGAAAACCAGATTCTAGAAAACTCCTGTAGCACCACGGGCAACGCTTCGGCCCATTGTGCCTACGTGAATACTTCCTGTAGGGTACTTCAGTTAAATTTCTTATATATCCACCTTAGACTCGTGACCTCGCACAGTTTGACTTTTAAAGGATGACTTGGTGTGTGGTAATTTCATAACCCCTGAAGATGCTGTTACACCCAACGAAGAGCAATTTCGTAGTGTTTAGTGGTGCTGAAGCTTGCATGATTAGTTCAGAAGAAAGAGACGTTTTGTGTTTGGACCGTGAGGGAGAATATTACGAAGAACATGTAATGGTTTGAAGAAATATATTTCTAATGAGTGATAACTTTTAGTGACCTACGCATTCTTGTTCATATGTTGCTTTCCTACTTATTGGTTATTCCGCTGGCTTCCGTGGCGATGTGGTTAGAACAGAGCGCTACGACGTCAGGGATCCAGGGCTCGAATTCCGGCATGGCATGAGTGTTCTTTGTGAGTACCTGTTCATCAATTTCATCCTACTATCCCGCATCTTCGAGATTAGCCAAAAGTGGGAGAAAAGCGAAGCAAATTAAAACTAAATCACAATCAAGTTGGTGGTAATTCCACTACGTATGGTTCTCGATGGTACTCTCTTTTACATTGGATAACTTGCTCCACCATACAAGTCATGTCGATCAAACTCATTAGTTCGTCTGTGCTGCTTGTTGCAGACCTCTTACGGGCACGACGTGCAATTTATTTGGGAATTCCCCGCAAAAACCTGCAACATTTCTTCTTTAGTTTCGTCGTCACTTTTCGGTACATCTCTTCCCTTCCTAGACATCCTTCTCTGTATCCTGCTCTCTCTTCTCCTTAAACAGACGCTGGTAAGAGCCCTCGACGCAACAGATCTTAGTAAAGCCCGTGTCCGATCCCCGAGCGATATTCCCATCACGTGACGGGCGTAGGATCTGGTTCGCAAGCTTTCCAAGAAGGAATCCGAAAGGTACACACGATCCGGACAGATTCTTAACTGTGGCGCAAGGTGGAAGGAAGCGGCAGGGTATCATCCCCCCCGCCGATAAACACATTACGTGATGCCCCTGTTGACCCGGTGGGACATCCTGCTTTGCATGTGCTTTCCAAGGAGCCGACACTCGACGCAGAATGCGAGGTGTTGCCCGGAATAACAAAGTTGTCGCGGATGAAGTTATGTCCCTTGGTAAGTTAAGGGAAGGAAGGAATGGGGGGGGGGGATCCCGACCGAGGTTCCTTCGGGAAGTCAATATTTTGGAACAGGGACTTTCTGCGTGTAAGCGCGGTTACATAAGGCGGCTTTATTTTTCGTGTGAGTTTTGAGAGTTTATCCTGGCAACAATGTCACTGTAAAACGAAAATTATCGTGGAAAAATAGCTTATTATGTGTGTCCCAATTAATCCGAAATATTGAACATGTACAGTATTTCTACGAATCTACAGCGCACCTTTATTTCGAGTTTTGGATGTTAAAAGTTTATGTGCATCTTGGAATTGATTTTGGTCTTCTAACTAACTAACTAACTCTCTAGCCTTCTTAAACCCGAAGGTTCATGGCTGCAGCAACACAGGCCTTCCATCTGTCCCTATCTTGAGCAAGATCTATATACTCTTTTCCATCCCTACCGATTTCCCTTAGGTCCATCTCAACGTTGTCCCTCCATCTTCGTCTTGGCCTTCCTACAGGTCTCTTACCATCTGGTTTCCCAACAAGAATCCTGTAAACTCCTCTTTCCTCTCCCATTCGTGCCACATGGCCTGCCCACCTAAGTCTTCTTGATTTAATTATTCTAATAATATCTGGACATGAATACAAATTATGTAGTTCCTTTGTAACATTGATTTCTAATATATTTCAGTGTTTATTTTGAAAACAGTCAAGATTTCTGGTTATTTCCGGAACAGGTTGAAAACAGTAATAATAAGAAACGATTTAAAGAGGAATTTCTGATGTGGTTTTAGAGTTGTTTTGTTTTATTTTAACAAAACAGATTTTCATGAATTTCAAGGTTTAAGTACACTTTAACAAAAATCGCAACTGAACATACAGCCTAAAGTGATATCGGAACCAATGTGAATCTCCATAAGAGACGTTACCACTGCGCCATCGGAAAGCCCCACAACCTATATGTAGGATAATTTTGTAAAAATATTTCTTATTGCAAAATTTGCTCTGATACAATGAAATTTAATTTTACTTATATGAAAGTGTTTCTGATCTGTCCGAGTTCTTGCAGTAAAAAAGTATCACTACAGAAGTAAAATATTTGATTTTTGTTTATCTTACGTGGCTTTTCTGCCACTTTGCCTAATCACGACGGTGACCATTAAATGTTGATTACACAAAATTAACAACAGGAATGAGTTTAAAACGGACTTAATCTTATATTGTGTTTGCCCGGGACACCGGAATCACTCCTGAAGTTGCCAAAGGTGAGACGATTGTCACTTTCCTGCATTGCGAAATGCAGGGGTTCATGAAATTAAATACCCCTTTAAGAGACCTGAGGGGAGACCTGAAGAGGGGGAAGGGGACATAATATATTGCATGTGGGTTTGGGATTTATGGACTTGAGGAGAATCGAAGGGTTCTCGTACAAAATCTGGGCTCGTTGTTCAGTCGTTTGAATTTACATGGGTGAACAGGGCCGCGTAGAGGGAGCGGTGGCCAATATTTCTTTATCAGACCGGCTTCTGGGTACACGTGGTTGGGGGCTTGTTAAAGGCAGGAAATAAATAGCTCTTAAAGGTACGAGTTTCTTCGTTTATTGGGGGGTATGGACTTTCTCAAGCTGAAGCGCAACTCTGTATTCGCAATATTATCCACCCATGTGGCTGCCCGCAAGGAGGATCAAAGGATGCCGTCCCTCTACCAGGAAACAAATTGATTGCTTATTCTTCCCTTTCCACTCTTTTATTTGTTTCTTCAATCTATTTTGTATTCTCTATCACTCCTTCGTCATTTTTCAGTGTTTGTTTCTTTTCGTTGATGTACATTTTCTCTCTTCTTGATCATCTCTTTTTCCGTATTTTCCTTTCCGTTTGCTCATTTTCTTCTTTACTCTCTCTCCCTTCTTTCTCTTCGTTTCTTTTCTATGTCTTGCTTTTATGTATTCCCCTCTCTGTGTCACGTTTTCTCTTCCACTTCCTTCCTCTCTCTTTCTCTATCTGTTTCTTGCATATTTTAATCCTCTTCCTTTCTTTCATTCTCTCATACTTCTTTCATATCCCTTCTTTTCTTTATCACAATTTTTCAACACACTAGAAAGCGAGAGAATGAAGATAAATAAAATAACATGGAGGAGAGAGAGATAGGGAGAGAGAGAGAAGAAATATGGCAAAGAACGGGAAAACAACCGAGAATAGTGGTAGTAACATTGAAGATACCATGACAGAACAAAACAGAAAGCAAACCTACACGAAAAGAAGAACAGAAGTGTGACAAATGAAAGACTGAAAGTAATCAACCAGATATTTTGCTTAGATCAGAGAATTCGTTCTTTCTGGGTATCTACTTTATTCCTCTGCAGCTCCTTTGGGCATCATCATCTTCTTCTCTTTTGTGGTTATTATTCTCGGTTATTCCCCCTCTGCTGCATCTTTTCAAAAATATCCCAAAACATCCTACTCTGAAATTGATCCAACACAACCTCAAAACTCAAGATAACTTATCTTAAATTCTTGCAAGAGGTAGATTTGTTATTTTTGGCTGCATTTTCGTTATCGAGAAAACAAGGGGAGCGGAATATTTTGCAAAGAAATTCGTGATATACTTTAAACAAATTTTTCGCCACCGTTCCTCCATTCTTTGCCTGCCCAAGTCAGGAGTTCCTAAGTTGTAGATTTGCAACTCAGAAGGATGGAAAATTTCAATTAGTACGTAGAATATTGAAGATGACGAATTTTAAATTAAGAACCACTTAGGAGGTTTGGTGTGGTGGACGTGAGAGTAATTTTGGAGACGAGAAGAAAAAATTGGATTCTGTATATTCCATTCATCGTTCTTATCTTAAAAGGGGGAACCTTTCGGTAATTTTCTCTCTTTTCTGTTTTTTTTTCTGCATTTATTTATTTTTATCCCGTTCTCAGTTTTCTCTGTTATTTGCAAATCCTAACGCAATCCTATTTCGATTCCACACAATGTCTTCACAGCAAATTAAGACAAGTGATGTATCTAAGGGTTTACTGCGGTCTATTGGACCTCCGTGGCGGAGTGGTTAGCACAATGCGCTAAGAAGCAAGGAGTTCCGGGTTCGAATCCCGGCCTGGGAATGGGTGTTATATGCGATTGTCCCTTCATCAAGTTCACTATATCATCCTCGTCGTCGCGAATAGGCAAAGGTGGCAGAAACACAACGCTAAATAACAGAAATAATACAAAATCCGTATAAATAGGATAATAATTTTACTAAAAGTTGTCACCTTGTAGCCAGTTCATTGCTAAAGAGAGGTAATCATTTACCAACTAAAACTTTTTTAAAAGCCCTGCTGTAGACAGAATACATTTTTGCGCACTCCATAGTACATTTTCAAACTTTTTCACTAGGTTTCTAAATATGGGATGAACAGGAAAATGTTATTGAGCAGAGAAGAACACGAAATATGTACGAGCGTTGGAAAGAAAGTAGTTTTTAACACGGACCACGTCCCGTGTGTACAAGTGAGGGCTCATCTGCTTGTAGCACGTGCAGAGGAAAAGTATCGCTGTTCAACACACTCCATGTCGCTAGTGCAGGACGAGTGGACTGACGGGTAGGCAGCTGTTAAGCGGTGACAAATCTGAGCGCCCTAAAATAAAGTCTTCTGGCGCGTGGAAGGAACTCTCTCGACGTGCTAGAACCTGCAGCACCCTCTGGCGACAGAGTTGTCATTACTTTCTTTCCAGTCCTCGTATATTATGTATACTGGTATTTCATTCTCTGTCGCTTTTTAGGCTAATCGCGACGAAAGGGAGAATGATGATGGCATTCACAAAGGAAATCCTACGTCCACGCCAGGACTCGAACCTGGGACAATCGGTGCCAAGGTCGCAAGTACAGCACCACCGAGGAGGCGACATATTTATGACATCATTAAATTCGTCTAATTTGATTTAGCAGCTAGTAAACCGAGATGTAATTGGCACTAGAACTGAACCACAGCGTCGAATCGTACTCTGTTGCATCATGGGAAGTCGTGAATTACATTGCAGAGTTGTTCGTTTACGAGAATCGTGCTTTTCGCATCCTTTTCCCATTTTTTTATAATTTTGAAGAATATCTCATTGTAGTCGAATCGTGTTAATAATATACAGGGTGTCCATAAATTATATTTACAACTTCAAATCTAAATAACTAAATAATGGAACGAGGTATCTCAGTTCTGTTTCATTAATTTAAAAGAGAAACTCTCAAAGTTTTTTTTACCACCTCAATGCATCTCTATGTGTGCCCGCCTTATTGCCCGTAGGATATCAAGGTGATACTCGATTTCCTGCCATTTCCGCTCTAGTACATCCTCAGTAACTGTTGCGATGGCTGCAGTAGTCCTTTGTCGTAGGACTTGAATATTGGGAACTGGCGTTCGGTACACAATATCCTTAACATAACCCCATAAAAAGAAATCCAAAGGGGTTTTATGGGGTGATCTTGGTGGCCAAGTAATTGGGCCATTTCTCCCAATCCATCGACAAGGAAAATGTTCGTCTAAGGACCTGCGTACCTCCAGAGGTGAGGTGGTGCACCACCCTGTTGGAAAATGATATCTGGCTGGAGATGCTCCATTTGTGGGAAAACAAATTGGTCCAGCATATCCAGGTAACAATTGAAGTTAACAGTTGGTTCAGCGAAGAAAAAGGGGCCAATGATTTGATTGTGCATAAGACCACACCACACATTAACCTTTGGGCTATGGCGGTCGATTTCTCGAACCTGGCGTGGCTTTTCAGACCCCCAAATTCGACACTTACGCCTATTCAATAATTTATGAGAAAAGGAAACACACTGTGCCTTCTCCTGTGGAGTGGTCATTTTGTGGAAATGTGACCTCATCTCTTCACCACTTACTCAATGCACCTGAAAAAAAACAGTAAACAGAACTTTGAGAGTTTCTCATTTACATGAAGGCAACAGAACTGAGATACCTCGTTCCATTCTTTAGTTATTTAGATTTGAAGTTGTAAAGATAATTTATGGACACCCTGTACATCTAACAATTGCAGGAGGTAAATTCCAATAGTTTTAGCTCTATATTTTGATAAATAGTTATTATTAAACGCTAGTTATTACTGATTTTTAGTTACCATCGCCAAACAACAACGGGCCGAATGGTTGGGGAAAGAAATAATATGAAAGAATGGAAAAAGAAAAAGGTTTCCAAGAACCAAAATACAGAGCAATTGGAAATAAGTTGATGAAGATGAAGGCTCTATTAGAAGAGTTAGAGTCAAGTGAAGATGATCATGAAGATACGGCATGTCTTTACTGTGGAGACTTGTACTCTACTTCAACATAAGGTTGGGTATCGTGCAGTGGCGTGCCCAGAATTTTCGAAAGGAGGGTGTTTGGTATACATTTTTTAGTAGTCAGCCCTCATTTTGCCATCTTTTCCTGCATTTGATGTTCTCTTTTTAGGAATACTGGGCCAAAGGGGGGGATTATAACCCCCACCAACCCCCCCCCCCTTGGGCACACTACTGGTGTCGTGTGTCCTATGTAAAAAGTGGCCATACGATTCACATGCTGTCACAGATAGTGATGATGACGAAGCTGTTCTAACTTGTGAATTGTGTGCATCGTACGCGTAGAACTGACTTTGTACAGGGAACCCCGTTCTGCCCCGCCCAAAAAGCAAAGAGGCATTTTGTATCGTTTGTTATATTGTACAATAATAATAATAACGTTTTTAATATTCGTGAAGTTTTTCAATGCATTGTGGTTATGAAAGGTTTGTACCAGAAATCTACTACTCCCTCTGTCCCATAATTATTGTCCGGTACACCTTTGTTTGTTGTCTCATAATAATTGCTCAAAATGTGACATTGGTGTATACAGAAGAAGAACATGAAACAAGGGAATGAGTCATACAACTTTACTACTCAAGGATCAGTACAAATTGTGTTTTCCATCTGCCTCTTTGTCTGTCATTCCTGTACTACAATTTTGGCATATCGGACTATAATTACGAGACAGAGGGAGTAGTTTTTATAGTTTTAAATAGTGTATTTTTTTTTAAAATTGAAGGTTACATACGTACCCCTTGCTATGCCGGGTTCCCCTATATGACATTCTTATTTAGTCATATCCCAGAATCTCATCGTTTTTTTACATAGTTCTTACATGGTTCTTGGGATTGTATAAAGTTGAGATTTCGAAGGAAAATAAATTCTCAAAAAATGCTTATTTAAACGATTACAACAATTAGTCTCACTGTTGGAGAAGAGTTCCCATTTTTGGCAGGAAGCAAGATGAATCCTTGCACTACCCGAAATTAAGCAAGGGAAGCCAACCACGAAGGTGAGAGCATTGTTTGTTAGGGTGAATCCGAGAGCCTGCACTTCTCTCCGCCCCTCACTTTTTGCTCTCACCATCCACGAGTGCGATTATCACGCAAAGGAAGTTTAAATAACTGAAACACAAATATAAATAAAATACCCAGAGAAATTCCTTTGAAGCGACGTGTAGCTACGGTTCCAGGTATAACAGTGGATGAATACAGGACGAAAGGAAATCTGAAAACCCAGCATTCCTAAGCAGTATTTTTATTCGCGAAATCCCTTCCTTGACAGAAATCCTGCAGTTATGTTTCTAGAACAAGGGTTTCCGCTGTCGGAAAATTTTATGTTCCTGATGTAAATTAGTGTGATTTAGCCGGTTGTTCAAGGAAGAAGGGAGACTACCCTCTCCTCCGCAGATAACGAATGCCTCGTAAGTTTAAATTAGCCGTCTTTTCTGCGGCTTCTCTCTGAATGCTCCTTTTCCCTTCAAGGAGTTACGTCTGAACAGGAATTCTGAGAATAAGAACGGACTCAGACCGGCTCGGAAACTTAGCGCGTTGAGTGCTTGACTCGAAATCTCTGTACCGAATTTTGTGGATTCAAGTTCTGGTATAGTTGCTGCTTTTGAGTTTGTCCCTTCATCATCCTCATCGCCGCGGTTATCCCGAACAGATGAAAAAGCGATACAAAATACAGAGAAACAGTACGTTTCATTTTCTTCTTGGTTGCCAGTCTTCGTGGCGGAATGGTAGCGCAGGAGTCCTGGGTTCGAATCCCGACCTGGCCATGGGTGTTTTTGAGTGTCCCTTCATCAATTTCATCGTGTCATCACTCAACCTCATCTTCGCGATTAGCCAAAAGCGTCAGAGAAGCAAACTAACATAAGTAAATCAATATATGTATATAGCTACTTATAATTGTCATTGTGTGTGTGAAAAGTGACACCCGTTCTCCTTATCCCATGAGCGATTGTGGTGTTCAATCTCTCTTGTGTAACTGTGTAAAATGTTTTCACCTGGAATCGAACCAGAGACTCCTTAATTATAAGAGCAGCGTTACAACTGTGCCATCGGGGAGAACCTTTCAACTTTATAGATTACAAGAAGAGAACTTTCCAATTCTTACCTCGTAAATAAGTCTGCTGTGTATTTAAAATACAAGGGTTGGATGAAAAGTAATGTCAACACTGGTATAATTGGTACTTGACTGTATTGGCAGAGGAGCATGTGTTATATTCCTTCAATGTAATCGCCCCCCATCTCTACGACCTTCTGCCACACGTATGGAAGGCGTCGTAAACCGTCAGCGCGTCCATCTTTGTCGATGTCCCGCAGTGACCGCCCTATAGCACGTATGATGACTTCGCGCGTGTCGTAGTGCTTGACGCCCAATGGTTCCTTCATTTTGGCAAAAAGGTTGTAATCACACGGTCTCATATACCGGTGATTACTGCGGATGTTCCAGTACCTCCCACTACCAGTTATGCAGGAGCACCGTTACAGTGTTCGCAGTGTGACACCTTGCATTGTCAAGCATGATGATGGGACACCGTGCCAGAACTTGCCATCGCTTCCTTCTTAATGAGAGACGAAGGTGGTGTTGCAAGAAGGTGCAGTAGTAGGCTGCGTTGACCGTCTGCCTGAGAGACGTTGTTCTCCTTGCCTAAACATATTGTTAGGGCGCTTGCACTCTCGTCCTCTGCTTCAGAGCACTGCTGTTTTTGACTGAATAACATACGATCGCTCCCACTCACTATACTTCCTCGCCTGACATTCCTTTATCAGCCACGAAACATTTGTGGCGCTGTGACTCACCCCTTTCACGGGACAGGAGTATTGCCATTACTTTTTATCCAACCCTTGTATATATTATGTTGGCACTCTGCAGAAGACTCGAAGCATATTCCAAACGGTCCTAATGGTGTTTTCCTTGTAACCATATAGCATTGTGTGTATGTGTGTAGGTATAAGGGGTGATCCTTTGTGAAGACACTCAAATATCAACCTCCTTCCACGTAGTACACAGTCGATTGCATTTTCAGATTAATGAAGCACTATACTGACGCCTGGACTCACAGCCTCTGTGGGCATCGGCGTATATATAGCTCACGTAAGGGGGGTTCAACTTTTGGTTCATTGATTGATTTGGTGTTTTTAAGTCCACTTTATGCACAGTAAGGCTAATCGGGACTGGGCCTACAGTTTAAAGTGGGATCCGAACTACTATGTGCCTCCACCGGGTGTTGAACCCGGAACTCCTTGATTTCAAGGCAACGACGCTACCACTGCGAACATTTGGCTCAATTAGTGTTCCTATATTTCATTAGTGAAAATCCGGGACACTACTGACCGGTAGCTTGTTAGGGAGCAAGGGGGGGGGGTGGACCCGATAAAGTTGTATGTACCTATATACAACATAATTGTCATTTACATCACACACTGTGTGAGAACTTTATTTGAAAACTGCGGACTGAATAGACAGTCACAAAGAACTAATAATAATAATAATAATAATAATAATAATAATAATAATAATAATAACAATAATAATATCGTCTTTATTGAGAGGGCGTGTTTCGGCTTCGCGGGCCGTTCTTACAACAAACCCGTAAAAAATATTACAATTTACACATTACGCTTCTTAAAAATCATTATTGCAGTAGAAAGAATAAAAATAAAAAAATAAAAAAATAAAAATATAATATTCATACTTATAATGTAAACAATTAATAATGTACTAAAGGTACAGAGTTAAATCAAAAACCAGAATTAGAATACAATTATTACAACTAAAACTAAAACAAAAACGTCATTCCCATTCATTACAGAAAATACAAATCCAGACACTATTGTTTGGACAGTAGATGCTTCTTTAGATTTGGAAGAGAATCGTAACTGAAATTCAGCACTGCCAGCAGACGGCGGCGCCATCGTGAAGTCAAAGATGTTTGCAGTGCTGTCTGTATCTCGTTAACTCTTGTATTATAGAGAGGGAGTGGTTCAATGTAGAGTTAGATTGTTTTGTAAAATGAGCATTTTAAAATTACGTCCACGCATTTAAATATAAAAGAAGTTCAGGAAAGTATAGTCTTAATCATTTCTTCTTTCCCACCCGATTCCAGGACATTTTTGTGCATCCCGAAGAAACTTTTCGGAACACCGGGACAAATGATATCATTCCGGGATTTTGCCTGAAAATCCGGGACGTATAGCGTCCCTAAGTATGATCTGGCTATCAAAATCCACTCTGCCACCGCATGAAAGGTCACACATTTATAAAATTAAGTCTATCTACGAACTTCTAACTTTTCTACATAAAATGAGCAGAAAATGCTTTTGAAAAAGCTAATCCCAGCTTATCTTTTAGAAGTAATTACAATGTTAGAATTAGTCTTTTCCTACTTGCTACAAAATTGAAAATAACATCATCGGTGTTATTTTAATATTCGTATGTATGTACATTTAACAATGCAGGGTCCATTAGTCGAGAATCTTCCGTTGAATTGCGGACATTATTTCAACCTCCTTAATGTTAAACACATCCTCTCGGGTGTTAAAAATGAAACTGGCAGTGTAGCCAAGATCACCATCAATTTGTGCATATTTGAGTACAAGAGCTTGTCACAATTTTCTACTGCCTACAATGCAGGCCCTGGACATGTCTTTTCAATTACTGTTTGCCACATTTTTCATTCAGATTTGAAAATTTAAAAAAAAAATATCAACCAGGCCATCCAACATTTTGACACACTGTTCCAACGAATGTGGGAATAGGCATTTCATATTGAAATAAGTTGTTGCAATTCTTCAATGTGTTGATTGTGTTCAGAGAAACTTGGGTTCATTTCTACTAGAAAATGGTCCAAAAATGGACAACAGTAAAGTTTCTACTATTAGTGTATACGATTTCACAAGTCACGCTACTGAGTATTGATACTTTTCTGTTCATCTTGTGTCAAACAACTTGAGAACGTTACAGAACTTTCCTATCTTTCTTGCAGTGCATATTTTTACAACCATATTACTTTGAGAAGATTGATTGATTTATTTTCATTATTTTACTTCACTTTTTGTGCCACTTTTGGCTAATTTCCGAAGATTGGGATGAGTGTTGACATGATGAAATTGATGAATGGACACCCACAAACGTCCATGCTGGGTTTCGAACCCGGAACCCACGATGTGCTAACCACAAGGGGCTGTTCCTTGGAGAAGACTCGAGGAAAAATAATATAACTGATTTGACAGTCTCAATATCGCGGAAATGCCACAGAAATGGGCAATAGCGAGGGTTAAAATATGTGTTGAATAATGTACAAAAATTGCTTTTGGACACTTCTCTGAAATTTTCTATCTATCTCGCCCCTTAATTCTACCACCCATTATATGAGCACCATCATATTCTTCACCAACATTTTTTTTTCTAAATCCACACCCACTCGACCCAGAGAGAAGTACAAATAACTGAAGCTAACCCAAATACAGTTACAATCTCCAATAAGAACAAGTTTCCCATTCCGATCTACAGTTTGGAAAATGGTTTATCGACTTTCGGGATTATCAACCAGTTGCGAAATTTCGAATTATCAAAAAATTAAAATATCAAAGGTGCCAATCTACCATCGGTTATCAAAAACCTATGCATGTTTATGAACTTAAATCTTTAATGGTAACAAACCATATTAGGAACTTCTAATGAAATTATGATGTTCGCGCTACAAGTTCACAAGCAGCTATCTCGGGCAGAAATTACATGTGGCATTATAGAATTTGTAAAATGCCAGGAGTTTTCTGAGTATTTTCCGGAGAAATTCCGAAACTACAGGAAATTTCAGAGATTTGCTTTGCAGTCCCATCTGGTGTGTGCAGGGCCGAATTAAGACGAAATTGGGCCTGATGCTTGAAATCTTCGGTGAACAATAAACACAACGACGTTATAGTTACGTCACAGCGCAAGGAATAATAATAATAACTGTATAATAAGTAACGCTGTGTCTAGGCGTTCGAAATTGGTGTCCCAAATTTCATTCTAAGATTTATTTTCAGGTTAATATACGAGTAGCAAACGAAAACTGTTCAGGTTTAGGAAAATTCTCGTCTGTTTTCATCTGGGCCTATTTCAGGAATGGGCCTAATGTTGCAGCATCAATAGCACCCACCTTAATCCGGCCCTGGATGTGTGGAATCAATTTCTTTCTCATCCATCCCGTTCTATACGTTTGTAATTGATGAGAACAAAATAGGTCTGAGGAAGTTTTTACGAATAAGTCTGTGCGCATAGCGGATAGAACAGGTAACCTGGTAATTTTACTGAACCAAAGGGGGAGGTTTGGACCCGTTGAGTACCCCCCTTAAATATCCCCATGTATATGTGACTTGTGTGTTTGTGAATGTCCCTTCATCCATTTCATCTTATCACCATTCATCCTCCTCTTCGCGATTTGCCAAAAATGACAGAAAAGCAAAGTTTAAAAAATCAGAAAAAAATAATAATCAAGGTATGTTTGTGTTAATCACGTTCAGTAAATATGAATTTGTGCTTGCTTCAAAAAAGAAAGTAACCGAATACAATGTTTCAAGTTCCCTACGTTCATTTATACAAATACTGCAGATTTAGGTATTGCTTATACCACACTTTGCACATTCATTAGTAAAACAAATACTATTTTAGACGATTTTTTAGAATTGGGTAGTAAATCACCAAAACGCAGCTATCAACAAGAGGGAAGATATGCAGATTTGTAAAAAGCGCTTCTTACCTATATTTAAAAATCAAACTTTTAGATTCGTTAGTTTTCTACTTTATGACAGAAATAACCTGTATTACGTATCTTGTTCCTCAAAATTGATACGATTACGGTACTTTAATAAATACGAAAGTCTTTGCGCCTAACTATTTATTGCCAGATTACAAACCATAAAACAAAAACAAGATATACACAATCTTCTACGCACTTTTTGCTATTTTTGCACATAATCACCACACCTGTTGAGGCACTTGTCCCACCGTACCACAAGTTTCGCAATGCCCGTTGCATAGAAGGTGGCCGGCTGTTCACGGAACCAACGACGAACAACCTTCTGCACTTCGGTGTCGTTCGTGAACCTCTGTCCTGCCAGGAACTTCTTCAATGGGCCAAAAAGATGGTAATCACTGGGGGCTAGGTCTGGGCTGTACGAGGCTGTGCAGATGAACACATGCAGATGAACACGTCGATCAGCTTTCACCATTTCATCAACACGGGTAATGTTGTCCGGTGTCAGCGAGGAACGAGATCGGCCCGATTGCTCATTGTCCTCCACAATTTCCCGTCCATTTTCAAACTCCTTGCATCAGCACTGCACACTTCGCACTGATAAACACTTGTCCCCATACACTGGATATCTGTGGCTGTGTGTCCTTTACACCATAAAAAACTAATAACACTTCGCTGCTCATATGGCGTGGACTTCCTGTGCGCTCCGGCCATCTTTGCCAACTGACAACAGCGCCGTGCTGTGGATGAAATCGGAAGTTACAATAAAGCCGTTCCAAGAAAAGCCTACTGCATCGCTCGTATATTTCGCTTTTGTAATAACACTTATACCAAGCTAGAAAAAAAATAGGCGCAAAGATTTTTTGATTTACCCTAGTATATGACATGGTGTCTAAATCTGATTTGTAAGTAATTCTCAGTTATACGTATTATTTTATCCTCACCTTGACATACGTGTAACTCAGGTTCAAGTGTATAAAATATAGCTAGCAAGGCATTTTTTTACATTACGTGCTGCCCCTTCCCCCTCCGCATACACACACGCACACACACAAAGAGTACTTCAGTTTGAAATTCTGGCCCCACAGAAACCACACTCTTTTATAATTGCTACTGGAACGAAATTACAACTTCGAGTTTTACTTTTCAGGGGAGTCTCTTGTCCTCCACTGCGCCATTTTCTTGAACGCTCATTTACAGATCCTATAGCGGGTCCGCATTAGTTTTGGGCGATATATCGTCACGATATTTTGGCGATATATATGACATTTTGGCGATATATCGTCACGATATTTTAGTGATATATATCATGTGAGCGATATATCGTCACGATGTTTGGCGATATCGTGGAGACGATATATCACCGATATCACGATACGGAAAAAATATCGTGTCGTATCATCTGTGACGATATTTTCTTGACTACATATCGCGATATCAAATTTCCGATATCGTCCATCCCTAGTCCGCATCCGACCTGTGAGGATGACTTGGGGATGAACCACCTGAGCAACTGCACCTAACCTACCCTTTCCCTCGCATCAATCTTCAAAGAACGAGCTTCCGAATCGGATCCGTTTGTGTTCGCTCTGTTTAAAACGCCTACCTGTTGTTCTTCACGACTGTTTTGTTGAAACAAGATCTCAACTTTGTCCACATCTGAGTACATCAAAGGGAACAGAGGACAGAGAGGAGGGAAATTCCAGATTTCAACCACCACGTAACAGGTAAACATTGTTTTCTTGCTTGCTAAAGCAAAACCTCGGGATTCCGCGCGAGTGTTGGGGCATGTCGCAGGCAGCCGGGAGGTGATGGGGCGGGCTCTCCTCCACCCAGCTAAACCCATTTCTGCAGCAGTCGCTGGCCCCAGCAACTCAATTTACCCTGCGCAAACTTTGTCCTTAGTTCTTTGTACACTGATTTTCGTGAGTGATTTAGAATTCTGTCTCGCCGGAAGGCAGACAAAAGGGCAAACACAGAGAGTTGCTGAGTTTCCTCCACTCAGGCCACGCCCAATTTCATATGTTTTTTCGCCTTGGGCCGCCCCCTTTCTCTCTTGCGCTGGGTTACGCCCATGATGCAAAATTGGTTCTTTGCAAAGCTTGACAAACAGTAACAACTCACATTAGGTCAGCTTAAGTTAAGAAGCAACACACGAACCAGGGTCTATAAAAGTAATTACGTAATATTTAATTTAATAATATTTTATCCAGTCAATCAGCATAAGGGCGAATTTCAAATTACGTACGATCGCTCACAGAATTTTCTTTTATCGACCATGATGTGAAGTTTTTACCGAATGAACGTCTTTAGCTACAAATTGTGAACGTGGTAAGACTGTGGTATCTTGCAGTAATATTTTAAAAATACTGAACGTATTTAGTTAGTTAACAATTTGTAAACGAGTTAATTTTCATCCTCGCTTCCAAAAAAATCGAATGTAGCAGAAAAACTTATATTTCCCCAAATAATACTTCTCTTTAAATGAAACGCTAATATTAATTCGAAATATTGTGTGTGAGCGTGTACCTGTATGTAACCACATAGCGTTCTAGGAGTATTATTTTCACTAAAAAAATACATATGTACCTACCGATCTTATGAAAGTTACATCCTGATAGTTTTGCAAACTCTAAAACAGATTTAGAAATATTTTAAAAACCTACAAATCCATTCCCTCCGAAATAAATTAATCTGAATGCATTTGTAAAATTTATGAAGTTATGATTCGCTACTCGACCTTATTGCAATAACAACAAACATCAAGTTTTGAAAGCAAACTATAAATAAAGTGGGAACACATAATATCGTAGAATTATTAAAATTGAAACGTACACATAATGTTCAACGTTAATATATTCAGAATCAAAATAAAAATTGCTTGAATTTTAAATGAACATATCTGAAATTATTAATAGAAAGATATTAATGTATTTTCATCGTCCAAAAGCATTCGAATGCACATTTATTGGGTAATGGGGTCATATACTTAGGTCGCATACACAACATTTCTTTTTTAAAAATATAAATGTATTAATATAATAGGTTTGAAGGACACGTACACTATTCATTTTTCTCACACTAATATATCAGTCTCCTTTAAACCCAAGAAAGCCCATGACTTTATTTCTGTGAGTTTTGTGATCATATTAACAGGGTTTCTTGGTTTTGCATCAAAATGGAATAAAATATAGAAAAAATAAAGATTTTATTATCCTGCTCGAATATACAGGGGTGTCACCTGTAGGTGACATTGGGTATTCAAGGTACCAAAATGAACATAACGTGAAACTTATACCATTCAGCATCTCTGTTTTATACCTCCCTTCTCATTTTTATGTGACACAGATGATATTAACAATGTCAGAACTTGACATTACACTTACACCTTTTTCTGTTCATGTATGTGTAATGCTACACCGCACCTCATACACACTATCCGTGTCCTCTTGTGGCAGTGTGCACATGTTCTGCAATGTTGATGTCTTGCCTGATTTCATTTGGTACACGCAAGGACACAGAACCACTTTGGGGACTTCTGTAAGGAGGATTGCCATGTAAAGGAAGCATGATTCCACCAGTGATCGTCGGAAATCACAATGTCACATTTTTTTCATTCACTTTCTTGAAAATCAACCATGCATTGTGGCATGCTACATCTATTCCAAAGGCAAACAAGGAGAATCACCACTTTTTACCCCTGAAACTGACCCTCAAGGAGTGAATGTTTTGGTCGAAACGATCGACGCCACCCACGTACTTGTTGTATTTTACCACAACGTTAGGACAACTAACTTGAATCTTAGTCTTTTTGCCAACTACTGTTCCAATTCTATTGACTTTGGTCAGTGGAAAGGTTCCATGGCAATTTGATGCTAGAGTAACAATACTGTTGTCATGCCACCTTGTTTTTTGAATACTTCCTGACACACGTCTACAAAAAACTCCACGGTGCTGTTTTTTCATACTGGAAATACTGGTAACTGGGCATCTCTCTACGCGTTTATCCTGTATAGTTCCCTTTTGCGATAATACGTCCAGAAGCTTCAGACTGCTCAAGTAATTGTCAAAATACAAATTGTATGGTTTGAAATCAGCTGGGAGTCTAGATTCAAGCTCCAATACAACAGCAGCACCAAGACCGTACTCCTGTTGGTTGGGCAGTGCAGCAACTTTTGAACCCTGGAATGGGCCACAAGAAATCAAATATCTACTGCGGGAAGCGGCAGACCATAATTTATATCCAAATCTCAACGGTTTACCATGAATATGCTGCCTCGATTCATGTCGTCCATAGTAAGGTACCATTGATTCGTCGATTGATAGGTGTATAGATGGTACTTTCGAGAAATGAACAGTGAAATTGGTGGTCAGTATTTGAAGGTACTTCCTAATTTTAGCAAATTTGAAGGCAAGTGTAGATTATCGCATGTGTGTAAATACCTATGAATTTCCAAAAATTTATTTCTGCGAATACTACTAGAAACAAGTTCATTGTGCGTATTAGGTATTAGGTTTTGTTCCACAGAACATTCTAATATATGTTGGTTTCATGTAACCTGTTAACAATAATACAGCCAAGTACACTTTCACTTCTTCTACAGTGACATTCATGGTATGGTTCTTCTGCAGTGTATACAATTTGAATTTTCTACAATCATTGCAATCACATCATCACTGAAAAGTAACTTGAAACATTCAACTGGTGTCAACTGTGGTCCGTCATAATCAATGTTTACTTCGTCACTGTCACCTTTTCCATGGCTTACAAAACCTGTTTCGCTGTCTGACCAATGTCTACCGTGAACACTTACTTTCTGCTTTTTCTTTGAAGAACATGCCCTCCCGATTCCACTAGCATCAATTGTTGTCTCTTCAATTGTTGCGGTCTCTTGTGAATCATGATAACTTCTTGTGACAACTTCCGCCTCGGCGAGAAGCATTGCTTTTGGAAGGCGATTGACATCTGTGCAATTCTCATCCCCACTGTCTTCATCTGTGAATCCATCATCATCAGATGGGAAAAGAATAACCCCATCAATGTCACCATCATATTCTTCAATAAGTTGTAATGCTTCATCCAAATTCAACCTGAAATGATAGTAGATTCCAAGTTCAAAAATTTGTATTACTTTTTTATTAGTACTAGACTGTAATACACATACCACAGCATTACAGTGAATATCAGAATAAGATACTATAGCATTGTTTTGCCCTCAAGATTTATCATTATTATTGATGAGGATAGCATTTTCTTTGTGTTTATTTTTCAAGTCTCAATGTTTTTATTCTTGTTTTTACAATAATTATAAATCATTACTCACTGGAGGACTAAAATTATTAAAATTATATTTTATTATTATTATTACATCATTGTTACAATATTATACAATTATAATTATTAAAAGTAATGCTGCAATGCAATTATGTCCTAGTCCTTTATACATTTATGACTTCCAAAGCCCAATGTCACCTACAGGGGACACTACAAATTTATTCAACAATTACACTAACTTATTGTTCAGGGAGAAAATTTATATTTACCGGACATAAACCTTAAACGTTTAAGAGTAAGTAAAAGTAATAACTTCTAATCATCTTACCATTTTCAATGTCCTTTTTCAAGAGCACGTGATGTGTCGTCCTTCCTAAGGGCAGCCATCTTTACTTCAATAGTTCCAGAAAGTTCCACAAGATGTCCCTCAGTTCAAAACTGCAACAATTCAGTTGAGAACAAGTGAATGAACAGTTTGACATAGAAAAAAATATATACTCGGCCACATCATATAATAAAAAAATAATATTAAAAAGCTGTCACCTACAGGTGACATCGGGCTTTCTCGGGAAAATTATTCACATGAAATAAAATATACCAGCAACCATCGTTTCCATTTGTTGATGCTCTAAATCATACTTGTACATGGGTTTTTCTATTTCATATACACACAGTACATCTGGGTATGTTACTCATATTCAGTAATTTTATAGAAAATTGTCTCGTTTCATGTATGATCGTTCATCCTATAAGGGGCTTTCATCAAATAACACTTTTATAGTAGAAAAAAATATTATTACGAAATTAGAATCCTGTGAAACTTGGAAGTTCTGACAATCCTAGCACGAAAAACTCTCCCTATGCCCAGTGATGTGCCGTAGACTATACGTTTACGTCTACATGCGTTGTCTGCACGTAATCTACGCGTAGATTACATTGGGTTGTAGTTTACATAGACTACGTAGACAATCTAAAGTGCATTAAAATTAATTTTCAAGGGTTTCATGAAATGACAGTGACATTTTCAACTATATTGGTTCCTAAGGAGATGAAAAGAACCCTATTTACAACAAAATTTCTCTTCTCTTCTACCTAGGTATTATCAACTATGAAAGAAGATAAATAGTATGCAAAAAACAACAACAGATGGCAGTCGTGAGGCAAGAGTGGACTTTTGCCCATAAAGCACTAGAATATTTCCTATATTAGGTTTCTTCCCAGGTGAGAAATTGTTCGAATTTGAAAGAAAGAGTATGAAAAGTTCCCCACACACATCAGCAACTGATACGACGTATAATTTTCTTTCAATTCCACGGCGCTCTTTTCTAAGTTATCACCTTTCGCCATGTTGTTTACATAGATTACGTAATCTACGTGTATAACATAGTCTACGTGTAGAATGTAGACTATCGTTGTTTACGCTTAGACGCACATGCCTTCGAAATAACTTTGTCTTGTTCTACCCCCCTCCCCCCTGATGCTTAAAGAATGTGTTGAATGCTTAAAGGAGCATTAAAGTACCAGTTTCCTTAAACAAAAGAAAATTTGCTGATAACGGATCTCCCACACACGTACCTAACAACACAATCCCTATTCCACATAGGATTCCGACCCTAGTTTAGGGTTACAAGCGGAAGAAAGGTACGTGGGAACTAAGAACCTTAACGCTCCGAAAGAAATCCTGGAGCCTGGTGCGAAGGTTAAGACCGTTAGGAAAGGAGGGGTGTTGTGATTTCCCCCGAGGCTTTCAGTTTCGGAATTGGATGAAAAGGCCCGCTTCACCCAAGTTCGGTGGTTCTCGCCTTCCCCCTAGAGAGGGTTCGCATGCTGCTGTATCGCATTCCCAGGTGGCGCCCTGATCTTCCGTGGCTTATTAATTAATTACATCTATTAATGGCAGGTTATCCCACCTTCCTCCGTTGAGGGTTCCTGCCTCGAGAAGAAACGGATGCGGGGAACTAACCGATAAAGCTCAGCGTGTGCGAAAATTTGCTTTTAACGGTCAATTCCATCAAGGTTTTCTCTCCCCTTTTCCTCACCCTGTTTGTGCGCCCCGCGCTTGCAGCGATGCACTCACTTGCCAAAAGCTTTCGTTAAGTCTTACGACCGGCTCCATTTATTTCGTTGTGCGACGTGATATCTTGCTTTCCCTTTAAGTACATCGTAAAAAGATCGGGTGTGAGCTTAAGGCGCGAGGATCTATCCACGGAGGACAAGTACACAAGTTCATGATGGACTTGCCACTGGCATGATAACAGTGGCATTACGCCATTCCGAGTATACGACTCTGCACGGCTCAAGTTAGCTTCGACCATTATTTTGTGAAACTCTAGACGGTCACTGACCTTGGAACCTGAATACAAAAGAAAAAGTTGGCTGGAAGAATGTACAGTCACCGGCAATAAAATTGACACCTGAAATAATAGTTTCCCTGCAAGACGTTATGTGTGTTGCCTAACTCTAGTGCAACGAGCGGATTTTAATACAAATTTCCAATGCAAACTTCTACCACCGCTGTAGATTTAGTCAGCACATAACGCCTTACAGGGAAGAGAGTATTTCAGGATCTAGGTGCTTCGTTTTTATTGCCTGTGACTGTACAAAGAAAGATCTAGAGGGAGGGTGGGAAGAAGCAGTGAGGGAAGGTGCTGTATAAAATTGTTCGCAACAAGGAAGAAGAACAAGAGAGAGATGGAAGTAGCAACATAACATTATTTTTATCTTTTGACTAAGTGAGCATCTAAATGACCTAATTGCAAACATTTAATATAATTAAGAACCGTACACTACAAGCATATTATACTGTTCTCTATAAATCAAGACAGACGATCATCAACCATAGTGAAGGTATTCAAAGCAATGGACAATGTATTTTCATTATGATGGTAGCTATATTGTCAGATTAAAAATATCCTAATTTCTACATTCAGCATATTTTCGTCGGATTATTTCCCTGACATTTCTATGTTTGTTCAAATGT
Organism: Lepisma saccharinum; assembly: GCF_977018435.1. NCBI lineage: Eukaryota > Metazoa > Arthropoda > Insecta > Zygentoma > Lepismatidae > Lepisma > Lepisma saccharinum. Next base: position 51,213,700 of record NC_139236.1, read on the forward strand.
CATAAATTAATTTTTTACTGAAATATGCGTACGGTCTGTGGATGTCTGCCTTAGGTAGGTTTTCAGCAAGTGAATATCGTTTAGAGAGCTTATGCTTGAATTTTCGAACATTTCCTTCACAACACTTCCTGGCACCAGCATAGGCAAGGAAGCAAAACTATAGGGAACGGATAATATTAACTTACTAAACACCTAACCATCTTTCAACAGAAATGAATATATTTGTTCCTAGGATATGACTCACTACAAACAAATCGCAATTTGGCAAGATTTGTGAGACAGGGTGCAGCCATATCTTCACTTTATATATTTTGGATATGCTTAAAACCTCACAGGTCTTTGCTCATCAGTTTCCGGACGAAACTGCGTTTATTGATTATTGTTCCAGAAGTTCAAGTCGGAAACAATATTAACATTCTACTGCAAACAGCTACAAACACATTTCACGAACAATCTCCTCAAGAGACTACATATGGAGTGTTCAAGAATCCAAAGAAACGTAGCACTGTTGAATACCAAAATTCGTGGAACTCTAGTCGCATCGACAACTAGCGTCAAATAAATTTGACTCCCAATTTTTTTTTCTGATAATTTAATTTACTAAACATAGTACAGGAATAATTCTTGAAGCTTTCCTGGCGGCAAATACTGAAGAGGTTTTCTCGGGCAATCAGCCAGGTAATTTCCGGATAGGCTTCCGAGCTTTCGAGAGCTAACGTAACTGATCTTCAGGGATTGAAGTCACTGACTTCAGTCCCTGCAGATGAGAGTAACGTTAGCTCTCGAAAGCCTATCCGGAAATCACCTGGCTGATTGCCAGAGAAAACTTATAGTACAGGAAGCTTCAGATACGAATAATTTAACGAAAATACTAACTGGAACAACATGGAGTTTGAACTTAATGTCGTTGTATTGTAGATACCGACAAGGTTTTACTGAGATCAGCAATAGTCTATGCATACATTGATTGATTTGGTTTATTTTACTTCGCCTTTTCTGCCACTTTTGGCAAATTTTCGAAGATGGGGATGAGTGATGATGTGATGAATTGAATGGATACTCACAAACATCCATGCCAGGATTCGAACCCGGAACCCCTGGCGTCGTAGCACGATGTACTAACCACTCCGCCACGAGGCCGGCAATGGATATATTGAATATGTTCCAGATTCATTCTGCCACTACAATGACATTCTCTTTTCGCTTTAAGTAATCTCAGAAGTTAATCCTGGTCACTTCTATGCGCCATACACACACACATGCATCCATGTAAGAAACTAGCTGCTATTGGCTGTCACCATCAGCTACGTTCATAATTGCGATAAACATAGGTTTATGTAAATAGGGTTCCGGCATTCACGTTTCGGCCTGGCCAGAACTGATCCTTCGTGGGTGTCCATCAACTACACATCATCATTCTCATTGTCGTGGGCATCCAAAAGCGGGAGGAAAGTGACGCAAATTGTCATTGTCATTGAATCATTAATTAAAACATACCTTTAAATTACTGGCATTTATATTTCTTTTTGGCAAGAAAAGAAGCAACACACGATGCAAGGTTGTCTTTCAGTTATCGGAATTTCAATAAGTCTCTAACGTCATTTTACCAATGACTGTAAATAAAGTGTAGAATAAAGCATTGTTCTTCTCTTGAAAGGTTCTTGCTGTGTAAAACACACAGGCTTATTCTAAGCATTTATCACTACCGTTGTTTGTCTAGGTTGCATCTAATCCACGAATCTCCAAACATGGGGTGCGTTCATGAAGGTAAAACGTCGAGATCTGAACATTTCTAGAGGCTTACTGCTGAGAAAATCCTCCCATTCATAAATGATTAATAATTTCCCCAACTTTACTAATTATTTTAAATCTAGCTTTCGCTCCAGTAATCCGGGTACAGCAAGACGAGGGAGAACGGATTGCCGAAGGGGAGAATGAACAGAATGGCCAATAAACATGACTGAGCTGGCAGGCGAGCCGTCGCAGTTTTGTGATTGCAGGAAGGTTCCGGCTTTCAACCTCATCCCCATCAATCCGCCCCCTCCCACTTCCTCCCCCAGGACTTCTTGTTCGCGGCGGTCTCCCTGCGAGACCGCTTGAGCTCAGGTTATCAACGGAAGCCGCGCAGAAGAGCAGAGATGGAGTGCGCTGGATCATTGGACCGCGGTGGGTCATAGTACATCAGTTGGGTCAGCAGGAAGCAAGTGTTGCCAAATGCACGAACCAAAGTTATCTGCGTGTGTGCGATTTCAAGCAGCTCGGCGCCAACGAGTACCGAATATTCTACAGAGACAACTGTAATGCCTGAATCACACGAGGCTAGATTTCCTACTGGGTTTTCCAGTTGGGCTTTGACTACTTGTGTGGTACTGGCTCATCTGCAAGTTTTCGCCTCACACAATACTTGTTACAGTACTTGTCAGTATTCTTTGTTCCCACAAGGCATTGCGCAGAGACGAGCGGTTTGAAGAACGTTGTAGGTGAATATCTATGCTGTTATTAAAAATTAAAATAAATGTATAAGCTGAAATTGTAAATATATATATATATATATATATATATATATATATATATATATAGGTGTACTCGACAAGCTTCTTAATGAACTCGGGTATGTATATTTATATAAGAGATTCGCAGGATTCATTCAAAAAAAATATTTTGTTCAACTAAGTATGTAAAAAATCTAATACACTGGTAATAATAAGGATTTTCATTATGGGTTAATCACATTTGTCGTGTACAAATTTCAACGCTTTGGATAATTTCCTAAATACGTATGTATTAATGAACACGAATGCACAACTTTTCTGTTACTTTTTCTTTCATCCAGCAGCGGACAAAAACAACCAACACTTGGAAACCACGGGCAAAAAACTTTCCCTTTGAAACTCAGATTATCTTCACATGACCAAACTTTCGCTCTGATTGGCTGTTTCCCAGAATCTAGCAGGGAAAGCCAGTTGCAATTAAAACACGGTCTAGTCTTCAAAACCAGTCTAGCAGCCAGCCAGGTAGCCAGTCCGGCGCCAACTAGGGCATTCCTACAGGAAATCCAGTTCCGTGGGATTGGACCTTAAATTTCCATGTACAGAAAATATAAATACTAGATTGACAGAACAACCACAGCTACACATGAGCAAATATAACTTGCGGTTGTAAATTCTGTACGTCAGAATTTAATTTCTAGTGTTTTGCAATATCTAAGTAGGTTTTCAAGTCGTATATCTCCCTTGTGAGTATGGAATGTGGAAAAGAGTGCCGAAATATTTGAGCGTTAGGGCCAACTTGCAGCTTGCTAGTGTTGACTCAGCAGATTACTTACTACTCCCGCTATCGCTCGAGTGCTTGAACTTACGTGTAAGTGAGTGTGTGTGTTGGTCAGGGGATTATACATTCCAGGCCACCTAAGTAATCGGAGATGACTCAGCTGAGATTCGAAATCTTACCTCACTCATTACAATTTACGGAGTATACATTACTTTACTTCTAACACACAATAACAGCGGCCATTTTCTTTGCCAGCTAACAATTTAGAAGTATCGCCCTGCCTGACTTGAATCCACCCATTCCGCTGGTCACAGTGAAAAACTTACTTGTATTACTCAGATCTCTCGGTGAAGAAATATCATTCTCATGGGGAAAAAATGGATAAAATAAGCAAAGATTCTTCATGGAGTAAAGTACGAAACAAGTTTGCTTAGTGTACGTCACCATTCAAGGAGCAATCCCATAGTTCATATCTTAATTTTATGGCTTTTGAAGTCATAAATTGCTTCTCGTATTTGCCTCATCCGACATTGCTACATGAATCTAACTTTCAAAACTGTCAGCATATTCTCACGTCCACAGCCACGTAAATGTGGCAACACATTAGCTTTTAGATTTTTCACACTTGTGGAATCCATCAGCTTAACACGAGATGGGCCTACAGTTTAAAGTTTGATACAAAGTACTGAAATGGCAGCAACCGGCAGGAAAGTTGGAATTTCTGGCTGCCTTTAAACACCTTTTTTAGCAACACAACCTGTCAGGGTAGATAAAAATCATGATTTTTATTTAAAAAAAAAAAAACATGCTTAAAATTGCTTCTATTGTTTTTGGCAGCATACATATAAATATGTTTTTTTATATATAGAAAGGCTTTTTGTAGTAAACGGCCCTGTAAAATATTTGAACAGTTTGATTAAAGCAAATAAAAAAGTTATATGTATATATAGATTTTCTGTATCTGATACTGTAGAACCTCCTATGACAATGTTTGTTGAGTGACTTAATGAAACTAGAATAATTTCAGTAACTTTTCTTACAGTAAAAATAAAACATTCTGTATTGGCATTTTTTAAATGAAAGTTTGCATAATATCAGCTGCCATGTTTTAATTTAATGATAATGGCACTATTTATGGTTTAACATGATTAGTATTTTGTATATTTTTCTACACAAAATGTTTGCAATTTTTGCCTATTTTAAATCAAGATAAATTTAAGTGCATTTACAGTTTCTATATTACATTTTCTTTCGTATGAGCTTCACCCCATTAGTACATATATATACTTTCTTTTCCTTTCTTAGAGCCTGATAAACACTATCAATTGATTACGAGATTAATGTACTTTCACCAAAAATGATTCTGATATCTACAAAATATTTATGTTCATTATTCTATACATTATTTATTTAAAGTGATTTAAATCAGTAATATTTTTTAAAAAAAAAAATCACCTGATTTAAAACAATCCACCTTGCAACCTGTGTACTTATACCCTCCACAGTATGCGCCACTAGGACCAATTTAATAAAAAGAACGAGGTAAATAAATTCCAAATAGTGAAAACAAAATTCATAAATTATAATTTACATTTCTTGTTACTTTACACAGATATTCTAGATCAAGGAGGATCAAGAACAAAGTGATGAAATATATCAAGAAGCAAACGTAATTTAATATACGTGAGTTACCTAGGAATCTTGACGTCATAGCCTGCTACAGTAACCAACTCGTTAAGGAATGATGACTACAAGTGCATAAGCTTATCTCTCTTATGGTGTGTGCATCTATTTGTGTATGTTGGAAGCTTTTTTATGTAAGGGTAAGTTCTCTCTCTCTCTCTCTCATATATAAACCACTGCGACGAAGTATTAGGTGTAGCGGGTAAGACGTCAAGGGTTTGGAATTCGAGTCATGCGTAAGTCATGGACGTGAGTTTATTTCATCATTAATCTTCATCGTTGCGATTAACTTAGAAGCGCAACCATTTACATCTCCTACCTGCCTAATTAGGCTAATCCCGACGGATTAGGATGAATGATAAGATGAAATTGAAGAAGATACATTCGCCATGTATAATGTACAAGCCAGGAATTGAAGAGGTAACGAGATCGTAAGTGGAACAACCACTGAAGCTGTAATGTGACACTTGAACCCATTATGGAAACAGCAGCCTACATGCAGACGAATGTAATCACTGACCCTTGAATATGACACATAATATGTCTAGTCCGGAAAGCACGGTTCCAGATTGTTGAAGAGAACCAAAGTTTGATAAAAAAAAAAGGAAAGAAAATGAGATCGTTCACGAGATGACAAGGACTCGCTGCTTCCTGTTGCCAACCTCTTCTTTTCCTCCTTCGCTTTGTATTCTCAAAGAAGCCTGCTGCTAACCGTGCGACTAATGAAGATAGATCGCGAATAGAAAGACAACATGGAGGAGTGGACGGAGGGAGAAAAAGGAATTGAGGACTGGTTTATCAAGGATGAAAAATGAAGACAAATTATGATACGACGATGAGAAATTTTCCTGGCAGCATAAACATGTTCGAAAGTTGTGGGGAGAAAAAGTTTTTCCTTTTTTTTAACCGAGGGGAGGAAATTTAGCCACTATGAAATTAAACACTACTTTGTTTCCCATTAAATACCTTGCTTGAGAGGAAAACTTTATTCCCCTGAAGTGATGAAAAAATAATATTTCATGAGAGAAGCGAAAGTTCCAGGAGGCAACGGGGGAATTTCCATTTAGTATAGTGGAGCGTTACTACGGGGGATTAATTCCCAATTCCAACCCCTCCTAGAAATTTTCAACCCACTACGTAAAGGAAAATAAATTCTCCCTTGTGAATTGTATTGCAAAATTGAGCGCGCAGAGTGTGTAGTTATGGTTCCACATATTCTCGATCACAACACTCCGGAGGCTGTGTCGTTGCCAGATCCAGTGGAGATAAACCAATCCTGAAATAGATTCTCCAAGGTGGTTGACCTGGTAACTCGCTGTAACTGTGAAAGGAGGCTCTCGTATGCACGTGTAGACCGCACGGGAGGTTTCGCTTTCCTTCCCAAGTGCAAGGGAATTGATCAAGACTAATTGACTAGTTGTTGGCTGCTCTAGTTCCTAGACATAGATCACCGTAGCGAGGTGGAAGGTTATGAAGTTAACAAAGTACTGGATGTACTAGAGGACCAAGAACTTCACAAGAAAATAAATAAAGAACTAGAGTGCACAACAACAAATACATGCACTTTTATAAAATGGCGGAAGAAAGATAAAAGCTTCATTTTCCCGCTACTAAACGTCAAAAATCATATACGCAGATGACCAAGCGATATAAATGATAGACTCAATGTCTAGCCAGTGAAGGATCTGGACTTGATTTCCGGTCTGGGCATGTGTGTCACTGTCCCGACTGGATAACATAACGCAAAATGATGAAATGTTACAAAAGGGGAAGGGAGCAGAAAATCATCCATACAAAAGTGAACTCGTATCGCACAATTTAATCGCCTCGTAAACAAGTATTTCGGTTCTATCCCCAGAGGAGGTACATAGCACAGTTATACGGATGAAACTTTTAACTGCATATGAAGTCACGATTAGCCAATCCAAGCATAAACTGAACTTAAAACAAACTTTTATGTTGCTTATCTTCTATATTTCTTATTTTGTGTCGTTTTTTGACATTTTGGTCGCGACGATGAGTATGAATGATGATTAGATAAAATTAAAACAGGGCAGTTAGAGAGAAACACAATGTCGGCCTATTAAAGTTTGAAAGTTTAAGTCCACTATATGTACAGATAGGACAATCGAGACTGAGCATACAGTTTGAAGTGCTATATGAGTGCCTTATCAATTTTATCATATTATCACTCATCCTCATAGTCGTGATTAGCCAAGTGTGGCAGAAAAGCGACGCTAAATAACAAGAATCAAATCAACAGATCAAAGGGAATCTAACTCGCGACCGCTTGATAAAAAGACGTTGGCGCTACCCTGTTCGGCACCCAAGAGGACGAAATGTTGCATGTGTGGATCTCTTTCCCCACACGACAGAATCAAATGCTTAATCACTCTATTAGCGGTTTTGTGACATATGAATTAATTTACCCGCATCCCAGTTAAAAACCCACTCCCATAACTCGCGTGAACGTTTCTCTTTGAAGATAGAAAACAACGGAAGATTGTAGCAGAGTGAGATATTATATTTCACTTTTTTTTTCATCTTATTCACGGTTCCAGGAAGGCTTGTAATTAGTCAGGAGGCAGCAGTGGCATTGTTCGGCTTTGGATCCAGCGGGATGCTGGAGGCTGACTTTTTATCTTTTCCATCCCCATCCATCACAGAGTCTCCTTCTATTTCCTCATTAAAGAAAGCTTTGACTGGGCTCATTAGCGATATACAAAGCATAACGTGCCCGTGGGGGCTGCGTCCCCCCTCGCCTCCACTAACAACGCTCTAGAGCAGACAGGTAACAGGCTAATTAGAGATATGGTTGAGGTGAAAACTTTGAGAGAGGGGCCAGAAAAAAAATAAACCAGCTTCAAAAACTTTTCCGCTGTTGCATAATTGTGTTTTTCTTAAACAAAGGAAAATGCTTTTTTGTCGGCCTCCGTAAATAGTTGATGCTTTTGTTGGTGGGTGCTGTGAAAAGTGAAGCTGTGAACTAAGTGCAAAGTTTGGCAGAAACAATATTTTGTTGTTTATTTTGTTCAATTTCGCGATCGGAACATTTAAGAAGTTACTGGTAGCGGCGAAGTGATTGCAGTAGCAAGAGTTTGTCACAGTTGAGGACTAAAAGTGGTAAACGTTGTAAGTACCAAAAGCGAAAGTATTGGGAAATCGCATCGTTCACCACATCAGCCCGCAAGGACGTTCATCTAGTGACCTCTTTAGATGCCCTTTGAACTACGTAGAGTCCACTTTTCACGTTTACCACATTATAAAGCATGGCACATTTCACAGTTGAACGTGGAAAACGGTGTTTGAATTCTTGTGGCACTTACAGCGTTTACCAATTCTAGTCTTCAGTTTACGTCCACCTCATGCTCAGATATGCGGAGACTGTAGCTGCAGTTGAGAGATCAGAACCATTGTCTCTCCACCCGAGATCGAAACCGGGACCTCTTGATTACAAGACGAAAGCGTTAAAACTACGCCATTGGGGAGGCCTGCATGGCAAGACGAGTTTCTTCAGTTGGGTACAAATATTTGGTTTATTTCACTTCTGCCACTTTTGGCTAATCGAAGGTGAGGATGAGTGATGATATTTATGAAGGGACACTCACAGAAAACACCCAGCCCGAAATTCGAACCTGGGACTCAGGCTAACCACTCCGCCACGGAGGGTACAAATATGGATGAAATCTGTCCTGTGTACTCAGTGTTGGTGTTAATGATTGCTAACAGAGTTTCAGTTCTCCCACAGTTGCACCCCCCCCCCTTCACCTCCTCACTATAGTGGAGCCCAAGTTAAGAGTTCAGTATGGGCCCTTATGGGCTTTTACTTTTGAGATCACCACCCCTAAACAAGTGTGTTTCTGTCAGAAACAAAAGTCGTTATCATTCGAAGAGAAAATAATAAATAAGCAAAAACCAGAGGAAATGTAAGGCTTTGATGGTTTACACCTTCTTTTGCAATTCGGACCATCAAAAAAATACGTTTTCCTTTCTTGTGTTTACCGCGATTTGGGGAGTTAATACTAACAGCCGTCCGACGGTTGCCACTTGCTGCAAACACGTGTTGGGAAGAGGGAAGGGGGCGGGGAATGGCCAGGCAAAAGTTCGTGAATAGGCTTCTGTCGGGGTCAAGTGGTTTGTTTGCGTGCGCGCTTTCTCATTTTGGGTATTTCTTGAAGGAATTTATATTATAATTATTCTACAACAACAAAATGGCAAGGGCTGGTATTATCAAGCATAAAAGTGTCCAGAGTCTTACAAGTAAAGAGAGACAAATTGTAATACATATAAATATACTTCAAGCAGAAAAATCCCGGTAAAAGTGTTAGTTGGACTGCAAGCGAAAATGCTGAAACGACTGGAATTTCGTTCAAAACTGTTTACAAAATTAATAGCGAAGCGATTAAAGGTCCTCTTGCAACACCAAACGAGCAGAAAAAACGTCAAGAGGTACGCAAAATCCAACGACTTCGAATATAACTTTAATACGAGGCGATGTGCGGCGAAACTTCCCAGGCACATTGTATATAATACATTGCCGGATTTTTCGGGAGGAGGTTCACTTGCACCTCCCAAAATGATGATGAAAAGTATTGAGAGCGTTATATTAATAGATAAAAAAAAATGATCGAGCTATTTTTCGTAGATAGTTAAAAGAATGTCATTCTCCTTTCTGTAATTATCCTTCATATGAGTAAAAATACAATAGAACTCCTTTTATTTCACACCTCTACTAATAATTGATTGATTGAGTTTTAAGTCCAATTTTATGCGCAGATAGGTTAGTTGGGACTGGACCTAGAGTTTTATGTGAGATACGAAGTACTATGTGCCTCCAGCAGGTATCGAACCCTGGATCACTTGATTATAATGCGACGACGGAAATTCTGCTAATGCTATCCCCTTATAATCGAAGGACCCTGGTTTCAGTTTCCTGGTGGAGGTACATTCTAGGATGAATTATACATTGAAGGCTCAGTTCCGATTAGTTCATCTGACCACAAATTACACCTTGAACGAACCCTTGCAATTATATTGATGTGAATGACGTGACGTGTCCAATGGGCGTATATGCTGGTCATAACTCCTCCTTGGATAAGTATTCCTAAAAGAAGAGGGTCAACAGCAGGAGAAGATGGCATATGAGGACCAGCTACTAAAAAGTATACGTACTACCCCCCTCCCCCTTCGAAAACACTGGGCACAACACTGATATAAGGGCACTTTTTGATGTGTCGAATAAGTTGCAAATCTGCACATTATATTTCCAATATTACGTAATGCTTACAGCATATTCTGTGCACGTCCCACAAAAAAATAATCTAGACCCGCCTATGACTGTCGAGCTGCTGCTGTGCAAAACGAATAGAGGGACAAAACAATAAAGACACAACAAGACTTTCTGTGCAGCCTTACGAGTTGTTTGCGAGCACTTACAGGTCGGGGGGAGAGATTTGCTTTGGTGCATGCCGGTAATGAACACGGTTTTGTCTCAAAGATAAATGTGAAACAAATCTCCCCGATGGCACAGTGGTAACGTCCTGGTTTGATACCCTTTGGAGGCATATAGTGGTTCGGATCCCAGTTTAAACTGTAGGTCCAATCCCGATTAGCCTTTCTGTGCAAAAAGTGGACTTAAGAGGAAGTGATGCCTCTCGTCCGAGCGCGACCGTCTCCCCCTCCCTTTCCTAGAAAGACCAGTTTTCCCCGTTTATTTTAAAAGAAGTAATCAATTCCACTCCTTCTCCGTAACTATTGGACTTACGACCTTCATATTTTTATGGGACACTTTTCAAAGGTTTATTTCATACTCTATTCACTCAAATTCTCTGTAGCACTAATGATTTCATACTTGATTTTAATTATATTGAGTTTGGCAACAGCGTACAATTGCCTCGCTAAATGGTCGACTTCTCACTTTCCGAGTCCGTTTTCTTCCTCATTTTCAGCGAGGGTAAACAAAACAGGTTTCGAGAATCGAGGGGACCGAGCGGGCAGTGGTTTCTAGTGTTTCGCCCGATGGGAGGGGAGGGGGGGGGGTGAACTGCCTCCTCCAGAATAAATAGCCTCGGCAGGGTCAGCGTGACAAAATTCGCAGCAGCTTCTATTCTCCACTTGCTTGTGACCATAGGAGCACAGAGCAGATGGTATGGTTACTCTATCCCAGTAGTTCTCAACCTTTTCGAGACCGCGCCCAGTCCCAACAAATTTATTCGTAAATACCTTTCAATTTTTTTATAGTTCATACTAACAATTGGAAAGTATGGTATAATCATCAAAACTCACAAATTTAAATTAGTTACCAATCACTGGACCAATGCATTATTATAGCATATAAGTTCCTCAGGCCATCATCATTAAATTAATTTCTGTTCATTATTATTGACAAACCCCTTTCTGATCAAAAATATATATAATATTATTCCGTATAAAATTGATTATTGTATTATTAAATTGATTGATTTTAATTGTGTTGCTTTTAATTAAAACTACCGGCCCCCGTGGCGGAGTGCTTAGCACGACAGTGGTCCTGGGCTCGAATTCCGGCCTGGGCATGGATGTTTGTGAGTGTCCATTCATTCCTCATCTCCATCCTCGCAAATTAGACAAAAGTTGCACAAAAAGCGAAGTAAAAGAAAGCAAATCAAATCAATAATTTTAATTAAAATTGTACTTACGATAGAAGCCGTCATTAGAAATATATGCTTATTTCTGTGCTTATGTCAGAAATTAGTTTTTAGATTATATTTAGTTCAGTCTTCACAGAATTGCTTCCACATAAAACACATCCACTGTGAAATGAGATTTTAAAAGCCTAAATTGCGTACAATTTATACGAATCCATGTTCGAAAGACAAATTGAATGACACCCAGACAGCGCAAATTTGTAATTTATATTTTCAACAGATAGTTTCTAATTTATATGATCAGCGATCAATATATGTCGTGGGATATACACTAATGAAATCTGTCCGGAAATCTTACTAATTCAAACATTAATAGAATTTTCAAGAAAACGTGTACATTACCCAGGACGTGTTCGAACCTGGAATCTTCGGCTGTGAGATTTTGAGTCGATAACTCAAATCATTTGGCTACTGAAGTTGTCCATTAAATGTAGAAAATATAGGTACGTGTATCAGTTTGTACTTAATTGTGGCGATTCTGGCTTGATAACAAGATACAATCGCCACAAATCAAAAAAATATTTTTGAGCAACCAAATTGTACTATCCTTTAGGCATTCGTTAGCACACGAAAGCGCACTATTTATTTTAATAAGCACACAAATATTAATCAAGATATTAATGAGTTTATTGTGGCGATTCTGGGTTGATATCTAGATAGAATCTCCACAAATCAAAAAATATTTTTGAGCAACTAAATTGTACTAGAGCTTAGGCATTCGTTAGCACAGGAAAGCACATTATTAATTTTAATTAAAACGCAAATATTAACTAAGATATTAATGAACTCTGGTATGATATCAAGATGAAGTCGTTAAAATAAGAAAAAAATATTTTTGAGCAACAAAATTGTACTTTCTATTAGGCCTTCGTTAGCACACCATTTATTTTAATTGAAACACAAATATTATCCAAGATATTAATGAACTAATCCTGGCGACTCTGGCTTGTTATCAAGATAAAATCGCCACAAATAAAAAGAAATATTTTTGAGAAACTAAATTGTATTATCTTTTAGGCATTTGTCAGTACACGAAAGCACATTATTTATTTTAATTAAAACGCAAATATTAACCAAGATATTAATTAACTCCGCCATTATAAGAAGATGAAATCGCTATAAGTCAAAAAAATACCTTGGAGCAATTAAATTGTATTATCTCTCAGGCATTCGTTAGCACATGAAGGCACACCATTTATTTTAATAAAAACGGCATGATATATCAAGATAAAATCGCTACAAGTCAAAAAATTACTTTTGAGCAAGAAATTGTACTTTATTTTAGGCATTCGTTAGCACACGATAGCACACTATTCATTTAAATTAGAACACAAATAGTATTCAACATCTTTGACATTAATACCTGAATCTTCATGATTTTGGCTTGATATCAAGGTAAATTTGCTGCAAATCAATTTTGTATGGATAAGAGACAGCTGTGAAGACGCTTGAAAAACTTTTCAACGTGTATCGATGGTCTCTGTGGGTAGTTTACCGAATTCATAAAAGAACAATAAATTTTTATGCATTACAGACGATTTAAGGGTTAATTATGGCTTATTCACGAAGAAGCAATTTTAGAAAATTACGAGGTGTACTGGCAACATTGATTAGGTCAGAGGGCAGTATCAGGTAGGTGTGCCTGGCATCTGGTTATGATAGTCAGTGTCCAGATGAAAGAAAATATTTGAAATTTTTTGTACAAAAGATAGGTAGGTTAGTTTTTCATACAAAAAATTTCAAATATTTCTTTCATTTTGACATTCTTTTATCAATTCGGTAAATATCTCCAGAGACCATTGGTACATATTGAAAACTTTTTGCAAGCGTCTCCATAGCTGTAATTAATCCATGCTCGCTTTCACTTTGTACATTTTTTTTAAACCTTAGTAACTTTTTCCCCATACTGAATGTTCATGAACAGCACAATTTTCTAGTTTAATGTTTAAAAAATATCCACATGGACAAAGTTAATACCTAGTAGAAGATTCATGTCTCTATAACTGTTTGTACAAAAGTAACGTACATTCAGTCTTGGTTGATTGACTTTTTGGACACCCTGTAGAAGAAATGGAGAGTATGTGTCTCTTGGTTGCTACACCTTGTTAAATTATTTAGCTAATTGCAAAATATGACATTACGAACCTCTAAACTCTTCTAACACTGCAAGTGAAATGGGTTAGCCACAATTGGTAAAAATCCAAAATTTCAAGCCGGATTTTTATCGGATAGAAACCGTCCATTCAAAAAGCTGGCTTTACACACACACACATACACACAGTCCAAGAAAAATGAGCTACAGCGACACGGTAGGCTATCACTGCGTTAAGAAGCAAGTGCTGCAAACAAAGGAGGAAGACGTACACATTTGGGGATTAGAAATAATATTAAAAAATAGAAAAAAATATATCTAGTGGATTGGGTGTGAGATTCGGGAAGAAGGATGGACACATCAGTAGAAAATCAAATAGTGACACATAATGGACATAGAGAAGAAATGATATCGACTGTCGCACAATGGAATAGCAAGGAAATGGGGTAAGGGGGGTTTCAACAATTTGGTATGGAACAAGGAACGGGGGGGGGGGGTAGGGGTTTTTGACATGGTTCAGGAATGAGAGAAGAAAGAAATAAAAGCGAATAGAGCGGAGTGAACTGTGTGCCCATTTTCCACCGAGGAGTGAAAGACGAATAGTTGTTTGCTGCTTGACAAGCTAGAGTTCTTGTCTACTCTTACGGCGGGTGCTCTACATGCTGGCAAGGGAAGTGGGGAGTGGAGAATACGCAGCAAACCAACGAGACAACAGCGGTGGCACCGATAATTACGGCCTGGCGGGAGGAACTACTACGCGCACCTCGTTCTACAGGCTGCTTAGTTTCTTATCGCGCTGGATTGGTCGCTTCCCCGATCCCCACTCCCTTTGCCAGTATGTAGAGATGCCCGCCGTAAGATAGGACAAGAGCTATAGTCATTCATGGGACAAATTGGTAAAAATATAACGTAGTGGGAAACAATTAAAGTTATGGAAGACACACCCAACACATTATCCTAACCGTTCCACAAGTTTCATGTTGCATTTCAATTGCAACTTAATTCAAACGTTCATTTAGCGTGCCTTATCAGTGATCTCAAAACTTTACCCTTTGAGTACCTGAAAAACCACTGAATAACAGAGACTATCTTATCAAACGAAGAATGTATTTGTACATACAAAGATATATATATATATAATCAAAGGCACATAATTCGTACCTACACTTCCTACGAAGGAAATGCCTAAAAGAAAGTACAATTTAGTTGCTCAAAAATATTTTTTTGATATGTGGCAATTTGATCTTGATATGAAGCTAGAATCGCCACAATAAACTCATTAATATCTTCATTAATATTTGCGTACGTATTAAAATAAATAGTGTGCTTTCGTGTGCTAACGAATGCCTAAAAGATAGTACAATTTAGTTGCCCAAAAATATTTTTTTTGGTTTGTAGCGATTTTGTCTTGATATCAAGCCAGAATCGCCACAATAAACTCATCAATATCTTGATTTATATTTGTGTGCTTATTAAAATAAATAGTGTGCTTTCGTGTGCTAACGAATGCCTAAGCTCTAGCACAATTTAGTTGCTCAAAAATAATTTTTGATTTGTGGAGATTCTATCTTGATATCAACCCAGAATCGCCACAATAAACTCATTAATATCTTGATTAATATTTGTCTGCTTATTAAAATAAATAGTGTGCTTTCGTGTGCTAACGAATGCCTAAAGGATAGTACAATTTGGTTGCTCAAAAATAATTTTCTTGATTTGTGCCGATCTTATCTCGATATCAAGCCACAATAAACCCATTACTATCTTGATTAGTATTTTTTGTGTGTTTATTAAAATAAATAGTGTGCTTTCGTGTGCTAACGAATGCCTAAAATATAGTACAATTTAGTTGCTCAATTTTTTTTTATTTTTTTTGTGGCGATTTTATCTTGATATCAAGCCAGAATCGCCACAATAAACGCACAAATATCTTGATTAATATTTGCGTGCGTATTAAAATAAATAGTGTGCTTCGTTTGCTAACGAATGCCTAAAAGATAGTACAATTTAGTTGCTCAAAAATAATTTTTTGATTTGTGGCGATTTTATCTTGATATCAAGCCAGAATCGCCACAATAAACTCAGTAAAATCTTGATGAATATTAGTGTATTTATTAAAATAAATAGTGTGCTAACGAATGCCTAAAAGATAGTACAATTTAGTGGCTCAAAAATTATTTTTTTTATTTGTGGCGATATTATCTTGATATCAAGACACAATAAACTCATTACTATCTTGATTAATATTTGAGCGTTTATTAAAATAAATAGTGTGCTTTTGTGTGCTAACGAATGCCTAAAAGACAGTACAATTTAGTTGCTCAAATTTTTTTTTTTTATTTGTGGCGGATTTGATCTTGATATCAAGCCAGAATCGCCACAATAAACGCACAAATATCTTGATTAATATTTGTGTGCTTATTCAAATAAACAGTGTGCTTTCGTGTGCTAAAAGATAGTACAATTTGGTTGCTCAAAATTTTTTTTTTTTTATTTGTGGCGATTTTATCATGATATCAAGCCACAATAAACTCATTAATATGTTTATTAATATTTGTGTGCTAACTAAAATAAATACTGTGCTTTCGTGTCCTAACGAATGCCTAAATAATATTACAATTTAGTTGCTCAAAAGTACTTTTTTTGATTTGTAGCAATTTTATCTTATATCAAGCCAGAATCGCCACAATAAACTCATTAATATCTTGATTAATATTTGTGTGCTTATTAAAATAAATAGTGTGCTTTCATGTGCTGACGATGTGCAAACGTCCGATATAAAATGTCATAATTTATTAATATGAGGCGATTTCCACTTGACATACGTAGGTTTGGCACTTGTTACAAATAACACAAACTCCCGTTGCTTCGTAAAACACTGAAAGGAGGTTCAAGGGAGGTTCAAGCATTCCGTGGCCAAAAGCAGGCGGGCCATTAGCACCCCTCCCTCCCTTCCCTCGCGGTCCTGCCGAAATGAGAAAAAAAAAAACTCCAACCACCGGAAAAGACCCCGTCCCGACTTCGCCTGTTTATGGCATTTGGAAAGAATGTTGCCAAATTTAATGTAAATAAAACCAAGTATCAAACCATTTGTGATAATGCAAATTTGAATGAATAGATTATGAAATAAACATTTGAAACGTGTCCCATAAAAATTTGAAGGTCGTAAGTCCAATAGTTACGGAGAAGGAGTGGAATTGATTACTTCTTTCAGAAGTAAACGGGGAAAACTCGGGAGAAGGTCGCGCTCGAGCGAGAGGCATCATTTCCTCTTAAAGGGGAAAAAACATGGCCAACGTACACGATGAAATGGACAGCAAGACGTATGACAAGTATATTCGGGAACAGTTATTTGCAAATCTCCCTCCATGGACCGTCATTACTCTGTACCACAGCCGCATGAAAGAACAGCTTCCCATCAAATCATGGCGAAAGGATTTGTATTCTTGTATTGAACAGTACCCGTTCCGTTAATCACTAACTTTTGTTGCGGCGTGTACTACAGCAGAAGTTCGATGCAAGCCGGAGCCTTCTTCCACTGCGCACCATGCGGCAACACTGTCCCCATAAGCCCCATACTGAACTCTTAAGTTGGGCTCACCAATAGCTGTGTTGGTCACTACTTCCCTATTTACATCTTCGCCTTGTATCTTTCTCCTTTCGCTAATCCTTGTCTCCCCTTCTCCTCTTCTCTCCGTCACTCTTGCAAACACTATTGGCAGTTCTCAGTGGCTCCATCTAGTTCGCTGCACTTTTTGACACTAGGTGTAGTGCCGGTGTATCCCGGTGTCAGACTGGTGCAAGGAAATGACGTTTAACCAAGTATACGATAGCGGCGTTCAAGATCAGAACATTCGACAAAAGCCTGTCTGTTGCCTTAAACGTTCATTTGATTAGTTAGCACGCACCACGAGACTATACAACACACATTACACCGCTCCAGATCGTAGTGCAAACACCAAATACACTACTTGACTCCAAATCAACGAACTAGACGAGCCTGTGTTGCAGAAAGACAAAAAGTGCAGGAACTGACGGGGCTAATTTAAACTTCAATCCCGATTAGCCTATCCGGTATCATTGTTGACAAAGTTGTTCTTTCATTATCACTCACGCACCTTCTCTTTTCCATTTTTCATATCTTCCTGCTCCTCATTCTCACCGCGGGTGAGTTTCTCTCCTAAAATCTCAGTGACTGTGTCCCTTTCGCATCCAGCAGAAACCATTTACATTCCCTCGAAATCACGCAAAAAATTTACTGTTCAATTCGAATTAATAGGACAGAGTGATAATGGCGTCCGTGTTCAACAGAACATTCCGACCAGAAAACTCAACGTTTCGAAAACTATGAAGCAGATGGCGACCGAATTGTAAAACGATTGCGTTTTAATGAAGACCGCGCCACATATTTCTTCGTTCAGCCCTTCTTTTTTGGCAGAGTGAAATTGCCTTAGTCCGATGATAACCGGGCAATAAAACGATAATAACAGACGATTTTCGTCCGAGGACTGTCTTTACGGGCCGCGGAACATTATTCGCTTCGAAACTCGCCGCAAATAGGGGGAGAGTGACAAAAAAATTGTCCGCAAAATTCTCACGTCCGCAACGAACATTCGAATATGGTGGAACGTATGCGCGTCTTTTCGAGCGTTGTTTTTCTTTTGTGGGGACCCGTCCCGCGTTCCTTTGCAGGGTAGAAATAAGGTCTTGGACGGAAGCAAAAGATGACGTCACGGTTTTAATTGTGTGATGATATTTACAAGTGTGAGTAATGAGTTTAGAATTCTGGAAATGCTTGTGGAAGTAAGTTCAATATTTGGATAAACTAAACTGCTCACAAAAAGTTTTGCATCACCAACAAAAACTGTATTCCTGGGAAGAAAATAAACATATAATTGCTCAATCAGTACAAGAAAGAAGAAAACGTGGAAAACATGGGAATGGCATGAAAAAGAACGTTCACACTAATCCAAAAAAAAAAAAAAAATGACACACTGCTGAAGTAGCAAAGGGAAACAAATCACAACAATGCTATCTGCCTATTTGTTATGTCAGACAGGATGTTTACCACCTGGTATGTCCCCCTCGAGCTGCAATGAGGTCTTCAACACGCCGGGGCATGCTCGCAATGAGATGATCAAGGTCATCCTGTGGTAAACGATCCCATTCCTCCTGTGCTGCCAAAAGAAGCTCACGTGGAGAGTCTGGGAGCACAGGACGGTGTGCCATTGCATTCCTCAACGTGGCCCAAGCATGCTCGATACAATTCATGTCTGGGCTTCCTGGCAGCCAGGGCATTCTGTTAATTTGGGCCTGCTGCAGATAATCTTGCACCACCCCTGCACGATGTGGCTGGGCATTATCATCCATGAACACAAGAGTTGGACCAATGTTCCGACGGTATGGTTCCACAGTTGTTTGTAGGATGTCTCTGATGTAACGCGGTCCTGTCAGTGTCCCTTGAATTGCAATTAGGGGCGTGCATAATCCCTGCCCAAACCATAATGCCACCTCCTTGGAATGGATGAACAGGTTGCACATGACGAAGTCTCTCCCGCGGTCCTACGCCTCTCCACACTCTCACACGTCTCGAATCAGGCCTCAGACAAAGCCTACATTCATCTGTAAAGAGTACACACGACCAATCTGAAGGTCCCCAATGCACATGTTTGCGTGCCAACACCAAACGATCACGCTGTTGGTTTGCACTTAGAGGTTGCCGACGCATGGGTCTTCGGCAACGTAAGCCTCTTGCTCGCAGTCTATTGCGAACAGTCTGGGTCGAAACACGTACGCCTGAGTCTTGTTGGAGGTCATTTCGCAACTCATTTGCGGTCCTGGTATTGTGCCGCAGGGCTGTGATCCCTAGAAAACGGTCCTGGGCTGGTGATGTTACCCGTGGTCGACCTGAACGGTGGCGATCTGCTACTGTCCCACTGTCGGTGTACCTTCTCCATGTTCTGCTGACATCGCTCTATGCGATTTCCTCGTCGCGGCTACCGCCCGTTGTGGCATCCCACTCTGCACGAAGGCGATAACCCTTGCCCGATCTAACTGCGATATTGTACGCCTGAGCATGTCTACAACGCACCCTCACTACTTGAGTCTATCTACGTAATGGGAGATATAGCCTTGACCATTACCACCCACAATACTGAGATGTTCGAACACAAAAAAAAAAAATTTTATGCTCAGCTGGTCGTGGCTGTCGTCTGAAGAGCGAGTTATGCGGGGTTGAATGGGTATCTTGCACAGCACAGTGTGCTTTCTCACAGCTGGCCCAGTGGGACATGTTGCGATTGTTCTTTCTATAATTTCTTGGGTGATGCAAACCTTTTTGTGAGCAGTTTAGTTTCAGTGTTTTCAAGACGCAGGTAGTATTAATTTGTCTTGGTTGCGCAACTGGCGGTACTCATAAGTTGTTGCTTTCTGAAGCGGTGTATTTTCACGGAAAACGTTGTATACACGTGCAGGAAAATGTTGAAATACCAAGGTACTCAAGCATAGCAATCCTAACCTTCTTAAAATGTATAAATAATAACATCATAAGCACGTAATTACAATGCCAAGAATATCAAACCTTACCCGCCTAACCTACTCACGTAAACCTAAACGTAAAAATCGTTCTGCACAAAAATTCAGTTACGTAATCAGAAAACTGTTCTGCAAACTTTGAAAGAATCTGCTACAGCACTAGACCTACAGTTTAAAGTGGATGCCACCACGGGGTATCGATCCTGGAATTCCTTGATTACAAATAGTATAGATTGGAGTATGTGTTAACAGACACAATTGGAAATCGAACCATGTAAAAATTGCTTGTGTATCATGATAAATTCTGAATTAATCAATTGAAACTTGTGCCCTTGTTTTTGTACTTTCTTCAGCTTTTGCTGATTAGCATTCTAAAAGCATGGTTATAACCTGACCTGCGGACAACGACTTTAATCTTCTACATATAAAACTGAAACCTATACACTGAACAAGCAATACAACCGATTCTTTACAATCTGTACTCGAATTTGCACAGAGAATTACGATAAAAGGATGGATACCTTGGCGAAAACACTTAAAGTGTTAATAATTTGAATGTACTCACCGCTACTGTAGGCAAACACGTCTTTCCTGAAGGGGCGGTTAAAGTCATTGTCTGCACACTTTCTGGTGAGCTGATACGAAATCGACACACTGCTTGATGTGTAAGTACACTTCTCCCCGAATAGAAGACATTGTTATCAAGACAGCAGCATTAACCACCGTGTTGCACACGTACAAAACGCACTTAAAACACTTCAACTATCACTAAAATTAACCACAAAGCTTCTTTACTTTCACAAAATCGTTTCCAAAACATAAAAACAACACAAGAAATCACCCTCTTTCACTCACACCACGACAGTCACTACCAATCGTGCAATGTTACACGTGAATGCGAGTACAGCTTAAACAGGTCAGGAACATCAACGCCACCTGCCAGCAGTATTGAGAACAGCAATTCTTTCACTGCAAGGGAGAAGGGAAGCAGGCTTTGCGAAAGCAAACTTATAGGTGGAAAACTATAAATATTTATCTGGCTGCGTAACAACACTGGGCATAATTTAACCGATAAAAGGAGAGTCTGTTACTGCGAAACTAATAGTCTTGAAACGAATAATAAATTTCACAAGCTCACAACGCCAACTCACAAAAATTTACATGGAAAATGTGTAAAAATGTCCATAAATGTTATAACAAGTCAGCGAGTTTCCTGTGGGTCCTAAGCACGGACTATCTTGAAATAATAGTTACAACTGAAACAACATACGCTATGACGTATTGTAACTTCACGTTCCTCGACGATACTTTAATTTAGCTTTGAAGTCATCGTTGCTTTAAATTTTGTTATGTGAAAATTGAAAAATGTTTTCATTGTAATTCATTTTAGACAATTATTAATTGTTGAATATGCATGAAACGAGAGGTAGAAATAATTTAACAAAGAGGAAAGCAAATGGTCGTTCTATAATTAACTGACATCAAATTACACAAGAGGAATATTAATTAAATACAGAGGAAAAAGTTATCCTCAATTAACCCTGTGTTGGATCGTTACGTGGTATTAATTGCAAAATAATGAAATATAAATTGATGAGCAAGTACGCAGAATTAATTTTAATCGACTCATTAGTGTGACAAATATGATTTATAAGTATCTTTGTTGATGTTGTTGCCACGGTAATTATAGAGAAGTGACGTGTTCGTTTGTCTTTTTTGTCCAATTCAGACGACTCGCTCTCTGTTCTTCGTAGTAGAGTTTGAGAACTGCACGTAGTCTTGTTTAGACTTCTGTGTACAGACTTGTTCTCTTCTTGATTTTGCCCTAGACGGGTCTCTCTCATAACACAAGCAACAACCAACTGCTACGTCTCTTTCGTGGGTAAGTTAAGGTAAGGCAAGGCTCCACGTTATGGGCGCCACTAATGCTACGCCCCTTGTGGGTACGTACTTACATGTTATTTACCACGGCTACATATATCTTAATCTCAGGGGGATAGGTTCTTTGTTTGAGAATTCCAAATAAGAAAGCGTTTTATAGCCAAGAGGATATAGTAAAATGCGGATCTATATTCTGAGAACTTGACAAAATACAGAGAAAATATATGTATATGTATAATCGAAAAGGCTTCTTCTTCTTTTAAATGGCTTCTTCTTCTTTTAAAAGGCTTCTTCTTCTTTTAATATGGAAAAAGCTTCTTCTTTTCTTATGGAAACGGCTTCTTCTTCTTTTAAAATGCTTCTTCTTCTTTTAAAAGGCTTCTTCTTCTTCTTCTAAAAGGCTTCTTCTTCTTTTAATATCGAAAAAGCTTCTTCTTCTTTTATTATGAAAACGTCTTCTTCTTCTTTTAATATGGAAGTGGCTTCTTCTTCTTTTTCTTTGAATTTCTTCTTCTTTTATTAAAGCGTAATCTTATTTATGTGCTCGCTTTCCCCCCCGCTTCTTTGTCAAACAATACAAGCTATACTTGTAGAAAGAGTAGGGTCGATTAAACTGACAATAGCGCCACCTCCTATTTGACGACCAAAGGGGAATAACCAGGATCGCTAATAACGAGCGCTGCCAATGGCCCAGTGCGACTAATAAAAAGCGCAACCGAAAAGTGCTTCGGGGCGTCTAATTTGACACAGCGCCACCGGGGAACGGCAAATGCAAAAGCTGACGATGTTCTCCTCGTCAGAGAATCAAAAAGAAATTGAGATGAGATACATTTCTGAATTCATTTGCTCGCTTAATGACTTTCGTAAACGTTTCATCTGCGGCCATATTCTTAATTATTTTAATTTACTATATACATCATTCTATTTACTTCTTTTATAGTATTTGAACTCTTCTTTTATATATTTCTCAATTTTCTATAATATACATAATTCCTCTTCTCCGCACCTAGTTTGTACAATGAGCTCTGCTCTTCTTTATATGGCGTGCTGCCATCTATCGTCGCTTCCGAGAAACCATTACTCCTTGCAACTTTCATTGTGTCATCGAAACTGGCACGTGACACAATATTCCCCTCCTTGAGGATAAAAAATTTCTCTATTGGAAAAAATATTTTGAAAATAGATAAATTTTTCCACTTTCTCTACATCTCGTTTGACTTTTCTCATTGGTTCACATTTCTACAGCTTACATTGCTTTTCACTTTCACTGTGAAATTATATCTCCTGGCATGCAGCATTTTTCCTCATCTCTCTATTTCTTTCTTCTTACCGTAACGTAAAATATACCCACGGTCACTGAAAAAGCATGACAATGCTAAACTGTGAACTCCTTGCTTGAGGGGAGTGAGAGGTGGTCTTTTGCTAAGATACCAAACGCCAACAGCCTCCCCGATGGCGCAGTGGTAGCGTCGTTGCCTTGTAATCAAGGGGTCCCAGGTTCGATACCCGGTGGAGGCACATAGTGGTTCGGATCTCCATTTAAACTGTAGGTCCAGTCCCAATTAGCCTTACTGTGCATAAAGTGAACTTAAAACACCAAATCAATCAATCAATCAACCAACTAAATGCCAACTATCTCTCCACGTAGTACACCCTTGACTGCATTTTGCAGATTAGCGAGGCTCTAACGTCTGGACTCACAGCCAGTATAATCCTTTGTGGGACTCGTGTTGTGACATCCACAAACGTTTGTGATTGTCCCTTCATCTCTTTCGTTTTATCACCATTCATCCCATAATCGTAATTATCCAAAAGTTGCAGAAAAGCAACGAAACATGAACTAAATCAATCCATCAACCTATCTTGCTTGAAAAAAATACTATAATATTTAAAATATATAAATCTTCAATGTCAAACAGCTTTATTTTTCTCTCAGGCCTTTCAAAAGTCGTTCTGCGAAATGTTTGTAGTTATTGTTATTAAATTTTACATTTTTCAAAGAGAACATTGCAGTGAATGGAGTTCCCTTGAACCCACCTTTAGCGTACCACCACAGAAAGATATATAAGCAGATCTTCATCTAAGGCAGGAAAACCCGTGCACGAACCTTCCGCTGGGAATCGCCATTCGCAAGAAGTTTTGTAATAATCCGCTAAGAGGCGCACCACTCGCACTTTATCTGTGGTGCCACTCTCGTTATGTAAAGTCACCGGATTTAATGTACTTACTTCCCTGCAAGGCGTTATGTGTGTTGCCTGACGCTACGGCGATAAGTGAATTTTAATAGCAAGTTTTCAATAGCAACGCCTACCACTGCCCTAGAGTTAGGCAACACACACAACGCCTTCCAGGGAAGCAAGTATTTCAGGATATGGCTGTCCCATTTTTATTGTCAGTGACTGTACATCCGTTTCCCGACCCATGGAACATACTCCATATACTCCATTGTCCCGAAGCATGCTTCATTGCACCAACCCCTGCAAAACGCTAATCAGGAGAGGTACGACATATTTAAGTGGGATGTAATATGCGTAAGTGCGTGTGCTGGTTTGAAAGCTATAAAACCTATCTACTCCTTGCGTAATGGACTCCTCTTTCCAATCAGTCGAAAACGAAACTTCACGTCAAATGATGAAGCTTCTAATTTTGCTAATGCAGCAATTCTGCTGACGTAGAAGAGGGAAGAAAGGGACGGAGGTTAAAGTTGCCGACCGTAGCAGGACAAGGGAAAGAAAAAACTTCGGGAAAGATATAGAATCCCTCTTTTTTTCCAGTAACTTACGTTTTCTCCTCCCCCTTAATTCGATTGCATTCTTTTGATATTTGTAGTGCCTCCCCCTTTTTTTTTCAAACTTCCGAAAGTTTTTGAGCAATCAAGGTTGACGTATCACTTGCAGATTAAATTTAACTTTTGTCGCGTTGCTTTTTTTTCTCTCTCTTTTTTTCCGTCCCTGTGCTTCTTCGGGGCTTCTTTCCTCTCTCCTAATCAATTGAAGTTTTCCAACTCCTTGCCTCTTCTCCGGGTTTTTCACCAGGAGAAACTAATTCTTCCATTTCTCTCGAACCCAGAATCGATTCCCAGTTCCAAATCTTGGAAGGTTTTGTGAGGGTATTGAAGATAAGTTCTGAACCGAAATATTTTTCTTCACCTTCCCTCGAAAAACTGCCTTATCGCTTTAAAAATCCGTTAATATAACTTGAATAATCTACTGGTCACAAAGCCACGCCGTACTTTGGAGTACAGAAGGACCGCCCTGGGCTCCTACTGCTACGGGGCGCTGGGAACTTACGAGTGTTATAGTGGTCATGCGCCCTGAGTGCTGAACGGTCTCGGGTTCGAGTCCTTTGGACACGGACGTGAGTGTCCCTTCATCAATTTTATCTTCATCGTCGCGATTTGCCAAAAGTGGCTAGTAGTGGGGTTGATACTACGGACAGCGCCACTTACAAGTGTAGAAAAGGCGAGGCTATTTGATTGAACAATCAGATTTGCTTACACTTAAAACAATGCCAAGATGGGGCCTGTCCCCCAATTCTTCAGGTGTGATATGCTCTGATTTTTAAGAAATTCTGAATTTCTAGTGTAGAAAAGGCGAGGGCTCAACAGATAGATTTACTTATACTTAAGACAATGGCAAGAGGGGCTTATACCCTAATTTTTCAGGTGTGGAGGTTTGGGTTTAAGTCCTCATAAAATATGAAGCCTCCCCTGATGGCAAAATGATAATATTGTTGTCTTGTAAACAAAAGACTTAGAAAATATTATCACAGTTCAAAATCCAATTTTGTCTGTATAAGGGTCTCAGAACCCAGTAAAATATGGATATATTCCATTTGGAGACGTGTTAATATTGTTGCTTTGTAAGCAAGAGGCTCTAGGTTCGAATCCTGATATAAGATTGAAATATATACAACTGCCCACACATAAGATATTCACTGCTAGCTGATAATACAGTTGAGGTTTCAAAGCTGGTAGAGTGTCTGGGGCCTCTCTGACAGCAAAGTGTTGGTATTATTGCTTTGTAATCAAGGGCCTCTGTGTTTGAATCGTGCTTCTAAAACTGCTCCGTGACTCTCTCATTTCTTACATCATAAATATATGATTTTTCACCTATGAGAATAACGCTACAAATGGTGTCTTCGGGTAAAGCCTCGTGGAATTCACAGATAATTTTAATGTTTGTTCTATCATTGACCACAACTTGTTTCCTTTTTGAAGTGTTAATTACAAACATGGGTCTCCGTGTTTTGAATTCATCTGGTGAGTAATACATGTCAGTACTGCCTGTAGTGACACGCTTGAAAGCCGAAAAAGCCTCATATAATTTGAGGAAATCATCCTTGGACATGTCTAAATTATAATTTTCTCTAGGAAATACCTCATTTCTGCCATTTTTAAGATAAATGTTCTTGATGTTGCAGTTATCAAATTTGCTTGAATTTTTTTCCTGATTATTGTGTCTTCCAGTCTGAAACAATACCACCACAAAATCAGGCATGTCGTATTGAATACTGGAGAATGAATTTGTGGCATCAAACTCATAATAGGTACCAGATGCGGGCTTCTGTACGCATTGATATGTATAAAATTGCAGAGGAATTTGCGGATTTTTTAGGATATCAGCTTTGTATTTGAGAGCATAACTGGCTTCATATTCAACAACTGGGATTCTTAGCTCCATAGTCTGAATAATGCACTTGCCCTCATCAGGTAGGGTATTAGGCATAGCTTCCCCCGTAGGGTTTATTGCACTGTACCTCATCAAAGCATTATTATCATTGGCAGCTCTTCTAAATGTAATTCTTAAACCACCCTTCCACATAATATCTTTGTAATCCGAGAAGAATCCTGGCAACAGGCGCATGGGAAATAGCACTGTGTGATTTTTAGATAATATCTTATCACCAGCTTCAAATCCCCCTATTTTGTAGTATGAAGCTTCGGTTTTGGATAATTTTAGAGTGGCCAAAGCTGTAGAGGTAATGCCGGGATAATCTATTCTGTTTATAACAACCCCATGCTTTCTGATCTCAATTTCAGAGAACAGATGCGGCACAAAATTATCTACCAATCTTATATTTGAATTTGCCGGATAATCTGTACCATCGAGCTTTACGACATCAAATTTGATGTATAGATCTGCTCTGTGAGGGTGTATAAAGCCGTCCCCTACATCAAGATCAACCTCTATTTCTGTGTTGGGTTGATTTAAATTTGCAAATGTCCTCCTGTTTGGGGGGAATGATTGTAGCTCATAACTCTCAATATTTTCCATTGTATGTATTTTTATTTAAATGTTAATCTCTACGATTGCAGTTGTTGTGGCTCCAGCAAAATCAACTAATTCTTCTTTTTCATTAGTGACCATCAATTCAATGTAATCTATTCTGTTATGGCACACGGGAAAATATAATGTTGGGGATGGATTGTAGATGATTGGCTCCATGAATTCGGAATTAGGTTTGAATGTTGCAATGATGCCTGTTTGTTTGTGAGTGCCTATGCCATTTGATTTGGTGATCATACCCTCAGCCACATTACAGTGAATATTCAGAGTCTCTATGGCTAAGAATTTGGGTATATTCATAGCAGTGTGTTTGATGGCCGGCTCAAGTTTTGTGTTGTTCTCGAATCCTAACAGCTCTCCTATAGTACCCAGATGCACTGTCTCCGTAGCAGATACAATCTCTACTCTGTGAGTGACAGAATTTTGACTTAACACTACACCTCTGGGTAAGTGAGCATTTAGAGTGGACAGATTATATTGCCCTGGAGTGATGACAATTTTTTGATCCCCTACTGCAATTGTGTTGTTGTGGTGCGTAATATTAGGTATCAAGTACATGCCGTAAAATGCCCTGAGAGCTATTGTTTTGGGATACACTATGTCATCATGTAATTTGAGTTTCAATATTGAATTTTGGCTGGTGAGATGGAATACCCCCATGATGTTTCAGATACCACAGGGCCTTTTGAAAATTTTCAATTGATGGTTTATTTATTTGAGACATATATCTGAGAACAGATAAACACAAATGTCCGCAATTAACATCTTTGAAGTTTTGAACACGGGCATTGTTGTAATAAAGATTAGCTGATTTTAGATATTTTATTAAATTTTCAGGTGGAACACCTCCAAATGAATCAAACACAAATGCATCATCGTTTAAATATTTAAGATAACAGATCCAGTGAGTGCCCTGATTTTTGTACTCATCCAAATTAACAATGCCACACTCTTTCCTGAGTGGTTGCTCCGGCAAAGAATCAGACATGTACACACCTCTAAAATGTTTGATGCCCAATGGCTTGATTAAAGCTTCAATATCTTGGTTTGTAAGCGCCTCTTGTTTTTTTTAAACTTATTCATGGCTCTCTTAACACCTTTGCCTTTTTTCTCCATGACCAGGTTATGGCGCCTCTGCTCATCTAATTCTGCCCTATTTTTCTTGGCATCTATTACTGTTTTTGCTATGGCAGCTGATCCCCCAGCCAAGCTCCCAACAGCCCCGAGAGCAGCTAAGATGGCAGGGATGGTGAATATGAATCCCCCTGTATGCAATTTTTTCCTGGATTGCTGTAATTTTTTTAATTGGGGGGTACTAAGCAACAATTTCATACCATGTCCCTTTGCAAGACAAGAGCTTTTTTTCTTGCGCTGCTTTTTGGTTAAAAGACTATCAATAGTTTTAAGAGATTTGAGACCTGCATAAGGTATCTGATACATAACACCCTTGGCCTTCATCCTAGGTTTATTATATACATATTCACAACCCCCACCCCAGTTTTTGTTTGGTGCTCATAGCTATGGTGGTTCCCAATGCTGCTATTTTCTCACTCAAAGAAGCATTTTTGCTTACAAATCTACCAAATGCAGCCTCTTCTAATTTCTTGTCTGCAACATGTCTCTTGTCAAGATCAGAATGTGTGTTGTATGCTATGTCATGGTCTCTACAAGCAGCATCTAGGGGATTAACACCAGGATCACCCCTGTTTAATCGATGCTCCAATTTTGTACCGGGACCACAATACTGATAGCCTGGAATATGTAGTTCAAATGGCAGCTTGTTTATGATGTCATTAACCAGGCCCCGACCCTCAGAGACATTCCAAAATTTAGGTGGTAGAGTATTAATAATTTTTATGAGATATCCAATCCCCTTAGTGTCATTCACTATAAAATTAGACAATTTTGTGCTTATCATGTCCATAATTCCAACCTTTTCATTGTAAAAATTGTGGTTGCCAGCATTTTCCTCCCCAGCTATCACCAGCAACCTATCTACAAGTTTCCTGACATCATCAACCCACACAAATTCTTTAGGCAGAGTGTTGTATTGTTTGATTCCACTGCCAGTCTTGATCTGTGACCATATGGGCTTGATTAAATTATTGTATTTTGCCCCACTGCTAGACTTGACCCTTTTTTGTGTGGGATCATTGTTCTGGTACAGAGCATCTGATTTTATTAATATTTCTTTGTAATCCTCATAATCTTGATCTGTATAGCTGCCAGGCCTTTTCCTAGTTATCAGTTCCCACAATCCAGGTGTGCCGGTGTACTTAACAAAAGCACCTTTTTCTCCGAGACGAGATTCTGAATAAACAATTATATCATCTCCCATAAAAGTTACTCTGAAATTGCCAATTCTATGTATGATGCTGCCATCAAGCTCTGTGTCGGCATATAAGCCAAAGACCTCATCTTTGTTGTCTTTAGGTGTGGTTAAATATTTTTGAGCAAGAAGACCCAATTCAATAGGATCCTGTGTAGCTTCAATTCTTCTAGGAGCAACAGGACTAGGTGTATGAATACTGGAAAGTGGGGTGAATGGATAATCTAATATGTTCCTTGCAGCTACAGGTACAAGCTCTGTGAGCAAATTTTGATTCTGCTCTGTAACAGTTTTGATATTCTTACCTAAATTATTAATAGCATCAATTACAGGCTGTTCTGTTTGTTTGTGTTTTTCATAAATTCCCCGGTTCTCTGATTTCCATCCCTTAAATCTTTTTACAAGATAATCTCTTAACTTAAGATCATCAATGACTGGTCGTTTCATGGTTGTTTATTTATGTCTCAACGTCTAGAAAATCGTTGATTTTATTTCTGTATTTGCCAGTGTTAGGTGTTCTTGTCATATCAATTGTGACAAACCCATAACTGTCCTGGTTCCAGCACTTGCTGCAAAATTTGGAAAAATCATTGTAGCTCAAGTCCCCACCTACATATTCATCGTGTATGTGTTTGAGGTTGGTATGATCTTGATGAAACACACATATAAAATTGCTGTTGTCTCGGATCAGCTGCTTCGGAATTTTAGAAAAAGTCTGTGCCAGGTAGAAGCAGTCAATGTTTTTGTGCCGGCCCTGTGTAAAGAAATTTCTAACCTTGTTTTGATTATCCAGTATAACGTCATCAAACACAACAACAGAATTATCGAGACATTCATCAAGTGGCTTAACATCTGGTTCAAAAGTGGCAATATCCAATCCATCATATAGCTTCATTAGCTGCTGATATTTTAATTGTTCCAAGCTCTTAGAGAAGACATACAAGTGCCTGTTTTTCCAGTCTAACCAGTTGGGTGCCAATAAAAAATTATCAACCATTAGTGTAGTTTTACCACAAGCAGATGGCCCAACAATAAGACATCTAATATTATCAGGCAGCAGCACTCCATTTATCTTATTCTGTTGTTCAGGTTCTGGCAGCCTTTTTATAACATCCCAGGTGCTCATATTATCACTTTGTCTGCATCGATCCAGCTGTTTTCCGGATGACCCAGCCATTTGACAAATAACTTGTTGCCTTTTCTGCGGATGATTTTTTCTATGAGATATGTGTCAGGCTGTTTAGTTTTGCTGAGCTCTTGTTCATAGAACCTGCCTTTGAGAATTTCTCCTCTGTGGTCTTTTATTATATATGTGTTAAGGGTCCCGGGTTTAACTTGAACCACTGTAAATAATTCGGTGCTCCAGTTTCTTGTAAAGCCTCTTTTGAATAAGTGCTTATATTTGCTGATTCTTACTTGATCGCCCACCCTGTATTTGGCCCTTCTTGTTGTTGGCTGGTATCTAGGATAATAAACAGTCCTGATCAATTTTTGCTCATCAGATGGAGTTACTTCAGAGGGTTTCATGTTGATTGTGGAATGGACAGAGTTGTTATATTTATGTAGAAGTTCTGGAAGAATATTAAGCCATTTATAATTACCTTGAAGTGTGAATTGTTTATACATAAGATTTTTTAAGGTTCTGTTGAATCTCTCTACAATTGAGGCTTTGAGATCACTGTAACTCGAGTAATGTTTTATTGCCTGGCTTTTAATAAATTGTTGAAACACTGAATTATAAAATTCTTTGCCATTATCTGTTTGCAAATAGCGCGGTGATCTTCCTGAATGATTGATGATTGTCCTGAGGGCTTCTGTAACACATTTTCCAGTCTTGGATTTGAGTGGCACAGCCCAGGCAAATTTTGAAAATGTGTCTATCACAGTGAGTAGATACTTGTAGCCCTTGTTGATTTTGTCTAAGTTTTTCAACTGTCCAGTTGACAACTCAATCAAGTCGCTCTGCCATAAATCATCTATGCCCTTTGTGACTACTGGGAGTCTCTTAAAATTATGTCTGGCTTGTCTGTGTAATTCATCAACAATAATTTGTCTAGACATAATATGTAAACAAGAATATTGCAACTATAGGGTGTTCAGCAGCTGATACTGCAGGATTTTCTAAATATAATTTGTCCCCTATTTGTATTTTAAATTCCAGAGAGCCATCATCTTCAACATAAGCTGTTTCTAATGTGTTGGGGTCTGTAAAATCCTCTAACTCTACACTGGTGATTTTCACTTTGTTGTCAGCATTTGTTATTGATAAGGTAGGGTAGTGATGTGCCTGTGGTTGAAGCCAATATTTGATCTTGATTGGTCTCAGTGTGCCCCCAACAAAAAACTGGTAATAAAATTGTGCAGGGGACAGCATATATATTTTGCCACCTGGTGTAAATGGTGAATCATATTCTTTGTTGGGGATGCTGTACAATTCAAGAATTACTGTATGTTTTGGATTCTCGATTATGCCTGTTATTTCCTTTTCTGCTGTCAGCAATCTGCTTGTTACAGATTCAAGGTGCTCATTGATGGTCCTAACAACATCATCGTGGCCTGGCTTTATTTTTATGTCCACAACGAGTTTCTTGTATTGTTGCACAATCTCTTGAAGCTGGGTGGCAAAAACAGACAGAGCATTTGCTTGATTAGATTCCATGGTTCCTAGCTGTTGCTTGATATTAGCTACAATTTGTTGCAAATTTTCAACAACTGCCAATTTTGAATTTTGAGCAGTGAGATCATGGACCTGTCTTCTGATATCCTCAAACAAGGCATGCAGTTCATTAATATGTTGATTGGTTGGTAGAGTGGCCACTGTCTGAGTGAGTTGTTTGATCTCTGTCTGGATATTCTTGATATCTTCTGATTTCAATATCCTATTCACAGCTCTCTTAATATTTTTAAGTTCCTGTGATGTGGGAAGATTTGATACTGTATTCTGCAAAAATTCAAGTGCCAATTTTACATTGTTTAATTCAGATGCATCAGCCACATTTTGCATGGCATTTTGGAGCAGGGCTATATCTGCCTGAGTGGGTGTTGATTGTTGTAAAATTTCAAGTTTTGTTTGGATATCATCTATCAAGTGATGAAAATGAGATAGCTCAGATTCAGTGTTGAGGTTTTCAAGCTTTGTGATCTGTTGCTGGACACTGACAAGTGTGTCTACAATCCCAGGCAAGCGAGTTTCTTGTACATTTGCCAAATCACTTTGCATTGCTGCTATGGTACCTTCAAGATGGGTTATGGTACTTTGAATTTTTCCAAAATCTTCATATGTTTCAAGTTGCAGCTTGATGTTGGCAACACTCCGAGTTATTGCATTCAAAGCATCAGAAGATGGCAAATTGTTCATAAAAATTTCAAGTGTCTCAATTTTTTCTTTAACCTCGGCTATGGCATTGTTCAAGGGGTCCAGGTTAGGTATCTGGAGTGACTGAATCTGTTCCTTTAGAGTGGAAATCACTAGATCAAAATCTTCTTGTGATTTTATGCTTTTGACAATTGTTTGGAGCTGTGCCTGGACATTATTTATCTGCTCTTCCAATTGTTGTTTCAATTGCTCGGAGTTGTTGGCCTGGGTCTTAAATTTGGCTTGAAGAGCTGCTACAGCTTCTTCCAAACTTTGAAAATTATCCAATGTGGCCAAGTCAGTATATTTCTGAAGCAATAACTTGAGTTCAGAATCAATTTTAAGAAGAGGGTCCATGCATTGTGATTGCAAATTTGTAATTTCTAATTGAAGACTGGCATTGAGTGTGGTCTGTAAAGCTTGCAAATCACTTCTCAATTTCTTGACTCTGACATCAAGCATCAGAATCTCATCACTGTGATCTTCATGTCTTGTATGGCCAAATATATCATTAGGCATTTTTACTGGTTATTTATTATTGAATATCTGATTCTTAATTCTATAAAAAAAGGTATAAGCTTGTCATAGGATCCAGGGACCTCAATATATAAGCAGTCACCAGCAGAAACAGTATATACAGTGCCAGAAATCATGTTTGAGTGCTTAATTCTATAAATATTTCTCCCTACTGAAATCTTGACATCACCCTCAGGGGTTGTAATAAATTGCAATTGCCCACCTACAGGTAATTGGTAATGATTTAAATTATTGTTAAATATGTACAATATTTTGCCCGTTTCATCATCAACATCTGTAAATATGCTGTTCAGATGAATAATTAACAAGCCACTCAGTTTAGACATTACAGATTGTAAATCAGGAGAGGCTTGTGGTGTGGGCAGGTCCATAATAGCCTGTTTTTTGAACCCAAATAAGTTCATAGGCATGTTTATTTATTTCAAATCATGCTCTGTAATTGGGCATTGTTTCCCACTTTTCAAATCACAATGCCCCCAAGGTAAAGTATGTGTGCCACATGACAAAATGCATCTCTTATCATCATGTGGGTCCAGAGCCACTTTTGTTACAATATTTGAAGTCAGCAAGTGATTCTCACTCTGAATTCTATTTTCTGATGTTCTGATTGAATTCTGTGATTTGATGCAATTTTTATAATCTTCAAATTGGAGATCTTTTTCAACAGTCACTCTGCCAATGCCCTTGGCCTTTTTGGCAACAGCACCACTACATGTTTCAAAACTGTACATCTTGGCTCTTAACCCAGCAAATTCCACAATAACATCACCAAGTGTCTCATCTTTTAACTTGCCAGGCACCTTTTTGTTGTGGTGTTGTTGAATCTTTGTATGTTCACTGGTATCAAAGTATTGAAACAATTCAGGCTGTGACATATCTTGATAAACATCTTCTGTTTGAATTTCAAGAATAAAACTATCCGTGTCCATGTACAATAAT
Organism: Lepisma saccharinum; assembly: GCF_977018435.1. Classification (NCBI taxonomy): domain Eukaryota; kingdom Metazoa; phylum Arthropoda; class Insecta; order Zygentoma; family Lepismatidae; genus Lepisma; species Lepisma saccharinum. The sequence goes on from NC_139236.1 coordinate 51,248,294, forward strand.
TTTACACGATCACCGTAAAAAGGTTTCAGCACGTCATAATACAATATTAACATATGTAATTTGGACAATTCCAATATCACAGCCCCTACATAAATAGGTTTATCAAACTTGATTTTTGTTTTCATCATGTTGAAAAGTGCCATGTACTCATCATAAATTCTTCTGTAATTGAAGTTGGGCTTTGCAACCAATTTTTTGCTCAGGCTGGGGTCAGTAATTATTTTAACATCGGTATGTTTCCTGACATTTTCAATTGTTTTGCCATACACTGAATTTACCATCAATTTAAACAAGCTCTTATCAAATTGGCTCTTTGCAGATGTTCGAAGCTTTGTATTTGTATCAATGTATGGTTTCAACCATCTTGAGTGCCTGAACCTCAAGACTTTGCCAACTTTGGTCACTTGGACACCATGTTTCATCAGGAACTGGAGGTTTTTGTAATATATGACATAGCCTTGTTTCGGCTCTAGAGTCGTCATGAGTTTCTTCTGTTTAGAGCCAGGTGAGCACTGAACCTCGGGAATTGGGGGCAGATCAGAAAATTTATTGTGCAAATCATCAGGAATTGTCAGATCAACCTCTAAGAAGAGTCCATCCTCACTGTCATCAAAATTCTGAAGATCTTCAATATTGAAATCTTCGACCCACTCAAGCTCTGCATATGGCAATTTATCCATCATAGCATGACCATAGAGGTTGTTTGCATCCGCATACACTATATAATTTGATGGCCGTGCTGGATCATAATCAGGCATGTATTTGTTATTTGCTCTGGCATATCTCTGGGAACATTGCACCATCCCCCCTCTTATACATTCCTCCATAAACAGATACTTTTCTTGATCGTGGATCAGATCCAATGGCTTTTTGGTGTTCAAAAACATTGCGGCCCATGCTAGGCCCGGGGCACTGTAAAAATACACTGGGTCCAGTCCATAATTTTGCATGGAAGATTTTCTGAATGCCTGCAATATATCAGCTAAGAGGGTGACATCAAGTTTCAAATATGCCATGTGATAATCACCAAATGTCTGGCATTTAAAACTGTTCCACATCAATTTGGCATGGTGATAATCTTCATCAGTGATTCCAGATCCTCTGATTCTGCTGTAAAACGCTTCTTGTGGTGGCAGGGAGCACTCATCAAATTTAGAAAAATCTGAGACATAGTCGTATGGATATACACCCTTCCGCCTAATTAATTTCAGGTCCTGATTTGGAAACGAGGCACGTGTGATTTTCAAGTCATCATCAGATAATTGAGAGGCCAGTGTAGCCAGGCTAGCAGATAAAAATCTGTAAGAATCAAGAAATCTTATGTGAATAGGAATACCATCAACTTTAATTATCTTGCTAATAGATATATATTTTTCATCATTTTCAGCTAAAATATTTAAATTCTGCTTCTCAAACCCCTCGTACCTGATCAGATGATGGAAATCATAATTGGATGCTCCGTGGCAAAATATGGGGATAAATCTTGGTCTCTTGATCTTAATATTACAGCTATTACACAGGGCCATTAAGAATTTACCATCTGTATGAGAATGGTGTTTCACCTTGATATTTGTATCTGAAAATTCACAATCACATACCGGGCATTTTTCTGCTTTGTTGAAATCTTCAATCTGTTCCTCTGTTAAAGGCAACATAGGCTTTGATATTAATAAGATGTTAGATGCTATGTCACGGCACACATTTTCTATTCTATGTGCAAATTCTTTGATGGCATTTGGTCCCTTGTATGAATATTCTTTACTAGCTACACCATCCTGTACAACCACATAACAAAAGCTGGAAGGTTCATGTTGCTGGTATGGTGTAATTGAGGATTCTTCTGGATCTGGGCTACAGAATGCAATAGGTTTGAGGTTCGATTCGAAATCACAGACAATATATGCTGGGTGTTCCAACAAGGCTTCATACTTTTTGAATTTGCAATTTTCACTTGGATTGGGCATCACCATATGAACAGGTTTATGGTTGCCACAATATTTCAGATGCTCAATTAACTTGTTTTTTGCAATTTCTGCATTTTTTTCACGAACCCCATTTACCATTTTTTGACCATCAAATACAGTTAAACATCTTCTGCACAACTTGAATATTGTATGAGTTTTGTCTAGTTGTGTTCTCACTAAAGCTTCAAGATTATGTATCAGAGTGTAATGGTATGTATCATCCCCTTCAATTAAGAGCAGATCAATCGGAATAGCAGATTCATCATCAATTGTACTGATTCTGAGAGGTGCTATCGGGCAATTGCCAGTGGAACAAATAAATACATTAATAGATAATTGTTTGCCATTGATATGCCTGGCCTTTTTTTCAAATTTATCAATATTCTGAACTGACATTGGATATTCCAAACCCTCCATTACATCGTCAAAATCATATTCATGCTGTTTGTAATAACTTATTCTCTGAGGATCCCTTGAAACTGGATACAAAGCAGCTAATATACACCACAAAAAGCATTTCTGGTCGGTGTTTTTTATATTGACCACGGCTCTTTTGTTTTTGATATTAGCAGGCAAAGGCAGATATGTAGATCCTTGTAATGGAGTGAATTCAGAAATATTAACATAGAGCTTGTGTGATGAACCGCATAGGCTCCATCCTGACTCTTTTGCCGCAAATTCAGAGTGTTTGATATTTAATTGATCTATCAAATTGCCTATTATTGTGTCTGAATTTGCATTTGAGTATACAGGTACAGTTTCTGTTATGTGGGGCTGTGTAAATTTTGTGCCATTTGGTTTCTTATATTGTACAAACAATTTGAGGGATAGCTTATAAGAGCCATTTTGTGCATTAAGAATTGCCTGCAGATCAGAATTTATACTGTTCAAGAAATTCTTAATGCCGCATCTTGGCTCTGATACAAACCGGTGATCCCTTAATTGGCCGTTAAAACTGCTATGTATGGGTGGTTCATAGCGTGGCTGCTTTGCTGCTCTAGCATTAAGAGGTGCTTCATGCTTCCTTTTCAGACCAGATGTGGATGGTTGTGAGGGCAATGCTGATGACTGTACATAAGAATTACACTTATGCCATTTGTAATATGCCTTGCTTAATATTTTATGGCATCTTGGACATATTTTCATGGCCTTTCTGCATTTCCTAGAGTTACAAATACGGCAATGCCTAGCCCAATGAGAACTAGATATATTTTTATTACACTGATTGCAATATTTTTGTTTTGGCATTTTTTCTTGTAGTTTATTATATAAGATTTTCTGGGCTTCAATTCCAAACTTTATACTTAATAAAAATATCAGTTGGGTTCAGCAGTTAGTGGCTGAGCTGGTGCTTTTATACCCAAACAACAGCAGTAACTAGGTTTTGGTGATAGTTTTGCTGTTATACAACACACAAACCTCAACTGTTTATCAACTAGCAGTTAATATCTTATGTGTGGGCAGTTGTATATATTTCAATCTTATATCAGGATTCGAACCTAGAGCCTCTTGCTTACAAAGCAACAATATTAACACGTCTCCAAATGGAATATATCCATATTTTACTGGGTTCTGAGACCCTTATACAGACAAAATTGGATTTTGAACTGTGATATTATTCTCCCAAGTCTTGCCTATGTTCATATTATCAGAATAGAATTGCTTTTAGCATGAGGGGGGTACAGTTCATTGCCACTGTGTGAAAATATGTATCTTTATCTCAATAATCTTTGTTACACTTTTACATGTTGCATGTTGCATGTACATGGCCTCTTCAGTGAATCATACAGAAAAATCATTAATGCCCCCTTCTAGCGTGTCTCTTGCGTGCCGGCAAGGCATGGAGGCAAAACATTAGTCTTTTGATAGATTCATGCATTTCCGAGCTATAATTGCTTACCCCAAGCAATAGAATTGATCAGAGATTGGAAAAAAGCAGGCAACAGCTCAAATTTGTATATTAAATTAGATCTGTAAGTTATAGAGCATAGAAATATTGCCAAAAAAGCCATATTTTTGACAAGTTTATAAACAACAATCACACAGATATAGCTTTTACACACATGGCCGAATCTGTCTGAGCAGAGGAGGGAGGGGGGGGGGGTTTCAGATTTGGGGGCTATCAACTAGCAGTAATTATTCAAAATCTCACTTGTGGACATATTATTTTGCCACATGTATTTCAATCTATCAGGACTCGAACCCCGAGCCTTTTGTTTACAAGACAACAATATTATCATTTTGCCATCAGGGGAGGCTTCATATTTTATGAGGACTTAAACCCAAACCTCCACACCTGAAAAATTAGGGTATAAGCCCCTCTTGCCATTGTCTTAAGTATAAGTAAATCTATCTGTTGAGCCCTCGCCTTTTCTACACTAGAAATTCAGAATTTCTTAAAAATCAGAGCATATCACACCTGAAGAATTGGGGGACAGGCCCCATCTTGGCATTGTTTTAAGTGTAAGCAAATCTGATTGTTCAATCAAATAGCCTCGCCTTTTCTACACTTGTAAGTGGCGCTGTCCGTAGTATCAATTATACTACTGTGGCTGAAAAAAATGTAGGCAGCATTGCACGATGAGGATGAGTGCTGACTGCAATCAAAATTGCTAGTCCAATGAATATAACAGTAGAACTGGACGCACCAACCAAATAGATGTGGTTGGTTAGCGAAAGCCCTTTACTTGCTGTACATACAACGCCGAACGCATTTTTTTTTTGCACAGGTTGAGAGAAGCATGGGAGAAACGTGTAGTGATGCCTTCCTCCATTTAAGAAAATTCTCGTAAAGCATCCCCACCAGTAGGATAAATTGCATAGGCACTAAATCTGCAATTTTTCAAGGTACCAATCGTACATGTCTTTACGCTACAAATTCATCATTCGAATTATATGAGGTCTTTCTAGATACCTCAGGGCGGGCAAGTGCCCCCTTGGCCCCGCACTGCTGGGGCCCTTGTGTACACAATGTACATTTTCACCAATTTCTAACGTTTAGGTTAGCCGCGACGAAGGCAGGCAGCTGGCAGACAAGTGGAAGGAAGTGTTAATGACAATGGTTAATTTAAATCGAATGACGTGAAAACCTAAGTCACAGCTTACGAACGCGGGACTTGATTGTGCGACCCCTAGAATGCGAGTCCACCAGCCTGATTACTTACCCGAGCTAGTTCGACCAACGTAACTGCAGCTCCAGCATGTTTATGGATTAGGCCTCCCCGATGGCGCAGTGGTAGCGTCATCGCCTTGTAATCAAGGGGTTCCGGGTTTGATTCCCGGTGGAGGCACATAGTTGTTCGGATCCCACTTTAAACTGTAGGTCCAGTCCCGATTAGCCTTACTGTACATAAAGTTGACTTAAAACAACAAATCAATCCAATCCAATGTTTATGGATTAAGCAGTTGAATCAAAATACACGCTTACCAGGGGCTTTCAGTAACATGACTTAACTCGAATAAAATCTATTTGTTATAGCGTGCTGGTTGGCCTTGTATGTGCTCTGCACTCTACACACTATCTCTTCCTCGACTCCTTTCTCTCTTTGACCTTCCAAATCTTTGTTCTGTCCATGCTATCATATTATATATGTTTGTGTAGTAGTTGTGGTGTGTAGTTTGTTTATGTTTATATTGTGTAGCCTAGTAGTTGTGGTGTGTTTGTATTTATATTGTATTATAGTTGTGATGTGTTTGTGTGTGTCTTGTGTAGTAGTTGTGCTGTCTAATATCTTTGTGTTTGTGTTCGTCTTGTGTAGTAATTGTGCTGTCTAATGTGTTTGTGTTTGTCTTGTGTAGTAGTTCCTCCATTCATACTGGGGGTTAGGCGTAGAGCTGACAACTCTGCACTGTAAAAAATAATGTCAAGAAACAGCAATATAAGGCCATGGATGTTCCCAAGGTAAAATATTCCGGAGGTAAAATAGTCCCCCGTTCGGATCTCCGGGTGGGGACTACTTTGGGAGGTCCCTGGACTAAGGATAAGACCTACATTAGAAATAAGGATATTAAATTAGGCACCTGGAATGTTCTGAGCCTTTACCGGCCTGGGGCATTTCAGTGTACAGTTTGCTACGTCCCGCGTAGCGGTGCACTTCACAAGTACACTTACCTTATAAGCTCAACAGAGCATGCTGGATAATCCCAGGGATCGGGTTGAGATACTGCTTTCCTTCCCCTTGGATCCACAGGTGAAGTCCAATGACAACCCACGAGGTTGTCCTCCTGATGCAGGTATCCACAAGTACGGAATACACTTTCGAAATAAAGAAAAACCGCAATATGTTCAACTTTACGTTTATTATAGACACGCACGTATATCATGTAAGACTAAAAATTACAATTGAAATACTTTTGAACGGTACAGCACGAGATGCGTAAGCCTATCTTTTCCGTAACGCGAAGCACCTCTTGCTACTTCAAATCTCTCCGCGCGACTACTAACAGTTTTTCTGGAAGGCGAAAACACCTCCTCAGTTACACAGTGTTACCAGACACAATAATCTTTTAATACTAGGAAATTGATAAAAGCAAGCAGTAATATATTAGAAATGTACAGTAATCTGGCACAGTGAATTTAGGTATGTGGTGGCAACAATGCAATGAAAAACGCGTGATCTCACACCACGAAAGTTTAAATAAATCAACAATGGCCTTCAAAATATAAGAGAAACGAACGGCGTTTGCCAGAAACATGAAACAACAAATAGATATAAGGAATTTAACGCAGAAATTATTAACTTAGGCTTCACTAACTTGATTAAAATGAAACTTACAACAATCTTTAGAATATTTAAAAGCAAATGAAACGATTAATGTTGAAACTATGTAAATTGCTTAAATTTGCAGCTATTCATACTTGTAGATATGTGTATTGATTATAAAGGCGGCCATATTGGAAAATTGGTTGAAGGCATTAATATATTTATGAATATATATATGAATCATCAACTGTATAATACTAATAATAATAATATAAAATATAATAATAATAATATAAAACCACGAAGTAATGGCAAACTCGGGGTCATTACAAGTTAATGAGATAGTTAAGTATAAATTAGATGTAGTAGCTGTCCAGGAAGTTAGGTGGCCAGGAGAAGGGAATTGTAAAACTAAAAATTATACTTTTTTCTATGGTGGTACTGAAAATCATAATTTTGGAACAGGCTTTTTCATAAATAATAGAATTATCTCGGCTCTTAAAACAGTAGAATTTATTAATGATAGGATATCATATGCAGTTTTACAGGGTAGGTGGTGTAAAATTATTTTAATAAACATACATGAACCAACGGAAGATAAAGATGATAATACTAAAGATGATTTTTATACAGAGTTAGAACAGGTCTTTGATAAATTTTCTCAGTATGATATGAAAATTCTGTTAGGTGACTGTAATGCACAGATTGGCAAAGAAGAGACATTTAAACCCACAATTGGTAAAGAAAGTCTTCATGAATTAAGTAATGATAATGGTATAAGATTGATTACTTTTGCAACCTCAAAGAATTTAATTGTGAAAAGTACCACTTTTAAACATAAAGATATCCATAAATATACCTGGTCTTCTCCAAATGGTAAAACTCATAATCAGATAGATCATATTCTCATTGATAAGAGAAGGCATACTAGTATAATTGACGTTCGTACACATAGAGGTGCTGACTGTGCCAGTGACCATTATTTAGTAATTGCTAAAGACTCTCAGTGATAAATCATAAGCAACAAAATCTAAAAATTATAAAATTTGATACAGGAAAGTTTACGGATGAAAGAATTAAGAAAGATTACCAAATTAAACTGTCAAATAGATTTGATGTTTTGCAGGATTTAAATGATGATGAAAATATAAATGAAACAGACGTAAATAAGAATTGGGAACACATACGTAATGCAATAGAATCAGCAGCTAAAGAAAGTATAGGATACCATAAACCGAGAAAAAGTAAGCCATGGTTTGATAATGAATGTCATAATGTAATAGAAATAAGAAATCAGGCTAGACTTAGGTGGTTAAATAACTCTGATGATACAAATCTAAAGAATTATAATAGAATAAAACGAGAAGTTAACCGCATGTTTAGAAGTAAAAAAAAGAGATTACTTGAAAAGCAAAATTAACGAAATTGAAACAAACAGCAAAAATAAAAATATCAGAGATTTATATAAAGGTGTAAATGAGTTTAGAAAGGGGTGGCAACCTAAAGTAAACTTGATAAAAGATAAAGACGGTGATTTTCTAGCTGACCCAAGCGATATTCTAAATAGATGGAAGAACTACTTTAATGACCTTTTAAATGTCCATGTAGGAGATAAATCAGAAGTAAATGAAGTCAACACAGCAGAACCTTTAGTTCCAGAACCTAACTTGGCTGAAGTTAAAGATGCTATTAAAAGGCTAAAGAATAACAAAGCACCTGGCATTGATTTAATACCAGCTGAGTTAATTAAATATGGTGGGAATTCATTAATATGTCAAATTTATAAATTAATTTGTTTAATATGGAATAAAGAAGAAATCCCTCAACAGTGGAAAGAATCCATAATTGTTCCTGTGTTTAAAAAAGGTGATAAAATGAACTGCAATAATTACCGTGGAATTTCTCTACTCTCAACAACATACAAAATATTGTCTAACATTCTTTTAACAAGACTAACCCCATATGCTAATGAAATTATAGGTGATTATCAATGTGGATTTAAACGTAACAGATCAACTACAGATCAAATATTTCACATCAGACAGACACTTGAAAAAAAGTGGGAATATAATCAAAATGTCCATCAGCTATTCATTGATTTCAAAAAAGCATATGATTCGGTCAAAAGAGATAAATTATATAATATATTAGTCGAGTTTGGAATACCTAAGAAGCTTGTTAGTATGATAAAAATATGCACCAGTGAAACAGAAAGTAAAATTCGTGTGGGTATTAATATGTCTGACAAATTTACAATTCATGATGGGTTAAAACAAGGAGATGCATTATCTCCATTGCTCTTTAATTTTGCCCTAGAATATGCTCTTAGGAAGGTAAAAGAAACTAAAGAAGGACTAAAATTAAATGGTGTGACTCAGTTGTTAGCATATGCAGATGATGTAGACTTACTGGGGGATGATGTGAATACAATTAAGAATAATGCTAAAATATTTTTCAAAACTGCTAAAGAGATAGGTTTGGAAGTTAACAAAGAGAAAACTAAATATATGCTTACAGGCCGAAACCAAATGTTAGGTAATAATCAAAATCTAATTATTGATAACAACTCGTTTGAACCCGTTTCCAAATTCAAATACTTAGGAGTAATATTAACAAATGAAAATTATATTAAAGAGGAAATAAAAAGTAGGCTTAATTCAGGAAATGCATGTTACTTCTCTCTTCATAAAGTTTTGTCTTCTCCTTTAATATCTAAGAAACTAAAAGTTCAAATATACAAAACAGTAATTTTGCCTGTAGTATTATATGGATGTGAAACTTGGTCCCTTACATTGAAAGAGGAACATAAATTGAGAGTATTTGAAAATATGATCCTTAGGAAAATATTTGGACCTAAAAGGGATGAGGAGACAAGTGAGTGGAGAAGGTTACATAATTTAGAACTACACAATTTGTATTCATGTCCAGATATTATTAGAATAATTAAATCAAGACGACTTAGGTGGGCAGGCCATGTGGCACGAATGGGAGAGGAAAGAGGAGTTTACAGGATTCTTGTTGGGAAACCTGATGGTAAGAGACCTGTAGGAAGGCCAAGACGAAGATGGAAGGACAAATATTGGGATGGACCTAAAGGAAATCGGTAGGGATGGAAAAGAGTATATAGAACTTGCTCAAGATAAGGAAAGATGGAAGGCCTGTGTTGCTGCAGCCATGAACCTTCGGGTTTAAGAAGGCTAGGGAGTTAGTTAGTTAGTTAGTTAGTGCGCTAGAACGAAACTGTGAAGCAGAAAATGTTATCAAATAATTCTAGCTCTGTAGTCTGTCTGCGTCATTCGCGACCATCGTCGTAAGTGCGCATGCGCTGACTGGGAGGAGTCCACTTGCAAAATAGGTGTGCAACGGAAACAGGTTCTGCTATTGAAGTTACACACATACTAACGTCGTTAAGAGAGGAAGTTAAGAACTGTAGACGCCATCACAAACACAACGAAACGACCTGTAATAAAGAAAACAACCGAACGCATACAAACGAAATACTGCTCTGAAACCTACAGCGCTGTTTCGTGCGTGTTTATACTTTCCTCCCCCTTTCGGGAGTAGATTCGTTCTACTCGTAAATCAAACAGTAATAAAGAGACTTCCACTTGGTTGTATGTTTTACGTATTTTTACAAGTTTATAACGTAAGAGTGGAACAATTTCCACTCATACATCTTTACCAGTTTGTAAATCAGAAATTACAAACATAATAAGGATAAAATACGTAGAATAATACGAGATTTCAGAACATGAAATCAGATTTTAGTTAACCTTAAACCTTTTCAAGTTCTGGTCGATTAAATTTCGAAATAAACCTCGCGCAAGCCAAACATGTTGATAAAACAAATTGTAATAGCAAAGAGTGGCCGCGGTGGCTCAGTCGGTAACGCGTCTGACTACCATGCTCAAGGTCCCGGGTTCGATCCCCGGCAGGTTCAAATCCGGGAACTTTTCTAACGGTGGAAGCGGCCCCGGCGCCCACCCAGCGTCGAATAACATGGGTACCTGGGGGGAAACCCTGGGGGGTAAAGGCGGTCAGGGGCGTGATGCTGATCACGTCACCCCCACTCACGACCGGATCAAGAAAGTGTGGGGCGTTACCCCCACACCCCCTATACGCCTTCATGGCGTGGTGCTATGCACAGGGGAACACTTTACCTTTACTTTATCTTTAATAGCAAAGAGTATATTTGTTTTAAAAAAAACATTCATTTAATGTTAACCATTTTGAGGTGATTACCGTTGCTGTAAATAGTTATTAAAAAGTTGTATTGAAAATTGAATCGGCAGGGAATGAAGACAAAATGACCTTTTGTGCTCGACATCATCGGAAAGCGTCGCTCTACACGTGAGTGTGAAGAAATACTATACAAAAAGCAGTCCTAGAGGAAGATATAGAACCCTGAAATCAACGTAAGGTGTAAAAAGGAAATTAATCCCGGACCTATTACAATGCCACATTACCAATCAACGAAAAAGAAGCGAATGATGTTAGGAAAATCATTCCCTACATTCCAGACAGTGGCGTATAACCCCCACCAACCCCCCCATGGGCACGCCACTGATTCCAGACGACAAAAAACCTTTCTACGACGTCATGGTAACTTGGCCTACAACTTCTCACCACGACGAAGATCAGTCGGTGGATGAATGACTAGTTTGACTTGCCTTCAAATTTCCAAAATTTGGACATTATTTTGTATTATTCATTCCATTGTGCACTTTCGTGTTTTAAACTACACGAGAACATATTTTCTTTTCCATTGTACACTTTATTTCAGTAAAAACTTCATACGTTTTAAGAAGGTAATAAATCCACCACTTTTTTTTTTGCAATTTATGCAAGTTATGGTTACATGTACATTGTTTTTAACGTACTCCTCTACAGGGTTCTCAAGTTCCAGTACGAATTTTGTTGTTCTTGTACGCACAAGCTCCTACTTATATATATATATACAGGGTGATTCTAAAAGGTATAGTACAAACGAAAACCACAGATACCTCCCATGAAATAGAGACGAAAGTTCCCCTTCCACTTTGCCGAGAGATGCCTCCGTGAGGAGCTAGACAACGCCGAAAACGTGTGAAAATGAACTTCACACCTCTGTACAGCCAGTACCAGTGAAGATAGAAAGGCGGAACAAACGAAGTCAAAAGGAACACCAAAGTCGCCCATCCGAAAAACACTAGGCGGCAGCTGCGCAACGCATGCGCATGGGGTTCCACAAAGGAAATAGGAGTGTCCCGCAAGACAAGTGAAGGGAAAGGGTAGCGATCGACAACGGTAGGGAGAAAAGAAACTATGAAGCATGAAGTAACAATTGCACAGCGGGAAACAAACACCATGACTGAAGCAGTGCAGTCGAGAAAAGTAGTGCGGGGTTGCAGAACCACGGGAGGACGACGTAGGATGTAAAAACACACCGAGAATGCAAGCAAAGTGGTCCGTGACACTCGACAGGCAACAGACGCGTACATGGTTCGGGGCAGAAATGGCGGCGCTGGCGGTGCAGCGCAAGGGGAGTCCCCAAAACACAGTGGGGAGACACCGCAGCAAGAACAAAGCACGGTGCAACAAAAGAGAAAGAGGACCGGACGGGGAATGGTACCTGCCAAGGAGACAACAAATGCGGGACGAGGGATTCCCCGTAGCAGCACCGAGGGGATGTCACACAGAGGTCGTGCGCCAGCAGGACAAACACAGCAACTACGGGCACAGGAGGTTATTGCTAATGAAAGGTGCACGTACAGATAGGACCACGTACCCCGTACTGACGTTGTAACAGACGTCGTGATGGGGCCCAATCAGCCTCTTAGAAATGAAGCCGGAGGCACATCGCGGGTGGGAGCGGGCGAAAGGCTGCTGGAGTGTCGTACGGACCCCACCACTCCGTACGGTGGACGACACTAATGGACGAGGTCGGAATGTTTCCATCCCGATCACTAGGTCCACCGTTCCCAGACCTGACGCTGCTGTTTGCTTCCGAGCGCAACCCCAGCCGAACAACTCGAGTCCCTCCTCGGCCGCAGCCTTCCGCTCCGAAACCAAGCGTGGCCTCACACCACCGCAGCCGCACACTGCCGCGTGGGTGTGAGACCGGGCCGAGCAAGGCTGGACAGATAAACTGCGTGGGACAATCGTGTAATGAAGCTACGTGGGGGTATGCACGTCTGTTCAACTGCTGGGTTACCCCACATTGGTGTACACAAACACCACACGATCGTACGTAGTGCTCCCCGTCGGCTCGAGCAAGACGGACGAAGTACGTGTTGTGGGTGAATGGGGCAAGAATGAAGGACGCTACATGAGTTCCACGATGACAAGGCCCCAGAGTACATGGCCCCACCTGACGGCAGTGGTCAGGTAGTGAAGAGCACAGGCACGGGTGGCTCAGGAACGTCAGCTGATTGTACCACAGCGCCGTGCGGACGTGTGGGCTGATTGGAAGTGCAGCGTCAGGGAGCGTGTCAGTGAAAGAGCCGGTGCGGTGGTGGTGTGCTTGACGTACGACCATTGAGTACGTTGTTTCGAAGCCGTTGTGACCAGTGTGTGTGTGTGTGCCACCTGTGCACTGCAGTACAGTATTCCATAATTGGCACTATCCTCACCGTACCATGGAACGCTACATAATTTGTAGAACTGAGGGACATGCATTTTGTCTACGGCCTTGCAGATGGCAATGGACGAGCAGCTGCACGCCTTTATCGCGAACGGTATCCGGAGAGGCGACAACCCGACAGCAGGTTGTTTTCGAACGTGCACCGTACCCTTGGTGAATCGGGTGTGTTACGTGCAGGCCATCATGTCGGTCACCCAAGACATGTGCGCACCGCGGCGGTCGAGGAGGACGTACTTGCTCGTGTGGACGACACACCGTCCGCTAGCACCCGTAGCATTGCACGTGCAGTGGGAGTATCACAGTCGACAGTGTGGCGTGTCCTTCATGATGATCTGCTGTATCCCTATCATCCACAGCGAGTCCACGCGTTGCAGGCTGGGGATTACCCACGACGTGTGGAATTCTGTCAACGACTGTTGCAGTTTTGTACCGACGATCCCCGTTTTTTGCGCCATGTGCTTTTCACGGACGAGGCAACATTCACCCGTGAGGGCATCTTCAATTGCCGAAACAGCCATGTGTGGGATTATGAAAATCCACATGCAGTAGTCGAGGTGCACCATCAGACCCAGTTTGCAGTGAATATCTGGGCAGGTATCATCGATGAACAGATTATCGGTCCATACCTGCTGCCACCACGTTTAAATGGCCGCCTAAATCGCACCTTTCTTGCATCAGTCCTTCCAGAGCTGCTAGAAGATGTACCCCTCAACGTGCGACATCGTATGTGGTTTCAATTGGATGGAGCACCTGCACATTTTGATGGCACAGTGCGAACCCTTTTGCACCATACCTACCCACAGCGCTGGATCGGCAGAGAGGGCCCCGTCCCCTGGACCGCCCGTTCGCCTGACCTCACACCAATGGATTTCTTCTTGTGGGGCCATGTGAAAACACTCGTCTACGAGACCCCGGTGCCTGACAAGGAAACATTGGTAGCGCGGATACTTGCAGCATCGGCCGAGGTGTGTACCATGCCAGGGATTTTTGATAGGGTTCGCCAGAATTTCCTGCGACGCTGCAATGCCTGCATTGAATGTGGTGGTCGTCAATTTGAGCAACTTTTGTAACAACGTCAGTCCGGGGTGCGACTACGTACTACGTACTATTCCTATCTGTAAGTGCACCTTTGCGTGGCAAGAAACCTCCTGTGCCCGTAGTTGCTGTGTTTGTCCTGCTGGCGCACGACCTCTGTGTGACATCCCCTCGGTGCTGCTACGGGGAATCCCTCGTCCCGCATTTGTTGTCTCCTTGACAGGTACCATTCCCCGTCCGGTCCTCTTTCTCTTTTGTTGCACCGTGCTTTGTTCTTGCTGCGGTGTCTCCCCACTGTGTTTGGGGACTCCCCACGCGCTGCATGTGTTTGTTTCCCGCTGTGCAATTGTTACTTCATGCTTCATAGCTTCTTTTCTCCCTACCGTTGTCGATCGCTACCCTTTCCCTTCACTTGTCTTGCGGGACACTCCTATTTCGTTTGTGGAACCCCATGCGCATGCGTTGCACAGCTGCCGCCTAGTGTTTTTCGGATGGGCGACTTTGGTGTTCCTTTTGACTTCGTTTGTTCCGCCTTTCTATCTTCACTGGTACTGGCTGTACAGAGGTGTGAAGTTCATTTTCACACGTTTTCGGCGTTGTTTAGCTCCTCACGGAGGCATCTCTCGTCAAAGTGGAAGGGGAACTTTCGTCTCTATTTCATGGGAGGTATCTGTGGTTTTCGTTTGTACTATACCTTTAGAATCACCCTGTATATTTTTTTTCCCCACAAAATTACTTTTTGGACTTATTCCCCTCTTAAACCTGCCGATTCAATATGAAACAGTTAAATTGTATTTTTTAAATAATTACTGTACCAGCCAAATTGTCCACGCTAAGTTCATTTTGCTTTAAGTAATGCGAGTTCAAGAATTGAAATAGAAACCGAACGAAACAATTGACAATCTCCACATTTTTTTAAAGAGCATACAATATAAAATGGAACTGAATGATAATAAGGATTGACGGCTATTTGCCTGTAAATATTTACGCATTCCACTGTACTATAGTTGAAATCTTAACGCTTGATAAGAATATATACGTGTGTTTGTAATTGCATGGAGATTCCGTGGCATATATTCACTTTGGAAGCTGATAAAAATAAAGACGAAAGTCGCGAGTAACTGTCAATGAATGAGCATAAAAGACACATCAAACATTAGTCACGAATGCATGGAAACCACGTTTCCTCTTTTGGAAAGAAAATGTTTCCTTGAAGTTACTTTCCATAACGTTTTATCAAAAGATTCCGTTTTGATATTTTCCGCTCAGAAAACGCTCCGCTGCGGCAGTTAATTTCCATTTAATATTTAATTAAAAACGGTCCGAATTTGAGTTTAACTTAGCGACAACCTAATCAAGAAATTCCCGTTCCATTTGCTCCTTTCTTAAAAATTCACAGAAATATTCTCTCAGCTGTGAAATAATTTCCTGTTTCCAAGCAGCCAGGTTCCTACGGAGCCGATCGATTTTCCTGTCAACTTGGAGGCGAAAGGAAATGTCAAGCTGATGCTGAGTGTTATCCACGAATCCCGGTCTTCGCGGTGAAGTGGTTAGCGTAACGCGGCAGGGTTCTTACGTTCGAATCCTGGGTAGCATGACGTCGACGTTTGGTTGAGTGCGAACTTCAGTGACGTAACCAGCGATATTAGGTTTGGATGGACTCTGCTTTATATTAGTTCTAACAATTCTGGTTCTCTTTCATTGTAACCCTATCTTTCTCTTTCCCTCTTTGTCCTTTTCTATTTTCACTATCTTTTTCTTTCTATTATCCTCCTTCTCTCTCTTTCTCTTTCATTTCTTCCTCTTCTCTCTCTATTTCTTTCTATTCTCCCTCTATCTTTTCTCTCTCTTCTCCCTGTCTCTTTTTCTTTGCATTTTCCTTCTCTTTATTTATCTTTCTATTCTCCCCTTCCTCCCTATTTCTTTCTATTATCATTATTTTTCTCTTTTCTTTCTATTCTCCTTTCTTTTCTATTCTATTCTTTCCCTCTCTTATTCTCCCTATTCTCCTCCTCTTTCTTTTTCTTATCATTCTCCCCTTTCTCTTTTTCTTTCCATTCTATCCCTCTCTTTTTCTTTCTATTCTCCCCTTTTCCTTTTCTTTCATTCTCCCTCTGTCATTTTCTTTCTATTTTCCTTGTCCCTCTTTTTCTATTCTCCCTGTCTCGTTTCTTTTATTCTCCCCTTCCCTCTTTTAATCTGTCTTCCTCGAGTCCTATCTTTCTTGTTCTTCTTAACTCCGTGCTCAACATTTGGCCTGCGCCCAAAAAACTGCTATGGAATTACAGATTCCGATAAATTACATCTGATTAGAATTCCTTCTGCACGATTCAAATGAACCTCGCGTGTCTTGCTTTCGCTCTCGTCTAGATATCTGCAATAGATTCTTGATGCTGTGGAGCTATTTTCTATTAGACACATCTACAACCAAAGCAAACCACACGAAGATTCACTTAAAACCTCCAGAAGAAATTCTTCGCACCCTATCTTTCGTTCTTTGTTTATCATTACTTGTCCTATTTAAACTTCTGACTCTTTCTTTCTCTCTTGCTGTATATTATGTATATTAGCTGACCTCGGTGGCTCAGCACAAGGGGTTCGAATCCAGGCGTGAGCATGTGTGTCCTTTGTGAGTGTCCCTTCAGCAACTTCATTATATCATCACTCTTCGTTGCGATTATCTCAAAGTAGGAGAAAAGAGACGGAACATAACAAAAATCAAGTCAAAATCTCTTGTATCTTGTTCCACAATAAATGTTTCCAAAAAATATCAGGGTGGGGTAGTTAGTACCCACCATTGCCCGCTCGGTGGCGACGCTCCACACGAACATACATAAGGAAGTGGCGGCGATTAGGGGGAACGAAGGGGGGGAGTTGACCCCCCATATTTCGCAATTTTTGCCCCCGTACTATGCTAAACCTTACCTACAAAGGGAAATAAACTGTCTTTGCCCCTCCCCCGCCCCCGGTTTTGGAAACCAATCGCCGCCACTGACACCAGGCCTTCCGTTGGCGTTTGAGTAATGAAAACTCTGTCGTCCAGTAATAATGGTATCCCAAGTTCGACCCCCGTTGCATAATGATTCTAATCCCACTTTAAACTGTAGGTTCAGTCTCCAGTATGCGAACATATTGAACATAATAAGGTGGACGAAAATAAGAATAAATTTCGATGAATGTCAACCAAAATGCTGAAAATAAAAGATGGAAGAGAATGATTGTAGGCTATGCAGTAGGGATGGACGATAATGGACCGCTTTTTGTGTGTGTAAAATACAAAATATACAAGACTACAGAGTTGCGTTATGATCCCATATTGATTGAAATTGATTTCTAACCGAAGCGCACCGATGTTTAATATTCATGTGTTTTGATAGATTTTACTCACACCGAGAAAATTGAATAGCTCTTCTGCATTATTCAAAGGGCAAATTCTGCTATTCCCCCACTGTTTATAGATTTTTCGCTAGAGTAGATATGAAAATATAAAACAAAAACAATTCTTGTTATCATTGATAGAATAAATATTTAGCCACAGGGATAATTATTATCACGTAATTCAAGTGTTTAGTCCTGTTGGTTTTCGAAATTAGGAAAAACATTGTCCATATTGTACTCTTGTCCATATCACGCTACCTCAATTTTTTGTTTTCACTTCACCAATTTCTACTACAGCATTCCCTGTCCTCACCAATTTGCAACAAAGGTAAATTTTCATCCCAGGGTAAAGGTAAAGGTAAATATTATGCCCCTTCCCCGGCTCGTATAACGGCGTAATATCTAGACTTGTAACACAGTTCTTATCAACAGACTCTCAAAACTAAAATTGTTTACGAAGCAAATATCGTTCCTTGCACAATTGACAAACGTGAAACTTAAAAAAGGTAAAATGCACATTGCAGCATGCCATATGGGAGGATGTGAAGCCTCAAACCTTCAAGATCTCGGCCTTTTGTGGAGATGTTGTGATCATCATTATGCTCCGGCCGGTTTTACACACCAGGGTTGTCCCAGGCACCCATTTATTAAGAGGCTGGATGAACTCCAGAGCTGCTCCATGCAGAAACATTACTGGAAAAATTCACACCTCAGGAATAAAGGTAAATCTCTTTATCAAGGCATTTGTAACAATGCTTTAGCAATTGTGATTGTCGACGAACAAAAATTAATACGTGTATTAATACATTATGCGAAAGATGTTCAAACGATGGGGAAAACTACATTACAAGACTTTTCGTTTTCTAATTCCATAATTGATGGCAGAATTGATGAAGTATTTTTGAATAGTCTTAATTTAATTTAAGTATTGACTATGAAAACAAATCAAGTTGCAGCAAAGCCACAAAATTACTACTATCCGTAATGTGAAATGCATTAGAACAATTAAATTAAGAAAATTTATTAGAGCCAGCAATGAAACCGCTCGTAAAAGATAAAAATTTTTTTTTCTAAATATCAATGTGCAGTTACTTTCAAATCAATACACCGAATCAATGCACCTGAGTCCCACGCCGTAACGTTTGATTTGATATGGTTTTCTCGCTTACCAGATGACGTAACATTAATATTCGTTCAGTTCTAGCATCTCCGAAGATGCTTCAGTGTTACTGAAGGCGCAATCTTCGTTATCGGCAGTCATATCCATTTCGACTACTGACGCTGGTGGGCGTTGCAAGGTTTGTGGGAAAGACGCAGAGATGTAACAGAACTGATGCCACAATAGGGCTTCCTGTAAACTACGTTTGTCTTCTAGAAGGCTAAACTTGTGCGTTTCGAACATTGCGCAAGCTATTTCTATCAGCGTTTCCTGCCGTTTGTGAAACCTGTTGAATTCCTCATTGTGTCTAATTTCTGAAAATTGATTAGCAACGGCGCAAGACAATTTCAGTAATAATGTCAAAGAGACAAGCGACGTCAGAAACTCTGATCTGTGGGTGTGGATGGAGTGCGATACTAAATATATGATAATGAAGATATTCTCGGACGGAGGTTTTCTAAAAGGGTAGTACGAAATTCAGAAGCTGCAGAAAGAATATGCTTCTATTGGTGAAAAATATACAACTAAAAGGACTATAGCTCTTGGTCAAGTTTTTCGGCGGGCGCCCTACATGCTGGAAAGGGACGTGGCGAGCGGGGAAGCGACCAATCCTGCGCGATGAGAAACACAGCAGCCTGTAGAAAGAATTGCACGCAGCACATCCTCCCGCGACGTCGTAACTCTCGGCGCCACAGCTGTTACCCGATTGGTCTGCGGCGTATTCCTCGCTCACCATTTCCCTTGCCAGCATGTAGGCCGCCTGCCGTAAGACTAGTCAAGGGCTATATCAAATGTTAACCAGTAGTAATCGGATGTGAACAATGGAATAAAGCAAGAGAAACTTAACAGTGTTCAATATTTTATGAATATCTCATGTGGTAAATATCATTTAAAAACCCACACACAATAAATTTTCATTGTAAGAAAACAACTCTTTCACGTGTCTTCACAACCTTAAAGGTATAAATAACGTAGACAAGTATTTGATTAAAATTTTATTATCTGTCATGTACATATCCTCAAAGACACACCCTCTATCTATCTTTTGAAAGCTGGTCCCTATGATGCTGGGCAGTCTTTTTTTGGTTATATATACATAACATATACTTATGTACGATTTATTGTAAATGTATTTTCATTAGGTATCAAATCATACTTATTTTCACAGTACATGCAAACGTACACCATTGCGCTGGAGTGTCGACATGGCACGTTACATTAACATAAGAAATTAAGCCGGTGCACTAGTAAGCAAGTGTTTTGTATTTCATCATTCCCAGCACGTAATCTAATCTCGTCTCTTCACATCAAAAGGAAAAGTAATCCGATGATTTTAGAGAAAAATATATGAAAAATGATGTACAGATTTGGTTCATGATGCAAGCAGAAGTTTCATATACTTTCTTTCGAGAAAGCTTGTACTACCTGGATGAATTGAAACTGTCAGAAGTATTTCTGGCATCAATGTCTGAAAAATAAGTCCTGTTGAATACATCACTCTATTTCGAAAGCCTTAATTACATAAACAGTATCTCAGTACAATAAGAAAGCAACTTTTGGAGATATTGAGTGTCCACGCCACCTGTCCGTAGTTGGAACTCTTGACTTTCGTGCTAGAAGTTTTGTTCGATTAAGCCATGGGGCTTTATTATGGTGTTGACTCACAATTGCGAGCGCAGTACTGCTTATCTCTGATCTCTTCTTGAATTAGGCTTTAAATGTCTCAACAATGCATTCATTCTCATGGTTCTTTATGTACACAATCATTCTGCATCTCAGCCATTCGTTTACCTCTTATAGAGCACCTACTTTATGTAGCCAATTTTCTTGCATGCCACAGATGATTTCTTATGTGCAGCTCAGAGGCGAGTCACTCATGTGACGTTACACAGTATGCTCCCACTACAAGCTGCTTTCATTCGCCAGCGGAGATGTTGATCGGCTACCGCGCAAGTAACTGAGCATTTTCTTTTGACGCGGGCTGTTTCTTAGACTCGCTGGCTAGCTTAGTAGCAAACAAATTATAGGTTTGTACGAGCGTAAGTGGTTTTGACGCTGAGAATAAAGATATTAACCCTGAAATTCCGTGTGCTTATCTTCAAACTGATCGGATGTCGTCCGATATTCTGTGAATCCCTTTCAATAGTAGCTCTTAGTAAATATCAAAACTTAACGCAAGTTGCCAGAGAAGACAACATTCTTAAAAACTGAAAGGGAATGAACTTGTTAACTTATTATAAGAGTAAATTCAGAAAATTCTTGAAGGAAAAGGCAGAATCCGCGTAAAAATTACTCCTGTTTAACTTCGTATGTAACAATCTACCCAAACTTCATTGATTGTGAATACAACCAAATCAAATTGTCTTCCCAAACTTCCAATGCTGTTAATTATCTCATATTTAGAGCAAAACCTTTGACATATGAATTCTGTTTTCATCTCTACAAACATGAAAATCTATTTAGGAAAAAAAACATCGTTTTATATGCTGTATAGGCTCGCTGTGTACCATTCTCAATCACAACTTAATACTCTTTTCCGTCCTTTCTTTTCACGTACAGAACTTATTAAAAAGATTTTTTTCTGATTGTAGGTACCCAACAAGTACAACTTTGACTGCTCATACATAAATTAGTAACAGATAACAAATATAATGTTCTTTCTTACTGCACAAAAAAATTACACCTTATAAATTTTACAAGTACATACATATATATTACAGTATTCCTTATCGCGATTTTTATGGTACTACTGCAAACGTATATATATCTATAGTAATATAAATTTAGCAATGTCCCTGTTTCTGCATCAGCTACTTGGATCATAGGAGAATAACACTAATAGCATTACATCATATAAAAATACGATTTACTCCACTTCCGGTCTGTTTGGCTTTGACTCTCAAACCCACCGCTTGCGCTGAAGAAATAGGAAATCGGGTCTCTGACCGAAAGATGTCCACACCAACAAATATGTTGTACACGATGCAACAATAACTAACAGATTATAAAATTGTTCTTTCGGGTTGGGAAGTGGAAAAATGCGATCTGCACCTGAATTCAGTTCGTGGCATTCTTCCTTTCCATGTAGAAAGAGTTGTATCGAAGCGGTTGTTGAACCGTTGGCCCTGCAGGAAGCCAGTTGCAAAAAAAGTCATGTTCACTACACCGATGCGTCTTTGTTCTTCTCCTTAAGTGTGGTCGTACTCTGCCCCAATCGTCACGCTCATTTCATCCGAAACTATCATCGTCTGGTGGTACCATCTTGTCGTATCCAGCACAACTAGAAAAATAATATAACATTAGTGATTGATAAAAAGAGCCAGCAAGGGAATATAGGAATTTTAGTCTAGTCATTTTCTAACATATTTGTGAATATTTTCAGTAATTTTAACTAGTTTTAAAACTGATATGCCAATTCTTATGAAGATAATGAAATGAAACTGTAAATTATGCAACATTCTAGTATTTCAAAATTCAGAAAATTATTAGTAGCTATTATTATTTGCATTAAGGTTTAAATGTTTGTGAATACATATAATTTGCATATTTCACCAACAAATTATTAGCATCTGTAGCTTATGTGCTTCAAAGACAAATTAAGTCAAATTTTGCTTCATTTTTAAAGCGTCACACACTTAACACATTTCAGGCTATAGGGGAAGGTTGCCGAAATTGGACCGTTGCCTAAGTTTGTTTTTGCCTATAAACGAGTATTTGAAACAGGTGAGTTGGCACTACTGGTTGGCGTCAGTGGCATGTACAAATGACTGAACGGTCAGTCAACTTGAGACGTTCGACGAAGTAGGAGTGCTGTTATTGTGTTTCCATTGTTCGTGTTGCAATTGAAGACTAAAATTGGTAAACGCTGTAAGTGCCACAATAATTCAAACACCGTTTTCCACGTTCAACTGTGAAATGTGCTATGCTTTATAATGTGCCAAACGTGAAATGTGGCTGGTAGCCCTCTAAGTAGTTCAAAGGGCGTGTAAAGAGGTCACTAGTGTGCACGTTCTTACGGGCTGATGTGCGGAACCATGCGATCTCCCAACACTTTCGCTTTTGGCACTTACAACGTTTACCACTTTTAGTCTTCAATTATTGTGCTTCGGATATTAAGCTCTTGTGTTGACTAGGGGTAAGTAATAAAATGTCCTGTAGTATATTATAAAAGTGCAATTTATTAACCACTAACTACATGTGGTAAAATTAGGGTTTAGTTGCGTATGTTCGTGTAGCGTCATATTTTTATTAACGGAGAATAATTGCCTAAGTTGGACCACGACGTGTTTCCTAAATTAGACCGGGGAAAGTATGGGCTGTGGACATGGATGGAATTGCAAATGGCTATAGCAGCATACAATAATGGGGACTATGGCTTGAACGAGTGTAGTAGCAGGTATGGTGTCCTTAAGGCGACAATACGGAGGCATGCTATTGCGAAAACCAATTATGACAATGGAGTTAAGGCTTTGGGGAGACAGGCTACGTTGAATCCTGAAATGGAGAAAATTCTTGTTGATCATATTATCCAATTAGAAGAGATGTTTTATGGGTTGACCATTAAAGATGTCCGGAAATTAGCCTACGATCTGTCACAAAAGTATAGAATTGCTAATACGAGTATGTTTAATCACGAGACAAAGTTGGCTGGGAAAAGTATTTCTACGCATTTTTTAGAAGAAATCCGCAAATATCTGTTCGCCAACCAGAGGCTACCTCATTAGCAAGAGCAAAAGGTTTCAACAGAGAGAATATAGGACACTTTTTTGATCCTTTGGAACGATGTATCGAACAATTTGGTTTTACAGCTGACCGAATATTCAACGTGGACGAGTCAGGTTTCACCACAGTCCAGAAACGTTCACAAAAAAATGCAGCAAAGAAAGGAAAATCACAGGTAGGTGCTGTTGCAAGCGGCGAACGTGGAGTAAATACCACAATGGTGTGTGCAGTGAGTGCTGTAGGTGTCGACATACCGTAGACATACATATGTACATGCCTTTTATGAGCGGTCAAACCTAAGCAACCTGTGGTCCAAGTTAAGAAAACCTGTTGCCTATAATGGACCGATGTCACTACTTTGGTTCATGTGCCCTATGCATGTTTTGTTGAAATACATACGTATATGTAGTGGAAGCTAATCGTTTGTGCATCTCATGCCTACAATTTTGTTCTTTTTCTGTGTTTTCTTTTTTGATGCAGAAGCAAAATAGTACCAACTGGTCCAATTTCGGCAACCCTCCCCTATCATCATACTCAAGTTTTTTTTTTATTTGTTAGAAGATACCATAAAGTACTTCATACTTCCATGAAATCACGTCATATTGAGCATTTAAATCCAATCGCATGTCTAGAACCATATTTTGTGCGTAAAATGTCACACTAGTAACCCTGGAATGCCCCAGATATCGACTGCGGCTTTTAATACATACATATTCCAAAGTCCGCTTTATGTTCAGACAGTCTCATCTTGACCTGATCTACAGTTTAAAGTGGGATCCGAACCCCTGTGCTAAGAATCAAACCCTGGTTCCCTTGATTACAAGATTACTACGACACCAGGAATGTCCTTGTCTGAGAAGACATTCGATATGTTTCCAACCGTACCACAAAATGTTAACGTTGCTAAAGTGGGACTAACACTTTTGGAGTTTTTCTATTTTTCTATGAGGTCCATGTCGTCGTGTGTCTGCTACAGAATGGAGAACACAACCCGGGACCCCCGGCGTCATAACTCGATAGACTAATCTCTTCACCAAGGGGTCCGGCTGAAGCGCTGGAAGTAGCTTCTTACAATCATATTACACCTTCAGTGGATCTTCAAAAATCCGCTGATACGGGAATCGACAGGAAATCAGTTGAAATAACGTAACGTCAGCCTTATGCAAAAAAAACAAAAAAAACACGGTTAACGACAGGACGGAACTTGCCCAACGGCTTTAACGATCGGAAATTTGAATCCCCCTTAAATAGATCGCGAGAACATTTCTCAGCACCAGTTGTAGTCCGAACGCTATAGAGTGAACAGGCTCATTTGGCCGAACTCGCTACAAGTCTTGCTATTGAAGTTCGCGAATCGCTGTGGAGTTAGGCAACACACACAACACCATGAAGGAAGCGAATATTTTATGGAAGTACAGTGTCTCATAATTGCGAGTGACTGCACAGTACCAGCAACAATTTCCATTGCTGAATATGAACGAAACTTGGAATATTGACAAGGCACATGACGATTGCCTATTATTTGTTCACGATATTTGTTAGACCTTATGATGAAGATCCTTACATAATAATAGAATAACAAAGTAACACATAAAGGTAGCGTTAGAAAACAACAGCCCTTGGAGGTGCCAAAGCCTGTAATCATTGGGTGACATGTGGTCAGCACGTCAAATCCCATCACTGTTGCCATTCGAGACCCGGAGTCCCCATCTATTGTTTCAAGTAACTCTCTAATCGTCCTCACGATTCTGAATAAACGTGGATCTTTAGGAATGGATTTGCCTACCAGGAGCTCATGAATAATGTTATATACAGGCTAAAAGCTCTCTCCTGTGTACTGCACCGTGCCATTAAGGCACATAGGGAATATTGGGTTAGGGTTTCATACATTCTAGAGCTCGGACATAAAAAAAATAGAAGTGATGTGATCGTCAACAAGCTCCGGTAATATTTAACCCTCCTCTTCAGGTTCCAATTGGTTAGAGGCTGATTGAGCTCACAGAACCACTTTATGCAAAGACCTTTCCCCTTGATATCATCCACCCCCAGGAATCGAACCCGGAACTCCCGTAGCCTACCGATCGTTTCATAACAAAGATTTATCTGTCTGTAATTCTTAGTCATTTCGCTTTCCCTCTGTCAATGACAACAAACACACATCCATGCCTTTCCCAGGATTCGAACTAGGAACCACTGACATCGCAGCGCGCTATGTTGACCAGTGCTCCTCGGAGGTCGTTGCCTACTGGATCATCGCCACTCGTGTATTGTTACCTACGGTATCTAAATTTATTAGAGAACCTATCTTAGTAAATCACTTGAACTTGAATATACCTACCTTCGTATACTGTTTTTCAATAGCTTATAAATCAGGAAACCTTCCCTCCGGGGCAAAGAGCACCTTTGTCTTCGACTCATACTATGAGATAAACGTTACATATGAAACTCCCCGAAGCCCTTGTGTGTGTCATCACAAAGCCAGCATATGTGCTTCCATCCGGTGGGAGATAAATATGGTCGTTCATCACAACGTTACTTCTGCACCGCTGTGCATCATGGGAAATAGAGAATTAGGACGTGGATGTATTCCCGGAAATGATCACAATCCAGTGGGATTACTATGTCTACCTTATCTGTTTGCGGAGAGATATTATATTTGCATTATCATTATTAATTCATCTTATCTTACGAGGTTCCCCTGGTGCCTTCCTCGTTAGAGTAATGGTTAACGTTGCCACAATGAAGGGTACCCATAGTGGTCCGAAAACAACTTTAATCTGTAGGCGCAGTATCCACCAGCCCTTCTGTCCGTAAAATGGACGCTAAACAAATTTGAACAAAGTCTCCTCACTACGTTTCTATGTCTATTTACCTTATAGTTCACTTCCTCTAGCAGAGTCTAGCTATTGGGTAAATGCAGATGAATGTTTTGGTGTTTTACTTTGCTTTACTTCGTTTTTCTACTAGTTTTTGGTTAGTCACTACTCTGAGAATGAATGTTGATGACTTGAGATGGATGTAGAACATTCACAAATACATAAGGACCACAGAACACAACCTCCCCAGAGTAGTGTACTACGAGGTGGAACCACAAGCAAAAAAAACCCTGCGCAGACCCGCGAGGGGCATAGTGGAGCATACTTTTTTAGGGCCCCGAGCTCAAAGGAGGAATCCAAAGGTGCGCGGAGGCTTTTCGCCGAAGTTCCTTTTGTTTGTGGTCGCTCTATAGCTGTAATCCAGACGCCAAAGCCTCGTTAGCCTGCAAAATGCAGCCCAAGGTGTATTACTTGGAAAAATTGATATGTGAGTGCCTTGAGAAAAAACTGATGGTTCAACTTATGTAAATTTAAAAATACTTTACATGCTATTTTAAACATATGACTACTAAATCTAGGGGGTTCTGGAAAAAGCCATTAAGTCACAAACTGCGATTTTCTGTTGTTTTAATTCAAGTCACATTGAATCAAATAGAAATACAATTTTATATTGGGCATGTGTAAACAATGATGATCCAATATGTATATCATGCCTGTATTGTTTCGTAAAAGAATTAACATAAGTAACTGCCTGCTGTAAAATTTCATTTTTGACTTAAAGCTTTTCCAGAACACCCTATATATATATGCATGTGTAGGGTGTGTGTTTCTAAGCATATGACTGATTGATTTAGTTTATTTTACTTTGCGTCTTGTGCCTCTTGGCTAATTTGCGAAAATGGGGATGAGTGATGAAATTGATGAATGGACATTCACAAACAACCAAGCCCGAGCGCGATTCGAATCCGGGACCCTTGGCGTCGGACCGCGATGTGCTAACCATCTAAAAATATGAGTAACAGGTATGCATACTTAGTGTTAAATGTATAATTTCATGTACGTACATGGTTGTGTGCTCTGTATGGACTTAACTCCTACATTTAAAATAAGACGTTAATGTTAACACACGTCATCTTATCCAGGATACGAACCTAGGATAAGTGTGTTCCTTTGCTATGATTCACGAGTTTGGTTCAAGGTATACAAGCAAGTATTGAGTCTATAATACTTGACTTTGGTCCTCGGTTGCATCCAGATATTTTTTTTGGCATCTTCAGCATGCACACGATAGTGGTCCAATAGCCATGGAACATGTTACCAGAAAGTTTCTATCCTTAAGAAGAGCCATAATGGCATCACTCTGTAACAGAAGTGAGTGAGGTCAGGCTTTTGATTAGGTAATGGTAACTGTCGCATATCTAGCATCTGCAATGCAGTTTCAGTTAGTTCTCAGCAGTTGTATCTGCAATAAATATATATTGAGTATCTTCCAGACCTCCCAGTAAACGACATCTTTCTGTGAGAAGGATGTTGGCAAGAAACCAAGGAAGCCTTCAAATTTCAAGGATTGTTATTGTGCTGTAATTCTTTCTAATTTTTTTAGATTATTCCGAGATGAGGTTGAGAGTCCACATGGCTTCCTAACCAAGAAAGAGAGGGTTCAAACAGAACAGAAATTAATCTAAAACTTGTCATACAAGTATGAGGGATTGAGATGAAAACATTAAAAATCAGACTAAAAATTACAGGACAGACTGTAAACAGCTCAAATTTACTTGAGGTATCGACTGTTATTTGCAAAACGATCTAAAGACTGCAACACTGATCAAGTGAGCTTCACAACATCATTTTTGTCATTTTAAAGATGGTGCGCCTCCTGCATATACATGCACCAGCGAAGAGCAGTGGTTTCTTGCCCTCTGGAAGCCTAAAAACGTTCAGACATTCTACGACAAATAAAAATGCAATGTCTCTATGCATGCTTGCCATGCCATCAAGTTTACAAATAGAGGAGAAGTTCGACAATGCCCTCAGGTCGCAGGCAGATGAACGGAAAGTCATTCGCGGTGGCTCGCTCATAAGTGACTGCACATAAATTCCAAACATTCTTCTTCTTGAGGTATACCGGCACTAACTCAAACTTGCAAATACACTCCTCACAACACGTTAGGAATAGTATTATATTAGGCACAACAAGTTAGGAATATTGTTATATTAGGCACAACAAGTTAGGAACATTGTTATATTAGGCACAACAAGTTAGAAATATTGTTATATTAGGCACAACAAGTTAGGAATATTTTTATATTAGGCACAACAAGTTAGGAATATTGTTATATTAGGCACCACAAGTTAGGAATATTGTTTTATTAGGCACAACAAGTTAGATATATTGTTATATTAGGCACAACAAGTTAGGAATATTGTTATATTAGGCACCACAAGTTAGGAATATTGTTTTATTAGGCACAACAAATTAGGAATATTATTATATTAGGCAATAGGTGATAGGCACGGTGGTATATATCGGCGAAAAGACGAGAACGTCCACCAGAAAGATACCGTGTGTTGCTGCATTCCAAGGCCGTGTCTATCATCTATTGTCTAACCTAACAATATTCCAAGCTGTTTGTGACGAGTGCATATGTGAATCAGTATGGCTCTATGCTAAAATGCAGCAAACGTTTGCAACTTTACATCCAAAAATCTACTAGATATAAAATAAATTAAGGCTTTCATTTGACTGCCCCTCGTAGTATGATTGCAGTGGTGAATTTACGATCGCACCAGTGAGGGTTAGAGACAGACTCACGCACTTTCGACGTAGCTTTCGGCCAGTCTTCTGTACTCTCATGTTAAATATGTGGTTCTTCAATGATCTTAATGTCAGAATGTAATATTAGAGGAAGGGGAACAAGTGAGTACGTTTACATGTTTTAAAATTTATTTTTCGTTCTAGACATCGTCTCCGGGGTGATCGGTTAATTATGGTTTTTGACGTTTCAAAGACGTCTATATTGATATATCTTCAGCTATATTGGTTACAACTTTCTAACGACTTCCTGATTAGGATAATTTATATCATGATTAGATAATTAGCATTTGAATCCGAATTCATTACACTAAAATTGTACTTTTATCCTGAATAGCCAAAACGATGTATCTAATGTTTTTTTGGAATCTTATACGTATTTTACCCAGAAAAATATAGCCATACTTTTATTGGTTACTGTCAGGCCTGTATAGCCAATTGTGTCAATTTTTGACAAACAGACGGACTCAGCCGTTGCATAAGGGTCCTTTTTTTCAGCTTTGCTGGTTAGTACTCTAAATGTAAAACAGTGGATTCGTTATTTCACTCTTTCGGTAACTGACTATTTATTGATGTAGACGTTTCAAGGGGGAAATCAAATTCAGAACTCAACGTTAGAGGCTGATGGCTTTCTTTGGATGTCAAAGGGAAGACGTATTTTTAATCTTGTGTTAATTATAGTTGCCGCTCTGCTTCCTAATACGCGTATGACGTCATAGAACTAGAGCCACCACAAGAGGAAGATCTTCAGCAGAGATGAAGAGAAAGCCAAGGGCAATCGAGTCCTGTAGTCAATTCTCCAGCCCCTGTTTTGGGAGAAAGGGGGAAAGTGTCGGAAGCCAAACATGCTGTTCAGTATTACCACTGAGCACACATGTAGGCATTATGCCAGGGAGTGACCGGAAAAGAATGGCACGACATCTCGAAATTCGGCAAACGTTAGAGAAGAAACAAGTTGGATCGAGACAGTGCGATGTTGTCAACTCAAGGAGGACTGGAGGTTTTTGTTTCGGAATATCCTGGCGGTCGCGCTATTCGACCGTCCAAAAGGCAAGCAAATAAATATTATGTTCCTTTCCTCGTGAAACTGCGGTGGTGTAATCGGTAGGTCGTCTCCAATACTGGAGATCCGGGTTCGATTCCCGGGGTACGTGATCTAATGTCGGAATTTTTCCGCCCCTGTCCCCACATAACGTTCAGGGTACTTGGAGGCAACCCTGGGAGGTAAAGGCGGCCGGAGCGTGGTGATGATCACATCATCTCTAAAATGTCCAAGCTGGAGAATATGGGGGGCCTGCATGGCATGGTGCTGTATGCACGGGTAACTTTGCCTAACCATCTGAAATACCTCCTCCCTATGTGACTGTTGTATTTATCTCCCCTCCGTTGTAAATGTGGCAACTATAACTCTATTCCCGGAATATGTGAGCAAGGGCGCGCATAGCGTCAGGGAAGGGGGGGAATCGAGTAGGCAGAGCGAAGCAGTACACGCTGCTACAAAGGCTGCTACCGCAGTCGCTTTCTCCCCTCTACGCAATCCCGTTCCCTCTGACGTGTACATTGGTGTAGCCGTCTAGCGTCACTACTTGCGCAGAGACTTGTTTTCGTTCACTTGCTCCAGAGATACCCGGGACAGAGTATAGGTGTTCAAAACAAAGGAAACGTCGAGCTCTGGCTGGCGAAGAACGAAGCACATGCTGCCTACAGCGCCCGTCAGGTGAAAATGTACCAGATATGAACGACGTGTTCGTATGGGAGGGAAAGAGAAATCAAATAAAAAAAGGTGCAGGAGGGCGTAGGGGGCAATTGAGAATCGTTTAAATCACTAGCGTCGTCTGTATGATTAGATAATAACTAATTTACTGACAGAGAACCTCTTCAATCACATCCTTCGTCTGTACACAAAGCTAAGCCAAAGGAGCTAAGGCTGTCCGCCACTTGTTCTCCAATTCACAGTAGGCTACATCTTAGGAAAGTTTTCACCATAACATGTACGAATTTCTTGACTCCGTCACATAAAAATGGGTAGTGGATTCCAGCGCCAAACTAGAGTACCATTAAGGATACAAGTGGTACAAGTGCAACGGAAATCGCAGGCGCTCCTTACCATTCCGTTTTCCCTTCTGCTACACGGAAGACAAAAAATCTTCTTTGTATTCAGAACCACATCCCATCTACATCCCATCTTCCGGTAGCGTCCAATACGACTTTGGATGCGTATTTGGAGAAACGTTCGACCCAGTTGCAAACCATGGGACACTGCGATCTTTTCCGGAAAGTTCCTTTGCTTCAATACAGCTCACGTGCTCCCACCAGTCTTCGTTGAGCAATTTGCTTCTTCTTCTTCTTTTTGGCTGAAGCGTGAAGCAAGCTCTTCGCTGGGTTAGAGCCAACTCCTATGCATCTGGCGTTTTGCAGCTGAGAAGGTTTAGCATTATTCTTGTTTCGTACATTTCCAGGTCATAACTCTCATTCTGCGAAAAGGCACAGGTTGTCTTCTGTCCAATGTGTTAAGATCCTTGATGGCACGTACGGTAACAGACAATAAAAAATTGGACACCTAGATCATGAAATTCTCGCTTCCCAGCAAGACGTTATGTGTGTTGCCTATCTATACGACGATAAGTAGATTTTAATAGCAACTTCCACCACCAACGTAGAGTTAGGCAACACACATAACCTTCAGGATCTAAGTGTCCTGTTTTTAGTGCCGGTGACTGTACATGAGGAAACTGTCTGCTCAGATTAATGGAAAGATATTTACATAACGTCCCTTCTATATCACTACAATCTATCTATATAAAAAAAATGTATGTATGTACGTATGTGTGTATGTTTGTTCAGCAATAACTCTCGAACGCCTGGAGCAATTTCAACTTAACTTGGTACACGTATCGCTTGCAACCTGAAAATAAATACTGTGGGTTAGACACCGCTGGCACCTCTAGGGGTGGGGTGGGGTGGGAAGGAGTGACATGTAAAAATAATCGAGAACCACCGATATTAAATTCCGCACAAACAGACATCCGTGACTCTATGCAATCCACACAACGATAGTGTTTCTCGGGTTGTCTAACATTCAGGCTATGTCGCGAATGGAAGATTGGGATAAATAAATACCCGGGCAACGCCGTGTAATCAGCTAGTCATATATAAAAAGTTCACCTTGTTGGTAATAAGGTGGTCGGCATATTGTTACAGAAGAGCCGCGGTAGTTCAGTGAGTAAGGGTTCTGACCCACGCGGAAGATCTGGGTTCGATTTCCAAGTGGGTAACTTCAGGCGGGTAGCAATGTTCCTGCATGAAGCAGCTCTGGAGTTCACTCAGCTTGAATTAAGTTTGTACGA
Source organism: Lepisma saccharinum (assembly GCF_977018435.1). Lineage (NCBI taxonomy): Eukaryota > Metazoa > Arthropoda > Insecta > Zygentoma > Lepismatidae > Lepisma > Lepisma saccharinum. The sequence goes on from NC_139236.1 coordinate 51,280,852, forward strand.
ATGGCAACCATTGGGGAGTAAAGACGGTCGGAGCGTAATGCTGATGACAGCATCCCCACAAATGATATTATGATTGGGTGGGAACCACATCCATAAACCCCCTCCCCCACCAATGTTTTCACGGCACGTTGCACCCCTTTAACATTTTGAGTATGGAGAGAGCTTCCAGCTTAGCGCTCTTGCATTTGATGTGAACGTCCAAAAAATCCTCGCTCAAGTTCGTTTGTGCTGTATCTTTAAGGACTATCATGCTGTTATCATTATTTTTAGGCCGCGTCTCATATTAAAATCCTCTTCATGCTGAGTGGACCGGGTTTCAAACTCGTGCCTGCTTGTAAACAATACAACACTATTAGTATTCCATTCGCGCGGTTGAGAATCGGCATGTTCGAGCCTGTTCTATCTTGAAGAATGAGGTTATTTTCATATCATCCCTTCCAGTTCTGCAAATGAAGCTTGGAAGCGAGTCACAACTTCCGAAGCATCCATTCAACAAGTGAGCCGATGACGTCATCTCAACGCAGCACCTATGGCAAATTCTCTCACTGACACTCTACACTGTAAGTAGGTTCGCTCGTCAGACTCGGACACAGCTGAACATGTTCCGAAATTAGTCTAACTCTACCATCCTTCTGGTCTTGCATTCAACACTTTCTTTGTTCGTTCTCCTCTTCTTGGCTTCCTTCCTTCTCTTCTGAAACTCGTCCAAGAGCGACTGAAGCTCCTCATATAGCCTCTCCCTTGACAAGACCGTAGTTTGTGTTCAACGAGGGCCTCCAGCTGTAGGTGACCCTGAGTTAACTATACTCTGTCCACAATATTTCTCATGGAAATGTAGTGCGTATGATTAAACTGCGCTGCTACAGGTATAGTAACGTTATGGGACATGTACAGTCACCGGAATGAAAATGGAACATCGAGATCCTGCCTCCTTGCAAGGCGTTATGTGTGTTGCCTAACGCTACGGCAATAAGTGGATTTCAATAGCAAATTTGTAATGACAACCAATTGGCAAGTGCACAACTCACGTACTTTTGTTTACATTCACTTAATTCTTAACGTGGACGGAGAGTAAACACTACGAGCCTAGACAGCAGCCTCTTCAGTACTGAGCTGGAACCGAAAAGAATATCGATCCGTAAGGACCATCACGAGCAGAGTTGTGGCAACAGAAGGGCTACGTAACTGCGAACGAGCAATCACTGAAAACCTGGCAGACTGAAATGCCATAAGGCAGCCCTTCATTTAGCCCTCACTGTCTAACCTTACCATTATTAAGAGAGAACGTATAGATTAGTCAACACCAAGCACCTGACTGTAATTTTCAGAACGTCGCTGGAATTCACCATTTCAGCCACTGTTGAAATTTGCTATCAAAAATCTTTCAAAGTGTCCGAAGAATTTTCATTAATGTTATGTGGAGCATAAAAGTTCCTGGTAGTTTCCCTTGGTGACACACTAATGAGGTATAGAAAAATACATAGGCGAAGACCCTATGAATATGGAGATGAAAAACTCAAACGAGAACATCGTCTTTTCTTGATGTCGCTTCATTAATACTTCCCTTCATCCCTATTTCTTTAGTTTACGATCCAAAAGAGAGAATATGAAAATAACCTGGACTTTTTTGACAACCAAGAAGGTTTGAATATTAAAGTTGCAAGGAAAATTTCCAGCATCTGAGCTCATTAACAAAAATTTTTCTTCCCTAACTTTCGTCTTTTCCTTGTAAGGGAAAAAACAGCAGTAATAAACTTCTGAGTGAAAGGAAAGTGAAAATTAATGACCAAAAGATACTCGAAACATGGGGCAGTTCTTTATGTGCCCGAAGAGAGAGACTCGGGGTGGAAAGTTTTGGGAAAGATTTTTACTTCTTATCAACGTTGGGGGGTTGCTTCTTCAGTGCGACCCCTTCTGCCGTAAAAGCTTAGCAGGGGGACCCTCTGTGGTCGTTGCGTCAGGGAAAGAGGAAGATTAAAGTTTCATGTTCGCTTCTTCTCGTCTCTTCCCTCCGTATCTCTATCTTGCCCTCTGATCTGTTTTCCTCACCCTTGCTTCTTCACTGCATCTAAGACTTCTCTGGTGTATGATCATCTTGGTGGTTGAAACACTGAATCCTTTCAAAAATAAATACAGAGAGTTTCATTGAGATATGAACTTGTTTTGTACTTTTGGTATAGAAAAGAGACTTAAAGGGCCAATGGTTCCTCACTGCATCTAACACTGTGCTTTGGTGCTTTTGCTTCATCTTAATTGTTGAAACTAAGATCACTGTATCGTTTAATAAAAAAATACAGGGTGTTTCAGTGAGATATAAACATGTTTTATACTTTTGGTATAGAAAAGAGACTTAGAGAACCAATGCTTCTTCTTAACTGCATCTAAGACTGTGCTCTGGTGTATGATGCTCTTCATCTTAATTGTTGAAACTAAGATCACCGTATCTTTTAATAAATAAATACAGGGTGTTTCAGTTTGATATGAACATGTTTTATACTTTTGGTATAGATAAGATACTTAGAGAACCAATTAGCTAGAAAATTCATTATCTTTACTAATAACAGTTGACAAATACTACAAATACTACAGTTGACAAATTGTTCTCGTCAAGCCTATAAGTTATTAATAATTATTAATATGTTGAAAATATAATTATTGGTTACATGATGTGTTTCTAAAATGAGGTACACGATCGGAGAATATACCATTTTAACACTGAATCGAACTTTCCATGTATCATAGTACTTCATTTCAATGGGCATTCCCTACATATCAATGCTAGCTTTGCAACCTTGGTTGTACTTTCCTTTTAACATATTTTCCCTCAGTGTCCTGGTTATAAATTATTATATTATTATATTGTACAGTCTGAATCATTATAAACACCCCAAAAATTCCTATTATTTTCGTTTTCGGAAGACAAGCCAGATAATATTAAAAATCAAAAGTCAGTAGGCAAGCTTGCTTATCAGGGCATGGTTTAACGTGTAAGAATTCCAGCATATTTCAGTGGTAATTTCTCCTGACAGCTCAACATTACACGTTTGCTATGAATGTCCTGGTCTAGTTTGCATACTTATACATTCGTATTGCTAAAAAAAATAACTGAAATGAAATCGTAAATAAACCACAGCCTGAAGAACTACTTACTAATTTCTCCGGGTTCGACAGTTACTTCTAAACGCTCGCACTGGTAGTAGCACTCTGGTGGCGGGTGTAGGAACCATTTCTTTCGGCCTCGCAGCTGCGCTTGCCATGAAGGATGCTCCACGACGTCGATCTGTGGAGTAGAGGAACGGAAGATGGATTTAATGCATGTGACAACAACAAATTAGTTAGTGATTACTCACTTTCTTTCTACTTTTTAGGGTACTTTGTGTGATTTGGTGCAATAATATTAATAGTATATCTTGCGTTATGCGTGAGAAGTCTCTATATTATCACTCTAATGGCAATGTTTCTTCATCGCAGTAGACACTTTGTAGTGTCTCCTCGGCGGCTGCGTGGTGGTAGGGCTGTTGCTTTGTGATCTCAGATTCGATTATAGGCGTCGCCAGAAATTTTTGCAGGGGGGGGGGGGGTTGGGCAAATGACAAAAGTTGAATACTAGAAAAATAATAAGTATTATTGCCACTGTTATAAATGTTATTATACAATAATATATATTATAAAATAACAAAAAAAAATATTCGAAATAATTGTATTAACTTTTGCACGTCTCGTTCAAGAAAAGGCTTTAAATATTAGGGGGATCTCTTTTTCATAAAGTTTGTTGTGTGACCTTTCACCTACAACTGAAATTCTTAAGAGTTTTGAAAACTGTAGAACCATTTCTTCTTTGGATGAAATTGTAGAATATAATCTTAATCGTGTATTTTTCACTCAATGTTTTCCACCCAATGCATTTTTACTTTGATTATTATCTTCGAATACTAACTAAATGAACGTTAATTCTGTTCTTTACAATAAGAGTAACAAACTTCCTACTTTCTTGTATCTTTAAATGAACAATATCAATTTCCAGGGCGTCCATCTACCTGTTCGACCCCCCCTTTCCCGACGCCACTTTTGGGTAATCTATGATGATGAACATGAGAATTAAATGAAATTGATGAAGGGGCAATCACAAAGATAGCCCATGCCAAGCCCGGAACTCGAACCCGAGAACTTTGGGTGGCGAGATCGAAAGTCGACCACTTAACGCGCTCGGCTATCGAGCCGGCTAAATATTATTTGTTGCAGGATAACGAGTCAATGGTTACTGCAACAACAAGCATGGTACACCCACGGACCACATCTGATTGTGTCTCGTTGTAATCAAGGAGTCTGGGGTTCGATATCCATTGGAGGCACACAGTGGTTCGGATTCCATTTTAAGCTCTAGCTCCTGTCCCGATTAGCCTATCTGTGCATAAAATAGACTTAAAACGATGCCAATAGAGTTATTACAGCCCAGAAGTGTCTGTGACTGTACAATCTGGCCGAGTTGCGTTCTGTTTTCGAGAACGAGTGTGTTGAGTGCCGGACTCACGATCTGGCCACCAGGATCCAGGTTGAAATCCTGTGGGAATTGAGTAGCTTTGCATCGATTTCACCTGATCACTGTTTTCATTGTTGTGATTAGCAAATAGAGGCAGAGAAGCGACACTAGATAAGAAGAATATAAAATACGTTTCTTTCTTATCCATTGCTGCCCTTATTTGTGTTTATTAGTGGAAATTGGTATTATGCTAAGTTTATGTCGCTTGTCTACATATCTAGGTTAATCGTGACGATGAGGATAATCAAGTGATGAAATAGCTCATAGGACCAACAGTATGGCACATACATACCTTACTCAGAATTTGAACCTATGGCTCCTGCTGTTAGCTATCCATTTCGCCACAGAGGCTTTATCTTATAACATGAAAATGTGTCAATTGAAAGAGTGAGGGAACACAATATCGTCTACGTATACCAAGTGCGTACCCCAGGGACGGAACTGATAGGACTGGAGCTCAATACCCCCAAAATTCGTTAACTTGAAAAACAAAACAGGAAATTTATTAAAATTATGAAATTAATAAATATTTTCACAAGGAAGAATTTTATACACTATTATTTCATTGATGCTATGTTTCTGTGAAGAGCGATTTTTTATTAAATAACTTCTATTAACACACTCGGCCTTTACATGAACACATAGGGGTGTAGTGGCTTTTGGTGATAAAAAGCAACTAATATAAATAAATCTATATAAGTTATTACACAACTTGCTTGCAAGATAACCGAAAGTGAAATTACAAAGTGAGCATATCAAAAAGCACAAATATTATCTTACTCTGAAGCTCTTACACTTGGAAGACGCAACATTTTCATAGTTATTCAAGTGCTGTCAGGCTGTTGTTACTTGGTATTCTATAGCTCTGATTGATTGATTGATTTGGTGTTTTTTAAGTCCACTTTATGCACAATTAGGCTAATCGAGACTGGACCTACAGCTTAAAGTGGGATCCGAACCACTATGTGCCTCCACCAGGTATCGAACCCGGACCCCTTGATTACAAGGCGACGACGCTACCACTGCGCCATCGGGGAGGCCCTTTAGAGCTCGCACAAAGATATCTTGCCACCCTTTACTACATGATATTATTATTATCAGGTTCGGCCTGTTACGCACACAAAAAAAAAGATATGCTACTTATCTAGGAATTACATTTCAGGAAGATATCTGACTTTAATTCTATATTCTAAAAAATATATAAATTTGGAACACCTTATACTGTAAACGTTTTGGAACTTACATGCATGCTATCACTATATCCAGGGCTGCCTACAAATATCCACTCCAGATTAGTATTTTTCCCTACGGGCGGCAAGAAGTATGGACGTGCAAAGTGTTGGCGAAGAATGGTAGCAATCCGATCATCACAGTTGCTCCTGCGGAAAGATAAGCACATGACAATGACCATGATAGCAGGCTGGAAGAGTATACATTATCATGTGAACATACGGTGTAGGGGTGGTATTATATTCACTGTTATATTATATATACACAGATTATCATGGGTAGAACCAGATTTATAGTTGTTCCTTAAGCTTACTCTCAAGGCTATGAGCCTTGAAAAAAACCGTACTTTATATCCTGTATGAATGCAGCCAAGCCACACAGATTCATGATTGACGCTAAGAGTTATATTTTCTGTGAAAATAAGGATTATTTTTGAGAGGCAAGCAGATGTTAACAGTGTAAACACTTGCAGGACCTGATGTTTATGAAGGAAAGACTAGATGGAACAGTTATCACATTGGATCATAATCTCAAATATTCCAGGCTGAATTCCAGATCATGAGAAAATTTAATGAATGGAACTTCTTCATCTAAAATCATTTTCTATCTAAACGCAGTGAAAATAAGACAATTAGCACGTCTACACCTAAGAATTCATGCTGTGCCTTCACAACTCATGACGAGATGCAACGTATCCGTCAACAATTATCATGCAATGAGTGATAAAGAAATATATCGTTAACGGAGTTAAGATTCCTACTAGATACGATTCTGACCACTGATCTAGGAAGTACCAGGGTTAAAATTTTTGATTTCCGATTTGCTGGGAAGCTGAGTTTGGTAACTAGGGTGTGTTTTATCTTTGCTTGGTTCGCTGCTGGGAGAAGCCAATCAAAACCCACTTCAATCAAACTGTGGTACGTACAGCACAATTTGTAACTGCATAAACAAAATGTAGCACTTGCGGATTTTAAATGCTAATAGCTTTTGAAGAGGTGGGAAAATAAACTTGAGAAAATTATGAAAAACAAAAATACCACTGACACTCTTTTAAAAATCCTACCAGTGCATGTATTCATACAGTACAAATGTTATCTGAAGTAGATTAATTACCATTACAGGGACAAACTGGTAAGTGGCATTTGTAATATAAAAGTATTTCGGGTATTACGACAATAGAAGCCTTGCTTTTGTAATAAAGGACTAACGGTAATATTTCCTATCTAGTTATGGTCCTAAGAAACCAAATAGCTATATAAAAATTATTCCGTAATGCGAACTACGCACAGAACACAAAATTTGTCAATTGACACAAATACGCTGACTCCATAAGTCATAAAGTGCATAAACTTCAAATGATGTATTTCTTTGTGCAAGTATGAATCAAAAGTAGGGTGACCATAATATTTTGACCAAAAACGGGACATCCCAAGGAGGTCAGTTTACCCCCTCCCCCTCCCTTCCTGAAAAGTCAGTTAGGCCTATAGCTAATTATAATACATTTACGGAGTGTTTCTGATCACTTCTGATCAACCTTTGATGTTAGCCCTACGCTGAAGTTGAGGAGTTTGAGAAGTAATTATCAGAAGAACGAAATCTTCTCTAGACCAACTTTATTCTTTTCCAACTGTTCATAAAACTCCCTACATATATCTGACACACAACGAGAGATTAGTCTTTTGAGTTTGTTTCAGGATGGAGGAATTTAAATTCTAATTGCTGGTCCACATTGACACTACCTATGCTTCTCGGTCATGCGTATTCATAACTCTACAAATAACGAAACACAGACAAAGCAATACAACTCGGGACGCGAGCTAACTTAAACAGTAAACTATTGCCTGCTCGAACATTCTCAACGGCAATGGAATATTTTTATTGCTTTGAAATGCTTGAGATACAGTTCGAGTCCCCGCCTGGGCAGGCTTTTCCTTGTGAGTATCTGTTCATCAATTTTATCCAATCTAATATTATCACTCTTCCTCATCGTCGCGATGAACCAAAATGGCAGAAAAACGTCGTAAAACAACAGCAATACAAATGCATCTCGTTCAAGAAATAGGTTAGGTAGTTAGAAAGAAATTTTAGTAGTGAATTTTACGTTGCGTGACGTCGTCACATAAAATTTCTTTTTTGACATTTTGAAACTAATATAACCATTTATTCTTTTTGGATTAAGTGGTAGAAAGTTAAAAAAAACGTCAATTTCTGACTTGGTTCCTTCATTTTTATACTCAATCTTTCCAGCTATCGGTAATTCTACTAGAATCCATATTGACTGAATTTTATTGCTATTTTAAACTTCAAAAGTACAAAAACCATTTGTTTTATTTCTGATTTGAAATTAACATTTTTAAAAATTGAAACGAATGATGTCAAGGACAAGAAGAGAACCCATCCAGCGTCGAATAACATGGGTACCTGGGGGAAACCCTGGGGGGTAAAGGCGGTCAGGGGCGTGATGCTGATCACATCACCCCCAGTCACGAACGGATCAAGAAAGTGTGGGGCGTTATACCCCAAGTCCTGAACGTATCACCAGTTCGGCATCTTTGACAGAACCCCAGAGGAAGCCGACCGGACCCGTATCTGGTTTCGAGCCACCACCTGTTTTTCGGCAAAGCGCTGTTGTCGCTTTTGCCTGCAGTGTTTAGACACCCATTCATTGACTGTGACGTTTTACTCCCAAGATCTTTATATTGCATAAAAAAATAGCAAAACACAATAACACAACCTAGTAAAGATAGAGAAGCGCAAGCTCGCGATTAGAAATCTCTAAAGAAACTGAATTAGCAACATCTCATTTAGTCCACGTGCATTTGATGAGAGCTGTCATTTCTTGGAGGGACGCTATTGGTGGGAAAGGTTTCAGGGGACGATTTATTGCACTGCACGTGGACCTGACATGTGGTTGTTAGGGGGAAAACTGATCTTTCGGAACTTTCTTTGAAGTAAAGTGAGGTTTCTTTGGGGACGAGCACTATACCCCCACACCTCCTATACGCCTTCATGGCGTGGTCCTATGCACAGGGGAGCACTTTACCTTTACCTTTTGATGTCAAGAACGTTCAAGGAGATTGGTATGTTGCCAGGAATACTTGAGTCTCTTGGGGAGAGCAAATCTCTTGCATCCCCCTCCCTAGTTGCGTTCTCAGCATTCGCAAGGAGTGGTTGAGCACACACAAAGCACAGAAAAATCTTCTACAGCATTACCAACCACTTTGGTTTGAACTGACTACCTCTCCAATACGTGTCCATTCACGCTTTAAAACATTGGCCACCACAGCCAACACGGACGAAACTAATATGTGGGGTGAAACATGATCATTGCTAGAGAAATATAGCGCTATAAATTATATATTAACTGCGACTTACAAACAGCACAGCAAGCTCCTATGTTGCCTCGGACGGTATCAAATTTCACGTCTATTAAATTTACCACCACGCCGATTGCAGCGGAATGAATTGCGTTATATTCTCGTGCTTTTTCCCAACACTGTGGCCAATCATTATTTCACAGGTTCATAAGTCACGCATATTGTTTTCAATTGATGAGCGGTACAGCTCGATGCCAGAATCCAATTACGGTCTAATGAATCATTTGTTGCAGGGCTGGATAGGGGAACAGGACGCGTGTCTTTGTTTATTGTTGTTTTTTTTTCTTTTGCAGCCCAACATGATCATTCATGTGATGTAGGAGTGTGTAAATACAGCATCCGTTGTGCTGGGATTACATCCAGCGTTTCTTTCTGACCAGGATGCTGCTTTGATCTGTTGTATTTTTGGTGAAGAATTAGTGTAGTGATGAGTGGAGAACATCAGGCTGTGTGTACAGGGTGCCCACAAAAATCTGGAAGGCAAAAAATTGTAGTGTCCTTGTGTTGACGTCACCAGAAGAAATAAATATTTTATTTTAAAGGGGAGATAGAGAGAAAGATGAAAACATGAAAGAAATGATATGGAATGAGAGGAGAAGTATGAATGGAAGAGAAATATAAAAAGGGAGGAACAGAGAAAGAAAAGGTGAAAGGGGAAATAACGGAAAGAAAAACTAAAGAAGATAGTAAGGTAAAAAAGAAGAGAGAAAAACTAAAGAAAGACAAAAGAGAAGAGAAAGAAAGAAAAACTAAAGAAGGGAGAAATGGGGAAAATAAGAAGAGAAAGAAAGCTAAATAAGAGAGAAAGGGGAAAGAAAAGAAGAGGAAGAAAGAAACACTAAAGAGAGGGAGAAAGACAATGAGAAGAGAGAGAAAAACTAAATAGGGAGAAAGGGAAAAAGAAGAGAAATAAAGAAAAACTAAAGAAGAGAGAAAGAGGGAAAATAAAATAAGAAAAAGAGTAAAACTAAAGAGAGAAAGGCAAAACAGAAGAGAAAGAAAGAAAAACCAAAGAAGGGAGAAAGGAGAATATTAGAGAAAGAGATAGAAAAACTAAAGAAGAGAGAAAAGGTAAAGAGAAGAGAAAGAAAGAAAAACAAGAGAGAAAAGGCAAAAGAGAAGAAATGAATGAAGGACGAGAGACAAAGAAACATATAGAAGCGAGATAGGGAGAAATAGAGAGAGGAGAGAGACAGAGAATAGAGAAATAAAAGATTGGTTTGAGTTGCTGTTTTAAGTCCACTTTATGCACAGTAAGGCTAATCGGGACTGGACCTACAGTTTAAAGTGGGATCCGAACCACTTGCGCCTCCACCGGGTATCGAACCCGGGACCCCTTGATTACAAGGCAATGACGCTACCACTGCGCCATGCGGGAGGCCCTAAAATAAAAGATTGAAGAGAGGAAGTTAGCAGGAACACAGATATATAATCAGAAATAGAGAGAGGAAACTAAAAATGAAAAATAAAAGAAATACAAATAAAGTAGAGAATGTAGAAATAAGTAGGTAATAGGGTCAAGTGACCCCTTGGTTTTTTCTGCAGACGTGCAGGTGTATGTACTGATACGATCATGTGTGCTTGCGTGTGCAAACCATTTAAAAAAATAACAATTTCAATTATTAAGTCTCAATTTAGGCTATACACTTATGAAGAAGCCTTTGTCACACACAACAGCAAGGGAGAAATCAACTTTAGTGTAACCAGGATTTATACCTAGATTCCCTGGAAGAACACTCTCGGACACAGAGACAGACGGAAAATGCATCAACTCCCCTTATGTCAGTTTGTATGTTTCTTATTTTACATTGTTGTAGGCGAATGAGGAAGAATGTTAAAAAATTAGATGAGAAAGACTCTAACTCAGAACTCTCGGTCACCAAGGCAACATTTCAACCAATTACAAAACTATAAAAGGAGACCCTTACCATCCTATAGACCACGGGTTGGCCTGATCTTCGTGGCTTGCGTTGAACGCGTCTACCAGCCTCGTGAGGTCTGTTCCGTGCATCGTGAACTCGCATGCGTGCTGGAGGCTCCAGTAGTCGACGTTTTGTTCGTAAACGCTCTTGAAGAACTGGAAGTTGAATACGTTCGGGGCGGTCCAATTCTGTGTGGCGTCGGTCACAACTACAGGTCTACCTGGATATGTGTACCTGGAACGGGTAATGAAAACAAAGGTTAACTTGGAATAAGGTTTTGCAATGAATATATTTTCGTACAACATACAGCGGTGAGTTTGCAATAAATTCGTCTGTTTTTACAACTACAGCTTTGCAAGCACAAAAGTCGATTCTGTTTGGAGGAAAATAACGGACCTTCCTGGTTTTTCATTAAAACATATTAATTAAATATTAATTAGTCATTTTCATTAACATACTACTCAATGGCGGCGATTGCGTTTCAAGGTAGATAAGGTTTAGCAGCAAAAGTGGCAAAAAGTGGGGAACAATTGTCCTGTTTTTCTTTCTTTGGCTAAATGCATGTGCAATTTATAGAAGATATAACAATTGCTTCAACATTGTTAACATATGGGGAGGACCAAAATGTCAACCTCTCTTGCAAGGTTGTTAGGCAAACCACCAGTTTCATCTTTTTTTTCAATAATAATATACATATTATTTTTTTTGTATGTGTTTCGTGTGTAGTTTGCACTCTTCTCTGGAGTATAAATGATCCAGTGAAGGAGGACTCTGGCGAGAAGGTAGGGGTAGGAATTGTGTATTTTAATTACCAAGGTGTATATATACAGGGTGTCCATAAAGTCTCACCCCACCCTGGGTATTGTGAGAACGGCTGTAAATAGGAAGAAATGGCGAAACACGTATTCCATGATGTTCAGGGGGAAACGTTTTGAGGCCAACCATTCCCCACGCGGGCCCCCCGCAAGGGGGTAGGCTGGGGTAGACTCATTTCTTTCAAATAGCAAGGGGGATCGAAGAATATCTCGTTTGAAAGGTCTTATCATAACAACAATAATACAGCAAATCTGGAGTCTCTTCGTAGCTCCAATTGACAATGGCGTGAGATCAAATGTGGAACATGACCAGCATTGGACAGGACTCCAACTCCTACACTAGTAATCCTAGACAACAGTGGGAGCTGTAGCATGATTCGAAGATATCCTAGCAGTGTCTACAAATACGTACACCCCCCCCCCCCCCAAGAGATGGCAAGCGTCCGTACACAAAACCGCATATCATCGCGCCCCCTGATATTGCTACCATGAGAACAAGGACCGACATGCACAATCGCAACTCAAGTCAAATGGTGAAGGAGGCACGTAGTTACATGTACAATGTCAACTGAAGGCAAATGGGGGGAGGGTTACAAGATGTTACAACACGTACACCAGGCAGCACCTCGTGTGACTGACCAAAGAGGGCTCTAGTTGGACACCTCCTCTGCTGGCCAGTCCAGGAACCACCCCAGGAGGGGGAAGGGGAAGTTTTTTTCTCTTCGAAGAGAGGACGAGAGCCTAGAGAATAGAGGAAGGAACAACAAAGAAAATGTATGGCGGAGTAGAGGGACATAGTAAAGCAGCCTGTAGAGAGTGTTCGAGTGTGCATTGTACAAGTAATTCGGATAAGAACTTTTTTTATGTGTGAAATCGAATTAAAGACCACAAAAAAGGAGTGGAAATAGTATATAAGTGCGAAAGAAAGAAGCCGCCCAAGGAGAGTGTGTAAGTAAAAGAAGAGGACTGAACTAAGTTAGAAGGAATATGCAGGTGAGAGTGCAGTGAATAAGGGCCCCCACGGAAGGCGCCGGGACTTAGTGTGAATGGGATAAGTAAAAGGGTTAACAACTACGTAAACTTTTCATGAGTCTCTCATGCCACCCCTTTCGCCTCTCCCCGTTGTGCGTCACACCGGTAAACTGCAGTGTGCAGGCCATCCAATATTTGGGGCCTGGACCCACATCTAGTAGTGGAGTTGTTTTGTCGTTATATGTGTTGAGTGCCTCTTTACAACCTCAGCTTTTAACTGGTACTTGAACTCATTCTCAAAAAGATAATATTTATTTTTAGATAATGTAAGGGACTTGACCCCATACAATTAGATGGGCGCAAATAGCCTAAGTGCTGAAGTACCCAAAATTGTATTTCTATTAAATCAATTCATTGTTAGTATGGTAGAGTGACGCGCAAGAGAGGTGGCAGCACGGGGCAGACCATCTCCTTAAATGACTCTAGCAAACAAGAAGCCCTAGATAAATAAATTATCTCTGTTGGTATTGTTGGTAATATTATACGCGTAGATGGCTGCCCTCCCAGAAAATATTCCCGCCCCCTATGCCTTAGTAACAATTTTTTTCCTGGGACCGTCACTGGTACGGTAGTTTATAGCTAAAATGAAATGAAAAAGCAGAACATTTTTAATGGTATTCGTTGTTTAACAGCTTCTTCAACTCAAATGTATTTTGCATTGTTATATCTTTATTTCTGATTTTTCATTAAAAAGCCAAAGAAATTAGCATAATATCTACAGAAACGAAATCACAAGAACGATTTTCTTTGTATTTGCAAAGCTGTAGTTACCATGCAAGAGCATTAAATGAGTTAAAGCTGAGATTAGGAACTGTCACCTTAAATATCCACTCTGGTTACGTAAGATATTTTGTTTACTAACCAAATTTGTCTCTAAGTAAGTGGCCAAGTAGCAGTAGCCCACGGAACAAAAACTAGGTAGATATTCTTCGATAAATTAGTATATTTTGGTTCATATTTTCTGTGTAATTTCTTGTGAATATTGAGGATACTAGAAATATTACAAATTGCGTCATCTCTTGCCGTTATAGGTCATTAGCTCTCAACGTTTCTGAGACCGCGGTTTTTTTTTGGGTTTTTTAAGGTCGATGGCCCGATCCCAATATTTTTACTTGAAATTACTTTTCTAATTTTTAAATCTTTATACGTTTATTAATTCGTACACAGAGTTACAGTATTAATAAATAAATTATGGTATAATCAAAATGAGTTTGATTTGTTTACTGACAACAATAAACTTAGTTTTACATTAGTTGTCAACTAATGGCTGTAATGAATTCTGTAGTTTATTCAGGCCAAAACACCATTAAATTAATGTTGTAAGTGCTGATTTTCATGTTGCATTGCATTTTGAACACCGAAAGAAATCCAAGTAATTTGGAAATCGATCACTATGTTATCATACGAGGAAAACTAATATCTACACCTTAATTTGATTTTAATGATGTTGGTTGGAGAAACTCTCATTGGCTGGTATAATTGATGCCAGAGCCCGGAGATTGACAAACACTATTATGGATTATAATTACGAAACTCCAAGCAAACCGTACAAACAGAACGCGCGTACAGGAAGGAAGGGATACATGGCGGAGAGGATAAATTGGAAGAGAAACATAAAAGCTAGAGAAAATGATGAACTAGAGCATAAAAAGAAGTGGGGAAGACAGTGGAATTGATAATGTACGAGGCTATTTTTTGGGTCGGGTACCCTATTCTACACCCTCGAATTTTCAATTTCTTTTCTTTCATTATGAAGATTATGTGATCCTAATTGTGAATAAAAAACAACTGGCGCGCGGAAAGAAGTATTTACGACTGTACAGCCGTTTAAAGTTGAGGTTTGTCGTTTGAAATTGTTGAGTCCAAATTTCCAACCGATACCGGGCTCCGCCCCTGGGGTAATTGACTTACCGCCCCCTACCGCTACCGCGGCCCCGCCTTTATCTATACAGTCCCTTTTAAAGCATGTTAGAAATTGGCCGGAGTCACCTGCCCCCAACACTATTTCTCACTGTTTTCCGCATTGACACATGAAGATACCAAAAAATGAGGGCTAAAATTAAACCTAAGAAGGTAACTTACCTCTTTTTACCAAGGCCAGGTATTGAATTCTGTGTCAAAGTTCAATTTGTAAGTCCAAAAATGAAGTACCTGCTACGTTGAAAGTTCTTGTTGTCCTTTTCCACAGAATACCAATCTCCACTCCCTTCCCATCATAAAAATTAGAAGTCGCAAATTATCCCATACCACAAGTCATTTAGAAAAACAACCCTCCCCTTTACGGCCTGCAGTTGTCAAAAAGAAATAATTATTTCCAATTTCTGAAGTCGCATAAATGAAATAAAATGTCTGAAATGTCCAATCCGCCAATATATCACACAAATAGCATATCGCAATCGCAAATGTTCCCATTGCACAAGTTAATCATAAGAAGAAAGAGAAAAAATCAGACTTGCGCCTGTGACATGAATCCATCATTCGCCATCATAGAAGTTCTGAAAAACATTTTTGAGGTTACGCAAGGAATTTTAATTTCATAAAAAATGTAAGTTTTGTAGCACGTAGATCTAAAAAATTAACTTCCGCGCTATTTGCAAACACTGTTTGTTATGAGGAACTAAATATTTTTACGAAAATATTTGAAATGTGCCTGAAATCGAGGGTGTAGAAAGGGGTACCGGAGCCAATTTTTTTTCAACCTCTGATGGTGCTGCTAGGTGACCCGTGAAGCGCTAGGAAGCGGGGCGTCACGCAGCTTGATTGGCGTTCCCCTTCCACTACCACCACCACTGTCAAAGACCAACGCTTCAGTTGAAGCTGTGCGACGGGCACGTAGATATGTCTGCTATAATCGACTCTCCCGCCAAGTGCGAGGTGCGTAGTGTGATACGATTTCTACAGGCAGAGGTGCACAATGCAGCGGAAATTCACCGTCGAATGAGCGGTGTGCCGGAGAGGCATGCTGTCTTCAGGTATTGTCTTGCTTCATGACAATGCCCGACCGCATGTTGCTGCGTCAACCCAAGACCTTCTTCAAAGATTTCACTGGGAAGTGTTTGATCACCCTCCCTACCTCCCAGACTTGGCGCCGAGTGACTTCCCACCTATTCCCGGCGATGACGAAGTGATTGGGACGTGGGCGCTTCCATACCAATGCGGAGCTTCGGGACACGGTGCAGACGTGGCTCAACAGACAGGCGGCACCTTTTTTTGCAGAGGGTATTGAAAAGCTGGTGTATCGGTACGATAAATGTCTGAATCTTCTTGGTGATTACGTCGAAGAGTAGATTATACGTGTACATAACTTTTGTCAATAAACCCATTTTGCTATTCACTGTGGTTATGATTTCTGCCCTATCGGAGGTTGAAAAAAATAGCCCTCGTATTGGGAAATGCTGAAGAGAAAAGCAGCTAAGGAGAAAACTGCAAGAGAGTGGTCCAAGAGAGAAGCGAGAGAGAGAGAGAGAGAGAGAGAGAGAGTACACCAGTAGAGGAGGAAAGTTGGAAAGTTACAAAGAAATAAATAGGGGTAAGACTGACAGAAGAAAAAAATAAGGAAAAGAGAGAGAGAATGATAAAAGATAGAAAAAATGCGCGCGCGCGCACGTATGTGTCAATTTTAAAGTTTCCATTTATATACACCCACCCACCAAGTGTTATTAATATTTACCGCCTGTGCACCTTCTCATAATTTTCCGATCCTACCCTCGATTGCCCTCAACGAAAGGACAAAATACTCGACTTAACATTTCCCAGTGGTGATTTGGGTTCAACTTCGTTCACCTTGGCTTCGTTCTTGCTTTCACGTGCCTGCCCTCGTGAGAACCGCTCTCCTTAGCAACCTCTGCAAATGCAGGGGGAAGAGTATCCGCAAGGTGATTACATCTGGTCACTATTTGTTCAGTTGGGACTTCACAGTTCTCTCAGTAGGGATGGAGTGCTAAGCCCGCTTTAATCGAAAGCATTTCATTTAGTATATTTGCTATCATAAATGCTATCTAAATGCTTCCAACAATGTTATAGCATATACAGTAGTAGTACTTTATACGGACGCATTTCATGTACAATTCGGTAAGCTTTTGCGATTGCAATGTGTAATATATACAGCACGAAAGGCACGTCGAGTTACACCATCTATGGTGACTCGACGTTGTTTACAATTGAAACAACTAAGATATTCTCTCATGTGCACAGTAAACGACATAAAGCAGCGCCATTGATTTGTACCTAAAACCTTATTCCAGTGGCGTCTCGTCCCTTGGGGCTTCCAGGGCTTAGCCCCTAAAGAAAAATGGACGTATTCACGTAATTATCAATCACCATAACGCATAACTATCACACAGTCTTTTAAAAGGCGGTTTTTACCCACGTAAATTCATCGTCTGTTGCAATGGATACGACAGCGCTCCTAGCGGCATTGATGTCAATTATCGTTTTCCGGGGCACGTCGCAAAGGAAGGCGTGGCTTACACCCACCTACGCTACAGTGAAGGTCACATGCTAGCAGAGAGAGGAGGGGAGACTGCAATGGATTTGAGTGCTGATTCGGGGCTAGTTCCGTTGCTTCGCGTTCGATCTCACGTGTTGTTCTGTAGTGTTTTGGTGGCTTTCATTCGCTATGTTTGAGTGAGTTTGGCAGGGTTGATGTTCGAACACAAATTGATGAAGGACATAGGCTGTCAATTACAAGACACAATGAATTTGTCCGGAAAAATAGGCATATATTGAATAGAATTATCGATTGCTTAAGATTCTGTGGTCGACATGAACTTGCTCTACGAGGACATAATGAAAGAGAACAATCTTTAAACAGAGGCATCTTCCCAGATTTATTATCCCTTCATAGAAGAGGGAAAACTAAAGAGGGAACTTCGTGTTCTTTATAGTAGTGAAGAGTTGAACAACATAAACTCTATCAGTAGATTGCATTCATTTTTTATTTAAAATTATTTAGAGGGTACTTTTTCAGAAACAGTAAAAATGACAAACATAGTTTTAATAACTCCAGTGGCAACATCTGAATCTGAACGATGTTTCAGCACATTGAAGCGTATTAAAACCTGATTAAGAAATGCAATGGGACAAGACAGACAAAATGCCTTGGCACTTGCTTACAATAGAGATAGAATACATTTCAAACATAGAGGGCTTCAACGAAAAAGTAATAACAAAATTTGCTGAGCAGAAGAACAGGAGTCAACGTTCGTAGAAAGCTATGTTTCACAACAATACCTGTTTCTTTTGTAATCATGTGAATTGTCATTATATTTTAAATTCTTTAAAAAAAAATAAGTCCAGTTTTGTAGTTTGGAAGAAGATAAATACCCGTTTTTTTTTGTAATTAATGTAATTTGTCATTACATTTTAAATTCTTTCAAAAAAGTAAGTCCAGTTTTGTAGTCTAGAAGAAAAAAATACATTTTTTTGTAATTCATGTGAATTGTCATTATATTTTAAATTCTTTAAAAAATAAGCCCCGGGCTAAATTTGAGGCCACGAGACGCCACTGCCTTATTCCTCTTGGTTGAATAGTTATCGTGTTTTAAAAAATGTGAACTGATACATTGTTTACATCTCACTCGGCATTCATTACATCTGCATTCGTGACCATGAGGTCGCTTCTGATTGGTTATGCTGATACGTTCAAGCCTGTATTATTTATTTATTAAACGTATTATTATATTTATTTTAAAAACTTAATAATACTCAGCGGTGAACGATGAGACTCGGTGAAGTACACAGACTCCTCTCAGGTACAGGGATAGTGTTAGGCAAAGACAATATTCACACCACAGAGAAATAAAACCACGTTGCTGCAGTAGATAAACAAAGGTTATATTCTTTATTTATGGCAATTATAATGCGAATGTACTTGAGACGAAGGCGAGGATTCCGCTTTGTAATTGAATTGACTCAACTAAAACGCATAAACTCAATCCGTGGCTATCGGCAAGCCTATGATCACATAGACCTAGCTTGCGCCCCGAACTACCACACCAAGAGATATGCAATAATAACTGAGCCAATATTTGCTCTTTAGCCTTCTATTCCAAATTAATAATTAGGCTAGCTTTATTTCTTAACGAATAATGGTTGCAGTATTGTGCGTAGCATCAATGCATGGTCATCGGCATACCTATGTTCACATAGGCTTAGCTTGCGCCCCGAACTACCATACAAAGATGTATGCACAACACCGAGGAGTTCTTTTTTATGTTTAAAATCTTCGATGATCCGTGGCTAAAGTGTGTTACTTCTTACGTGATATCCTCGCTTTTATACTATTTTCGAGAAACACAGATTCAAGTACAGATGAATCACTCACTATCTAGAAAAGGATACTATCAACAAAACTGACATCTACACATGTTTAGAAATACAAATTCACATAGTGCACTCTCGCAAACATGAAGGTACATTAAACTACTCATAATAGAGCATAAAATACAATAGACATTAAACAAAAGATATACATTACAAACAAGGTGCAATATTACATATAATAACATGGAAATTACGCTTTCTTTGCTCAAAATAAATAAATTACTGACATATTTTAAAGTTGTGACGTCACATAAAAATATGGATCATATCAATGCTACGAAAAATGCTACGGAAACAGGATCGATCCTATCCTTGAGAAATGCCATGAAATATGCCCTGGCATCTGAAATGCCATAAGATTTCTCCCTTTACACGGTAGCATTTTGGTCATGGCACAAATGTTAAGAAAATTGCTAAGGAAATTGTTTTCGTCTAAAGCGGGCCTTAGTGTACGTACTTTGGGAAAAAGGAAGTACATGGAGGTTGCCACTTTGCTATCAGTATTAAGCGTACCGTTACAACTAAAGTGACTAGACTTCCGAAGAAAATTACTCACTCGATGTTTACAGAGAAGAGATATTCAAGCGATGCAAGGATTTATGTTGACGTTTTACAGAAGAGGAAAAGTAAACGGATGTTGAAGAGAGCAAATATAATGGAATATCTTCAGTGACGTGAACAGAACAGTCGAATAGAGAAGGGGGTTATAACTCGCACCAACCCCTCCCTGTCACGCTTCTAAATATCTTAGGGAACTGATGTCTATCCCTGGAATCTCTGGAGCAAGGTCGCGCATAACGGTAGAGAAGGTAGAAATTGAATGGGCAGAGTGAAGCAGTAAACACTCCTGCAAACGGCTGGTAGCTGTTAACTTTTCTCCCTCCACACAATCCCGTTCCATCTAACGGGCTGAGCCCTCTCGAGTCACTACATGCGCAGAGACTTGTTTCCGCTCGTTTGCTCCAGAGATGAACGGGACAGAGTATAGAAGATATTTCCTGTCAAAGTATTCATTGGGGATTTTCTAAGGTAGCTGTACAATTGTGATTACCTAAGACGACAACAACGGAAATTCTTGTGTTCAGACGAATTGTCATTCATATGGTCTTGTTGCCATGCAGTGTGCGCATGCGCAGTGTGTGTTCGAGTTGACGTACAGGTGATGTACATCTCGTCATTTACGTGTAAATTTGTGTGGAACCCTTCATTATATTTAGTGTTATTTACATTTTTCGTGTTATTAAAGTTTAAGTTAATCTACATATATGTTTCATTGTGCCGGAGTGAATGAATACACGAGACAACACACACAAGGAACTAGGAAGCTTTTCACCTTGCATGCAGCATGCTAAACGCTCTCGTCATGTTGGTTGCCTAACTGTAAGGGGCTAATAGTCGATTCGGGCCAACTGAACCAACTTCTGCTCGTGAGTGTAGATCGAACCTTCAAACACTCTGGTAAGTATGCGAATTTAAAACAAAAAACGGGTCTCTCGGCAAAGATAGACTTCTTCTATCCACGCCCCTTGCGCCGTCTCTCTTAAAATTCAACCCTCAAGAAGAAATCGCAAGGTACAATCCCTCTTACCTCCTACACAAGGGAGTTCCTCCCTTCCCTCATAAGAAATGAACAGCACTTGCGGTCAGGAGGAGACTATTGTGGCCTTTCATATTTGATGCGATCCTGTCTCCCTTCCGGTAACAGCTTCGTATCGCCGTAATCTGGCTTCCCCTACGACCTGACATGCGGTTTTTTATTCGACCGAGACGAGACGGTACAAATTGCGTTGTCTGCTTCCATCCCTTTTGTCTTTCCCTGCTTCCTACTTCTTTTTTGTCTAGTTTGATTCCTAACTGCACGTCCGACGAGAAAAGATATGACAGCCTGGAGTGATTTTCTCCAATTCGTTTTCCCCATTTCTTCCTAGGTTGCAGTCTTTTCGCAGAAAATGTTCAGAAAGAAGCGGCCATAGTAAATGAAGACAAATCATTGCTGTAGATCTACAGACGAATCTTAAAATTTTTCCCCTTTTTTAGTTCCATCACTTATTTACCTCCTAGTAAACGTTTCAATCATGGCCATTGTAGTATACTGGTATACTGTATGGTTCATTCAAGGAGGCTTGGGTTAGAGATTATAAATGGTACTTTTAGACTAATTTAATTTTAAGGATTAGAGAAGGCAAAGAACGAACTGACATTTATTCTTCAGATGCTACTAAATTTGATAATTTCAAAAATCACTCTAACTGGTGAAAAGATTAATCATAATCCTCTTGTATGAATGTTGTGTCTGTTCCCATTATCCTGTGAAACCATTAAAAGAGTAAATAAATGTGCTTTGTAATATACCGCCATGAAATATTGATGTTTCTCAAATGAACAAGATGTCGAATCCTACGCATGCTGTGGCACAGCACCAATTATAAAACGGAATAGGTGTGCTATAGTCGTCTATTCTATCTCTCTGCGTGTCCGCGTCTATTTCCTTCTTCTTTCTATATTTTCTATCGCTTTTCTTCTATTTTCTCCTTTTCAACTTCAGTTGGCTGTATATTTCTCTCTCAGTTTGCTCTTTCTTTCTTTCTTTCTTCTTTCTCCCCCATCCCTTCTTCCCTCCATCTGTATGCGTGTTTCTATTCGTTTCTTCCCTCTATTTATCTTTCTGTCTACTTGTTTATCTTTTATTTACACCTGTTTAATTTGTATCGCTTGTTATGTTCCCTCTTTTCACTGTTGGACTCTTCCTTTTCACTTTCCGCTCTATCTCTCTCTCTCTGTCTTTTGTGTGTGTACTTGTGTGCCTATTTCCTTCTTCCTATGTTTCTTTGTCTACTTGTTTATCTTCTATTTACGTTTCCTTCCCAATTACTATCCCCTATTTGCCAATTATCTCTGATTGACTCTCCCATTGTAACGCTCATTCCCTCTTTCCATTGCGTGCCTATTTCTATTTTTCATCCATCTACGTCTCCTTTTCAATTTTTATCCCCTGCCTATTTCTTTCTCTCTTATTCATCTTCTTTTCTTCTCTCTATCTCTCTCATTCTCTCTCTGTGTATATGTGTGTATTTCATTTCCTTCTTTTTTTCTATGGCTCTCTATTTGTTTTTCACCTTCTTCATTTGCATTCCCTGTCTACTTCCCTCTCAATGTCATGTTGACTTTCCCTTGCTTTCGCTTTCTTTCTCTCTCTCTCTCTCTCTCTCTCCATGCCGCAAAGAGGGAACACGACACTTGGACGTTTGGCTTTGATTTTATTTTTGTATATATCACTGCTTTTATGTCACTTTTGGCTAATTGCGACGATGAGGATGAGTGATGACATTGAAGACAAACTCACAAAGACCACCCATACTCAGGTGGGGATTCGCAACCGGGACCCCTGGCGTCGTAGCGCGCTTTGCTGAGGCTTTACCCTATCCACCATATTCGCCAGACCTGTCCCAAATTTACTGTCCGACACCTTTTCCGGTCTCTGGACGAATAAATATTCCAAAACAGATAATCTGTGAATACTTCATTTATTTTTATTAACAGTATTTATTTTGCGGCATAAATGATATTTTGGGCGGTGGCAGTTGTCAATTGTTCTGAAGTTTTCTTTTTTTGTTTGAGGTAAGAGATTTTCCCATATTCTCTAAAACCCGAGGGCGTAAAGCAGAAATTCAATCAAGAAATCTAAAAAAAAACGAAAGAACTTTTTGGGGAACCCTGTAACTTTCAAGACTAGAGACGAGACCGAGACTGACGTTTATAAATCGAGACGTGACTTGGACTTCCACGTCTCGTCTCGTCTCGTCTCGTCTCGCTTTGCTATTTACCTAGCTAAACCGTAGGTGTGTAGTTACTTCTCCCGAACCACGTGCCTTTTGTTTACATCGACTATATTCTTACAATGATCGAAGAATAGGCAAAAGTCTGAGATTTTCTTGAAGTAGATTTCGGCGGAGTCAGCCTTCTTTGACTGACGCGTACCTCTCCCGCGGGTGTCTTCGACGTTGCCGTTTCCTGGTTCAATGCCTGATTCATTCCATCTCCGCCTCCCCCGCGCTCTCACGGGACGGCGCGAGAACAAATTACTCGCCTTTGTTCCTCCCTCCCCCTCCTCCTCTGGTCTGGAATTGATCTACGCTTCCCGCATCGTCGCGCGTGCTGGATGACTGACGAACCAATCAGACCGGCTACTTTATCGGATGAATCGAGCCTCGAATCGACTACACGAAGATGGGCACACGTTTCTTTCCTTGAGGTGTTTGTTTGTGTTCGCCCTGAAGTTTGGGAACGCTTGTGACGCTACAATATACGAGGGTTGTTTCAAAAGTTCTTGGATCTGGGTGTAAGGCGCGACCTTTCAGGAAGGCACACAACTTTCAACCTGGAAGCTGCAGGTAGTCGAGACACTGCACTCATGACCTGTTTAATCCTTTGTGCGGTTTACGCTTGTTTGAGTTTCATTTCAGTTCGCTTCTAAGTCCACTTTGTGCACAGAGAGGCTACGCTTTCATTGTCCCTTAATCTATTCGATCCAAGTATCCTTATCGTCGCGGTCAGCCAAAAGTAGCAGCAAGGAAAGGTAAAATAAAGCAAAGTGCAGTAAACCCTCGTTAATCCGGACTCCGATAAGCCGGACATCGCTTAATCCGGACAGGAAAAAAAAACAGAAGGCTTTAAATGTGGCTAGAAGTCAACAAGGGAACTTCCCAAAGAAAAGGCAGTCACCCACTGATGAAATTCTGTTTCCCGTAGACTTTGTACTGTAGTGTATTTAGGCCTATGGCCTTTAAATACACCATAATAAAGTGTTTTGTTGCTATAAACGGAGTTTTAATGCACTTTCTACAGTTCTTTTGGGTTATTTCAGTTAATCCGGACTTTCGTTAAACCAAATAGAATATTTAACAGGGCCTGTCAATTTTAGATTCCGTGAAAATGATTGAAGACAAAACAGTCAATCATGCATCGGTGTAGTGTGGGTTATCTATGGAGCAGAGTGCTGACTGGCGGTGTCCTTTTTCTGTTCATCACGTTAAGTAACTTTTTATATCGACTGTACGTGCGAGTCAACACTTGCATATCATGTTTGGCATAATATCACACGAATGTTGCTTCAAGGGCGCAATGACATTTCTTATGCTGCAATGTCCGAGGGTCGTTCCAAAAACCTTGACCTTGCTTGCTCTTTCTAACCCTTAAAATATAAAATTCGTAACCTTATATGTACACGCATATGAAGTTAAAATGGACTCTTCAATTTATAGAGTGGACGTAATTGGTTAAGAAATAAAATAAGCATCTCAAAATTACCAATCCTTAAATTCCTTCCTTAGCAAGTTACATCCTTACAGGTTATGCAAACCCATATGCATCAGCATGATTTCGGTTATTTATCAACCAGTGTACAGATTAAAGGCATGATTTTTCTACTGACCAACTACCAGAACCTTTTACACAATGTACACATGATTCGAAACTTTCGTATCACTTAAATAGCAATGCGACTTTAGTCTGAGATAGACCAATCGGAACCGGGGCTACAGTAGAAACTGGAATCCGAACCAGCGTGCAATGTACCAACACCGGGGCTCGAACATGGGACACTCTGATTACAAGGAGACACTACGCCATCTATGAGGGATAGGTCACAGGTTCGTGCCGCAGCATCGTGAGGACGGAGCTACTTGAAAATAACAGTAGCGGATTTCAGTCTTGAAAACCAAAATACAGTGTCTATGGGATTCCATGCGCTGATCACACGTCAGGCAAATAAAACCTTACACAACTGGCAAGTCTTGCCCTTCAAAAGGTTGTTGAGCTAAGGATTTTATTTGTTTTGCACGGTGCTTCAAGAGTGTAACTTCAAGTTACATGTGGGGTTGATTCGCCGAACGAGTTGCAGTGATAGATTTAGTATCTGTGCCGTCCTTATCACACAGTTATGGCCAGTTTGCGAAATACCCTTTTTTCATTTGAGTTGTAGGGTTGAAATTTATCTGTGTGTGTATGTACAATACAGTACATATACATATACAGATTCGAGTTGTCATAAACCTTCGGATGCATTACAGATAAGGGATTCAGTTATGGCTCATTTTGAGTAGAAGAGAGACGTGAAGTAACGTTGACAGAAACTCAAATATGCAAAAAAAATGAAAATTCCAACCTCCGTAATTCGATAACTATGTTTTTTTTTTATTTGGCATCCCTTTTCTGCCACTTTAAGCTAATCGCGAAGATGGGAATGAATAATGATAATGTAAGTGAAGAGGCACTCGTAAAGAAAAACTCATGCCAAGGACTGAACTCAAATGACGAGTCTTTGGTTCGATTACCTGTAAACACACGTTGTATGCCTGTTTGGATCCAAGATTGAACTGTAGGTCCAATGCCTATTAGCCTGTCTGACAATAAAGTGAAGGTAAAACAAAGTTTCACAACGGGTATTTCGCAAATCGTTCACAGCCACCTCAGCGGTGTTCTGCAACCTTAGTTCAATTCGAATAGGCCAAGAATATTTTTTCTTTCCCTTCGTTTTGATGTAATATATATCGAAATATATTTTTACTAACTATTGATCAGATAGCGCATTCCCATGTATCAAAATAGTGTTAGGTTTTCGAATTTTGATTTTAAAATATTGGGTGCGTCAGCACTTAGGCTATTTTGCACCCGTCACATTATATGGGGTCCAGCCCTTACCGTTAAAGAGCAACTCTAACGTTGCATAATTAAATCTTAAAATTTTCTGACTTCTGTTAAAAGCTGAGGCTGTAAAGTGGCACTCAGCACACATAGGGAAAAAATACAGGACAACACACACAAAATTATACTGGCCATAGTGCCAGTCGCCAGAGCCTTGTTCGTCTGCAAAATGCAGTCCAGGGTGTACTAGGTGAAAAATCACCCCTTACATCACAAATAGTATTAGGTATGTGCACATATATTTATTACTTTAATCAAAATATGAAATTTAATATGGACTTACAATTGTGAAAATTGACAATTTTCATTAAGCAAGTACCTCACCAAGCTAAATAAAATGCATTAGGCTTATACGACATACATTGTGATACAAAATTGAAACACAAAATATGCTTTATTTCTTACAAGAAATGTATTACCAAACTTCCTTATAATTGCTGGAACGTGAATCGCCTACTGTTGTTCTTAAAGATAAGATTTGTATTGACTGGAACTGAGTTCAATATCACATGCAATGGATTTCAAGATATCGCCGCGAAAGCTTGAGCTTACATTCTCTATTGTTGACAAGAATCTTATAATAACAGCTGCATTGTCTATTGTCAAGATTTAACATACAAAAGAGTACAAAACGAACAGAATACAGATGAACTGAAAAACTTTGGCACTTAACACAATAAGGCATGGATTCCCAAGCTTTTTCGTTTAACGGCTCCCTTAGTGTTATCTAACACATGCAACGCAGTTAGTGTGGTTAGGTTGCTTGCTTTAAGTTAAAAAAATAAACACATATTTTAAATTCAGAAGTGTCATTTCAGTGAAAAAATTAGAACATTTCGGTGCTCACACTTTGGGAACCACTGCAATAAAGGGTATACAATAGAGGTACACAATACAGGGTGTATCATAATAAGTAATAGCGCAAACTGACACAGTTGAAAGTACACGATAATAGAAGCACCTTGTTGACTAGACATATATTCAAACGACAATAAGCTTAACTATTGTAAAATGTTTTGTTGGTAAGAACAGAGAGATAATCCAGATGTGAATTATCGGGGACATTTATGAGGGGAAGAAGCCGGAAAAATTCCAACCAATTCCGGGAATCGAACCCGGATCTCCCGCGTGGTTGTCACACGCTCTACCAACCAACCAGACCACCGCAGCTCCTTGGATGAGTTCCATACTTTGATTATTTTAATTTATTTTAATATATTTTCTTGTTTTTATGGATTTTCTTCACACTTAAAATGTCTCACCTCGTTGACCAGACAATTATTCCGTAACAAAGGAACAAAAAAATGCTCCCAGAATTTGATAAAAATCGAATGACTAGAAAGTGATATTGTTCTATTGCTTTCGTAAATACTATATTTATGTAGATCTCTAGTACATAATAGTAGTAGTGGTATTAGTAGTAATTCAGCTATTAATTAATTATAAGTATTATTCATTAATTGTGATGATTATTATTTAATTAAAGTATAATAAAACAATGGTAATGTGAATTTGGAGAAAGTTTTAGAAATAACCCCCCCCCCTTGATAAAATCCTGCGTACGCTACTGACGGTGCCATTTTCACTACGCAGTACAGAACAACTGACGTGACTCCCACAGTACGATTAGACTGTGTACTGATTGTATCCATCGTGTTTGATTACAACGTCACCTCTCGGCCATGTTCTGTTTCGTAAACAAAGAGCAAACCTCGGAGCGCGGAAGGAGTAAAGCACTCGGTGTTTACAAAATGCAATCAGTGACGTCTTTGCACACACACATTTGCACACATTTGCACACATTACCAACTAGGACGACGTTTACAAAAAATGAAGTCAGTGTTGGCTTGTAACCACCCACACATTCGCAATTATCTCGAAAACGGCTCGTTTGCAGACCAATGATTACTCAGACTTTCTTTCTTCTATTATAGTGTACTTTCAACTGTGTCAGTTTGCGTTATTACTTATGATACACCCTATATATGTCGGCGAATGATCCAAAATATGGAAATTATACGTAAAAATAACTAAAATATGTGCTCAAAGCTAGAATATGTAAAATAAAAGTAGCACTTTTCTAGCTTACATATCACGATTCGTAAAGATAATCCAAAATAACATTGATTTTAGCATCATATGTATTTGCATGCAAATCCGTTCTCTGCTTTACATGCGAACTACCATGTTTGTGAGCCGCAAACGAAGCTCTACGACTACTCTAAATTAATCCTGTGTGTCAAATATGGAGTGAAGTCCGTAATTCATTCCAAACTCTTATTATACAGTTACGAAGCTTGCGTTACAAAAGTGATGTTTATTTGAAGATGTTTAGGGTACGCGAATATTGCTTGAAATGTTGGGAACAGAAATACTGCTGCACAGGAGCTGGTTTGCGGCAAGAAAGTTCCTGGAATTAATTAGTTTAATTTTTCCCTCTCCTATGCGTTAACGGTTGAGCAACTTCATCACCTACGGAACTTGATAGAAACCAGTAAATTACATCCGAGTAACGATATTACCCATTTTGCTTTTCTTTTTAAGGAAAGGAAACTTCAGGTAAAGTGGAGCAGGCAAAGTTTTAATGAACAAACCTTTCCTGGAACTGACTCGCAGCTATCCTGGAGACCTTCTCCACTTCGCTCAGCCCCTTGCACATCCCGCAGTCCTCTGGGGGTCGGAACATTCTCACCAACTGCTCAGGCATGTTCACCGTACACTGCAAAGAGGAAAACACGTGTTTAAGCACCAATACTTCCTACAGCACAGTCTTTCATAATTAGCACATCTAAGGTTGTGAGAAAATCGATTTTTGAATATCGAACTTCGATATCGAGTATCGAAAATATCAACGTCGATATCTACATTACCGACAATATCGATACAGAATTCTGAATTGTAATTTTTTTAACTAGAAAAACACACAATTGTGTTGCTCGTTGAATAAACGGCAGTATGTAGTTCTAAATCAGCAACTTCCTTCTCAAGGAACTAAAAACATCATGCTGTCGTCATGTATATAAGTTATAAGATAATTTCGCTGTCTGTATTATCGATATTGATATATCGAGGTCGACATTTCTGCTGCATTGTCAACAACGGTAATATAATAACTTACGCGGGTTCGATTTCACATAAAATAACAATTTAATCCATAACTCAAAATATTTCATCACTAACTCCATGCTTGACAACGAGAAACAACAAAACAATTGAATACCTACAGTACATACAAAGATATTATAACATATTAGATGTTTCACAATCTATCTACTTCAAGCTTTACGATATCGACGTTCCGATATTTCAACATTATCGGCTCTATATCGATTTATCGAAATATCGCAGGGCCCTTCCTTCACCGTGTTTACTAGCTCACAATTGAATCAAATTCCCAACTAATTTTCGGTCAATTCGAGTCAACCAATATTGAGAAGAAGAAATCCATTTCCTCGTAGCTATTGTTTAAATATGGATTCAGAGGGTTGTTACGAGTAACACTACAGACAATGAATTTCATTAATAAAGCTCTCGTTTTAAAATAATGTTTGCTCTGTTCTTGAAATATAATGTATTGTTAAAATTTAGATTGAAAGACATATCCCGAGAAGTGACACAGAAACTTAGAAGCGAAGAGGGTAGAATAATATACAAAAATTGCCTTATCTTGAAACAGTGTCAGATTGGTTACCGCTCTGAGATATCTCAACATCAGATATCTCGATCGATCTGTCTGTTAATGGGAGTCAAAAAATGACAACAATGGTAATTATAAGAAACTTTCCTTTAACTAGCAGGCTTGATTGCTTCATTGATTTCGCTTGCTTTACTTCGCCTTTCTGCCACTTTTGGCCAATCGCGTATATGATGATGAGCTATGATATGATGAAGGGACACTCACAGAGAACACCCACGCCGAGGCGTGTATTCGAACCCGGAACTTGGGTGTGTAAGGGGTATCCCTTTCTCAAGGCATCCAAATGTCAACCTCGCTTCCACGTAGTACATCCTGGACTGCACTTTGCCGACTAACGAATATGAGACATTGTTGTGTGCTGTCCAAGTGTGTTTGTGATTCTCCCTTCATCTATTTAATCTTATCACCATTCAACCTCATCTTCGCAATTAGTCAAAAATGGCAGAAAGCGAAGTAAAATAAATCAAATCCTACATTGAAATAAATCGAACCCGGAACCCCAGGCGTCGTAGCGCTCTGTCCTAACCACTCCGTCACGAAGGTAGAGATAGCCAATAAGAGTGTGTGTGTGTATATTTCTTTGTTGTGGGTAAAATTCAGACAAGAACAATTTTTTAATTGTACACTGATTATATTGATTTGGGTATTTAGACAGCCATAAACGTTGCAAAGATGAAAGTTTCTATCATGAATTCGGAATGAAAGGTAATGAATTATAATTATACTCATTATCAAATCGTTTAAGCTCTACAAGAAACAATGTAGTGTACTGATTAGTATACCGGGTGTCCGAGAAGTCTTTGTATGAAAACAAAAATGAACTGTATCCGCTATATGCAACATAGACATGAAAAAATGGTACCAAAATGTTAGGAAACTATTCAAGTTTTATTGGCAATAGGAAAGAAATCAATAAATCTCCACGTGAGCACCCTTGGTAGCACGGAGTACATCTAGTCGAAATTCAACTTTTCGCCATGCATTAGCCAACATCAAAGGAGGGATTGATGTGATGACTTGGGTTATCCGTTGTTGCAGAGTTGCAAGATCGGATGCAGGAGTTCTGTAGACGTTGTCTTTCACATAACTCCATAGAAAAAATCTAAAGGGGTTATGTCTGGAGATCATTCAGGCCACGCCGTCGGTCCATCTCGACCAATCCATTTTCCAGGAAATGTCTGTTCAAGGTAGGAACGAACCTCCAGACTCCAATGTGGCGGTGCACCGTCTTGTTGAAAGATAACATCTGGGTGGTATTCTAGCAATTGAGGAACAGCAAACAATTGCAACATGTCGAGATACACTCCAGATGTTACGGTGTCCTCACAGAAAAAGAATGGTTCGATTATTCTGTCATGCAGCAGCGCGCACCAAACGTTCACCTTCGGGTTGCCCATGGTCGACTTCCTCACCTCATGAGGGGGCTCTTTACCCCAGATACGCACGATGTTTGAAACTGTCTCTGCACTGTTTTTTGTGACCTGAACCACAGAACACACTCAGCCTTTTTCTGATTTGTGTACATTTCCGGTTTGCTGGACACTGGCACTGCTACACTACTGCAACGGTACAGAAATCTGAAACAAAAAAAACTTGAATAGTTTCCGAACATTTTGGTACTATTTTTTCATGTCTATGTTGCATATAGCGGATATAGTTAATTTTTGTTTTCATACAAACACTTCTCGGACACCCGGTACATTGAACAATCGCAGTTACGTAGGATATTCGGGCCTTTAAGGGTTCGTAGGGTTGAAACGAGGCTTCGAACAGCAATACTTTATTGAGAAAAATAGTTTGCCCTTAATGACATTTATAAGTTGTGAAAACTTGTACAGTGAGAGGTTGCGTCATGTTGTCTCGAATTTTAGGTTTTTAGGCTATTTTTGCCCTTGCAGTTAAACAAAAACTAATAAATGTGTTTAGATTCAATGGAATTTGGATTTATAAACATTTGCAATTTTTCACATTTACGGGAAAACATTCACTCATAATTCCCAGAATTCAAGGAATTCCAGATGACTAGCCACCCTGGAATGGTGTAGCAAATTATACCTACGTAATTTATTTTTCATAGGAACAAGTAACATTTGCTGACAGCACAAGATAATTTTGAAAATGATGTGTACAAATGAAAATTTAGTTAGAATATTATTATTTGGTTGTTACATAATACCTATTAAAATCTCTTACTGTTCTCTTGAAATTTTGTATTTAACGATTTAACTTTCAGGAATTTTGAAACATTATTTTCCGAGCCTAAATTAAGATTTTTTAGAACCTAAAAATCATATCTATTTATGAAACCAGGACGGATGCTTATAAATCGAGACGAGAACGAGACAGTCATTTACAACTCAAGACAATACCGAGAGTATCCGAGGCCTCATATCGATACAATCAGCAAAACAGAGAATGATACACCCTGCACAGACGCTGCTGTAACCTGTAACGTTCACATGTACCGCCGCCACAGCGAAACTTTGCGAAGAGGGAGTCTATATAACGGAAGTCTTTCGTTACACAAATCAGAGTTCTGGAAACTTAATAAGCAGGGGGTTCGGTAGCACCTCGCCAAGAACATTATTCAGGTCACGGGTTCTCCTGGTCGGAACCTGCGTAGTGACCAAGTTTCGACTGGTGCCCTCATCTCGGGACTCCGGCGGAATACGTATGAGAGAGTCATCGATCGCCTCTCCTCGCAGCCGGTGGGGAAGTGAACTTGGATGCTTCCTTCAAGAGATAGAGAGGAGGAGGGGCTTCTAACAAGAGCGATGCCGGTGGACGATCTTCTTTTATTGCACGTGGATTCGTCTTCTTGCGATGGAGAGCCTTGGTGCATTTTGAATGCTCCGCTTGGTTCGCTGGGAGAACTGGATTTAACTGATTGTCCTCTCTTATCCTCAACTCCTTGATTTCTTGTTCTGTTCCCCCTCTTCTTATGCTTTCATCTTTTCTTGTTTACTTATAGAGATTCTACTGTACATTGCCTTTTGGACATTTTAAGTCGTCTTGCAACCACTTTAAGTTAATCGCAACGTTGATGATGAGTTGATTGATTTATTTCGCTTCGTTTTTCTGTCACTTTTGGCTAAACGAGTGGTGATATGATGAAATTAATGATGAGCCGCTCACAAAGAACACCATGGCCAGGGAGGATATACTTGATCTGCCCACACTTCCTAGACAGCGGTGTCGGTCACTCAAGACCGCGCCGTGGTTAGCACATCGCGCTGCGACGCCAAGGGTCCCGGGTTCGAATCCCGCTCGGGCTTGGTTGTTTGTGAATGTCCTTTCATACAGTTTCATCACTCATCCACATCTTCGCAAATTAGCCAAGAGGCACAAAACGCGAAGTAAAATAAACGAAATCAATCAATCAATCAATC
This sequence comes from Lepisma saccharinum, assembly GCF_977018435.1. Classification (NCBI taxonomy): domain Eukaryota; kingdom Metazoa; phylum Arthropoda; class Insecta; order Zygentoma; family Lepismatidae; genus Lepisma; species Lepisma saccharinum. The sequence continues at coordinate 51,313,880 of NC_139236.1, forward strand.
AAGACCGCCCCTAAAATCGTTCATCATAATCTTCCCAACCCAAAATAGTTTGGATGAATACGTAATAATTTATGTCTGTTTGAATGAAATACCATGTTAAACTGTCCATATTTTATAATTATTCGATTTTCGAAAAAAAAAACGTAAAGCTAGCACATTGATTGGTTAAATGTAGTAAATTTAATTATGTAAATATGCATATAAATTGTGTTTGTGAGTGTGTTTAACTTAAATTGTTACACAACTTAAGATGAAGATAGAAAATTCAACCTTGGCAAACAAAATAACACGCTCCAGCCGTACGACCGATTCAATTATTGTTTCACGAGACATTACAGAAATCTAGCTAGAAATTCTTACGCCCAGGGAGATAATGTTGGAGGGAAGGGCACAGGGGACGAGGTGCTCCAACCACCTCTCACCTCGCACTCAAATACACCTTCTCTTCCAGAGTAGTTCCCGTAGCCTGCAGTTCTTGTTTGCAGTTTTAGCTGGGACCTCATTATCCTTGATAATAATAAATGATATACATGACATAGAATTTAAAATTATAAAATACAAGAATAACATAAAAGAAAAATCATAAAAATATGAATAAGATATAATATAATAGAGTAAAAGAAGAAAGAAAGAGAGAATATACTTATATGTTTTAAAGTCCTTAGACCACGAATTTTCTGAAACCAGCAGATTAAATTGTGTACAATACAATTATTGATGTAGATATGAATTTCACAATGTACATTGAGTAAGAAGTTTTTATGTGAGAATCGGTTTTAGATGAAGCGAGATTATATTAGTGAGACAGTCCTTAGACCAGTTGTTACCAAAATAAAAGGGGAATCTTTTTAATAGCAGGACATCCGAAAAATGGATGTTCCTTAGTTTTATTTCTTCTTACCGCAGAATTGGAACTGGAGCTAGGTCTTGGCATCTTCTTCTTTGTCTTGTATCAGAGATAAGATGATCCCAGTTACTTTCTTCTCATCTTGGGTAAAATCCTTGGTCACTCTCCACGTTCAATGGGTATTCAGTCCTACTCAGTATCTTCTTATGGCTTCCTCTTCTTTTACTAAATATACTCACTCAACACTACATCCTTTGTGTGATGTATCCTTATAAGTTCAGATAGGATTACATCTCATTTTGCACTATCACAGGTTTCCGACAAGTTTTACTTGTCCTCCAAAGCCAGGGAGATTAGGATCATGAGTGTCTCCCACGATCCCTTAGAGATGTAATATAATACCGTCTTCTCTTTATGGACGTTGGACCTTCTTCATAAAACTTCAGTTCCTCTTCTTTCTCTTTTATATCACTCACACCACCAATCACTTCACTACATCTTGTTGGTTTTGGTCTCGAGCTTCGCCTAACGCAGGTATCCTCCATGTCTGGTGTTGAGGCCTCAGGTGGAGCAAGAGTCCTCGGGTTGGAACTATAAAGTTCATACTCACTCTTGGAGATTAATTCAGCAAGTCTATTGACGGTTTCAAAGACTCTTAAATCTCCCATGTTTTCCTACCACACGGCGTTTTGTAGTGTTTTCCGAAGTTTGACAATATTCTCACTCGTATGCTGCTTACAATTCATGAGTGTGTGTTCCGGCGTATCACTTATTCCATACATCTCACACGTGTCCACGTCTCGCAGATTAAACCTCTTAAGATACATTCCATACGGACCATGTCCAGTAATGTAATGCACAAGTCCACTCTTAGGCTGAAAGCATTTCCAATTGACTCTCCAATTAACATTTGGTAAGTATTCCTTAGCACGAGCTGCGGTTGAGGACCGTGTCCACTCTTCCTGCCATCTGTTCCATACGCATCTATCAATTCCCTCCTTAGTGTTTACCATTAGTCCCAGCACTTCTTGTACTCGATCAAGTCTGCTTTTCTTCAGTCAGTATCTGGCTGAGGATCGGATTACTTCTAAGTCCAAAGGTAGTACTCCAGCTAGTACTATCAGCGCATTAGTCGAGGTTGTTTTAAATGCACCTAGCATTCGTAATAATACGTTCCTTTGTGCAGTTCTCAGCTGGTTCCTAATATGGACTTGTCCCACGATATCAGCCCATACGGACGCGGCATAACATATTTTTGAGATGAAAATAGCTTGATAGTATAAGATTGAAACCTTGAATGGGATCTTCATAGCATCGTTTCCCATGCTGAGCACGTGATGTAATGCGGTTTTAGCCTTTGCTGCCACACCCGTAATATGTGTTCTGAACTTCATTCCTGTATCTATTTCTACACCTAGATACTTAATCTTCATTGAGCTTCTAATATTTGAGTTGTTGTATTTCACAATTGGGTTCCTTAGAAGTTTACCCTTTAGTAGTATATGGTAACTCTTATTCCTAGCAATCTTCATTTTCGACTCTTGAGCCCAATTTCTCACAATGATCGGTGCCTGAGTAGCTTTCCTTTCCAGATCTGACCTGTTGTTGGCATCCACCAATATAAGTATATCATCTGCATACGCGGTAACTTGTAACACAGTCTTTCCTTCTCAAGTTTCCTAAGGAGCGGCTCAATGGCGATATTCCACAATAGGGGTCCCAGGACAGAGCCCTGGGGACACCCTTTGTTTAGACTCATAGAGAACTCTTCTTTTCCATATTTATAACATGCCGTCCTATTATTGAGGTAATTCTTAATAATGTTATAGAGCGATCTAGGTGTCCGCAGATCCACCCAGGGAGATAATATAATACTGTGATGACTATCGGGAATATCGCTTATGTCTTGTACTGTAGGCATAGTATAAAACTTCACACTCACCTCAGTAAGGCGCCAAACACGCATTCTCGCAAGAATTGGTTACCCCGCAATTAAATGCTCAATCCCCATAATGAAAGACCCAGCTAGAGTTGCATACTCCCCCCCCCCCCCCAAAGTTTAATTCAGAATCTCCCCAAAACCCACTTGTTAATTAAGGCCTAATATGTTACAGTTGATATTTATCCAACCCCCTTTCGATAATACCCTTAAACACTTTCATTTCTTCATCTAATGGTGCATTTAAGGCGTACAATTTTTACATATATTTTAGAAAAGTATATAAATGTTGAATTTTATATGATTTAAAGGTAAAAACTACCCCCCAAAAAAATTTCGGTGGCGTAACCTCTGCCATAATCGCAACTGTGGGCACCCATGCTCACAAAGAACACCATTCCCAGGGAGGATCTAATGAAACATGACAGGACAGAATTCGAATTTGCGATCTTGATTTCGTACTGCGTTACGACAAATCTTGAGAAAGGTTGCGCATGCGCCACGGTCGTCCCCTTGACCTCTCTGCCACGTGGCAGTGGCGCATAAAATGGCAAACCACAGCAGAATAAATGTTTTGCGTGATATCCAAACGAAAAAGTTTATTGCAGCCATTGCTCTGCACTGAAACAAAAAACAGTCACGGATTGTCGTGTGACAAAAGGTGCTCACATGAGGTTGCATTTTTACAGACTCGCATTTTTAAAAACTCATGTCGTTAGTCTGTCACCCATGTATGTTTTTTTTCGTTTGTTCGTTTGTTTTGTTCCATAGGCCTGCAGCGCTCATAAACAAAGATAAGAAACTTCCAAACTCCGACGAACATTTTAATACAAATTGTATGTGTGGGTTATTTATAAATATGTTTATTTGTTTGTTCGCATGCAGGGTTGCCCAAAACGGTAACCGAAAGCATTTAGTAGTGACTAGTTTGGGTACCTCTTCGAGGGGTGTTTTGTTCGCTAGAATACTTCTAATTCACCATTTAGGTCATTTTCGCCTATTTTTTTAGTTCATGGTACGCTCCTGCCATAACCACAAAACCCGCGATAGCTGTATTGTCCATCTTTACACAAGTTAAATCATCACCAAATTATTACAATACAAGAGAAGAAACACTGAACTACTCTAAAGCACTGCACAACCCTACACTGCGGTCCTGCACTCCAGTGTTGTTGCGGGCGTATTTTGCAGAAGTAGTTTCGAATTGGAAACGGTGCACTAAATGACGAGCAACATGCGCCGGCTCATGTTGCGCGTCATGAGTCTGGAACTTGTCAGAATGGAAACGTAGCTTTACCCGTACCGTGAATTTTCCCAGACAACTACAACGAGGTGTTGTTTCTTCTAGAAAGGTCAATGTCGATTACTATTAAGTTCAAATACAAATAATTCAAAATGTAGAAGTTTAAACAGTCCTTCTTCTAACTAGATGTGCGTTGAATGAATTAATCAATCAAAATTTTGGGGAGCGTCGGCGCATATAGCCAATTTGCACCCTTCTAAATTTACGAGGAAAAATAGTCTCATCTAAAAATGTATACCTTATTTAAGAAGGTGGCGTAAAGAGCCCCTTAATGAAATGGCAGTTTCGCACCAGTTGAGTATTTATTTGAATATCGTCGGAATGGGAACTGCTATAAAAAAAACAACAAAAAAGTTGAACAAGAGAGTATGAATTTCTCCCCATGTTTCAAGTGGAACCGTTTTCTAAAGTTTATTATTAAGCTAGATACGATGTTTGAAAAATATGATGAAATAAGAATTTTTCAATTCTCGTGTATTCCTTATGGAGAAACGGCTAATCAAATGGAAGTTTCGACTTTTCCGCCTGCCAATCAAATCTTTAACCTGTCCTCTTTCCGTTCATGTGTTTTTCTGCCTCACCCGACGTTTGATATTCCAAACAGAACAAGTAAAATAATACTCCCATAACCGTAATGCTAAGTTTTTCCTTCTCCTACGACCATCCAGCACACAGACATCTCTTTCCACAGCTCACCGCGAGGAAAGGTCGGTGGGGGAGGCGCAGTTTAGGGTCCTTGCGTCTGGTTGGACACAAACTGTTCCTCCTGAAGTGTAAGTACGTACCCGCTCTTCTCAAACAGCTAAAAATATTTGTTGATGCTATGTCACCATCTCCGAACATAGAGGATAATCAGTTGGAAAGGTTAAAAGTTTCTTTGAAGAAAAGAAAATCAGCACATTCGATAAGAATATGCCAAACAGTTAAAATAACATTACATCCCTTGCACCCACCAACTGACCATGAGTGAGACATTAAAATTTCCAATTGTAATTTCAGTTCTAAAATATAATTAAAGCGGTTAATTCTGCTTTTATTCTTGAACATTCGCATCTGAATTTTGGTTACTTAGTTTAAACCCACTTTATGCACAGATAGGCTAATCGGGGCTCGACCCCTACAGTTTAAAGTGGAATCCAAACCACCGGGTATCGAACTCTGTACTCCCTGATTGATTACAAAACGACTACGTTACCACTAGCCTATTTGCGAGAACGTTTGTATCTTTACGCAAACATAACAGGTTCTAGTCGCCAGAGCCCCGCTATCATTTGCGGTTGTGCTTCCAGGATGCTGCACAAGGAAGAGATATTGGCATTTTAACACCTCTATGAAAGAAAGCTTCCCTTCTTTCTAGCACCGTAACATAAATTGTTTAAGTCCTTGATGAACTTCCAAGATGTTACGAACCTCTCAGACATTGACATTTACGGTGAAAGGGTGAAGACAGAGCATAATGCATTATTACTCTAATGAATTCATTTCCCACCGTCCTCATGAATGATGCCTGCGAGGTTCTCTTTAAAAATTTCAATGTTCCACCAACCGGGCAGAGAAAACAGCCCCATTTCATTGAAGCGTCCATAAATCTCGTGGTCTACCGTCAAATTCCTTCGGGACGGTCTCCTGTCGACGCCGTCCAGAAATGAAATCCTTCCGCCAAAGAGAAAGGAGAGGGAATTGCGGTTCCGCCGGCGAGACCGCATCGTCTAACTTCAACTACTCTCGCGAGAGGGCAGGCTTGTCGATCTGACAAATGAACAACTGGGGGATTCCTGAGGTTTAAAATGCTTGTTAATGGATGGCCCCCTGGGACAAGGAGGGTTCATTCGAATTTCTGAACGGCAGGAGCAGGAGGAAACTGTTGGGAAACCGTTGTTCCTTGTTTGGGAAACCGACCTTGGGGTCGCCATGGTCCAGCTGCAAGGAGAACAATGGCGTGAGTTAATTGATGCATCGTTGACGACAAGTGTTTCTCTATTAAATATAACCAAACCAGGGGCCAGCAGTGTCTGTAATCATAATCACTCTTGCCTGCTTGCACCAATGTTGCACAGATCCGGCACTTTGAAAATCCAACGGCCAGGGTAACCTAGGGATACCAGATCGTTATAAGGGTAATGTAGGACATAATGTCCCAAAATGTAGGACTTTGAGTCAAAATGTAGGACACAAAACATTCACAATACATAATACACATTTCCAGAACATGTTAGAAAGTAATTTGAAAATTACAATTTTCAGATTTGCAAAAAAATGAATCCTTAAATGTAAAATTTCCAAAATTGTATTTAATTATACACAATACACTTCTTAGTACTTGTTTTAATTGATACTTCTCAGAGAAGCCAATTTTTATTAAAGTTTCAGATTTAATCAAAATATATATATGAGACACTGAACAGTCAAACTCTGTGAAATTATACTGCACTCCAGTACCAAACTTTCTACAGACTTTTTGGGAAAAAATATATTTTTCTCTTGACTTCGTTATGCTGCTGGTAATAAAAGTATTCTCTCATTATGACCTTGAATGGTAAATAAATATTCAGCGATTACCATAACTTGAAATGGTTCCAGAAGTTTCATCTATGATAGTTTTTAATTAAATAGCTTTGTTCTATATACCACCTGCATTAAGAATAGGAAACATCTTGTTCCATCAGTATAAACCCCAAGGCAAGAAATTCCACTTAGAAACTGAGCAGTGACATCATCAGAATGTGGTCACTAAACTTTGCTCATTAATTGCTTCCTTTTTTGTTCTACGAGAAACTTTTATGTTCTTTTTGAGTAATGGCTGAACCAAAATAAATTCCACTATTGAGTTTGGGAGCGCAGTCCATAGAATTCACTTGCATAATTTCGCTTTGTTCAACTGAAACACGTATTTTCATAATTAATATTATGTAACGCTCAAAATGTAGGACATTTATGATATTTTTCAAATTCCTCCCGGACGCCGGATATAAGGCTAAAATGTAGGACATGTCCGGGAAAAACCGGATGTCTGGTAACTCTAGGGTAACCCTCTGGTCAGGATAATTTTCCATTGCATCAATTTGAAAGGCATTGCAGATCGCGCGAGTCACGAAACCCAGGCATTACTCTACGATAATAGCTAGCCTCAAAGTAAGTGCCTAAACGTCATATAGATGGAAGCACGCGATTGGTTACCTGTTTCGAGAAGGCTTGGTTCTACTACTGGTGTGGCTGAATGACAGAAAAAAGCGAAAGGATAGAGGTAACGGTACATTGGTATTTCCGTAAATACAGACAAGCGACTGACACAAGAAAATTTTAAGCACGTGATAAAGATGGGGGAAAATATTGACGTGAATAAATTTTGATGTATTACTGCAGTTTGCACTCATAGTAAATAGTTTTACATTGATGTTTTTAGTAGATTTCGATGCATACATCTATCTCCACGTAGTATTCACGACCGTTTTATGGGTAGGACTGTTCTACTTTCTCCTGTTACTGGGTGTACGTTTATGTTTATCGTTCTCCATCCCATGCTTCTGACGACCGGTTTTTCTCCCCAGTTGGGCAGGAGGAGCAAAGTAAGTATATAATATAGTTGAGAAAGTAGCGCAGTCTTCCCTCCCGAAGCTGAAAAAAGAGGGTCGTGGGCGGTCCCAACCCTGACGTCACTCACAGGACAGGGGTGACTCTGTCACTGACCTTTCCGCTTGTTATAGGATCTGCATTTGTGCGAGAGAGTGTGAAAGTGCCTTGTTTTTCCTTTTTCTGTAGCTTGTGTGATAGTGGAGAATTTTTTTTTGCAACAACAATAACATTTAAGGAAGATGCCGTGCAATTGTGCTGTTGCTTTGTGCCCGAACAACGCAAGAAATACTGTAGGTGTAAGCTACTTTTCGTTCCCAAAGGATCCGATTACGTGCAAGATATGGGTTTCAAAGTGTAAGAGGTTAGATCCTGTTAACGCCAAAGCAGCGACAGTGTGCTCATCGCATTTTCTGGATGCTGATTACGAACGGAACTTAAAAGCAGAACTGCTGAGCATTGCCTGTAGACCACAACTTAATAAAAACGCTGTACCAAGTTTAAATTTGCCTGGTTGTGTGGTGAATTGTAGTAGTGTGCAACAGCCAAATGACATAATTGATCGAAGTGGACGTGCCAATAAACGTCAGATTAGAAAGCGAGCATTGGAAAAACTTGAAGAGTTGTCTCCTCGCAAAAGAATTTGCATGGCACATAATTCAGAGACTTTGAGTACTGGAAATATATCCAATCTGCAACAAGATAGTGAGTTCGAAACGCTGACAAAGAAATTAAAATGTGCTGAAGAACAAATAAAGAAACTGCAGACACTACATGATGAAAGTGCTAAGAAAGTAAACAAAGTAAAGAAACAATGCAATCGTTTATTACATAAAGTGAAGAATTTACAAATTAGCAATAAAAGTTTGAGGCAACAGTTAGTAAAACTTCACAAATCAAAGCAATCTGCTTTCAATGTGTCTAAGAAAGTAAGGGAAATTCTTCGACCAGTGTTTTCCTCCAACCAAATCGAATGTCTTCTTAGCCACAAAAGCAGACCGAAACTGTGGTCGAGAAGTGATATTGTAAGTGCATTAGCACTTAGGCATGTGTCAAGAAAAGCTTACACCTACATGAGGAAAAATATGAAAATCCCTCTTCCAAGCATTTCCACTTTGCGTCACTGGACAAAAAGTTTCAAGTGTAGACCAGGCCTTCTGAAAAGTGTTATTGATGTTATGAAGAGTTATGGAGAATCACTTCAACCACACCAAAAGTGCTGCGTATTATGCTTCAACGAAATGAATATATACTCCAAAGTTGCGTACGATGCTGAGAGTGACACTGTCATGGGACCGTTCAAGAATGCACAGGTAAATAATTTATTACTTTACTTACAAGTAGACTAAATATATGCTTACAGGCCGAAACCAAGTGTTAGGTAATAATCAAAATCTAATTATTGATAACAACTCGTTTGAAACAGTTTCCAAATTCAAATACTTAGGAGTCATATTAACAAATGAAAATTATATTAAAGAGGAAATAAAAAGTAGGCTTAATTCAGGAAATGCATGTTACTTCTCTCTTCATAAACTTTTGTCTTCTCGTTTAATATCTAAGAAATTAAAAGTTAAAATATACAAAACCGTAATTTTGCCTGTAGTATTATATGGGTGTGAAACTTGGTCCCTTACATTGAAAGAGGAACATAAATTGAGAGTATTTGAAATAGGATCCTTAGGAAAATATTTGGACCTAAAAGGGATGAGGAGACAGGTGAGTGGAGAATGTTACATAATTTAGAACTACATAATTTGTATTCATGTCCAGATATTATTAGAATAATTAAATCAAGAAGACTTAGGTGGGCAGGCCATGTGGCACGAATGGGAGAGGAAAGAGGAGTTTACAGGATTCTTGTTGGGAAACCTGATGGTAAGAGACCAGTAGGAAGGCCAAGACGAAGATGGAGGGACAACGTCGAGATGGACTTAAGGGAAATCGGTAGGGATGGAAAAGAGTATATAGATCTTGCTCAAGATAGGGACAGATGGAAGGCCTGTGTTGCTGCAGCCATGAATCTTCGGGTTTAAGAAAGCTAGAGAGTTAGTTAGTTAGTTAGTACTTACAAGTAGAATTAACAAATTATTTATATAATGTTAGAACGTAACAGAAGTCAAATTCTAGCATAACGAATGAGCAAGTAATCATTTTCATTCATTCATCATTGAGAGCCTTTCCGATGGCGCAGTTCTGGAGTCACCTTTCAATCAAGTGGTCCCTGGTTTGATTCCCGGTGGAGGCACATAGTGGTTAGGATCCAACTTTAAACTGTAGGTCCAGTCCCGATTAGCCTTACTGTGCATAAAGTGGACTTAAAACACCAAATCAATCCAAATCATTCATCATTGACTGCGGAGTTTTTCCGCTGCAACCTTCATCTTTTTCTATCTTGCGTTAGCATGTGCGCGCGTGTGTATTCTTACTGTGTTGGAAATGTGAAAAGATATAAGGTAAAATATGAATAAAATTGCTAGGGTGTGTTCACCAAAACTCAGCGTTAATTTTTTGACTGAAGTTTTTCTAATAGAAGTAAACTACTTTAAAGTCCTTAAAAAAGTGTTACATAGCATAATTAAGAATGAAAAATACATATTAAAATTTGGAAAGACACATCTCGATAGACTGTGTTATCAGGATGAAGTACTAAATTTATTAGTAGTTCATAATGAGATTATTATCAAGTATTAATACCGTAATTATTGCTCGAAACTCAACATTTTAATGACAAGATTTTAGAAAGGGTTTTTTTTTTTTTTACAGGTCATTCTGGTTCGCGGGTTGTACGCCCCATGGAAACAAACTGTATACTACAACTTCGACACACAAATGACTAAGGAGATCTTATATTTAGTAATATCAGCAGTGCAAAGTGCGGGCTATGAAGTTGTTGCGTGTGTTTCCGACTTGGGAGGTGAAAATATAAGGGTTTGGCGAGAATTAGGTGTCGCTTCGAGTCATCCTTCGTTTGTGAATCCGAATGATAAGGGACGGAACATTTGGGTATTTGCAGATACTCCACACATGCTTAAATTGCTAAGAAACCATTTTATTGATAAAGGTTTAGTCTTGCCATCGCAGAATGTCGTAACAAAAAAAGTCATACAGTCAGTGTTAGATAAAAATGAAAGTGAACTTCATTTGCCTTTATCGATAACGGATGCACACATTTGCGTATCAGGTCGCAAGAGACAAAGAGTATTCTATGCCGCTCAGTTATTTTCTAGGAGGACAAGCAGTGCTATATGTTATTTATTCCCAAATGAAGTTGAAAGTGCAGAATTTTTCGCATTAATTAACAACTGGTTTGACATAATGAATTCATATGTTAAAGAGAATTTTGATGTTAAATTAAAAAGTGCTTTTGGAGTGCATCTTGGACATCAAACCAAGGTGTTAAATGAAATGAAGCAGGTCATCGAAAGTGTTCGCGTGAAAGGACATGGAAAATTGTTGCCTTTTCAGCAAGGAATGATACAATCTATCAACGCATTATTTGGGCTCTATCAGGATATGAAACAGAAACACAATATGAATTTTTTACTGACTGCAAGGTTGAATCAGGATGTAATTGAAAATCTTTTCTCGCGTCTTCGTGGCATGGGAGGTTTCTATGATCACCCTCTCCCTACAGAATTTAAAAACCGACTTAGGCTGCTGTTGTTAGGAGTGAATATAGGACAACTTCCCCTAAAAATGCCAACCAGGGATCAGTGCGAGAATGATGAATTACACAGTAGGACATACAATAGTGTTTTTAGTACGATGGTGTCTGACCTTTTACCTGACAAAGAGGAAGGCGAATCAAAGACGAAGGATAACACCGATGGCAGCGAACTCCAGTTTCCAACAGAGTGCAGTGACAACGAAGCCCACGACTGTTCCAAGGAAGGTTTATATTATATCGCAGGTTTCATTGCGCAAAAGTGTCGGCATTTAGATAAAGATTTGGGTTCTCGTACGGACAGTCTTCCTCCCGTTCGTCAAAAAGAGAAAAAATGGGTTGACATAGTGTCGCGTGGTGGACTGTATAAACCTACTGAAGAATTTTTCCAAATCATTGAACAAATGGAAAATGCATTTTGTTTATACAATCCTCCTGGTGATTTAAGCAGGGAATGTGGAGTAATGAAAGCAATGAGGAAATTATTACTTTTCAGGTTTGCTATGGTAAAGAAGGAAATTATAGATTTATTTGTCAAAACTCGGACATACATTCGTATCAGGCATTTAAATTCGAAAATTAAACACAATCGAAGTCTGCTCAAGAAAGGTAAAAAATGGTTGTTATCTAATTAATGCCAACCTGTAGTCAGGCATGACTAACTTTGGAGCGGGAACTTGTGATCTAATTTACATTAATGTATATTTGACTTTGAGAACAATGAGAAACAAGTACTCAATATTTTGTGTGTGTTGACGCTTCACGGGATATAAAAAGCCATCTATCCAGACTCTGAAATGAAGCGTGAACAGAGTGTGAAGTGAAATAACAATAGTGTTTGGATTATTTATGTTTGCTACATGTGCGCAGTGCAGTGTGTGTGCTTTTTGTGTATTTCCTGGCGTTTTGTTAATGCTTCTTTCCTGGACATGGTAAGTCACATTTATCAATTAATTTTAACTTGTGCATGGTAGTATATTTTCTTTCATTTGTATTTACATTTTGGTACTTTGATATTGTAATGTCTCGGCCCCAGTGATTTATTCACTAACTTCGCCCTAACACTCCACACAGTTTTTTTTAAAAAGGACAACTTTGTGGTTATTTTGGCTCTAAGTATACCTTTTCACCCCCATAAACACGAACTTACACCCCTAAAAGAGAAAATTCTGAATAGACCTCTGCTCCACCCCCGAGCCGGCTTTCCCGCTTTTCATTACATGTTAATTATATTGATAGTTAACCTTCGGCGACACAGTTTACTAGATATAGTCTGCTCTATACATATACATTTACTTACACACACACGCTAGAACATTCAATCGATTTTTAAGACAAATTTATTTCCAAAAACACGGAAGAAGTATATATGAATTCCTATGACGTTGCTTGTGCTCGTCTTCGACATGTCCTGTGTCTGACGTCATCCGTGGAGGTTTACGAATGGTTCCGAACTTTTCCGAACGCCAGACTGCACCTCCCTGGTTGAGAGGAGGAGGGCGAGGAAACTAAACAGTGCGTATTTAACCCGCGATCGGTCGCGCTCACCAGTGTTGCCACATGAAGGGAAATTTCCCTTTTGCAGGGAAATTCGGACCGAAATTTTAGCCAAAAGGGAAAAGGGAATCTCGATGAAAAATACCACAATTTCAGGGAAATTTGCTTAGGTGAAGGGAAAAATTGGTCCAAAAAGGGAAATTTTGCCCTTTGGAAAGGGAAATTGTGCCCTCATATTGTGGCAACACTGGCGCTCACCCTTGCTTTTCAGGCATATTTCACCGTATTTTAATTTTCTTTAATTTATTTTTTGTACTTGTAATGATCTGTTTATTATAATCCTTCTCATTCATTACATTTTTGTTTCAAAATGTTTATTTGTTTTCAAACAGCGTAGTATATACATCGTCAAAGCCAACAAGTCTCCCATTAACAAAAAGCGCATGTTCCTCTGAGGTAGTTCCATCTGATCTCCAGAAATATGATATGATATAAAATCACTGAGACACTTTCGAATTTTCTATTCACGAGAAGAACATATAGGTACGAAAACTCACTAGAAACAGAATAGCGGTTGCGTTAGAGCTCTGCGCTCACTCTGACAACACTATTTCCACAACAATGGTCTTTCTAATAATGCCGTTTACTTCATCTCATAAAAATGTGATCAGGTCGCTCGTGAAACTCTAAAAGTCAGCTAGAGAGCACCACAGGCCAATATTTTAAATACTGTTAAAATGGCACTTCATTAAAATTGAAAGTGAGCGCGGCTCTCACCCGCGACCGATTGCGGGTTAAAAACACGTGGTCGTCGGGATCAGTTCCACCGCTGTAAACAACGTTGGCAGGAGAAAACTGCTTGTTCCTTCCTACTTTCTGTGCCGCGCTAGGCAGAGGTAGTATTGCTACATGAAGATTTCCCTTGGTCGAGGGAAATTTGGATCAAATTTCAGGTAAGAGGGGGAAAATTTCTGAAAAATATAGAATTTGTCGGAAAATTTGAAGTTGTCGAACATTTTTTTTTTTACTTGCATGCCTGCATTGGTATTTTATTGCTACTGCATCTAATTAATCTAGATGTGGTGCATAATAAATGTATACAATAACGAAGAATTGTTGCGGTAAACCAGGTCAAATTTTCAGAATACGTCACTGACAAAAGCGCACCGCATTGTACAGGAAAGGTCTATGCAGATTGCTTCATATCCTGCTACGGTAACGGTTTGGTCTCAAGGGTACTTTACAGACAAACAATACCAATATCAACGACAAAAAGGATAATTTTCCTGTGGCATGATACCTTGTTCAGCCTTTTTCATTTTCCTGGTAAGAGACAGCTATACAGCTTGACACAGAAACATTTCAAAATATTAAAAACTGCACGCTTCATTTTGAAATATTTAAAGGGACACTTCCAGGAACGCTCAACGCTTGAATAGGGCAAAGATTCTTGGTCATGGCATTTCCTGGATGCAGAGTCAAGAGAAAGGAGCTACAAATTATAACAATTGACTATCATCCTGGGACCCATGCTTTTCACACTGAACCTCAAACTTGACTGGAGGGCTATGAATGCCGACAAGGAGATCTATTTAGAAAAAAAATATATAAATAACTATCGGAAATGCTATGTACACTCTTTACCAATATATAAACGTCGGTGACTTTAAACAGAGGCCATCTCATTGCATATTATTTTCTTAAAGTTATGCACCACGTGTCTCCTGTCCGACATTTTGCCACTAGCACTGGCCCGTAGCCAGAATATTATTTCGGGGAGGAGGCTCATCCCTTATCAGCACAGGCGTCACCAGAAATAAACTTGATTAGTACAAATAATAATGACAATAATAATTATTGTTATTTTACAATAAAAACTATTAAAAGTTATTAAAAATATACCAATTTCAATCTAAATTTATTGTTATTACATAAATGGAGAGACATTGCTACTCGATCCACCTTATCAGTGAATATCTAACACAATTATTGTCCATTATTTTTCTTATATTTTGTACAGTTAGTGTACTGAAAATCATAGTTACTTTATTTTGTTATTAAATTTTACACAATTGTTAAGAAAAAGGCTTTAACAGTTAGTAGCAAATTTTACCCACAAGGTTTATATCGTGTGACCTCTCACAAAGAAAACTATAAGTTTTGGAAGCTGTGGATCCATTTATTCTTTGGATTAAATGGTAGAATGTAAAATCATAACCTGGTTCATCTATTATACACTAAACCTTTTTCGATGCAGTGCAATTTTTACTGTGGTTATAACTTCATTTCGGTTATTAACAATAAAAATAATATTTAAATTAGATACTTGTATGATTTTAGGAGGGGGCTTCAAAACCTCCTTACCCCTTCCGCTGGCTACGTGTCTGCACTAGCAGCTGACCGCAGTGCTCACATTTCCAGATGGCGGCTGGGAAATCAGGGATGAGTTGAATTCTCTTCGACTGACGTCGGGCATTTTCAAGTCACAAGGCACCGAAAATTGCTGGCGGGACGGAACAAATGAGCGTTGGATATACACCATGTTGCCAAACGTACTGTAAAACTGGGGGGGGGGGAGAGAGTTGATCAGCGCTGTTACTAGTATACAAAGCACTGAAAACGAATATACAAACCCAAACACTGTACAAAGAAGGTAATAAGAACAACTGACAAAAACGGACGTACGCTTGGCAACGTTGTAAGGGGATAGTGATGTTATCCCTACAGCGTTTTCTTCTCATTGTTGTTGTAGACACCTATCGAGCTACACACCCTCGAAGACAATTGGTGGACAGGTGGAGCTACGAGCTCGTTGGGCCCGCGATCAGTACAGCGGATGAAGTCCTAGCTGGTTCAAGTAGTAATTGCTAGCTTGCAACATCTAGGTAGCAAGTGCCTTTATACCTCAGTTTGCTCCAAAGTTGAGCGTTCCTAGAGGCACCCATTGTTTTGGTCAACCTTACGGACGGTATGACGTCACGTTCACTTCAGAATGTAAGCTAGAACTTCCTCAGTCCATTCTTCTCCTCCAAAAACCAAATACATATAGGTTAACGTTCGTAAGTCTTATGTCAATACCCCAAGCTTTAAGAGGTGAAACCACCATCGTTAAAGCTACAGAGAAATAAGGCTTAATAGACACACCACTTAATTTATTCACCAATTCATTTACATTTTCATCTTGGACTGTTATATCTAAATGTCCAGCTGCGATACGACTCCAGGGATCCCGGGTTCGAATCCCAGCCTGGGCATGGATGTTTGTGAATGTCCATTCATCAATTTCATCATGCCATCACTCATCCCCAACTTCGCAAATTAGCCAAAAGTGGCTAAAAAATCTAAGTAAAATAAAGCAATTCAATCAATCAATCTAAATGTGCAGCTTAAATATGAACAATATGCATTTTATTTGTATTTTTATTTCAATCATGCAATGTTAATGTGTTTTTATTTTTATTCTAGTGTAATGAAGTGTATTTTTTTCTATTTTTACTTTGGTGTAGTATTGTACTATACGTACAATGCTGCTTCTTTTTTGTTATTATGTACTAAACTAAATACTATTTTGTATCTTCTTTTTAATAAAGGGTCTATGGAAGAAAAGAAAATTCAAATTAGAAATATCTGATCCAATAATAATAATAATAATAACAACACAATAACCATATTGTTATGATCTTATGCAACTACGTTGGTTCATTATTTCCAATTCGATCTAAGGTTTGTACAGTAAAGGAGGTTTGACAACAAAGTGGCTTATCTACTGACATCAACCCTCAACATCGGAGCCTCCTCGGTGACCGATTTCATCACCAAAAGTTCCCGGGTTCGAGTCAGGGCCTGGGCGTTCACTCATACACATACTGGGGTGAACTCTTCCGAAAATAGATTTCATTTAAAAACAACTTCTGTTTAAAGAAAAGTAGATTGAAATCGGCTGGAAATGAATTGAGACAATATCTAATAAACGGGTGTAATGTGAAAATGGCCATCATCGTAACGGCGGATATTGGTTACTGCTCTGATGGAGTTCGACATAAAAACACGAAAAGAGAGCATCTAACTCTGTTAAGGAAAACACGGGATCAAAATTTTTGAATTAATGTGAGATGTACATACTGTTCGCGAGTATCATCTCCTTTTTTTCATTTACAAGTATTTGTCACTTGTATTCTTGGTTCGATACTGCGAAAAAGGCTGCATCATACTCCACATAGCACCCATTGGTGGCGCAATATTAGCGTTATTTTTACTTCTTTCTGGCCACCACAATCAAAGAGAACATCTAGATAATTGTTCCGAAACAGGGCTAATTTCCACTCAGTAGTATTTCCCTGTTTCACGCACGTCGACATAACCAAATTTCATTTCGAGGTTGCTAGGCAGTTGATTGGTGTATCGACCGCTGATTCAAAGCCCCTACGTCAATTTCTCTCTCGCTCTCTCTCTCTCTCTTTCCCTCCCCTATTTCTATCTACCTACCTACAACTTTCATCAAATTTGAATGTTGATATTTCATAATGCTAATTATTATTTAGTAATTAAGATGATTAATAATAATTATGTAGACATTTGCTTCTACGTGTATATTGCACTAACTGAGGATCCGTCATACATACACACACACACACACACACACACACACACACACACACACACACACACACACACAAACCGTTCTAGAGTTTAGTTAAATAGTTGTATATATCAAATATGTCCCGCACCGTGGCAGTGCGGTGTAAGCATCATGCTTTGCGTTCCGGCTACAGGACGCGCGAAGATTCGAGTCTCGTTGGGGGATGCATACCAGCTTTTCTCCTAAGATTTTGGTCTGTGTATGAGACCGGTGGCCACCACCCACCATCTTGAGGATATTGGGAAGCTACGAATGAGTAGCGAAACCCGGTCACGGAAACCTACAACGACTGGGGGCTCGTCGTCCTGACCACACGTCACCCCATAACTGATTGGATGACCTCCAGGTCGTGAGGTGGGAGTGAGGCTGGCTGTCGGTCAATAGGTCCTGGCTTTAAGGGGTGTTGCGTCACGGATTATTATATATTAGATAATTATTTTTCACACCTGCAATGGTAACTATAAGTATGAAGAAAATTTTAAAATTTATATATTCTTCGAAATATACAGGGTGTTTCCGGGCTGATGATACAAACTTTCAGGGATGATGGAGAAGGGCACATGTATCAATTTGAGATATGGAACCCTTGTCTGGAAACGACTTAGTCGAAAGTTATAAGCGAAAATCGGTGTATGAAGATGTAATACGTTTGTTACCTGCACAAGTTTCACAAGCTGCTACATTCACAACAGTTGTTCAAAGTGGCGTCCCCCAGCTTCGCTGCAGGCATGACAAGACAGTCTTGTGTACGAGACACCTGTATTAGAGTGAAGAGGATCTCCTGGCAAGAATTCTCGCTGCCTGTGACATTGTTCGAACGACCCCGGGGTGTCATGCCTGCAGCAAAGTTGTGAAAGTAGCAGCTTGTGAAACTTGTGCAGGTAATAAAAGTATTACATCTTCATACACCGATTTTCGATTATAACTTTCGACTAAGTCGTTTCCGGACCAGGGTTCCTTATCTCAAATTGATAAATGTGCCCTTCTCCATCATCCCTGAAAGTTTGTATCATCAGCCCGGAAACACCCTGTATATGTTCTTAACCGGTTATCTCTGGAACAAGGCTGCGCATAGCGGTAGAGAAAGGGGGAAATCGAGTTGGCAGAGCAAAGCAGTACACGCTGCTGCGAAGGCTGGTGACTGCAGTCGCCTCCCTCTCCAAGAAATCCCATTCCCTCTCACGTGTTCATTGGCGGAGCCGTCTCGAGTCTCTACTTGCGCAGAACTTTTGTTTCTGTTCTCTTGCTCCAAAGATTCCCGGACCGGAGAGTATAGTTATAATCTCCAATCAAAACATTTGATTTTTGTTACTTTAAAATTTCAGTTTAATTTTTACATATAGCTAATGTGAATGTCACATTAGTTGGTCCGTAGTAGTGAATAAACTTAAGAGTTTCTTTGAGGTTTGTATATTTAAATAAAAATGTGTATTGAAGGCACAGTTAACCTCTATTTTCAGGGGATCAAGCTGAAAAAATCTTAAAATGAGGGAAAATGTAAAACCGATAACGTAAAATCGAGATTACACTGTACATGTATTATTTTCACAATCATTATTCTATTTTTCCCTCTATTGCAATCAAAAATTATAATACGAATGCTGCCTGCGTAAAAGTTCAATTTTTTAAACATTTACGTGTACGACAATAGTAAATAGAAAGCCTCTTTCACAGTCTCAATATGGACCTTCCGTATTTTTTTATCTCCATCTCCACGGTTCTTCATTGGCCAGAATCGAGCTTTCGAAATCTTTTGATTTTTCGCTGCAGTTGGCGGCCGATCCTCCGCAGCGGATGAATAATCGATTGAGGGCGAGAAGGAGGAGGGGGGGGGGGGGGGCTGCCGTAACGTTTCGTGGCGAGTGAATATTCCCTGCTCGCTGCGGCGCTGGTTGAGTTCTGCCGGGAGATTAATGGAGTCGGGACACGCGACAAAACACCTGTCATTCGGTGAAGACTTCCTCAAGTTCCCGCTTGGCGCAGAGCCCTTCGTGGCGGAGGCCGAAACAGAGAGGTCATTAGCTTCCTTGCTGCTCCGTCTTGTCTCAGGTTGATGCAGAGTTCGGAACAAGGAACGTGGATGTGCGTTGTTTCATAGGGCGGCATTTCTTTTAAAGTTCACTTTAGGTTTCATATGCAATTTAGGACTCTCAATGATTGATTTGTTTCATTTTAATTCGCTTTTATGCAACTTTTGTCTAATCGTGAGTTCACTTTATGCACAGTAAGGCTAATCGGGACTGGACCTACGGTATAAAGTGGGATCAGAATCGCCAAGTACCACCACCAGAGATCGAACCATGGACCGCATGATTACAGTACGAGAATGTTACAACTATGCGATCGAGAAGGTTCTATCTTACATATTACTTGTACGCTATGGAATATATACTCTTATATTTTGTTTTTATTGTGTTATGACATTGTTTTAGTATTGCTAAACACGTGTGTCTCATTTATGTACGTATATGTGCTGTCAACATATTATAATTTACTTATAATTTGTAATGTACATGCACCATTGCCCCTCAGGTCGTCAAAAGTTCTCAAGAAACTCATAAAAGTTAATCGGAATTGGAAATAGAGCTTAACGTGGGATCCGAACTACTGTGCCGTCAGGGACACTTCTGGATTGGAACGAACCCATCTAGTACAATATACGTCTGCTAGGGATCGAACACAAGGTACCTTGATTACTAGACGAAAGCGTTACCGACACACTATCGGAAAATGTTATTTTTGGAAGGTTTTTTTGTGTGTTAAACACTCATGTCAATAACTGATTATTGAAATAATAAAAAAAAAGTTGGTAGAGCATCAGCTTTTAACCTAACGGTCCAGGATTGAGTCCCTGTTCGGGCGAACATTTTTTTTTTTTTTAACTGAAGCTAATTCATTACAGAAAAAATCATACTAGCAATTAAGCAATGGAATGGAATTTTAAAACTCAACAAGTGTTTGATTAATGTAAAAAGAAAGTGGTTCTGTGCTACGAAGCCAGAGGTCACAGGTTCGAACCCTGTTTAAGTCATGAATGTATCATTGTGTATGTGAGAAACAGAGATATGGCAAATTTCTGGAGGAAGTAAGAAAGAGAGAGTGAGAAAGAAAGATATATAGATATAGAGAATCGAGATAAAGAGAGCGAGAGAAAGGAAGAAATACAAATATACGAGGAAGGCAGAAAGAGAAAGCGAAAGAGAAGGGAATAGCAGAAGATTGATAGAGAAAGAATAAAGAAGAAACAAACACAAAATGGAAGGGAAAGCATAGAAAAAGAAATGATCAAGAAGAGAAGTAAACACGAACGAAGGAGTACGAAAACTGAAAAATAAAAGATCAAAAACTAGAAAGAAGATGCAAGGAAAGAGATGTGCAAATAAATGGGAGGGGAAGGAGAAGTAGAGAACTTGTTCTTATCCTAAGGGGGAGGGATCAAGTGGCCCCCTTGACGCTCACTGCAGGCGGCAATGATCAAGACTATTGGATTGCATAATATTTAATGACGGAGTTTCCAATAACAAATAATTAACTGGGGAAAATAACTTTCTTTGTCAATTCACATAGAGCATTTTTTTCAATGAACATGATAAAAACAAGCTTTAGCATATGAGGTGAGAGATAAAAGAAAAAAGCAAGTGCTTACATTTAGGTTAGCAGAGGAGGGACGTAGTTCTAGCATGCAAACCCTTGAAATTTTCACTTCCAGATTACTTTAGTTATTTTAAATGTATATCTATCTACGTTGCACTTTGCAAGGGTTATCTTTACTTCTCAACCACTGCCATCTGTAGCCAAGAGATGCAAACTAGTTATCAGCGGGCAAAATAGCTATGGAAATATTAGATATCAATCATGAAAACCAAGGTTTGGCAATGTAAGCCATTGGTCTTCATTCCGGAGACAAAGGCTTTAATTTTAGTGGGCCGCTAAAACACCTATGAAATAAAGGAATAAATGAAATATTGTGAACCAGCAACTGGAACTAATTAGATGTGGCAACGATACATTTCACCTCTCGTCGAGTCATCGTGATACCTGTCAGAATTCCCTGTTCTATACAGTAATGCCCTCTCCATTGCATTTCTATTTGGTGCCTCAGATCTGCGAAAAGATCAAGAATGTGAAATCAGGGTGAGGGACGCACATCTTGAAAACTGTCTGTGAGCAGCCTCATCTGACTTCGGGGCAAATACTGACATGTTGGGGAATAAGAAACAATCATGGTTCTCTCGTTAAAGGAGTAAATGACAATTCTTGTGTATGGACGGTTAAAGTGCTTTTTCAATAAAAAAAAATCCAACACTATTTAATTAACACATACAGGAAAAATGAGAGATTCTCTATGTACTGATGCACCTTTTTTTATTGTATGTGTTATAGTTCTTGCACTATAAACGTTCGAAACCACGGAGGAAATTATGAATCGCCCTGTATATTTAGGTGTGCTACATGTGGTCTGCGTGATTTATTATTACAACAGACTTTAAACATAATTGGTTGAACTTTTTGGTAGCATTTGGTTTTAATTGTAAAAAATCGTTCGCATGTCTGCCACAGTACTTTGCATGTGGAAGCAGCAATTCCAATCTCAACCATTTCTTTCTCTTCCATCCCAAAGCTGAACAAGATGCACAGCATCGACAAAGACTTCTTTCTGGCTCGACTACCGGTACCATCTTTCATCCACCCAAAACAGTGAAGTCCTCGCACACAATTAGAAATGACGAATTGCAGTAAACCATGGATGTTCTAAATTGAGCATGCAAAGAAGCCTAGCTTCATTGTCCTAGAAGAGTCTACGAAAACTCTTTACCTTAGTATCTACAGGGTGGCTCAATAAGTCACTTAACACCCTCAGTACAAGGTCACTGCGGCACAGAATATGTGACCCTTGTCATCTGATAACTAACTTTGGACAAAAACTGGTTCATAACGTTCCCATAAGTGTTCTGGTGTTCTTCCCTATTGAAAAAAACTCTGTAAAAAGTACCTTCTTCCATAAGCAAGGATGAAAAAAACTGTTTATTTAACAAATCCAAGTAGCCCTAAGCATTTAAGGTTCCGTTGATGGAAAATTGACTAACCAATCGTGTTCCACACAGCACGCCACACCATTAACTTACCAACACTAACCATTCAGCTTTGATCTGTCGAAAATGGGTTATCAGATAAAAAACATCGAATATTCTGTTTATGAACTTCCTTCTGAACATAATCATTAGCCTTGTCACTGTGAAGGACTTTTAATTCAATGGAAGCGTCACACTGTAAATTGTTCGCGACAACCATTCATAATGCACAGCTCTTCATGGATGTATCCGATTAAAATAATGTGCAATGGCATGCGAACGTCTCTCCATAGACGTCACTTTGATCTCGATGCATTACCGAAGCGCTAAACAAATTTTAAGGCATTTTTCTAACACCTCGAAAAGGAGCAAATTGGTACAAGAATTCAGTCATAACTTTTTACTGGTTAAAGATACGTCGAAAAAACCTTCACCATTGCATTTCTCGTGAAATTCTAGCCCATTTTGAAATGTCGCACGACCCCCTTCCCATTTAAAATTCTGAAGTTGAATTCAAGATGGCGGCCGACCGTGTGGGTGGCGTCAATGTGGTTCCCCCTTGGCCAGATAACGATTGGTCATCGCCAATTTCAAATTCCATGCCGCAGTGACCTTGTACTGAGGGTGTTAAGTGACTTATTGAGCCACCCTGTAGAGAAGACACACAGTTGGAAACAAGAGTTGCGAAATTTAGCTCTATCTTAGTCATAAATTTTGAACAATTTAAGTGTTGTAAAATAACTGTTTATAACGTTACTTCTATTGGAAAAAGTAACTCTGTTACAGCTAATTATATTTAAAAGTACAGTAAAACCTCGTTAATCCGGACTAATGGGGGGATACTTTGACCGGTTTAACGAAAGTCCGGATTAACTTAAATAACCTAAAAGAACAGTAGAAAGTGCATTAAAACTTAGTTTATGGCAACAAAACACGTTTATTATGGTGTATTTAAAGGGCATAGGGCTAAATACACTATACAGTACAGTACAAAGTCTGGGGGAAACAGAATTTCATCAGAGGTTGACTGCCATTTCTTTGGGAAGTTCTCTTGTTGACTTCTAGCCACATTTAAAACCTTCCATTCTGCTTTTCTTTGTTTTTTCCTGTCCGGATTAAGCGAAGTCCGGCTTATCGGGACTCGGATTAACGAGGTTTTACTGTACCTAAAGTCCATTTTTTTCCACTACGAAGTGGATGTAAACAAAAGCACGTGTTCTAGAGAAAGCCAGTGCAGCCCTATTGGTGGATTCTGGCAGTAGTCCCTCCGCAGACCTTTTGCACCCTGATAGATAGTCCATTCAATGCCGTCTTGAAACTAGAGTAATACAGCATTGTATGCTGTTCAAAGCATTTACTAGCCTTATCCTTGCTTATGAATCCATAACCATTCTTTAGTAAAGCAGCTACGGTGACATTTACTCATTCAAATTAACGAAATTCCCGCTACTTGTCCGTCACTCTGTGTTGTGCAGTGTTGCAAATTCGCAATATTAAGTAAAGTCTACAATCTTGAAACACCGGACTAGACAGAATCAGAAAACATGATTTATACTGACAGTGACTGACATGGGAATCTCTAAATTACACACGTGTTGATGTATATACCACAAACACGCACACACTACTTTCAACTTCATGCGTTTTATCTAGAATGGTAAAATCAACACACTGCAAAAGATTGTAGCGAAACCTTTGAGAAAGCCAAAGTGCTTGGTGCAAATACAACCAGTGATGCTTAAAATCGTACGGAATGTTACTTTAGCATTTATTAAATGATCCACCTACGCTTCCTTTCCTTTACTTCCCACATAAAACATGCTCAGATTTCAGGAACCCGAATTCCCCCGCTTGTCAAAGAAAAATGCCAGATGCATACACTGGCAACTGCTTCCAAGAAGGAATTTGTAGAGGGCGGGGACACAAGCTTTTGGCGTTACAGATGGGCAAACCGTGCCATTCAGTGTTGCTACCCGACCTTTAAAGAAACATCATTACAATTCGGTAATATTCCAAAGCTGAAAAACTAAAATATGCTGACCAAGGCAGTAATTTCTTTTATAAAAGAACATAAACTAACGTAACGTTTCAACCTTCTAGCAAGGTCTTCTTCAGACTCTGTATCAAGTACAAAAGTAACCAGATACCACAAAAGACCATTATATATACACAAACATTACTCCCTCCAGACTATTTAGAAAGTTGTTTGGAACTTTCTAGCAGATGACTTTCACTTGCCAACTTTACTTTCACCTAAAAGGCTAAACACAATTACTTCCATATAGAATGTGGTTGGGCTTTTAATCTCACACTCTTTTCCCTTCATTTTTCTTCCTTCTCCTTTCCTCTTTCTCTCTTGTCCTTTCCACTCTTTCCAACATCTTCTTCCATTCTTTGTTTAACTTCAGTCCCCCATTCCAGTTCATTGTGTCTTCTTCACCTTTCTTCTCTATTTCCTTGGCTTCCTTCCATTTTCTCACTAGCATTCTCTTCTCCCTTCCTATCTGCTTAGCCTCATCCCACTCTATGTCATGTCCTGTTTCTCTCGTGTGTTTAAATATTGCATTTCTCTCTCTCTTAAGTCGTACATCATCCCTATGTTGTTTCAACCTGTCTTTCAGCCTTTTTTTCGTTTCTCCTATGTACACACTCTGACATTCTTTACATTTCACTTCGTAGATAATCCCTTCCTCTTCCTCTTCTCTGTTTTCCTTTTTCTTGTTAGCATTCCTCGCTATTCCTAAGATGCTTCTCCCTCCCTTCCTGTAAGTTTTAACTCCCGCTTTCCTAAGCACTTTGCATATCTTTTCTGTGGTCTTCCCCATACTCCTTATTCCAAACCTTCTCTCCTCTTTTTCTTTCTCTTCCAATTCTCCCCTGCCCGTTTTCTTACTTCTTCTGTTTATGTCCAGTCTATCCTGCTTCTCATAGCCATTCTTTTCCAGCTGTTTCCATAGGCTATTTATTTTGCCTTCTTTTTCACATTCTTTCATGCATATTTTCTTGATTCTGTCGTCCATATTCTTTATAAAATTTCTTTTTGTCACCTCACTTACATCACTTCTTTTGTGGCAGAATACCCCTGCTGCACACTTCTTCTGATGCCAAGCGGTTTCAATTTCTTGTCCTCTTTTCCTTTTAATCAATATATCTAGATAGCTTATCTTGTCTTCTTCTTCTATTTCAAGATCCAATAATATCCCTCTTTCTTCATCTTGAATTTCTTTGACAAAAATGTCAAGCTGCCTCTTCGTTCCCTTCCATATGCCAAAGCAGTCGTCCACATATCTGCAAAACAGAATTATTTTGTCACCTCCCTTTTCTATCACTTTCTTTTCCCATTCATTCATAACCAATTCAGCCAATGCTGGGCTTAGACTGGAACCTATATTTAGTCCTTCACTCATTAACATTATTTTGTCTCCCATTATACTGTAACCGTTATTCCAAATGGTTTCCAGCGCCTTCACTACCCTTTCACTATCCCATTCTCCTATAATTTCTTGTCCCATTCTCTTTTTAATAATGTCCAAAATGTCTCCCCTCTTGATGCTCGGGAACATACTTTTCACGTCTAAGCTAAACATTGTCGTCTTCATCTCATTTAACTTAAGTCCTTTTATGAGGTCTACTACTTGTTCACTGTTCTTAACTGCTCTGCTTTCTTGCTGTGTTACTAACACGTCAATAACTTTCTTTAATTTCTTTTCTAAGGGTTCCAAAATATTGTTTCTGCAGTTCATTACTGGTCTTAACTTTATCTCCTCTTTGTGTATCTTTGGAAAGCCTTTCAAACTTGGTAGTCTTCCTGTCTCCTTTATGCATTTCTTGAATCCTCTCCTCCTACAATCTTTTATGATTCTTTCTTTTATAGTTTGTTCTTCACCTATTCCACAAATCTCCTCATATCCATTTTCTTTTAGGTCTTCAAACTTCCTCTCGTACCATTCTCTTTCCATCACCACAATTGCTCCTCCTTTATCTGCCTGCTCTATCACCACATCATTTCTTGTCTTTATTTTCTTCATCCCTTCCCTTTCTTTTTGACTCAAATTATCTACTTTTCCTTGTTTTCCCATTTCTTTCTTCAGTATGGCTGCTGTTCTTCTTCTAATCTTGTCTCTTTCTGGTTCTTCTTTTATATGGAGCACTGCTTCTTCAATGTCATATATAACTTCCTCATAATCTACATTTCTTTCCTTAACTTTGAAACCTCTACCTAGTTTTAAAAAAGCTTCCTCTTCTTTTGTTAGGTCTACATTCCCTATTACCACAACTCTTTTTCTGGTATCCTCTTCTTCCTCCTCTTTCTTCTTTCCATCCTAGTCCCTCTCCTTTCTTCTTCAATTTTATTTTCATTTTCTCTCTAAATTGCTCCTGCCAGATTTTCATTTCATAAAATGTATATTCTCTCGTAAAAATGGTGAGACCATCTTCAATAGCTTTTTCAATTCTTGTCAGGTTCTCCTTTATTATCTTTATCTCCTTTCTTCTTGCCCTTATTTCATTCCATATCAGTTCTTTTTCCATTTTCTGAACCAATATCCTCCATCTCCTGGTGTTGCAAACCACTCCCTTCTTACTTATTTTTAATCCTTTAGGCGCTGTGCCTCTCTCCAAACATTTTCTCAGAAACTTCTCTTGTTCGTCTTTGTGTATTTCTTTCCTCTTCAAGTCCTTCCAGTTGTTAATTTTCCTCATCAGCCTTGGAAAATGTCCAATTATAACACCATTAAGCCTTGTTTCCATGATTATGAAAAACTAAAATATGCTGACCAAGGCAGTAATTTCTTTTATAAAAAACATAAACTAACGTAACGTTTCAACCTTCTAGCAAGGTCTTCTTCAGACTCTGTATCAAGTACAAAAGTAACCAGATACCACAAAAGACCATTATATATACACAAACATTACTCCCTCCAGACTATTTAGAAAGTTGTTTGGAACTTTCTAGCAGATGACTTTCACTTGCCAACTTTACTTTCACCTAAAAGGCTAAACACACTTACTTCCATATAGAATGTGGTTGGGCTTTTAATCTCACACTCTTTTCCCTTCATTTTTCTTCCTTCTCCTTTCCTCTTTCTCTCTTGTCCTTTCCACTCTTTCCAACATCTTCTTCCATTCTTTGTTTAACTTCAGTCCCCCATTCCAGTTCATTGTGTCATACATAGGAGAAACGAAAAAAAGGCTGAAAGACAGGTTGAAACAACATAGGGATGATGTACGACTTAAGAGAGAGAGAAATGCAATATTTAAACACACGAGAGAAACAGGACATGACATAGAGTGGGATGAGGCTAAGCAGATAGGAAGGGAGAAGAGAATGCTAGTGAGAAAATGGAAGGAAGCCAAGGAAATAGAGAAGAAAGGTGAAGAAGACACAATGAACTGGAATGGGGGACTGAAGTTAAACAAAGAATGGAAGAAGATGTTGGAAAGAGTGGAAAGGACAAGAGAGAAAGAGGAAAGGAGAAGGAAGAAAAATGAAGGGAAAAGAGTGTGAGATTAAAAGCCCAACCACATTCTATATGGAAGTAATTGTGTTTAGCCTTTTAGGTGAAAGTAAAGTTGGCAAGTGAAAGTCATCTGCTAGAAAGTTCCAAACAACTTTCTAAATAGTCTGGAGGGAGTAATGTTTGTGTATATATAATGGTCTTTTGTGGTATCTGGTTTCTTTTGTACTTGATACAGAGTCTGAAGAAGACCTTGCTAGAAGGTTGAAACGTTACGTTAGTTTATGTTTTTTTTTATAAAAGAAATTACTGCCTTGGTCAGCATATTTTAGTTTTTCATAATCATGGAAACAAGGCTTAATGGTGTTATAATTCCAAAGCTGTTATCGTATCTAATTGCTATATAGCCAACTTCGCAACTACAAAGTTTTATTAATGTTCCAACACGGGTGTACGTAATAAGCACTTCACATTTCTTGTATCTAACTGCCCGACCCTGTGGCCGAGTGGTTAGCACATCGCGCTGCGACGCCAAGGGTCCCGGGTTCGAATCCCGGTCGGGCTTGGTTGTTTGTGAATGTCCATTCATCAATTTCATCACTCATCCCCATCTTCGCAAATTAGCCAAGAGGCACAAAACGCGAAGTAAAATAAACTAAATCAAATCAAATCAAATCTTGTATCTAACTCATAAGGGAAAAAATAACATAGTTGGAGACACTACTTCCCGTGGTCAAGAATCTTCCGAAACACTGTTACCCTCAAGCACATGGCTATTTATAGCTTTTCTCCCCTCGACCCTGCAAAACCTGCCCTCCTCTCCGTTGCCGTGTGGTGGTTCTCGAGATTTTGCGTAGTGTTTATAGATTGTAAGTATCATTGAATGTTGATGTGGCTTCAACAGCAAGTGTTACAAAACATCTACATTTGAAACTTTGAACAAGTGGCGATACCAAAATTGCGGTGAATCCAGAGTATTGTGTTGAATCGTTAACTTCTGAACAGGTGTCTTAAAAACAAGCATTTATGCGGTCCGCCAGGAAATTCAGCCGAACAAAAACGCGGATGGCACATTTTAGCCGATTTTGGACTTGCTGCCGTCAACAGGAAAGTGGATGTTTTTTTTTTTTTTTATGGATATGAGTTTGTCTACGCTGGTTAAATTATTGCATGATTCATTTGGTTTATTTTACTTCGCATTTCTGCCACACTTGGTTAATCGCGAGGATGAGGATGAGTGATGATATGGTGAAATTGATGAAATAACACTCACAAAAAAACATCCATGCCTTGGACAAGATTCAAACTCGGGACTTCTGGCATCGTAGCGCACAGTGATAACCACTCCGCTACAACTGCCAGCTCTGTGAATTCTTCTTACATGGTATATTACCACTGACGAGAACTGACATCGTTGGTAAGTGTTTACCTCTATTTTATTATATTTTCTTCATCTCTCGTATTTACAACAGTGTTCATTTTAAAAACCAATATTTGCACATTTTTAAAAGTCACTCTAGTTTCGAAACGTTGTGGAAAATACTGACACTGAAGCTAACACGTGCGCTGGGAGGGAGGGGCAAGTGCTGGCGAATAGAAAGTGGGCACCGCGCGCATTAATACAAATTTCGGTAACGTATTGGCCACACCTACTTCGTTTTAAAGCTGGAAACAGAATAGTTGCAGTTAGAATTCCTAAAAAAAAGGAAGTGTTATTTCCACACACTAACGTTTTTTATTTAACGCCTCGGTTTGACGCTACGAATCCCACTTTAAAGTCCCAATAGAGCTGATGTTTGTTACGAAATCGAAACTGACCAAAATGTACCACGAAACACTTCTTAACCATTGCAGTCAATGACGATATGCTACAAACCCACCAGGTTAATGGTTAGCCAGCCACAACTGGCCTTCTCCTGACCCATGAGTTCTCTTCCGTAAAATAGTATACGCAATTTCATCTTTTTTACTTTGCTCCATTCTCGTCGCCAAAGTATAATACGAGTACAATGTGCTTTTGATTAAAATTTTGCAATTTTGAGTTCCACTCTCCGAAAAAAGACAGGGCATAACATGAAACACACAAAAGTGATGTTCTTTTAATAGAATTTTGTGTTTCTATTTGAAATTATGGTTCAAAAACACGGCTTTCACATCAGCTTGCTTGTCGGTGGCATGCAGGGTATGCAATTAAGAGAAGATTCGGTGCTTACGAGATCCACTAATTCACGATACAACAACGAAAAAAGAGTACGTACAACGCCTAAAAATAACTCAAAGTTAATTTGAATTTTAATTACTACATTTGGACACAGTACGTATTACTCGCAATTGCGAAATAACTTTTGCTTTGTTTTCTGATTCCGGAGATACAGGCGAAAAAACACCTGCCACGTTTCTAATGTGTTTTATGTCTGTGTATTTGCTATCCTGAAACATCTGTTGAGAGCGGAAAAAAACAGAGAAGAGCATTTTTGTTGCTGGCCGACGGGGACTGGGATGGGGTTAAGTAAGCTGTCTTGTAGGACGAAATTAAACAGGATTTATAACATTCATTATGCCTAGAGTAGGCGAGATGCAAACACAAGTAAAAGTGCAGGTCGTGAACTACAATAAAACGTCAAGACCTAGACTGGTAGATCCTAGTACGATGAGATCTCTTTGAGCTGAAAGAATAAAGTCTCTTTGGGGAATAGTTATTTAGTTATAACGATAATTGCACTGCGCCACCTAATCGTCATGTCTACTACACTCTGTTCCGGTTATCTCTGGAGCAAGAGAACGAAAAAAGTATCTGCTCAAGTAGTGACGTCAGACGGCTCCACCAATGAACACGTGAGAGGAACAGGATTGCGTGGAGGGGGAAGCGACTGCAGTTACCAGCCTTCCCAGCAGCGTGTACTGCTTCGCTCTGCCTTGCTCCAGAGATATGCTGAGACAGAGTATGGTTAATGTGACACATTATGAATCTTGGGTTCGAATCTCAAGATAGAACATGGTAGTTAAAGTCTTAAATATTTCCCACTTGCTTAACCGTCATCATAGTTAATATATTGATATATTTATACGACAGTGGATACCACAAACGTCACACAGCTTAGTAGTCTCATCCTCGTCCAATCTACAGGGTGGCCAGAAAGCCCCTTTACACATCCACTTATTTCATCCCTACATGAATAATATTTACAGTTAGTTGCACCTCCATGATCCCTGCACAGCTTGATACGCCCATTGATAGCCATTGGCCGGAATGTGTGCAGGCCTAAGTCCATTTTCATGTGGAGTTGCATTGTGGTCCTTGCAATTCCAAGTTCTGCAGAACGCTTTCTGGTGGACTTGCAGGGTGAACTCATCACTGACACACTAACGTCTGCACATGTTTCCTTTCGGGTTGATGGACGACCAGAACGAGGGGCATCCAAAACACTTCCCAGGCGAAAAGCTTTTTTCTCCCACATGATCAAAGTCTGACGACTTGGTGGCTCCTTACCGAACCGTTCACGAAACCTATCCATCACCTGCGGCATATTTTCGTTTCTGTGCTTCCGTTCATGGACCCACACACTTGTCACTAAGCGATCCTCCAAAGGGAAGTCACTGGTATCTGCCATTGTTGTTCACCAAACACGGAAAGGCGCGACAATGAACTGGTCGACTCACAGACTCTATTCTCCCTCCGCGGGCA
This sequence comes from Lepisma saccharinum, assembly GCF_977018435.1. Lineage (NCBI taxonomy): Eukaryota > Metazoa > Arthropoda > Insecta > Zygentoma > Lepismatidae > Lepisma > Lepisma saccharinum. The sequence goes on from NC_139236.1 coordinate 51,345,555, forward strand.
GTCACGTGGCAATTCACGTGAGGAGCACTGTTGCCATATCCATGATCAGGATTGGAGGTAAAAATCTTAAATATCTTACCATCTTACATTGTTACACTCATTTAGTTCGGGTGTAAAGGGACTTTCTGGCCACACTGTATATACTCAACGAATTATTCAAATTGAAACGACGCACCCTATATAAAAGACGGGCCCTGTGTAAATGAGACCCAAGTAACATGCAGTTTGTTACTTCAGAGTAACATCATCTACCGTGAGATGATGTTTTACAAGGAATGATACAGATGAATAGTAATCTTCAGTTTTCTTCGTCGTCGCCTTGTAGATGTGGAGGCACATAGTGGTTCGGATCCCACTTTAAACTCTAGGTCGATTAGCCTTACTACGCATAAAGTGGACTTAAAAAACTAACTCAATCAATCAATGAATTCAGTAGTCTTATCTACAGGTACACATCTCATGGTCTTCCTTGAAGTTTTTCATTATGTTTCGTCCAAAGTTTTCAAAAATACTTCATGTATGGTCATTTTGGAGCTAAATTTACCGTCGCCAAAAAAAAATGTCCTAACCCCCACCCCGAGAGAAAATTATTGATGCACTCAACATCGAATGAATCAGCGTTTAATTATTAGCTGTTATACAAAACTACCATAGGTCTTGTCTTTTTTTTAAAAAATTGCGGAGATAAACTCCTTACCAAGAATAAAATAACTACATGTATCTAGAACTAAAATAAATACCTATAACGAACGAATAAGATGTATAGTTGCACTCGAGACACATAAGGATTTACCACACAAAACACACAGCTCCTCAGTAAACTATGCTGGCTGCATGCCCAGGCGACAGAACCCTGTTAGCCTACAAGAAAACTGTTTGTAGAGTGTTCATGTACATGCAAGACGTTGACACTTCGGAAGGGTATACCACTCCATGCATGAACTTATTTCTGTTCTTCTTTAGCATCAATCAGAATTTATAAATTTCACTTTGAAAAATAACCGTTAGTACGTTGCTATAAGAGTCATACGTTTGAACTATTTCATAATACGTCACTGATACAGATAAGTATAGTGCGTGTAAAAAAAAACAGAAATATAGGTACTAAAATTTCGTAGACCTTGGATTTGTTTTTATTTAGTAATGGGCAAAGAACGATTTTCCGTACCGAGTGACATCTTGTGTGTGCTGTGGAATCTCATGTTCGGGCTTTCTTGTGTTTTTAACAAACGTGTGGTAAAAAGAATGTGTTAACCTTACGATTGCATCACACATGTATCACATTAGCTAGTAATTTATCCTATCTACGAATGTTAAGAATGTTTTCAAAAATTAATTAGTCCACAAAACATGAGTAATTAGTCAGAAAATTGTAATTACGATCTTACGTTTTGTCAGAATTGGCAAAGAAACAAATCAACCAGAAATAGAATTGCTACACAATCGCTTCTAATCGAAAATTGGCCGTTATTGGACAATTCTAACGCTTTTCAGGACATATCATGACGTACAAACTAGACAAAATTCGAGTCACAACGCAACCTCATTGGCTTAGTGAGAAAGGGCCTTTTCCTTCATTTGCAGTCGGTGCCAATCGATTGACTTAATTTATGATAGCCAATAGCGAAAACATGGAGCCTACAGTCCCGCGCTTATTTGCTGCGAACGGTTTGTACGCATTTCAGAACTGAAGACGTGCGTCACGGCTTTCCATACGAACTTCATTTGCAAGCACTTTCCCATGTTCGATAAACATTGTATATGTTCGAACCAGGTGGGAAGCACGATGAGAAAGCAATTGAAAGATATGACGTTCTACGACTCTTCCTTCCCGTTTACAATGCCCACGTCCAATCTAACAAATAACGTAAGCAATCATGTGACAAAGGACGATGCATCACAGATGCTCGCTTCTGCATTTTCACCAGAACTTTCACCCGATTATGTGATTACGTCATCCTTTTGCATCAGCTGGTAATGCATCAAAATGACCTCGACTACTTCGAATCCTGTTTCTTGTTCTTCTCTTCCTTTCCTTTATGCCGTTTAGCGTCGGGTACCTCGTTCCGTCAATCTCATCCACTCCGTCCGGTCTCGACTCAGTCTTCTCATTTCGTTCTTAGTTTTTCCATATTTTAGTCCTATCTTTTCTATTCTATCTTCCCATGTATTTCTTGGCCTGCCTCTTCCTACTCTACCCTCAACCCTCATCTCCATCACTTGCTTGGCTTTCCTATCTTCATTCATTCTATTTACATGTCCATACCATGTCCTCTACTATTTCAGTGATTGTCTTCTTTTGTTTTACCTCTTCTCTTATTCTTTCATTTCTTATTCTGCCTCTTCGAGTTTTCCCCACTGTTCATCTGAGATCGAATCCTGTTTCGACAGTACAAATATCACACCGATTTTGTTGTGCCAAAGACGAGTAAACTGGATGCAGACATTTACTGTCGATATCTTAAACAGTGCTGCGATATTACTTTCATGCAAAATGAAATGAAAGATGTCGATTCAAATACAAACTCCTTTGAAATCTAGTTTTCATTTGTCTTAGCAAGAGACGTTCAGACTTCATCAAGTTTTGAAGTCCACTAGCCTGATGTAGACTGACGAACTCTGAAAAGAACCTTAAAGTGGAGGCTACCATTTTTTGACAACCTCGCAACACACTTTGTATTAAGTTGGGGTGAGGGATGTGCCATGGATATCTCCTCATTACTCTCAAGTAGCCCTAGCGACAGAGAGGATGATTTTTATGTCCTCTACAAATAATAATCACATTTGTAATACAAATATTTTTCGTTAAATTACAATGCAAACTTGTTCATGAAGCAAACAAGATTTGTTCTTCAAAATACGACCAGTGCAATCAATCAGAATATATTCGCCCATTGCGAAAGGTGACAGCGTGTACCCAGCTTACTACGTATCAAGAAATAGTTAACAATGTTTCCGTCATTTGGTCACAAGAGAGTAACAAATGAACAAATTTAATGAATTTTTTTAGGTGTAAAATTTTTGAGTTCTGGTTTTAAGCCCACAAAAAGGCTAAGTAGTACTGGACCTACAGGTTAAAGTGAAATTCAAACCACCATGTGCCACATCCGGGTATCGAATCCGGGAAATCTTGATTACACTTGACGGCCTTGCTACTACGCCATCGGGGAGGATGAAATAAATGGTATGGCACAATTCGAACAATTTCCTCGCAGATTCATGCATATTTTACACTGGGATGTTCAATAGTTTGTTCATCCGGGTTCATCCATCCTGCAAAGGATAAAATACCATCAGCACCATCTGTTGACGGACTTCAGCGTGGAGGATTCCGGGAACTTTTTGATATGGCCTCGTGCAACTTCGTTGCTAAGAAAAATGAGAGGATGAGCTCAAGAGAGCTGAAAAAGATTCTCCAGTGTCGCAGAGAAGGGCGCACATCTCAGCGTAACCGAAGGGGAAGAGACATAAATTAATTATAACGTAGAAGGAAGACCAAGGTGCTCATATTAAGGGAACAATGCCTCCGCCGTCCATTCAAAAGGGTTGCTTCTGAGGGACTGAGGAGCTTTTGTTGTCCTCTTGTAGTGTAATATCCCATTCCGCTTTTCAAGCAAGGAGTAATTTGTTGGAGTTGCCCGCGCTATAATAATTTCCTACAGCCACGCTGGATGTGAATTGCCTGACAAAGACGACAGAGCCCTCTTGTGCTCAGAAGTACTCTCCAAGCTCTTGATGCGTGCTTGTCACCTGCACGGTGATTTAGAATGCTCCATTGTTTTAAGATCTGAAGTTCTTTTCCTTTCGAATCATCAGATTTAGGTGACTACAAACTTCTTTTCAAGGCATTTATGTCATATAAGCAGGATTGCTTTTTTGATGTTGAGTTTAATCTCTTGCTTAATAGCAAGATGAGAGGAAGGGTGAAATACCAGGCTCTATTTAAGGGGGATTCGGAGGCACAGTCCCATTGCCTCCACGGATGAAAATTGCTTGAAAAAGGACATCAAATTACTTAAAATATACTTAACCATATGACATAGCTTGGTTTAAAAGTTATAGCTAAAATTGTACATTTGAATTGTTGTTTTAAGTCCACTTTAGGCTCATCGGGATTAAATAGGGATCCGAACTACTGTGCAATTTGCCTCCACCGAGTAACGAACCCGGCACCCCTTGATTACAAAGCGACTACGTTACCACTATCCCATTGGAGAAGTCTGAAATTGTATTCGGTTTGCTTTGATTTGAGTATCAAGTCCACTTTATGCGCAGAAGATTAATCTGGGCTGATCCTGCAGTTTAAAGTGGGATCCGAATCACTGTGGAATGTGCCGCCACTGGGTATCGATTCCGGGTCCCTTTGATTACATGGAGAGGACGTTACCACTCTGCCAAATGAGAAGCCTGAAATTGCATGCATCCCCGTATATCAACATACATAAAATCTGGACTGGAACAACTCGCCCCCCCCCCTCCTTTGTGCGCTTGCAATTCTTCGTTTCCTCACAAAAATTATTTATCCTTCAGGGGTAAATTATAAGTTAGAAAATTGGTGACGTAGTTGCATTTCCTTCATCGTGATTCCTTCGGATGTGATATAATCATCATCAGCGTTTTCCTTAAATTAGCCAAACAAAGCGCTCTTACCTTTGGTGAGAACCATCACAGGTTGGATTCCCAGCTCCGAAAATTTAGATATTGCTACAATATTGTGAGAATAATTGGGAGTTTCTGAAAGGAATAGTAGCGGAGTTCGATCTCGATAGCCAGATAACAGCAGCGATGGGACTCGAACATCCAATCAAAATACACTTTTTCAGGCCTAGGACAATCTACCCTTTGCATGTCTGCGATTTGGTAAAGTTATGCTTACATTTTTGTAAGTCTGGGAAGTTTCGGGGTGGATAAAATCTGGTATGATCCTAAAAAAGAGAAACCGTGTGAAGCTATGGTTGGATGGACAAAACAAGAGGCAGTACCGTAGAGTGTGAGTATATGCTCTTAAAGTTCTGGAAACTGCTGTTCATAAAGACAGATATTGTGGAGTTTTTTTTTTCTTTCATTAACGATGTTCCTTTTCCTGCTTCTGTGGCGAGACAGGTAGAGCGCGCGACTCACAATCTCACCTCCAAAGATTCTGTGTTCGAATCTCAGCTGGATTGTGGTTGTTTACCCTCTTCACTCCCTCGCATGATAGGCGTATTAAGAGACAACACATTCAAACAATAGTAACTTTCACTACAGAAAGGGGGCCGTTTTGGTCAGGTCGGCAGTAGAGCTTTTGATATTTTAACATATCGCTTTCTAGAGTGCGCGTCAAATCTCCTGCATATGGCCTTGAAAGGCTGAACAGCACCAGCGAATCACAGACGTGCGGCGTTGCAATGCTCTCCTTGACAAGGCGTTTCGCTCAACCACGCTGTCTCTTTTCCGTGCGAGATTTCGACATGGCACCGCTGTAGTGCGCTGCTATTGGCTATCGCCATATGCAGGAGATTTGACGCGCAATCTAGTCGATAGTTTTAAAATATCTAAAGGTCCATATCGTTTCGCCTGATTTTGGAGGGGTTTTAGCTGTCAAGTTTCAGCCCTGTCGGGGGCGATGCCTCAGTATATGCTTATTGTCTGGTCCTTTGTCATGTCGCCTTGTTGTGCGTCGAATAGTGTCTCCTGCAACTGTCGCAGGTAACGAGTGTGTACGAGCATTGCTGGTGGAGGTTTTACTTGTCTGGTGGTCAGGATTAGGATAAACGTGACGGGTTGTTTGGTGAGATGTACTAATATGATTCACGTTTATTTATCGATATTTACATCGATATTAAAACACCTTATCCAACAACAGAAAAGGATTTGAAGGTCGGAAAGGGAATTTTCAGCCTGCTCAGGGACAACACTGTTGGAGGGGTCGCAGGTGGATTGTGATTCCAAGAATAAAACATATTTCGCCTCAGGAATTCCACACATTTGATAATTCTAACTCGATTGTATAGAATGGGGAGATTCTGTTAGCATTGTCTGCCGATGTACTTTTGTAAATCTTTGGATAAGTATTTAAACATGAGTTGGCGATTTTTATTTCTGAACTTAAAACATACCAGAAGTTTCGGGGGGGGAGGGGTTTGAACCCTAACCTTCCTCTAAATACGGTCCTAGCCATAGGAGGTCCAATCGTTTGTTGCAGTGTGCAGGAGGAGAAATCCTCATTAGAGAAAAAGTCGTAGTTTTCCTCCGTTTAGACATAATTTGTTCCATATTCGTATTTACATTGCACAAGGTACAGAACATGAAAAAAGCAGGAATGAAAGGGATTTGAGAAACCCTGGTAAGTTTCTAAGACGAAGTGCACTGAAGGAGAGATAACAGTCCCGAACGACAAAGGACAGTCAAGAATGCTTTCCGAAATGTCCTGAAAGGGGTAGCGGTCGTTCTATTAGTCTCATACTTTCTCCCCAGTTTCTTGACCCGTAAAGAATTGGAGCATGCATTCCGTGAAATGTCCCACAATGGAGTTACATGGATGGAGCCACGCTCGGTATTTAGGGAGCGAAATGCGCTGAGGTAGGTAACACAGAGTACCTCGAATGTTCCGTCTTCGGAAACTGGGCCATGTGTACACACGCAGTCGACCTAACCGGTTTCCGCACGGTTTAATGCGAACCGAAATCGATGGAGGAGGAGGGAACCGCCAGAGAGAGAGAGAGAGAGAGAGAGAGAGACTGGAGAAGAGAGGTCCAGCAAAACCAGCTCCGCATCAGCGAGAAATGAGAAAGAGGTTCTAAGATGGCCGGAAAGACAAGAATTCCGGTGATGGAAAAGAGAATTCTCTTCTTCTTTTCCGGAAAGGCGATTTTCGTGGTTGGCCGGAAGTTCTCCTTCCACGCCCCCTCTTTTTTTTTGCCGGTACCCCTTTCTTCAATGTTTCTCTCAAAAGAACAAAGCGATTTTTGGATCAAAGTAACCTTTTGTGTGGAAAACATTCACCCTCCCTCCCTCCATCTCCCCCCTCTCTCTCTCTTATTTTACTCCCTTCTCTCTCTCTCTCTCTCTCTCTCTCTCTCTCTGTCTTTTCATTTGAATGTTAATAGGAAACCACGGTTCGGTAGATCTAACGATGTGTTTTGTTCCCATTCTCTTTATCTGTCTCTATTTTGTAAATTAAAAGCTGACGTAAGCCCCCCCTGACAATAAAGTAATAACGGATAGAGATCATTGGAGCAATTCAACCTCGTTGAGACCAAATCGATTTACCCTTTCTTGTTTTTCAGCTGACCACATCCAACTTGTGTGTGGTTCGCCATGCCTCGTAATGACATTGTCCAGCTTCGGACACACGGCGAGTGACTCTGGACAGAGGCATTTCAGAGGATGAACTTTTAGTTCAAAAGCGTTCTCTGGTCCTAAAAGAAATCTACTCCTCGTCAATTTTCCTTTTTTTCAAAAAGAAGGCGAACGTACAGAACATTAAGAAGACAGGCAAGGCACTCGAGATAATTGGACGAACTGTCCGAGAAGAAATGCAAGAGCGAGTTGGGAATTGTATCGCGGCGAGTTGTCATTGGCTATTCTCGTCGCTTATTCACCTCTTGGTTTAATTGCGACGACGAGGGGGCATTCCAATGTCATGGGTGGGACACGAAGACTACTTTTTTGACATTGAAGTAACCAGTCTACTGATAGATAAGCAACATTTTTCATACAGCTTCTGGGGTGTACGGGGTGATCTTCCACGTAGTACACCCAATTGTCAACCTCACTTTCACGTAGTACACCCAATTGTCAACCTCACTTTCACGTAGTACACCCAATTGTCAATCTCACTTTCACGTAGTACAACCATTGTCAACCTCACTTTCACGCAGTACACCCAATTCTCAACCTCACTTTCACGTAGTACACCCAATTGTCAACCTCACTTTCACGCAGTACACCCAATTGTCAACCTCACTTTCACGCAGTACACCCAATTGTCAACCTCACTTTCACGTAGTACACCCAATTGTCAACCTCACTTTCACGTAGTACACATAATTGTCAACCTCACTTTCACTTAGTACACATAATTGTCAACCTCACTTTCACGTAGTACACCCAATTGTCAACCTCACTTTCACGTAGTACACCCAATTGTCAACCTCACTTTCACGTAGTACACCCAATTGTCAACCTCACTTTCACGTAGTACACATAATTGTCAACCTCACTTTCACTTAGTACACACAATTGTCAACCTCACTTTCACGCAGTACACCCAATTGTCAACCTCACTTTCACGTAGTACACCCAATTGTCAACCTCACTTTCACGTAGTACACCCAATTGTCAACCTCACTTTCACGTAGTACACCCAATTGTCAACCTCACTTTCACGTAGTACACATAATTGTCAACCTCACTTTCACTTAGTACACACAATTGTCAACCTCACTTTCACGTAGTACACCCAATTGTCAACCTCACTTTCACGTAGTACACCCAATTGTCAACCTCACTTTCACGTAGTACACCCAATTGTCAACCTCACTTTCACGTAGTACACATAATTGTCAACCTCACTTTCACTTAGTACACACAATTGTCAACCTCACTTTCACGCAGTACACCCAATTGTCAACCTCACTTTCACGTAGTACACCCAATTGTCAACCTCACTTTCACGTAGTACACCCAATTGTCAACCTCACTTTCACGTAGTACACCCAATTGTCAACCTCACTTTCACGTAGTACACATAATTGTCAACCTCACTTTCACTTAGTACACACAATTGTCAACCTCACTTTCACGCAGTACACCCAATTGTCAACCTCACTTTCACGTAGTACACCCAATTGTCAACCTCACTTTCACGTAGTACACCCAATTGTCAACCTCACTTTCACGTAGTACACACTGGACTGCATTTTACAGACGAACGAGGCTCTGGCAACTGGGCCTATGGCCAGTATAATTCTGTGTGTTGTCCTTACGTGTGCTGAGTGCCTCTTAACAGCCTCAGCTTTTAACCGGTAGATTAATTTAATGTTTTAGTTACGACACGACATTACAGTTATGTTGTTTTAGTTCTGGTAAGGGGCTGGACCCCGTATAATGTGACGGGTGCAAAATAACCCAAGTGTTGACGCACCCAAAGTTTTAAATTCAAATTCAAAAAATTCTTACAGCTTCTGTGCAATGAAATATGAAACTTAACAGTGTTGATTAAACACAACTACCCTCATAATATTTTCCCGGAATTGTATAGTTACAAGTGAACAATTTTGTGTCACGGGTGGGGCAGGCTTTTTACTTAATAATAAATTTATTTTAATTTCTGTGAATTGTCAAATTGCGAAAAATAAATTATTTAGCTCTAAGAGAGAGACAGACGGTAATTGACCTTTGAATGTTCTAGTGGAGTTGAGGGGGAAATGTAGCAGTTGAAGAAGAAATGTATTGTTTTTTTCATGTCATGCCACACAATAGAAAACAAAACTAAATAGAAAAAGTTAAAATAAAGGAACAATATGTAAAATACCTTCTACTTTCTAACTTAATTATGTATAATACATGAACTTTATCCAAAATACAATTTTAGATTGTTTACTTATAAGATAGGATAAAGTTAGAACGTTGAATTTAATTTTTTAAATTGAGAATGAGATGCCCGTGAGGAAGAAATTTATAAAATAAATGGGAAAAAACACAACGGTATGTCCATGCCTTGAGATGGGTTCTAACTTAGAACTTTATACAAGGTGTTTCCGGACTAATGATAAAATCTTTCAGGGATGATGGAGAAGGGCACATGTATCAATTTGAGATAAGGAACCCTGGTCTGGAAACGACTTAGTCGAAAGTTATAAGCGAAAATCGGTGTATGAAGATGTAATACTTTTATTACCTGCGCAAGTTTCACAAGCTGCTACATTCACAACAGTTGTTCAAAGTGGCGTCCCCCAGCTTTGCTGCAGGTATGACAAGACAGTCTTGTGTACGAGACACCTGTAGTAGAGTGAAGAGGATTTCCTGGCAAGAATTCTCGCTGCCTGTGACATTGTTCGAACGACCCCGGGGTTGTTCCAACGGGTACGCCAGAACTTTGTGCGACGATGTCATGGCTGCAGCGAAGCTGGGGGACGCCACTTTGAACAACTGTTGTGAATGTAGCAGCTTGTGAAACTTGTGCAGGTAATACAAGTATTACATCGTCATCCACCGATTTTCGCTTATAACTTTCGACTAAGTCGTTTCCGGACCAAGGTTCCTTATCTCAAATTTATACATCTGCCCTTCTCCATCATCCCTGAAAGTTTGTATCATCAGCCCGGAAACACCCTGTATATATTTTCATTCACGACTTTGTTTGGCTTCGCAGCGCGTGACTCTGAATACTCTGCGACGGAGGTCGGCTCATTTTGACTTAAATATCGACATGCATAGGGTGTGGAACATACAGAGCACAAACCTTTACAACGTCTAGAGCAGTGGTCTTCAACCTTTTTCCCCGTTGCGGGCCATTTTCACATTCCTTAAGGGACCTTACCGGAACGTTCACAGAAGCAGTGGTAGCTTTTCAAATAATTAAATGGTTTCTGTTGTTCAATATACCTACATTTACTGTACTCTTTACTAATAAAACAACACACCAGCATGGGTAATTAACTGTTGCAAGCAATGGAAGTTCTGAATTGAGGTTAGGTACTTCAACACAACAAATAAGCGTAATGAAAGAAAAACTGTTATCTTGTTTGTAAAAAAGCACGTTGTCACAAGAATTTAATTCATCCCTTCAATGAGAGAACTGTGATTCCTCAACTTCAATTTCACATTTTTCATTTTGGAGCTGTTCGCAGACATATGTCGTATCGAATTGAGATGCAAAGAACAGATTATGATTATGCAGTAAAGGGAATTCCGACGATCTCACATATTTGTAGTAACACTCCAAAACACGTTCATATTGTTAAATTTCTATCTTAATTCACTATTGCAATACAATTCGATAAGTTCAATTTGCATGTTAATTGGAGCATCTTCAACATCTACACTGAAAGGAGTGGAGAATATCTTAAACATGTCATTATGTGACCTGAGGTCTTGAAATCTTGTGACGAATTCAGATCTTAATGCCGACACAGCTTCAGCATACATCTCACTTTTTTGAACCACCACTTGTGACAACGCTGGGAAGTGTGTGAAGTTCCCATTTTTAAGTTGATTCTCACAAACACATAGTTTGCATTCAAGAGCTTTTACATGATTACTGAGATGAGTTACCAAATTGTTATTTCTTTGTAGTTTAATACTGAGTTCGTTCAGGACACTAGGTGCATCCCGGAGCCAGGCTGGTGGGAGGAAATGACGCTCAAACGGATATCGGTGTTCAAGTACAGAATATTCAACAAATGCCTGTATGCTGCTTTAAACGTTAGTTTCATTAGTTAGAACGCACCAAGTGGTCATACACTACACCGCTCCAGAAAGTAGTGCAAACAGTCCACACACTAAATACACTACTTGACAAAGTAGACGAGGTGGTGTTGGACCGTGTAACGAACTACGTGTGTAAAGAGAGTTAAATAATGCAGCAAACTATAGATGGGGCTATTATAGCATAGCCCGCCTAATAATAATATTATTATTATTATTATTATAGCTACATCTATTGAGTTTCAGTCAATAGATTGCATTGTTTCATTATTTTAAAAAAGCTTTAGCGGGCCGCGGGTTGAAGACCACTGGTCTATAGGTTATTGAGACAAACTACTTTTCCTGATAACATTCCTTTTGTTTGACTCCATAGTTTCAAAACTAAAAACCTCGATAAAAGGCATCTTATACTGAATGTATGCAACCATGATGCACAGGTCTCGTTGATCTCGATTTTTAAAGGCTCGCCTTGCTCTCAGTCTCGTGTCGAATTTCAAGACGAGGCCGAGGCTTGTATCGTTTCTTATACACAATCCTAACCATAGGCGTAGCTAGAACTTTATATTTGGGTGTGCACAAAGAAAAAAATGAGGTCTTATACCTTTTTAATAGCATATTTTGCAATACAATCACTTGGCTCTTTAACTGCACTGATGTTTGTAAAGGAATATAAATTCACTAAATGACAGTGTTGAAAATTTCTGAATATATGTAGTAGAAAAAATCAAATTGCATAGAAATTACACGCACACAAAATGTTCATAAATGTTAAAAACAAATACATCAAAATACACGTCGTCTATAACAAGGGATGTCTGTCAAAATGTACAATGTTCTTAAACTCATCAATAACTTCATTTACATCAATAGACTAAGCTTTTTCCTGTTCCATAAATAGCAAGAGCAGGGCTTCCAATCTACCCTGCTTCTGAGTTGCTCTTAATTTAGTTTTAACTTGGGTAAGCTTGGAGAAAGCTCTCTCTCACACGTGCAGCTTGTGACAGGTATAGAAGAAAAGCGATGTAGTACAGAGTAGAATGCAGTAAATATCTTCTTTCTCCAATGACATCAAAAAATCGAAAAACTACAGACACTCGTTTCATCAGCGATAATGCACACGTTTGTACCAAGTAATGCTATTTTCAACTTCTTACAAACTGCCGCTTATTTTCTCTCTTATTGAAATATCTGTCTTTAATTCTCTTTGATAAAGCAGCCCATTAGGTGGGGCCTAGGCACACCCGGCACCCCCCCCCCCGTAGCTACGCCTATGATCCTAACAAACATCTTGAGGCTTTAATCTGCAGAGAGAGAAGAAACAGAAATGCCCTGGCTATGTTCCTTGTCAATACGAAGAGCAGTTATAACAACACATTTTAAACGGCAGGAGGTGCCATAAATTGAATGACACCTGTGTAATTCCTTATCTGACAATCACAGAGGCTTGAAAGCAAAGAGCCGAGAAACAGAGGACATTCATAAGTTGTTTAAGTCCTCGTTATGCTCAGAGGCGCTAATCAGAATTGGACAGTTTAAAGTGGAATCCGAATTACTATGTGCCTCTATCGGGCATCGAACCCGGGACCCGTTGATTACAAGGCGACAGCGTTAACACCTCGCCAGCCAAAGAAGCAAAGATCATACAGCATCACTGCAATTTCTTCCCTTAAGAACACAAAAATTCAAGGAGTGAGAATTATAAAAAATTCAGTGCAAGATTTTTCTAATATATTTCATCTGTCGTATTCTGCACAGTGAGGAGAAAAATGTCATTCGTAAAGGATTTATTCCACAACACGCACGTATTACGCAAGTTACTAGTTCACCCTCTTGAATTTTATAATTACCTGACTTGCCACTCCCCGGCACAGGGGCAGAGGGCGTTAAGTGATCGTGGGTTCGAGTCCTGACTTTGGCACGTGCGTTCTTCGTGAGTGTCCCGTCATTAATTTAATCTAATCATCACTCATCCTCCGTTGCTATTAACCAAAAAGTGGTAGAAATGCGACTTAGAATAACACAAATACTGAAATGCCTGGATAAAGGAATGTGAATTTGTGGATTTTGGTGTTAGTTTTAACGATTCCATAACGCGACAATTTACTCTAGACTATACAATTCTCATATGATTGTATGGGTGTGTATATACAACATTTTATCTCAGTCTAGTTTGCTACACTTTTTGACTCTCTCTGCACCCGCGTGTCTAGTTGGTTACACTGCACAACAGCGACTCGTCTACATCGTTGATTTGGTGTCAAGGTGTGTTTTTGGTCTCTGCGCCTTTTGCACTACGCTCTGGAGCGGTGTAATGTGTGGTGTATGGTGGTGCGTGCTAATTGATCAAATGAGCGTTTAAAGCAGCAGACAGGCATTTGTCGAATCTTCCGAACTTGAACACCGCTACTTGTCTACTTGGTTGAACGTCATTTCCCTGCACCAGCCTGACACCGTGCGTGATACAACTTCACTGCACCTAGTATCAAAAAGTGCTGCAAACTATACGGGGCTTACACGTGTGTGCGTTTCTCCTGATGTTTCGATATTCGTTTCTACATTATAACACCATTAAGCCTTGTTTCCATGATTTGAAGGACTATGAGAAAGACCACAGAAAAGATATGCAAAGTGCTTAGAAAAGCGGGCATTAAAACTTACAGGAAGGGGAGAGAGAAGCATCTTAAGAATAAGCTAAGAATGTAAACAAGAAAAAGGAAAACAGAGAAGAGGAAGAGGAAGGGATTATCTACGAAGTGAAATGTAAAGAATGTCAGAGTGTGTACATAGGAGAAACGAAAAGAGGCTGAAAGACAGGTTGAAACAACATAGGGATGACGTACGACTTAAGAGAGAGAGAAATGCGATAATTAAACACACGAGAGAAACAGGACATGACATAGAGTGGGATGCGGCTAAGCAGATAGGAAGGGAGAAGAGAATGCTAGTGAGAAAATGGAAGGAGGCCAAGGAAATAGAGAAGAAAGGTGAAGAAGACACAATGAACTGGAATGGGGGCTCAAGTTAAACAAAGAATGGAATAAGGTGTTAGAAAGAGTGGAAAGGACAAGAGAGAAAGAGGAGAGAAGAAGGAAGAAGAATGAAGGAAATAGAGTGTGAGATAAAGAGTCCAATCCACATTCTCTTTCAGTTGAAAGTACAGTTGAAAAGGGAAAGCCACCTGCTAGCTAGATTGTTCCAGAACTACTTTCTAATAGTCTGGAGGGGAGTATTTTTGTGTATATATATATATATATATATCGTTCTGTTGTGTACCTTGTTACATTTGTACTTGGTGCAGAGTCTGAAGAAACGTTACGTTTAGTTTATGTTTTATAATAAAATAAGTTACTGCCTTGGTCAGCATATTTAGTTTTACAGTGAAATGAGACCTACATGAATGAAACGAACACAACTTGTGGGTGATAAAGTAGAATATCAACGAATCAAATAAGAAAATAAAACATTATCTGCTGGAGTTATTAATACTAGTCTATATCAAATGGCAACAGTACGTAGAGACAAGAATAAACGTTAGGTTCATTGTTGCCGCGTTGCTGAACTGTGTTCCGTGCCACCTGCGAGTTAGTTACGACCGGATTAAGCTGAACGCTTGTTCAGAGACCTGTTCGGTAGCTGGCCGAATGAACTCTCTCATGCGTACGAATATCGTACGACAGACCGTCATATGCGGTTACATCTGATAATTTAGCTGCCTGGATCGCAACGGTCGCTGCAGATCCATACGAACGACGCATGCGCAGGAATGTGGAAAACTCGGCCGCTTTCAATGTATGAGTTTCAGACTTGCAGAATGTTCACCTTTTACGTGTATTTTTTATTTGTTTATTTTTACGTCGTTGGTCTCGAGGGGGCGTTTGGTGCGTTGGGAAGTCGACCTCGAAAATTGATTTACCGTGTCTTATAAACCTACTACATTTAAATTACCAAGATGTATTGTTTTAACAAGTTACATCCAATCCGTACTGTACGTAGTCTAAACTCTACATTTTCATTATTCGCTCTCTGTCATTGCATTACCGGCATCTCTTTGTTGTTTAACTCAAGGAAATCGGATATTTGTTGTTTTCGTTTCTGTCGCAGCAATGAGTTCTTACTGCGTGTTACATTCATGTCAACTTATTTCCGTCCTCCTGTGTGTGTGCATGCGGTTGCCGAGAGGTGTCAACTGTGTCATCATTATACATTGCTATCACATTGTGTTTTGTTAGATGTTAGCCAGAGGCGTCTCGTGAACGCATGCGGTGCATGCTGCGCATGCGTCAATTGAGGGAAAAAGGACAGCTTGCTCTGCGACGACATTCATGAGCATTCCTACATTCTAATTTCTTCATATAGGAGAAGTATTTATTTTACACGAGAGCGCTGAACTAAGCTTATATTACATTTCTTGGATATGAAGTGACGCATGTATCAATTGTGGGAAAATAATTATTACTCTCTTTCACTTCAGATCCAAGAAATGTAATATAAGCTTAGTTCAGCGCTCTCGTGTAAAATAAATACTTCTCCTATATGAAGAAATTAGAATGTAGAAATGCTCATGAATGTCTTCGCAGAGCAAGCTATCCTTTTCGCCACAATTGACGCATGCGCAGCATGTGTTCACGAGACGCCTCTGTGTTAGACTGCAGTAAATTAGTCTTTTAAATTTATATATTTACTTTTATAGAATGAAGTATTTATAATTTGTTTAAGCAAGCGTAAAAGAGGGCTTCTTAAAGTACACGATGTTAGTAAAAATATGATTATAAAAGTAGGTGCACACCCATACAAGTACTTCTGCCGACGCCCATCTTTATGGGTCCCATGAAGTGTAATATCCTTCAAGGTGGGTCCCGGATTGGAAAAGGTTGAGAACCACTTCTCTAGATCAATCGCGACGATGAAGATGAACGAATGCATTTTCGAAGGAGGTGAAAGCGAAATCACATTGAGACGTTCATGCCTTACCCCAGCATGCCTACTTATATACGCTAACCATGCCGCCACGGAGGTTGAACCACGTTCAATTTTATGTATACAGTGCCAGGATTATGTTAACCTCAACGATGGGTGGTGTAGTATATGTCGATGAATGTAGCATCAAGGTCACCATGATGCATATAGGAGCTCCAACCCATGACCGTTTGTTTTCTTAGCATGCTATGGTAATTGTTTATGTGCTTTATAATAGGCTATACAGGGTGTACAGAAAGTCCAGTAACACTTTCAAATATTTATTTTGGATGAACTAAGAAAATTATCACTGTTATCAAAACGATATATTATAAGCGATACTCATTTTTTTTCCACAGCGCATACTTTATAAACAATGTGGAAGCCACGTGTGACCCGAATAATGTCCACGTAACCTGTGACTGTCACTTGCTCGATTCTTCCCCTAAGTTACATAACATCCCTTGGAAGAAGATGGACATACGCCAGGTTCTTTACATATCCTCATAGAAAATAATCACATGGGGAGATGTCGAAGGATCCAGGATGTCATTTCATCACTCATTGGTCGTTTCTTGCAGCACGATCGATCCAACCGTTAGGAAGCTCCGTGTTTAGATATGCTCTAACATCGCAGTGCAAACGTGAAGGGGTTCCGTTTAACTGAAGCTCAGAGTTATCAGAATCAATACTCAACAAGGGCATTGATCAATTCGGCAACATTTCAAGGAAAGACGGTCCTGTTACAGTGTGTTCTTCAAAGAAGAAAGGTCCATACTAGTACTGGAGTACTGCATTTGACCACTTTCGCTCGAAAATACTCGATCGAACCTCCCACGCTCGAGCGTAATACGCTCGAATATATAGAATATCAAATATCATTTCAATTGGATAATAATCGTACACATGTATGTGTAAAAATTCGTCCTGGTAGTTTCAACACATAATCATCTATTCAATTTTCATATATTGCTATGTATTGATAAGATAGACTAAATTACATTTTAACATCGAGATGATGACTATGTTCACTATAGTTTCAATTTCACTTCGCTCTTCAATTCACGATCCATATTTCAATGCCCACTACAAGAACTAGCGTATACCGATCGTTTGCCTGTTCGAGCGTTATTCGCTCGGGCAAACAAACGGTCAATTCTGTAAGCCATCTAGCGTCATCCGTGCGAACTATTAGAGGATCGAGCAAAAATGCCTCGATGCAGCACCACAAAAGAAATCTCAGGAGAATCACGTTCCTGTTCTATGATATCATAATATCACGCGGGTTTTGTGCGCCCCAAACTTGTACAATTGTGCCTGTTAACCTATTTGTTTTATGTAGTACACAAATAGGCTTTTTAGCTCCAGGAAGCGCCATCTTAAAATTGCTACCATCTAGCGGCAAGAAATGTAACTACAGGGAACACCTGCGATACAAAAAAAATTACGATTACGTTCAATTAATGTACTGTGTCACTTAGAAATATTAATTGTTTCTTCACAATAAGTTCTTGAAAGTATTACCGGGCTTTATGTACACCCTGTAGGATGCCACTTCTTAGGTGTAAAGGATTCCGCCCTTGGATTGAAAACATCAGGTCATTCGGTTCGAATCTCGGACACGACGTTTAGAGTGGAGCACCGTATTCCGAGCTAAACGGATGGACGGGAAAGAAGCGCGAAGGCTTCTGGCCGAAGGTTTTTTTTGTTTGTGGTCGCTCCATACAGATCGGAACTACTGAGGCATGCTCTAACTGAGAATCGAACCTGGGGACCCCCGATCACAAGCCAATAGTAAAAACCACATTGCAAGAAGTGTAGTTGGACCGCTTGCTGTCAAGAATAATAATTTCTAGTTGTAGCTCTGAAATAACGATAGTTTAAATAGAACGATATAACCGCAATAGGGTACTAACAAAGTCGTACAGTAAGAATAAATTCCGTCAATACATGTAGAGGAAAAAATTGATACGATACAAATACAAAGAATTTCCCCATAAAACTGGAAAAAAAATCTGACGATTGACGGTCGACATCACCACTGCATCCTGCACCTGCACCACGGGGAGTCTGGTGCTTCCTGGCGACGATCAATATGACGCGCATCATCCCCGCCCGGTGCATGGTCCGGAATTTTCATACAAATTAATTTCTGGATGCAATCTGTTTCATTAAGCGGACGCGGATATTGATATCAACTATTCTGGAAAATAACATTTGCCCGCGTTGCTCTGTTGAATTGAAAAAGTTACCGCAGCACGTTGTGTTCCACAGAAAGAATCACAGAGAGCGCTCTCAATCCAAACGTTTACTCATATGCAATACCGTAGACATAACAATAAATCAGGATTACGTACCTATGTTAACAATGTCAGAAAAATTGACTAATTTTACAGCTGTTATATAAAGGATTAAGCAGCATGAATGTTGATAAAAATGCAAGGTTGTCACGTGTTTCACAAAGGAAATTTCATGTTCCAAACTTATTAAAATTATCCAGCGGCAAGCAGGAGTTGTATACATTTTTTCTATGAATTCTAATCTCTAAGTTGTATGCTGGCCCAGCTCTATATATGTTTAACTCCTCCTATATACAATTTTAGTTATAATGTTTAGATCACGTTATATCAAATGATTAGTTATATTTCTACACATTTCAAATATTTAATTTCTCCCATTTTGTGGCTCTTTTCATTGCAGCTCCCTCCCCTCCAATGGAGGGCCCTTTACACTGGGGCTAGCTCCCCCTTAAATCCGGGTCTGACAAAGCAACGCTTAAAATGGTTATTGCTCCATGTACCCTATTTTACTGTAGGTTTATGCTTTAAACTTTGTTCAACAAAAATATTTAACAATCTTGCAGCTCAATTTAACCGTTTGCCATTGGCGAACTGTAAAAAATAGCTGTAGCGTATTGTGAATGGAATAAGTAAATTGGCACGACCTTTCAAAATTTACATCTTTAGCTGAAGTTAACAGGATTCCAGTTTGGGTCCATTACTGGTAATAAACTTGAGGCTGGTCGATCACATCATAATGCATAACGTCACATACTGAGTGAGTCACATTGAACGAATATTTTTTAAAAAAATGTATTTTCAAACACAAGTACGAACCATTACAACGCCAAAACCTAATTTGTGTCAGCGAATTAAATTAACTAGCGTGTTGACTATAGAGATGTGCACCTTGGCAATAACAAAATAAAACAAAACTGAGGCTGTATTGGGTTACGTGCCACTCAAATGAACACGACACAATCTCAGATTATTGAGGATCCAGCCTCTCCCGCAACAATGCAGTTTCCACGGAGTATCACATGGGGTGAATAAGTGACGCGTAGTTGCATACAAGCAGAATAAATGTTTTCCTTTCTTCACGAGAACTCACCGAGAAAAACATTAGAAAGAAAAATTGTTTTCCTTTATGTCTTCTAGGCGCTGTAAATCGGTATGAACACATTTTCAACTAGCTTATGATATTCAGTTATATGCAAAACGACAATCAGGTCCTCATTTTGTTGACGAAGATGTGTGTTCTGTGATAAGAGTTAATGTCAATATCATAAAATATTTCTTCGTTCCAGTCTCTCTCTCTCGCTCTCTAGCTCCTAATTAATACATTTCATTGATGATTTAAACTTCGTTATACTTAAGTCAATGTATTAATTACGCTTAAATTAAGAATAGTGCTTCCTACTTTTCCCACACTTTAATACCATTCACTCCTAGGCAATTATGCTGACTCTAGACATTAAAGATGCTCGTTACAGAGTAAACAAAATAGCAACTGTAGGAGAATAAAAAGTGCTGCCATCTCGTTTTGTTCTCCGTGATTAAATTTACAGGAAAAAAATCCAAAACTGCTCCTTGAAGTGGTAGCATGTTAAAAGGATTAGGGAAACACTAAAGTTTCTGTAATGAAAGACAAGTAATTAGTAAAGTTTTCTAATCCGATTTGTTACTTTGCTCAAAGTGGGGAGCTTGTCTGAGCTTTTCCTGATACTGATTCCGAATGTGTTCGTGAAACTTGATACATTAATAACAAACTAAAGTTTTCCGATGGAACATCGCATTATCATTAAAACTGAACATTTTATTTTTCATTATTCAAGGCGTAACTTCTGCAGTTTGTTTCTTAGGATATTATTGTATATATTTTGAATAATGAGATTCAATGCAATTTGCCATGTGGTAACCTTGGCTCTCTAAGTAGATTTTATTTTACGTTGCTTTTATGTCACTACTGGCTAATCGCGTCGATGGGGATGAATTGTGGTAATATGAGAGGAATGAAATGACACGCACAAACTCATATGGGTGACACAACACTAACGTCCTCAGAAGATTATAGTGGCTGTGGATTCAGGCACCAGAGCGCCGGTAGCCTGAGAAAAGCCCGAAGAAATTCAAATTTGAATGCCTTCAACGAAGGTCATCCCTCACACTCTTTAAGTCCCTAAGTTTTCAATCTACAGGAAGATTGAACTTAACTTTACAAACAACCGTACTTGCTTGATTCTAATTTACGCCGCTTTTCTACCATTTTGATAAATCGCAACGATGAGAATGACCGATAATTAGATAAAATTGTTGAAGGGACTCACAGAGAGAGAACGCCATACTGCGACTCGAACCCGGAAGAGTCGTTGCGGAGATCGTGAGTCGATCACTCAACGTGAGGCAAAAGTAATTGCAGATATACGTATATGTTACATCTTGACGAAACTTCTTGCTTTACTCCAGAAGCCAAGATTTCACAGGGAAGAAACCTCGAGAGGTGCAAATGCCATTAGACCAGTGGAGAAAAGATGTAAACATATATTTTTTTTTTTTTCATTTTTTCGATTTTCTTGCATTTTAATGGCGTTATTCTGGTTGTTGAATCCTCGCTAAACCATTCTCAACTTGTGGAAACTTCACCTGCTGGGAACTACAGGGTGTCTCTAGAGTCCAATGGAGATTGTGTTTTCTGACTGCAGATGAGCTATAACACTGACAGCAGACGATCGAGTAGAGATAATTCTTCTTCCTTTGGAATAAATAGGGTTGATTGATTTGCTTTATTTTACTTCGCTTTTTCTGCCACTTTTCACTAATTTGCAAAGATGCGGATGAGTGATGATGTGATGAAATTGATGAATGGACACTCACAAACATCCATGCCCAGACTGGGATTCGAACCTGGGATCCCTGACGTCGTAGCGCGATGTACTAACCACTCCGCCACGGGTGTCTTGAATTAATAAGGAAGGGAATACATCCACAGAGATCACTAACCAATCTCCGGGAAGGGATAACCACTGTAAAGAATGCTCTGGATTCTCACACCTTCAAGATAATTTGAAACGTTTGAGGACGTGTGTTGAGACTGGTGATGGTCATGTGGAGAACGTTATGTATTTAAGAAATGTGCCATTTATAAGTTGTCTCATTGGTCAGAGACCTTATAGCTACCCTGCACAGAGAAAAGTTACAAAACCTGATCTGCATAAGGCTCCTTATTTAGTCTGCATGGAAAGGAGAGATGGGTCCGAAACCAATATCTCCGCCACTGTGCATCAGATATCATATTTGCTGGCTCATTCGGTTAAGTGTTCGAATCGAAAGCCGAAACTTCCAACCCATTGAAGTTAATTAAGAGATCTCGCAGTTTTATAGGGGTGCGAGAAATTTTCGGAATATTAACTTTTGCGACTCCTAAAAGCCTCGATCGGGACTTTGGAGTGTAATAAACGGCACGAAAACTCGCCATGTCGGCGTTTATTGATCTTGAACCCCGCCGTTTGAAACCGCCGAAAGTCATTGCAGCCGCGACTCATATTGCCGATTCTTGAAGGGGGATGGGGAGGGGGCAGACTCCCTGGCCGACGACTGGGAACCGCTCTCTGGTTAGCCTCGATGGAATGCGAGCGCCATTTTACACTGTTCCTGGAAGTGGAATTTATTGCAGCTAATTCAGCATTCGAGAACGGTTTATTTTCCCCGCCCTTCTGCAGCAAACACCGCGCGCATTCAATGTGACGCTGGTTGCTTCAGTGTTGCTAACTCTGACGAGCGGAAATGCGCTAAAATGCAGCGAAACAAAATTATATTCTTGGCGATAGCAGAGGGAAACTTTAACAACATTTGCACACTTCATATCACCTAGAGAGTAATACAGAAAATACATTCCAGGATTTCAAGCTTAAAGACAAGACTTATTTAATAATTTGTTCTGGCATATGTCATTCCGAGAACTGAAATTTGACTTTTATAAAAAATATATTTTTTAAACTGAATGTAACAAGATCAACATTATAAAGGGTGTTTCATAAAGTGCGCAGGTTTTAAATCGCTTGTAATTTTTTTGTTTGGAGGTTGGTAACACTGTTCTTATCATTTTTCTCACCTCTTATCATTCCGATTATTAATTGAGCAATTGTTTGTTTTTTCAGATGTTCAGTTGAGTTGCCATGGAGCGGTTCACTATCGAGCAACGCGTCGTTATATTGAAAACACATTACAGAAACGATGAGTGCTATGCAGAGACAGTTCATAAACTGTCGACTATGCAGTAGCTATGCATTGTTTGCTTAATGGATCTTTATTCCTGGCACCCCGACAACAATAGATAAGTACGAGAAATCACATATTCACAGTGTCCAGAGCAGGCCGCTCCCGTTTCTGTAATGTGTTTTCAAAATAACGACGCGTTTCTCGATAGTGAACCGCTCCATGGCAACTCAACTGAATATCTGAAAAAACAAACAATTGCTCAATTAATAATCAGAATGATAAGAACAGTGTTGCCAACCTCCAAACAAAAAAATTACAAGCGATTTAAAACCTGCGCACTATATGAAACACCCTTTACAAATATATGATTGACTTTGAAAAAAACGTTTTTGGAAAAAACTACGGAAACTTGCAAGAATGAAATGGAAATAGGTCGAAAAGTGGCAGAAAAGCTAAGTAAAATAAACGAAATATATACAATACAAAGACATACAACACACGCCACCTCATGGGCGGGTGATTGGAATAGTACTAGGTCGGGGTGGCTTCAGGTTGATTTTCCAGTTCGCGCATGCGTATCTAGGGAAAGTAACAGAGCTATTCCCCTCAATAGCCTATCAAAACAGATTGCATATCTGTCTGCAATGCTGCATGGACTTCCCCACATGGGTATAGCCATGTTGCATGTGAAATAGTCTGTCTCTTTACGCAAGTAAAAACGAACTTAAAATTTCTAATTTATTAATTCGGAAATTGAGAAACACTGCTATGTTACATGTATTTTAGTCATCAAGTGCCTCGCTTGCTTTCACGTCTACTATCTTTCATTCGAGCATATTTCAACCTAAATGACTCGTTTTCTCTGTTAGGAGATCTTCGCCGTCCAAGTAAATGAGCAGCGTGCGAAAGAACTAAACTTTGCTCCAAAAGGTGGGAGTTGGCAACGGCGACTCGCACTGTTGTGCATATAAAAAAAGATCTTCCACTGCACCCGGGGGCGGACAAGGGCAGAGGAGCGTGGGGGTGAAGGAGCGAGGTATCAGTCATGACTGTTTTGACGCGCTTCATTACTGAATTACCAAAAGACGGCTCAGGCAGTTCGATCGACCGAGGACGGAAAATGGCCTCGTAAAAACTCGGTGACGAAGAGAGGTGACCTCCCGGGGGAGCAAAGAGGAACAACCCGCTGCGACACGGAGTTGCCTAAGCCGCTGTTGCAAGTGGTGTTGGGGGGAGGGAGGAGTGTTGGCCGTAAAAAGAGGCGGGGACAGGATAAAAGTCCGAATGTTGCTCACTAAAGCTGACGCTCTATCAGGCCCATTCGGTTTCACTGTCCGTGCTTATACCTGTCATATTACTCCGTCGATGTCATTCAATTGAACGGCGTCCTCAAACTCCCATTTCTCCAAACCTTCTCTCCGCTGCCGGAGCAAATTCTTCCTCGTAAATGACGTGCAAATGTCCCTGTATGTACAGAGTATCCCAAAAAGGCTCGCCTTAACTTTGGGAGGTGAGGCGGAAAAGTATATATTCTCCCTCGGACACGGACCCACCAACGACATCCAACATATAGATACCACTTCTGTTGTACGCAGATGACTTGGTACTGATTTCGAACACAACAGCAGGTCTACAGAACGGTCTAGACGCATTACATGAATATTGCGAGAAGTGGGCCCTGCGAGTGAATATCAAGAAGGCCAAAATAATGGTATTTAAGAATGGGTATGTATTTGGTAAAAATGAACAATGGAAATACGGAGATACAAGTGTCGATAGGGTGAAACAGTATGATTTTTTAGGCATGGTGATGACAATGACAGGCAGGTGGGCAAGGCACGTACACAGGAATAAATGTAAAGCAATGTTTGCGTTGGAAAAAAGAAGAAAAATAAAATACAAAGTGCCAAATATACTAATCAAAACTCTGGAGGGGGTCTACGAGGCCACAGTTATGGCAACACTGTTTATGCATCGAACTATGGGTCTGGGAGGGAGGGGAAACCGTAAACGTCGTACAGTCTAGATTCCTAAAACAAGGGTTAGGTGTAGGGAAGGGTATGGCAACATGTGGGGCACTTCGGAAAATGGGAAAATTGAGAGGGGAAGTGAATGCCGAAATGAGGAGCATTGAATACTGGGCAAAACTGATCACCATGGAGTGGAGAGGGAAATTTGAAGAAACTCTGTGTACAATCACAAATAATGAAAGGCATTACCCCAAGGCGAAATTATACGGTATAGGGTTGGGATGGGTGTGGGAAGAGGGAGTAGATGGGAGAATTGATATGCAGATGCTAGAAGCCATATGTGCCAGACTGGAATACATTAACAAACAGAAAATTTTGGCAGAATGCGGCGCAAAAATATCGTTAACATCAGCGAAAATAGTGGATATGGATCGAGAATGGGGAAGGAGGAACTACGTGGATTTGTGTGGTATATACAGTGCAAGTATAGTGAAGGAATGGAAATGAAAGATGGTGTTTTTGAACTCCCAAGCAGTGTGAATGTGGAAGTAGACTGAGAGGGGGAAGATTGTAGGAAAATTGCACTAAAATTTTCATCCTTGTATGGTATGCACAGCTGTAAAGGTTCATACTTGAAAATAAATTCTATTCTATTCTATTCTACTTCTGCGTATACAAGAAGTCCCAAAAAAATTAGGTAAACTTTAAAGGCATGTTCTATAACC
Source organism: Lepisma saccharinum (assembly GCF_977018435.1). Lineage (NCBI taxonomy): Eukaryota > Metazoa > Arthropoda > Insecta > Zygentoma > Lepismatidae > Lepisma > Lepisma saccharinum. The sequence goes on from NC_139236.1 coordinate 51,371,115, forward strand.
AGATATAAAGGGAAAATGTCTTTATCATAGGTGCAGTGTACTTGCAGGGCATCTCTTAATATTTTTGATACGTTTTGCGACGATATCATTTCTGATAGTAGAAATGCAAGTGTCTCTATGCATACAGGTTTCCTGAAATGTTTTGGGCTAAACTTCGGGAGTATGCCACGCCAATAATTATTGTGAATATGGGTCAAGAAGAGTGCTATTTACAAGTTACAAATGTGGGGAAAAAACAGCTAGAACCAAGTGCTCGTAAAGCGATAGTGAAGAAGATCTCCGTGACGGAGTGGTTAAAACAGCGCGCTACGATGCCAGGCCTGGGCATGAATGTTCTTTGTGAATGCGTCTTTATCAACTTTATCATATCATAACTCTCCTCATCGTCACAATTAGCCAACAACAGAAGAAAAGCGACGATAAATAACAAAGAAAATAAAAAAATAAAATCAAGGAAGATAAACGCTGCAGAAATAAATCACCGAAATTATAGAAGTAGTTTAGGAAGAAGCTATTGGCATCAATTAGGAAACATTTCCTGTGTACAGAGCAAATTATATGAATATAATATACCGCGTGAGGCACCTAAAAGTACCACCTGAAATAGCGAAGAAACCAGAAACAGTAGCGATGTGAGGTTTGCGGGAAACAATAATATCAAATGGGGCTCGTAAATCGGAGGTATGGGGTGGGTCGAAAAATATCGACAAATGGGGCATCTGGAGCAAAGTCATATTTTTTTAATGGAACGATATACAATAACATGCATAATATAAAAGAGCACACGCAGAGAAACACAACGCCGTTGGTCTCATGCATCTACTGCACATAGGAACGAAGATATGGCCATGTGAAATTATGTAAACAAACTAACAAGTGGCCCACTTGACCGTCAGTACCACGGCATGTACAAGTATGAGATGTCGGAAGCCATTGGACAAGATGAAGACAGAACGTGTTAAAGGAAGAAAAATACAGTAGACATCGTCAGCACCATGTATTTGACAGTGTTACAGCATAATGAAAATGAGCATGACAGTATGTCGAAGAACCACTGCGTAAGAAGCGAAAACCTGTCAAAGTGTGTGTTCAAAGTGGTGGCCGTCAGCTGCGATACAGGCAACGAGGCGCCCACGCAAAGATCGTTGCACAGAATGTAGCATCTCCTAGGGAATGTCCCTACAGGCCGCAGTAATGCGGTGTTGCATATCCTCTGGAGTTGTTGGCACATCCCGGTAGACAATGTCCTTCAGCTTTCCCCACAGGAAAAAGTCTAAAGTTTTCAAATCTGTGGAACGAGCCGGCCATTTGACGGCCCTCCACGTCCAATCCAACGATTTGGAAATGTATTTTCCACACATGCTGTAGCGCGTCTTGCACTGTGAGCTGGGCACCCGTCATGTTGGTACCACTATACCACACCACACGTTCACACTCCATGGGCGCTGGCGTTCCACTTGGCGAAGCCAATGTGGATTTGCCACCGACCAATAGTGCATGTTCCTTAGGTTGACATTTCCATGATTGGTAAAAGTTGCCTCGTCAGTGAAGAGGATACGTGACAAATCGGGTGTGTCGTGTCGTAACATCCATGTGCAAAACCGAACACGGTCCACAAAATCATTCCCGTGAAGTTCCTGATGGAGGGAGATATGATATGGGTGAAACTTGTGTGTGTGTGCAGAATGCGCAATACACTTCGCTGACTCATCCCAGCATCCCTGGCAATTTCACGGAAGCTAACGTGCGGATTCACAGCAACAGCGGCGAGAACATTTGTTGCACCTGCCTCACCTGTACTTGGCTTGTTCCGCACACGTGCTCGTGGTGTTACACTTCCGGTGTCTCTTAATTTAATAAATAACTTACCAAACAGACGTCGAGATGGCTGTCGTCTGTCCGGATATCTCTCTGCGTACACACGGTAGGCTTCTGAGGCATTCTTTCGGCATTCCCCATAAATCAGGATCATGTCCCCTTTTTCTATGCTTGTAAACACCATAATCTTCGCTCTTACCACTACGACTGCTTGCTATGAACTAACACGATCTCGTGGACCTGCTATCAAAACTTGCTCTGCGTAAAGGCAGTTCTGTCAGGCACCTGAGAAGTCTTACATGCCGTGGTACTGACGGTCAAGTGGGCCACTTGTTAGTTTGTTTACATATTTTCACATGGCCATATCTTCGTTCCTATGTGCAGTAGATGCATGAGACCAACGGCGTTGTGTTTCTCTGCGTGTGCTCTTTTATATTATGCATGTTATTGTATATCGTTCCATTTAAAAAAAATATGACTTTGCTCCAGATGCCCCATTTGTCGATATTTTTCGACCCACCCCATACCTCCGATTTACGAGCCCCATTTGATATTACTGTTTCCCGCAAACCTCACATCGCTACTGTTTCTGGTTTCTTCGCTATTTCAGGTGGTACTTTTAGGTGCCTCACGCGGTATAGAACTAGCACAATGAAGTATAGACCAAGTAATGCATTTTTTCATAAATGTTACTCATTTTGTTATTTTTCGTAAAGTTTGTTTAAAAATATTTTAACACAAATAGGGTTATCGGGACTCAATCTATAGATTCAAGTAGAACCCAGCCACTAGGTGCCCGAAATAGGATATTTTGATTACAAGCTATCCTTACGTTATTAACGGTGGTGCAGTTTACTAATCACAATCGTTATATTTTGGTTTGATGAAAGTACTCTCTCACGTCTTAGTTAAATTTTTAAATATTTATATGGTGTAATTAATACTGATATGTACTTAATTTTCTTTCTTTGAAATACCTAATGTTAATATAGTCCGGTCGATATGTGCAGTCCTAATATCATTTTAAAGATTGGAGGCATTTATAATACCCTTTTGGTCAGCAATGGCGGACTTTTTCAAAATGGCAGCCGATTTATTAGTATATATTTTAAAACAAGCGGTGTAAATGAACTTTTATTGGTCCTGTTTGAAGATTTGGAACAGAGAGAGAATGGATTGGTGAAAGGAAACGCCTCGGAAGCATGCAACCAACGTCACTCTCGTGGTAAATGGGTTGCATATAACTCAGGATGGAGAAGGAACCAGCCAAGGCAATCTTTACCGAGTTTCAATTTCACGCCCGATTCGGTCTACAATGTTTTATCTTATGTACTTTGCTCTTCGTAACAACTATTACTGTATAACAGTTTATTTGCACCAGTTGAATAAATTGTGAAGGTATTGATGTAAGAGGATAGTTTAAGAATGAAAGTAATGAAGAGAAACCGTAGTTCAAATATGATAATTTCTCGATTGAAACTAGACACATTAAGTGAGTATATTGTAAATACTGAAAATAATTCATCCAATTGTACGTATTGTTCCGCCCAGTTTTAATACCTTTTCTGAAAGATAAAGATATTTTTAGTATCGCCCTATTTGAGAAAGTGTTGCAAGAAAGTAAAAATCCAATGAAGTTACTGATATTCGTAAATGGTGTGTGTGTAGAAAGAGGAAACTAACAACCCATATGTTCATGACGATAGAAAAATTTATTCTATTATTATTCTATCGTTGCAGGGCGGAAAAGCCGAAATGAGCCTATTACTGAAAGTGATCCGGTACTTCAAGGGAGACGTTGAATGTGTATGCGGTACAGACGCGTTAATTGTGACCGTCTGCTTTTCGTTTCTAATTGAATGAGAGTTTATATCATCCCCCCGCCCTCCGGCATCAAATACCAAGCATTCCAAGGGATGGTAAAGCAAACGAATGTGACATGTGGGGGTGAGAAACCCAACCCTCCCCTCCTCCCTTGACAGTCATCATAAATAGACCCTCTCTGTCCTCTCCTCGACCCCATTACACCCCGCTGTCTGCCGTAAATTCCAAACGCCGTTTCTAAAGCTTGCAGGGGGTAGTTTAATAGAGAAGGCTTCGGGTAACCCATTTGCCATTTCCCCTCTTCTCTCGCGAACGCAATTTGCATACCATTGCAAGAAAAAAGGGCCATAAGCACTCTGAGCGGATATTTCATATGTTGCTTCGCGAGGGTAATGAATTTCGGTTAACAAGATCCAAATGTCAGCATAGGGATTTCAATTTTGGATGCTTATAGTTGTTTAGTATTTGTAATATTTGTTTAACACGCTTATCTTTCATATACTTTTTCTCATAATGTTCTATTTGGAAATGTTAGTCTTGAATATCTTCTTCCATTTGAATTCTAAAATAGAATTCCCGGGAACCTGCCAGACCCACCACTTCATATTTTTCGAGTGAGTTGGTTGGTGAACAAGGAGTCTATAAATATATAAGAAGTGGTTCTCTGAATATCCAACTAATACATTCTAATTATTTTAATATTTATTTTATATTTTCATTTTTAATAATAATTTTATTAATAATTTATGTGTGTTTATATAGCTTGTACGTAAAGCATGATATTGAAGTTGTTAGGAAAAGTGATTAAAGCTTTGTAAGCATTTCTTGAGTTTGTGTAAACCCAACTTTATCATGAAAAGATAATGTAATTTTATACTAAAAAAATAATGCAAGTAGTATTCGTGGAACGGTGGAACAATTCAACGGTGAATGTTTTTACAAAGAGGTGAAAATAAATTACATTGTTCTCTAAGGTGTTCCCAATGTTTCTATACAACTTTTGTTCATAAAATCATAACTACATAGGAGAAAAATTCACGTGGTCCGTCGAAGTACAGCACAAGCGTCCGCAGTAAAGACATGCCATATCTTCCTGATCATCATCATCACTTGACTAACTCTTCTAATAGAGACTTCTTCTTCATCAACTTCTTTCCAATTGTACTATATTTTGTTTCTTGAGAGGTTTATTTCATTTCTCCTTCTTTCACATTCTTTCTTTCCTACCCCACCCATTCTGCATAGGGTATTGTTGTTTGGTTATGGAAACTAAAAGGATCAGTAATAACTTATGTTTAATAGTGACTATTTATCATAGAGCTAAAACTATTGGGATTTACTTCCTACAATTGTTAGATATATAGTATTAGCACAATTCGGCTTACCTGCAAGGAGATATTCTTCAAAATTATAAAGAATCACAAAAGGATGCGTAAAGCACGATTTTCGTAAACGAAGGACTCTACAATGTGCATCACGACTTCCCATGATGCGACAGAACAAAACAAGGAAAATCGCAGTCTTCACAGGATGTTGCATCTACGAGAGGTTTTAGGTAGGGTATTCCGTTCTGCCCCGGGTTCCCCTATATGTATTGCGAAACCATCGCAAAAAATGTAAAAAAGGATGGGTGATGTTCAAATTCTATACGGTGAAATGGTCCGACATCATAGATTCCATCATTGTGAGGGTACATGTTAGGAGCCGTTGTTCTTTGCCAAGTAAAAACCTCGGCAGATAACTTTTGGAGCATCCCTTTCCAAAGCTACGCAGCGCAAAGACAGAGACAGTGCCGGGAAACAGCACCGGGGAGCGGTTGGCTGGGTAAAAAGGTAGGGGAGTGGGAGGCGGGAGAGCACGGCACAGAGAATGCATTAAATTTGATTACTTCCGTCAAAGCGAGAAATTGAAATGCATACAGCAAACACGGTGCGTGAGCGAAATGGAACGTTACAAGCTCTCCCGCAAAGTGAGTGCGGAAAGCCGGCTGGTTGAAGAAAAGAACACGGACACAGAGAAAAGCAAACAAACGCTCCCATTCTCATGACGTACCATCCTTAAAGCCATGTACTTAAACGACGCCGCATTTCGTTTATTGGCGAAGCTTTTCAAGCAGAGAAAAATGCATTGAAAACGAATTCGTGATTGTCAGTCGATTCGTACGACTTCCCGTTCAGTTTTCTATGTCGCTAAATTTGATGAGTGAAGATTTTTCATCCCTTAGAAGCTTTACCGCGAAGATTTTTAAACTTTGAAGTGCCTCGTTTCCAAGTAAACATTATTTTATAATTCAGAACCGTATTTGTCAAATATATGTAGGAACTGCGCCTTGGGGAGGGGGGTAAGGCTAATGTCAACCATCAATAATAGCTTCATATTTCTTGCATGACATAGTGGTTCGTCAGTCATGTGTGTGGGAAGTGCGGGGGGGGGGGATTTCTGACAGAACAAACCTATCACATAACCAAACAAAAACGTAAAATTACTAACACCACGAATCCTAATAAGCCTGACATAACAAAACACAAACTTAACGTAAGATTAACAACTGCAACAAACCTGGCACGTCTAACCTAACAAAAAGCAAAAAATTACAAACATTATCAAACCTACTGTATCTAACCTCCAAAAAAGGTAAAAAAAACAAACGAAATCATCAACAGAGACTGTGTCGAACCCAATGTCTCTACCCTAACAAAAACGGATATATTGTCTAAAACTATCAAAGCGTTTCTTCATAAAATAAATTGAGACGTTGATTGGAGTATGTTGCATCATGATCTATCATAATTTTAAATTAATATTCTAATAATGAACAAAATTCATTATACGAGACTTACAGCAAAATACATGGCAACATATTTTTACGCGAGAATGCGGGACCAGCACGAAAATCCGAAATATACAAATGGAAGGGGACAGTGTATGGTATTGTAGAATGTAAATATGAACAGTGCAGATCTAGTGTACCAGATGTGAGATAGGGAAGCGAGAAAACTTCCTTAAAGATAGTATCGTGCCACATGTGTTTTACAAGTATGAAAGCACAGGAACATTACAGGAACAAAAGAGGCACATACTATGGTAAGACACTGTTCTCCCACAGTTTCCACCAGCTTCCTGTGGCATCTTCTGGCATTTCTTTCCCGAAGAATGGCTGTTTTGATACACGAACGCTGTTCACGCCGTGGCAAGACGGTTGACTTAACAATGAATTACCACTGCCCTCTGTACAATAACCGATCATCACACTGCCATCTAGTGATGTGTCTACATACTACGGGTGTCATGTTCTAAGGGGCATACGATCTTATTGAGGTACCATCGCTTAACTTTGAGAAAAATACAGTTGCCATGACTTTTGCCGTAACCCTCGTATGTTACATATTCTACCTATTTCTTATATGTTACTTTACACTCTTACTAATTAAACTGTTTTGAAGTAATTATTAATTTAATAGAAGACACAAATTCTTCAATTAGAGAACTGATACACTTAAGGCTATCACTTTATGAAAGTGTTCTTAATATGCTCTTGAACTCTCTGGAATAAGCCTAGTTGTCTTTATTAATGTTCATTAGGTATGTTTCATCACTATGAGGTGAGTGTATTAGTGAAAACTTAAATCTTTCAGTTCAATTTTCCAACGAGAGTAAGTTAACATCCTAAAACCAGATTTGAAGTTATTTATTTCGATTGCGTAATGAAGTTTTAGCCACTTATTATTATACGGTTTTAAAATATTAAATAATCTTGAATTTCTATGAAGCTGAAGTAATCAATAATAAACAAGATATTTTTGCAATTATACTGACACAAAAATTACAGAAATGGAGCATCTTTATTTAAGGCTCACAGCTGAACCTTTGGCCGACGCCAGGCCACCTGTTTTCGAATTTTCCTCTCCTTTCAAATAACTGCTATTCTAAAATCTGAAAAATTACATATCGCTAGATATTCTTCTATAAAATTCCCATTAATTTTCGTGCGGTTTGATTTCGCTGTTGCCTAGATATTCTCAATAGTTTTGTTGCTTCGCTAAGTCTATTACACTATTGATTGTATCGTACACACAGAAAACTAAATGCATCATATCGATTGATGCACCAGAATGCATCGATTGATGTACTAAAGTGTGTTTTGTATCTTCTTCAAAGAATCAAATTCACATTTGATGCATTTTGGTGCATTTTTGTATGTCGTGAAAGAAACACCAAAGTGCATCATTTGATTTAAGTGAGGATTTCTTTAAGTCGAGATGCCCTTAAATGAATCAGCTGATGCGTTTTAATGCATCTTGATGCGTTTTAATGCATCTTGATGCGTTTTGATGCAACGGAATGCATTTTTATGATGCACTTAAACGTTTCGTCTGAGCTACATAAAGTCTGTAGCTCAGACCAAACGTTTAAGTGCATCATCCAAAAAGATGCAGGTAGGTGCATCAAGGTGCATCAACTGACGCATTAAAGTGCATCTCGACTGAAATAAATCCTTACTTGAATAAAATGATGCACTTTGGTGTTTCTTTCACGACATACAAAAATGCACCAAAATGCATCAAATGTGGATCTGATTCTTTGAAGAAGCTACAAAACACACTTTAGTGCATCAATCGATGCATTCTGGTGCATCAATCGATATAATGCATTTAGTTCTCAGTGTGTATTGTACCCAAGGCGTTTGGTAAAAAGTGACAAGTGTGTTGTTATCCTTAACCTAACAGGAAACAGACAAAGGAATGTTAGAGGGGAGTCGATAAGTGTTGATGGTGAAGAGAATGTGGGAGCTGAGGGACATTTTTTGGACAGTGAGGAGTGAGCAGAGTGAAATCTGACAGGGGGGGGGGGTTATTGAAAGGACAATCTGTGAGAATAATCGTCATCCAAACGGGAGGCAAGTAACATCCTTTTTCTAACAATATCCATATCGATTCAGTCGTGGAGAGTATAAACCCCACTTCTAGTTCAAGTCAATTCTTTTGCCATTCCTTTGAACGCCACATCTCGCACATCTCACTTTTAGCCCAAGCGAGTAATAACTTTCAGGAGATGACTGGTGAATAGTTACGTCACCCAAGAGACCACGTAGTATTTGCTACCAACTTATGTATGCCCCACGTTATGGGCCACTTTGCTACGTCTCATTCGTGGGTAAGTTAAGGTAAGGCTCCACGTTAGGGGCGCCACTATGCTACAACCCTGGGGGTACGTACAAAAATGTTATTTACCACGGCTACAGAAATCTTAATCTCAGGGGATAGGTTCTTTGTTCGAGAATTCCAAATAAGAAAGCGTTTTTATAGCCAAGAGGATATAGTTAAATGCGGATCTATATTCTGAAAACTATACTATACACAATGCAGAGAAAACATATAGCGAAGCTTGTATATACATTGAATATATATGTGTGTGAGTGTATATATATATATATATATATATATATATATATATATATATATTCTGATTCCAAATTTACGTAGGTTATATTCTTCTTGACAGGAAATCTTCTTCGTCTTTTTCTTTTCACAATTTTGAGAAAAAGGCTTCTTCTTCCTTTCTTCCTTCTATTTTGGGAAAAGGCTTCTTCTTCTTTTCTATCTTTGATTTGGGAAAAGGCTTACTCTTCCTTTCTATCGTTGATTAGTGAAAAGGCTTCTTCTTCTTTTCTTCCTTCTATTTTTGGGAAAAGACTTCTTCTTTTCTTCCTTCTATTTTGAGAAAAGACTTCTTCTTCTTTTCTTCCTTCTATTTTGGGAAAAGACTTCCTCTTCTTTCTATTTTTAGAGAAAGCTTATTCTTCTTTTCTCCCTTCTATTTTGGGAAAAAGGCTTCTTCTTCTTTTCTTCTTTGATTATAGAAAGGGCTTCTTCTTCTTTTCTTTCTTCTAATTTATTGTCTTTCTTTTTAAAGCGTAATCTTATTCGGTTTCCCCGCTTCTTTGGCAAACGATATAAGCTATACTTATAGAAAGAGTAGGGTCGACTAAACTGACAATAGCGCTACCTCCTATGTAACGAACAAAAGGGAAATAGCCCAGGATCGCTAACAGCAAGCGCTGCCTATGGCCCAGTGTGTCTAATAAGAAGCGCAACCGTAAGTGATTCGGGGCGTCTAATTGAACACAGCGCCACCGAGGGACGGACAAATACAAAATCTGACGATCTTCTCCTCGTCAGAAGATCAAAAAGGAGAGATACAATTTCTGAATTCATTTGTTCACTTATTAACTTCCCTAATTGTTTCATATATAAGCATATTCTTAATTATCTTAATTTGCTATTAACAACATTTTATTCACTCCTTCTATAATTTTTATACTCTTCTTTTATGTATTTTGCATTTACTATAATATATATAATCGCTCTTTTCCGCTCCTAGTCTCTATAATGAACTCTGCTTTTCTTTATATGGCGTGCTGCCATCTATCGTCGCGTTCGGGAAACATTTCTTCCTTGTGTTTTTCATTGTGTCGTCGGAACTGGCACGTGACATATTAAAACTACGTTACGGTATCTAGACAACAGTGACATATCTTCAACACATGAAGATTCACGAAAATGCTCTAGAAGGAATTCTAAGCAAATTTAATTTTTCAGAGTTTGGAACAGTGGTTTTACGAAAATTCTAGAAAAACATTCGTAGGGAGACAGTGTATAAGTAACGTTAATCTAACAAGAAAAGGGACCCAAATGTTTTTTCTATGTAGTGTGTTGGATAGACGATATCGATGTACGTGCACCACAACATTTACAGTTGCTGTGGACAATAAGCATAGGAGCTTTAAATCCCGAATTATAGAGAATCTCTGAATAGTAACAAGAAATAAATCTGCCTATATATTGGTGAGGCCATCGGTTCAATGCTCTACACAGACAAACAAATAACTCATGACGTTGTATACGCAAGTACCCTTCAGGGAATTTTCTTCTCTCCTGTCTTGCCGGCCCCTGTGGCGGAGTGGTTAGAATAACGCTCTACGACGCCAGGGGTCCCGTGTTCGAATCCTGGCCTGGACATGGATATTTGTGAGTGTCCATTCATGAATTTCGTCATATCATCACTCATCCCCATCTTTGCAAATTTGCCAAAAGTGGCACAAAAGGCGAAGTAAAATAAAGCAAATCAAATCACAAATCACAAAAATTCTCTCCTGTTTTGGTGTGATGGAGCACAATAAGATATTTTGCTTTATTGACTATCAGCTAATAAATAAACTTCATTCTAGAAGTGGCATTGTGCCTAGTCGTATCGCTGGAGCATCACTATCAGTTTCCTCAACATCGATGCCTTCTTCGTCTATCACAAGTGTTTTAAACTTTTCAACAACAACCTCTACTTCAAACAGTTGCCTTCTGATCTGTTCGATAACTACGGTTTCTTCCCTCGTTGACGTTTCTTACAAAATATCAACACAACGACCGCAGCTTGTTTTATTGTGTATAATGCACATAACAGCTCACACTCGCGTCTAATACACAACCATTCAGAAAGGTTCCGTACTGCGTCTTCTCTTCCCCCAATATGCGTGCATTTATTGCATGCACATCCCGCCTCCCTTCTCTTCCCGTCTGCAATATTTCAAATCTAGCCACGTGTGTCTCCTTATGGTGTAAAATACAACTAAACTGGTCTTGTTCAAATACCAGTTTGTAAGATCTGAATCCTACAATAGACACTGCAACGTACGTGAGAAACAATGATATTGAAATTTCGTAAAAGGTACCTCAGGCCTTGGTATGACGTAATTGGAATAAATTAACAATTCGATACATAATGTAAAGATTGTCACTTCATACTGAAATGAAGTCGTTAGTTCGGCGTGAAAGTTACTGAACTAACTCGAGGAATGTTCTTGAAGCAAAGGCTCCGCTGCTTCCGGAAATTCGACGGAGAATCCATCACTGACCTATATTATCCGCTACAGCAGAGAACTCCGTACCCCCCCCCCTTATACTGTCGGCATCCACGCCTTCTAAAAGATTATCGTTATATTGATTCTTCACAGAAGTTTTTTGCAACCTTTTCCCTTCCCTTCCTTTGCCTCTATACAGGAAATTGCTGTTACATAATGAAGACGAAATGGAAGACTCAACCTCAAATACAACATGATTTTTTCCATGCCTGCGAAGTTCTGAAGGCTTGCATGTCATCTTGCAGCCTTGGTCCATTGCGTAATCAGCTGTCGAGGTACCAGGAAGGGGCTGAGGAATGAAGAATTCAAGAGCTTCCACGGAATCATCATGTTTATGTAGGAATGTCCCACATTCATCCATATTCCTCTTTCTATTTCTCTTATGATTCACGGAGCAGCTTTTTCCAATTCCTCCACTCTTTCTTCTCTCCAGCCATTCTTCCCACTTCCTACAGCATTCCTTCTCAGTTCAATCCTTATTCCGGTCTGTCCAAATCTGATTATCTTCCAATCTTTTCATCTTCTTTTTATAAATATTACCTCGGTTTGGTTCATTTTACTTTGCTTTTTCTGCTACTTTTGGCTAAGCACGAAGATGAGGATGAGTGATGATATGATGAACAGTCATGCCCAAGTCGGGGTTCGAACCCGGATCCCTAACGTCGTAGCGCACTGTGTTAACCACTCCGCCACTGATGTCCGCTTCTTTTCATCTTGTTTTCGGTCCAGAGCTACTTTCACCTTCCAGCACGCGAAAAAATTATCTTACTTAGCACACATGTTCATTTACATAGAAATAAGTTATTCGGGCATTCGTCAAGATGGCGAACTGAGGATCAACTGATCAGTCTTGAAATGGAAATCTTCGGATTCAGAATTTCATCTTTAGTAAAAGCAACTGTTTCTGCTGGTGGTAGAGAAATACAGAGATTGTGATTTTGTATGTCCATAATTTTCTGAAAATGATCGCCTTGTCAACCAATCCCTTTTGTCTGCAAATGCAATATATTGCTACATTTGAATAGAACAACATGTGCTACTCCCTTTTCCATCATTCTGTATGCACGGTCGTTCATTTCGCGATTAGCCAAAAGTGGTAGAAAAGCGAAGCAACATGAATCAAGCCAGGGTATTGTCGCTCATTTTAGTTATCTTACTTCCAGTGTTTTGGGGAGTGTTTGTATTTATGCTTTTACACGAGGGGCGTTCAAAAAGTAGTGAGAAGATCGAGATTAACTTGAATACTCTATTATACGTAAAAATGTACCCCACATTAGAAAGCGATCAAATAAACTCAGACAGCCAAAAGTTCGAAGCCCACCTGTAGATAAACCAGACCATATAGTATTGAAGTCTTTCCGGAGAACACGAACAATTTCAGCAACCACGTGTCATCAGATTTTTATACTCATAAGACATGTCTACGAGATAAACTAATCTAAATTTAGTGAAAATGCGTGGATATAATGTAGATACCACAAGTTTGTAGATAGGCGAGTTACTTTCAAACAGAAAAAGTACATGTTGAGGACTTATGAAATGGACGATCAAAACCAGTGACATCACCAGAAGGTCCTTTAGTAACAGAAAACCTGGTTATGGCAAACCGTGGCCAAAGGAGAAAAGTGTAGTTGCAAAAACAATTAGAATATCAATGGACGATGTTTGGATTATTACACGAAAAGCTCTAACTGTTCAACGATTTTAGCCCTTCCAAACTTGGACGGTTTTTGATAAATAAGATTTTCTCAAAGTCTGCTTTACGTTTAGACAAACTAATCTATATTGGACGTATTAGTCCTGTCCCTAGCTATGGTTCTGCAGGAAAGTTTGAGTATAGAATATGTAAAGGAACATAGTGCTTTGGATCCAACTTTAAACTTTAATCCAGTCAAGATTAGCCATTTCTGTGCATAAAGCGAACTTAAAAACAAACTCAACAGTACCTAGGTAATATTAAATTTATTGCAATATATAGCTAGAATCCTTTTAAGGGAATGAAAACTAGAAAACAGTAAACAAAAGATAAATCCGTTTACAAATCATTTTCGTTCACATTCTAAATAGAAATTACAACATACTGACTTAATTTTCATCAAAATCGGTCAAATACCGAGTGTCCCACAAAGGCGTTTACACTATTTGAATGATAATAACGATAATAACAGAGAAAGTATTACAGATAACCTGATGGAACTTTTTGCATCTGGATCTGTCATGATTAGTGCTTGTTGCCATTCAATTGTTTTTTCTTGTTTTTTTTAAAAAAATTCAGTTCAGTTGCCACTAGTGGCAAGTAATTGACAAGATGGCTGGGAACCTTTCCGTTGAGCAACGGAAGTGGATTTTAGTGTTTTTGGAAATGTGAGAACATGAAAGAAGTGCAGAAACGATGGCGGGCATAATTTGAAGTATGGACTTCTTGGGGGATCTTGTGAAACTTTGTACCACTGCTTCCATCCCTCTTTCGTCCGATACTGATTTTTTCTCCAAACACCGTCCCAGATCACACACAGTTCCTTCCCTCTCAAACTTGTCGCGTAATTTCGTAATTGTGACACGTGACGGTGGCGCAGTATCAAATGGTGCCCGCCGTCGTCGCTGCACTTCTTTCATGTTCTCAAATTTCAAAAGCACTTTAAAATCCACTTCCGTTGCTCAACAGAAAGGTTCCCAGCCATCTTGTCAATTACTTGTCACTACTGGCAACTTTTCTAAAATTAAAGAAAAACAAACGAATGGCAACAAGCACTAATCATGACAGATCCAGATACAAAAAGGTCCATCAGGTTATCTGTAATACTTTCTCTGTTATTGACATTAAAATAGTGTAAACCCCTTTGTCGGACACTCTATATTATCAGAGATATGAGCAGTTTTGTGATCGAGTGGCGGCCATATTTGATGACGTCATAGCGGAGAAAATGTACCTGGTGGCGGATGTCCACCCAAATCAAAAATAATTCCTTTCCTAAAGAACCACAGCCAGGTCCTGGACTATAAAGTTCAAAGTTCATTCTGAACAATTGTTTAATGTATCTTCATGGATGATCGAACCCGCGAACTTCTGATTAAAAGGCGATAACGTTACCACCACGTAATCATGGAGGCTCTGTTTTTCATAAACATACAAGGGCAAAAAAAATCGCGAAAATGTGGACTTTGCAAGGGAGACTAAAACATTTTGTGCCGTGAAATAACAGAGAAGAAAACATGAATTCATTTGCATGCTCAAAGAAAACATGCGTGTGTTGCAATTGTTCATCATTGCCTACTAATAGTGGCAGTAACTACTTTTTTAGTTTTTAGTTTACATTAATTAACGACAATTACGGGTACAATGTTTGTACAAGAGCTTTACAACTCATTAATGAATAAAAGCTTTCAAGCTTAAACGTAATATTATCCAATAACAAATGGGAACTAAAAATACAGAAAAATTAAAGAGGAACAACATGTCAATGAATAAACACAAGATAAAAACTTTTAGATCAATTTGAAAACGGCAAGCCTTGGTGATGTAGTTTCTTCGATTGAATTGAAACTACCAATGGTACGTTAACTACTTTATAGTACAACATCAAGAAATATCCGGATAATATTTCATTTGTGGCAAATTTGACTAATTGAGCTCCAAACTCTAGGATCCACAAGTTTCATGAGCCTATGTTAGCAGCCATATTGGAATTAAACATGGCGGCCAGCAAACTATATGTGCCGTCATATATATTGCAATAAAATGGTAACTGCTAAACGTAGAAACGTGAAACCAACACCAATTGAGAGAAGAAACACCATACTGCATCATGATGACAAAATAATTATATTTTCCTTTATTAATGTGTTGTTTAGAATTGGAAATGTTAGCTCACAAATGATTTTTTAATTACGGTACCATATTTTGTCACATAACGTTGTAAATATACACTCTGTCAAAAATGTGGTGGTCATGAAAACGAAAGTTCATATCGTTGTGATTACTCTGCAAGTTATTTAAAGAAATTATCTTCAAAACGTTACAAGCTACGTAATAAAACATACGCGTAAGAAAGTCATAATTCCGTGCAATGCATGACACAGTGAAGATTTTTTACTAAAAATGTTGACTAATGTTGTACGGTGACACCCTGCATACGCACATACAAGTTGTCCTCGTACATTGTCGACAAATTTGCACAATGTATAACAGATGCAATACAGGAATGTTCTCACATTAAAGGATTGGTTTCTTGCATCTTTTGGCTAATCGAGAAGATGAGGATGAGTGATGGTACGGTGAAATCAATGAAGGGAACAAAGAACATCCATTCCCCAGTCGGGATTCGAACTCTGGACCCCTGGCGTCGTAGCGCGCTGTGATGAACCTCAGCGTTTTTTCTTCGACCCCACAAGGTTGCCTGGAAGTGGTCGTTGGCAGAGCTTGAACATGTGCAGCTAAGAACATCCAAGTTCCGTGAGTGCGATGCCGGTCTCTCTCTCTCGGTAGTCATGAAATCGATATCCCGACCTCTGCATTCTTTCCGTGTCGCGCCAAGGTTTGGCTTTGGGCGAGCCACGGATAGGCATCTGGTATTGATAAATACATTGACCGTTACAACTCACAAAGTTGTGTTATCAAAAAGCCGGTTTCTGTACAGATAATTTGCCTCGTAACATACTTGCATGTCCACTATCATCTAAACAAAGTGTCTGTCTGAATTAAATTTAAAAAAATCGGAGAGAAAATCCTTGTCTGGTGGGGTGATCCTTTTACCCAAATGTCAACCTCACTTTCATGCGCTTTGCAGACTAACGAGGTTGTGGCGTCTAGGCCCATGGCCAGTATACTTCTCTATGGAACTTGTGATGGTCCTTTCATCTATTTCATCTTATCAACGTTCATCTTCATCCTTTCAATTAGCCAAAAGTGGCAGAATAAATCAATTCATTCTAAACCCTTGCACGACTTAACACATTTCTACATTTTTTTTTACTTAACGACAAGCACTTTCTGTAGCGACTATACGTATGTACAGTGGCGTGCTCAGAATTTTCGAAGGAGGGGGTTACGTATACTCTCTTAGTAATGAATCCTCATTTTGCCATCTTTGCCTGCCTAGGAACACTGAGCCAAAGGCGGGTTATGACCCCAACCAACCCCCCTTAGGTACGCCATGCGTATATAAGAACACAACGAAATAAACCACAAGCATCCATTGATTATGAACCATTTACTGCAAGAACGAAGTTAATGTAAACAATAGCACGTGACTTTTTGGAAATAGTTCCTTTCCTGTGTGTTAGTTATGGTGAAATTTTGCCCATGAATACATTAGTCGTGGCTTTAAAACTCATAATATAAGGTCCTACAACTTCAATATAGCAGCTACATGGAGCTGTATGGCTTTATCACATGCACTATATTCCTACGCGCAAGATTTCTGCACACCTGCCATCGCAACAACCAATAGCATTTCTTGGAAGTATTTGTTTACATTGACTTCGTTCTTACAGCAGACAGAGAATAGTTAGGTAAAGGTAAAGGTAAAGGTAAAGTGTTCACCACGCCATGAAGGCGTATAGGGGGTGTGGGGGTAACGCCACACACTTTCTTGATCCGGTCGTGAGTGGGGGTGATGTGATCAGCATCACGCCCCTGACCGCCTTTACCCCCCAGGGTTTCCCCCAGGTACCCATGTTATTCGACGCTGGGTGGGCGCCGGGGCCGCTTCCACCTTTAGAAAAGTTCCCGGATTTGAACCGGCCGGGGATCGAACCCGGGACCTTGAGCATGGTAGTCAGACGCGTTACCGACTGAGCCACCGCAATAATTAAATTTCTGAGTAGATTGACTCCAAATAGGTTATTGACCTGTTAGATAAAGTTTTGAATAGTAGGTGCAATTTCTAGGTTCAAGAATAGACGTGTATTAATTAATATTAAAGTTAGATGCCGCTCTTAAATGAAGTTTATAATTATCTCCATTCTTGCAGAAAAATTGGAAAGAAATGTCTCCCTTTGTCTTCTAACAAATTATACGTATTTACTGTCTGCAATAATACTGGGGAAGAAAGAAACGTTTTTAGGACACGAAGCAACATACCTGATCCTAATTGAAGTTTTCACACAGAATTCAAGTATATACATAGTTTTTCTCCATCACTGTCGCGATGTTTATATGTGACAGGCGGGCTAAGGATGACAAGACTCTCCAGTTTATTTAACATGTTATAGTTGTTCTTGATTTCTTTGTGTGTTTGATATCTAGAACATCCCTCTTGAATGTCCAAGCATTCTTGCACCACTTTTCCTGACATATCTCTTTTCGTGGCTGACATGTAAGGGTTCCCGTTGTCACGCACGGCAACAATATTGTTAGGGCAGAAATCCAAGTGAGGGTCCAAGAAAAGTATTTGAGGGACATAGTCCACCGGCATATCTTTGACTGACTAAGAGTTTGCCCACAATTTCCAAGCACTTCTGGGCTTTAATATTTCTAATCTTGTTTTGTAAATTAAAAAGAAAAATAGAACAGCCAAGTTGATTTTTCAACTCGGCAGACCAGATCTTCTAACTTTTTAGCTCGAAGCAAACCTCTCTTCTGAAGGTGTCTAAAATATTTTCAGTATTGATTATAGCATCCCTAATACGAGGAGATTTTTCCATTCCAATGATGAAACCCAGTAACAAAGAAAATCCCTAACTAATCCCCTAATGAAGTGGAGGGGGAGATTGATTAGAGACAGCCTTTTCTTCTTTGGTGCATGAGTGATTGATTCACACTTTGACCTTTCCTCCTCGATGTAATGATTTTTTCTTATCTCTGATGTTGTATTTGAACAAGAAAGAACAAAATATGGTATAACCGAGCTTCAAATCTGAATGACTTTTAAATTGAAATGTACCGTTCAATTTTAGTTGACTTCTAACAGCATTTTCATGTCATTTATTTAAGTTTGTTGCATAAACTAGCGGCAAAGAAGAAAATAGGTTCCCATTATGCAACACCACAGCCTTCAAATTAGTTTTACAAGTGCCAATGAACAGTCCCCACTTGATTGTTCTACCCTCATGATTAAGTTCCTTCATCTCAAAGCAAATATTATTACAATACAATAAATTTATCGTCTTAAGAATAGAAATCTTGAAACTCTTCTTGCCGTTTACGTCAGACACACATTCTAGTGCTCAAGAGGGCGTTCAGTTTAGAAGACACACAAAATCGGCCTGTAATTTAAACACTTTCAAATTCTGAACAAGATAGTTTATATCGATTTTGGCAACAGATGGATATTCGCAGGAATTCTTAATTTGCCTAAATTGGTGGTTTGGTCACAAATCAAATGATTTTGTGTTAGCAAGCTATTGGATGGAATAATATTCGGCGTTGTCATGCAGCTTATCGCGACATAGGAAAGTCAAAAAGAGTTATCCCGGGAAAACTGTAGCTGTAGATAGAAAAAATTATGACTGCATCTTTGAAAAGTTGCATTAAAAACACCATTTCCCTCCGCGTACCAAAGATCATGTTGACCAATTTAATTATTAACCGCAATTAGCCAAAAGTTCCAGAAAATTGACGCGAAATAACACAAATCTTAATGATCAGTATTACTTTAATAAACATATTTAAGTTGGTGTAGATTAGAAGAAAACACGAGTGTGTTATGTGTTACTCGAATAATATAAGTGATTCTTCAGAGACTTAAATACATAAATTAATATAAATTGGTAGTTACTTCAATTATTTTATGAATGTATTTCTATTTGGTTTACATTACTTTATCATTTAAACCTTTCATAAATCATTTATAATATTCGAGTAAAACATAACATTTCAACACCAACTTCAGTCTAATGTTTATTAAACTCAAACTAAGATACAACGGCTTCATTTGAACATTAAAGTTTGAAAAATGAAATATTCTGAAAAACTACCTCATTCGAAAGTCTGGGTTGTCATCTTAGCATTATGAAATTATCAAGCCATCTGTGTCCATGAAGGTATCACACAAACTCGAGTTCAACAAAAAAATTCGACTTATTTCAATCTCGTAATGAGAGTTCAATGTATTTCCTGAAGGTGTCGCCAGCTCTAATGCTTGTATTGATAATGTACCATTTTCCATTCCAGACTGAATTATGTTCATAAAAACTGTCAAAACTTGAACATTGGTGTACGTTATGACCACTAGTTGCACTATAATGCTATCTAATTTACAAGTTCATAACAACATGTTTCTTCACTTTTTCCCCACAAAATTAAACTGTCAATTTCCTATAATAATATATTTCATCAGCGCTGTCAAAACGGGGAGCTACGAACAGGACATCAGTTCGTGCTGAAGAAACTCTGTTCCTTAACCGGCACACTCAAATATTAGTTCTCAAAAATAAAATTATATAAAATGAAATGAATAAGGATACAAATTATCTCTGAAGAATTGTAGAAAAAATATGTTTTAAATAAAGATATGATAAGATCCTGGAAAATAAATTCGAAACTCAAGGAAAATACGAATCGTGTGACACACCTCTAAGTCTGTCAAGAGGATGTGCGTGCCTCCCGGCGACAATATTTGGATCGGTGGTCTCGGTATGTATACAACGGTACAAGGTGGCTTAAAATTATGAAACGATTAATACTGTCATAGTATAATTTAGTACACATATCGAAAAGCCCCACTCAGTTCTTTCATCTATTTAATGTAATCATTATGTATTCGCGTTGTTGCGATTAACCTATATAGTAGGAAAGTGACGGTATTTAGCCAAAATTACGATAAAATCAATGCAGTTTTTTAACATTTCGTAACAGAATGCATTTTATTCTTTATACCTGCTATTTTACGCCGCTTTTCTGTCTCTTAAAGATAATCGCGACAATGAATGATGAAATACAATTTAATAGAATGATCTTTATGTAGCAGGCAGCTCTTAAAACAAACCTTTGTCACAATAAACAGAAAGGAAACTAATAATTGTAATGATACAATGTAAAAGTCAATAATAAAAACAAGGGAATACTAGATACATATAATAAAGAGCAAATGTATGCATTAACTACACATGTTAATGTGTCTTACTTTAACAATTGGGAAAACTGAAGAAGCTGTTAAAGCAACCAGTTCAGTGGGAAGCTTATGATCTCGTCACAGAAGGTTTCGGGTTCGAATCGTGGCTTGGGCTTGAGTGTTTTGTGTTTGTGTCAGTCCAACAATTTCATATAAGCGCCATTCATAGTCATCGTCGAGATTAGCCTAAATAAGCAGAAAAGGAACGTAATATAAGGAGAATTCGAAATCTGGACTCCCTCCGCCAAGCAGGAAATTACAATTTATCACAGACAAAGGTGACTGAGGGGGGGGGGGGATTAGAAAGTTTAATGATGGTAAATTATCGTTGGTGCTGAAACATGCGATAACTTGGAGACACCAAAACGACAAGCAATATTTTGTGGGAAGTGAAAAGCGAAATTGAACTCACCATTTCCTCGTAGAGATCCTCGTCGTTCCATTTGAGCCAGGCTCTGGAGAAGCCTTGGTGCGTGTGAAGCTCCAGGTAGTATACGAGGGCGAGCGTAACACTGAAAACACCAGCTACGACCGGTAGCACGGAATGCAGCGACCTGCTCGACGGGCCGCTGCGTGTCAACCTCTTGGCCGCACCGAGCCTTAGAAGGTCATCCTGGGTCACCGACAACTTCTCCGCCCTGTGGAGAATGTTCTGGAGCCTCCGTTGGGCATCCTCAACGTCCGCGTCCATGTCCTGTTGGCCCCTCTTCCTCCGAACGCAGCCTCTCTTCCCCGTAGTGGCAGTTTCCTCTGTCCCACTCCGAACGGAAACGTTTTCGCGGAAGGAGAGATAAGAAGAGAGCGGTGAATATATTTTTTATCTGGGAGCCACGAGCCTTGCGTCCGCACCCTACGGAGTCTCGAGCGGAACTGACGATCTCACCTCGCGCACTGCGATAGTCAACCTGTCGGGAAGCCCCGTGCTCTATCACGCTGACATCTGTCGGACGGTCAAGGTAACTCGAGTGTGCGCATGCGCGGGGCTTGAAAAAAAAAAGTAGGTGAAAAGGGATATCTTTAGGGGATGCGCAGATAATTCCCCTCTCCCTACCTCTCTTGGACCTTTTGTGCTTTAAAGAAAGCCGACGGAGATATTGGGATTATATAGTGCATGCCGTGAATTCTTCACCTGCCCGTACTGTTTTTAATTAAAAAAATTTCCCTCATATTTTAATTCCCAATGTTTGCTTTTGATCTCGCTACTTTATTATTTTGCCCCAACGGAACGAAAAGAGTGCGTGTTAGTCGTTGTTTTGTTGCTTGAAGTTCATGTCCTAAAAAAAGTTGCTAAAATATTCAACATGTGGAAGCGTCCACACTCCTGTACTAGTGTGTGTGGGTTGGAATTCGATGCAACAGAGGCTACAATGTACATTTGCTCATGTTCAAAGCAACGTATGAGAGAAATGTTTTGTTAAAATGACAATGTGTAGTCTTTATATTATAAGTAACGAAAGGAAGACTATGCAATTTTACAGCGAAATAGAAAACTATCAAAGCAACTGAATTTTTTATATTTAAAGTTTGAAAAGAAAAGAAATACGTTTCTTCCGACTGAGAAGACGCAACTACTTAACTATTTAAAACAATGACCTAGGAGAAAGCAACATTACCGTAGATTACTGAATGACAATAGGACAAAAAAAGTCACACAATCAAAAATATCTGTACTAAAAGAAAGGGTAAAAAAACGTAAAGTGCTCCCCTGTGCTTATCACCACGTCATGAAGGCGTATAAGGGGTAACGCCACACACTTTCTTGATCCGGTCGTGAGTGGGGGGGGGGGGGCTGCTGATGTGATCAGCATCACGCCCCTGACCGCCTTTGCCTCCCAGGGTTTCCCCCAGGTACCCATGTCATTCGACGCTGGGTGGGCGCCGGAGCAACGTTAGAAAAGTTCCCTGATTTGAACCGGCCAGGGATTGAACCCGGGACCTTGAACATGGTAGTCAGACGCGTTACCGACTGAACCACCGCTCAAAACTACAATTTATAGAAACTATTACTTGTTGGTACCAAGTCACCCTTACCACTATTTTACATGAAATCCCATACCATATAATAGAAGATATCGACAATTTAGTTCAAAGTATAGTCTTTCTTTTATAGGCTATTGCGTGTAATGATTTTCCCATCTGCTTCTCCATAGACTTCATCATGTGTAAACATCACGTGCAATACAATCAAATCCACTTGGAGAAGCACGTATTAGCTGGGAAAAAAAGTTTTGCAGCACAGCTGTTGCATGTAGTCCGAATTCGATTTGTAACTTATGTTCGCAGAGAAGATATCTAACTGAGTCATTCCTCTTCGGCAATGGTCTCTAACCTGTGAACCACGCCCTAACAGGGGTGCGAGAAATCCTGATATGTTACAAGCTCTTATACTTGTGAATTTTAGAAGAAAATATATTGTCACTGATGGAGTAAACCGAGTTAATAATCTAATATGTGCCACTGCTAGTTAGAGGTAAAAACATGACAATATTGTTTTTATTTTATTTTTAAATTTGAATTGTTGTTTTAAGTCCACTCTATGCACAGGAAGGCTAATCGGAACTGGACCTACAGTTTGAAGTGAAACCCAAACCACTGCGCAATGTGCATCCACCGGGTATCGAACCTGGGACCCCTTGATTAGAAACAGACAACGTTACCACTACGCCATCGAAGAGGCCGTTATCTGGGGAAGAGGTAAACGAATTTGTTACAGGGAGACGCCCACAAGCGACGCCATCGTTGGGGCGAGGAAGGGGGCGGATCCAAAACTTACAATCTTGCTTTTGGTACGAGCGCAAAAGACAAGTCACAAATCGAGCTTTTGTAACACGCTGGAAAGAGATTACACGAACACTAGATGCAAAAATTCATTTCATGACTTGCAAATCCGATTTTTTTTAGTTTCGTTTTACTGCAAGTGCATTTGCACACGAATCGCACTAACAGCACCTGTCGGCTTACCGTATGTAATCCCCATCAAAGGAAATCCGCCATACGTGACTTCACTCTCCCATATGATGCTTTTGTCCCCTCTCTTCATATGTTAATGCCGGGCCAGGATCAAGTGTTAATGTTTTAACTGGTGATTCGTGTCGCCGAGCTTTCCTTTTGTATTATTAAGCAGCAGAAGTGGTTGTTCTTCAGCTGTTCATCAGCCCCTCTCATGTTTAATTCCCTTTCTTCGCTACCCGCTTCGTCAGTGGTGCCAACTGCTGCAAATTTGCACTGAGCCTAGAATAATTCGACCTTGTTCGCAAATAACAAGGACTTATCTTTGGTGCACCGAAACGTGGCTAGGCTTCTCTGCATCAAACCACAGACGGACTACTGTATGTATCGACACTTTTAGCCGATGCTGATGAAGATAACCTTCCTAGTTCTTATAGATATCGATTCTTGAGTATCTTAACGACTAAAATTTGTTCAAAATCTTGATTAATATTATTATATAATTGATCAATTTGCCTAGGTTTGCTTAAAAATAATGAGTATCTATCATTAAAGCTTTTTCCACACAATACTGGTACGGAATATATCCAAAATTCGATGTTTTCATAATCACGAAGAATGGAGAACCATGTGCGCCCGCAGAGGGGAGCAGGGGTCACTTCCTACTCCCGAGATAACTAGAAAGACTTCATATAATTCGAATAGTAAAATTGTAACCTAAAACGAAGGGTGCCATGAAAGACAGCAGATTGAGTGCCTATGGAAGTTATCCTAGTGCTGGGGATGTTATATAGGAATTTTCTTAACTGGGAGAAAGTCATCACACCACGTTGCCCCTACTTTGAGCACTGTTGCCCCCGCTGAAAAAATATCCTATGGGTGGCTTTAAGGAGAACACTGCGTATCAGAGAAGGATAGCGAAAACTACAAGACACCCAACCACCCTCCAATTTTCCATATATAAATATATAACAACTTTTATATAATATATGCTGCTATTCGCGCGAACCGACACCTCGGAGGCGAGTGCTTGACTCACCAGCTGACCATCCAACCTCTAGACAGGGGTAGCGTGCGCCAATCCTGGGCATATGGAGTGTTCGACACCAATTACCAGGGTAATTAGTATCCGCGAATAGTGATGCGGGACATTCTTTCGGATCCTACGAAATGCCGGAAACGCATCGGCTGGTTTCGGTGAATAAATTCTAATCGATACTTTTCTATATCGATACCACTGGTCGATATTCATACATCGGCATCGGTTCTGCTTTAATCGAAACTCAACTTGCACTTCAGCAGGAACAGTAGGGGAATAGTCAGTGGAGTGTTCATGATTTTCATATCGGAGGAATATGACGGTAAAATATAGTTAGTCCTAAGTTTTGTAATATTTTTCTACAATTGACACTCTATTTATTTTAGTGATTCTGGAGGAAAGGGAGCTATGGTTACCATGAACCTCCCCGGGGAACTCCACTGGGTATTGTGAAGGGTGGCGCAAAAGTCATCATCCTATTTGAACTGACCTTTATTTTGACATCTTGTTTATATCATTAGTGTTTTGTCAGCTAAATAGAAAATACTCACGAAATTTATTGCGTCCGAAAATGAATAAGTATACCCCACAAGAACGTGAAAAAATTGTGACAATTTTGAGTGACACTTTTCCGGTCAGAGTAATATCCCGTTTTGGTGATTTGCCATGGCCGGCCAGGTCTCCCGATTTAACCCGCTCCAGATTTTTTCCTTTGGGGATATTTGAAGTCATTGGTTTATGTGAATAAGCCAGAGACGTTACGGCAACTAAAGGACAATATTCAGCATGAAATGGAAAACATTTCCCCGCAGATTTCCAACACCATGGAAAAAGCAATAAAAAGAGCCCAAATTTGCATCAATTCGAGTGGTGGTCATTTATTGGATGTTATCTTTAAAAATTGAGGACATACAACTTACAAGTATCAATAAAAGTTTAACACAAAAGAACCTACTTTGTTTAAGTTAAAACCCAAGCTATAGGCTAGGCTAAGAGAATAAGGTGATGACTTTTGCGCCACCTTGTAGTTTCTTCTATATAGATTGGTTGATTTGGTGTTTAAAGTCCACTTTGTACACAGTAAGGTTAATCGGGACTAGACCTTCAGTTTAAAATGGAATCCGAACCACTATGTGCCTCCACCGGGTATCGAACCCGGGACCCCTTGATTACAAGGCAACTACGCTACCACTGCGCCATCGGGGAGGCTACTCTTCTATATAGACAAACAAGTCATGTTGTCGTTGTGTTATTTCTCTAACACTGATGAACACCGATTGATAGTAATATTTATCTTAGTCTAATTTTATATCTTAGCTCATACAATGATAATCCCTAAGACTTTAAGCTACAGAATCAACATGCTACTTTACTTTTCCAACCGCAGCAAGATACAACAAAAAGCGCTTTCGTTGACGCAATATTCCAAAAACAAAAAATTGACTTGCACTCTATACTCCGTCGAGTTAGTCAAGACTCTAGATGAAAGTGCGCATGCGCTAACTGGCCGAGTCTAATGGAAACATAGGGGTGACAACGACTTCAAGTGTAATGCACATCCTTGTTCCACTTCGAAAGTGTTTGTTCCGAACTGTGACAGTCATCACAAATAATAAAGACAAAAAAAGGAAGCGAGACAACCGAACGCATACAAGCGAAACACAGCTCTGAAAACTCGCCGCGTAGTTTCGTACAAGCTTCTGCCTACTTCACCTTCTCGCGAATGGATTCGTCGACTCGAGCTGTATGCGCGTCTTCCGCGGTCAAGCTCATGGTTGGTCAAGATATTGTTAACCTGCAGGAGGCCTTAGAAAGAGCGCTTCGCGGGCTAACAGCAGACGTCGCTCGCACACTGTTGCCGATACTCTCGTGTCGTCTGCTCCTCAGCCGAACAAGGTAGAAAGAGGCAGAGGTCACCGTCCTTTCAGAAGGGTGCAGTGAGCTAGCTGTGGCAACAGAGCTCGCTCATTCGCGGGCCTGATTGGTTCTCGTCTGCTGCATGCCCGCGAAGCGATCTTTCTAAGGACTCATGGCGTATAGCCCGGGTATCTATCTCCTTATTGATTTATACTTTCATGACTTTGGCCAGTGTTGTGCTGTAAATTACATATCTACAAGTGTTACTTACATATAATCTACATGTAAATTACATTATCTTGTGGTTCACATAGTATACACTAAAAATTAATATATAACATTGTGCTGAGAGAAAAGTACCTTTTTCAGAATCACATTATTTCTTCTCCAGCTAAAAGTAACCCTTTTAAGATGTATATTTTTCTCATACTCTTTTCAGGCCCATCTGTACGGGAAAAGATAAAATGTAGACAAGGAACATTTGGCAATCGTGAGATATAAGAATCAGGAGAATTGTTCATATATTGCATTTGCTGTTTAGAAGGAAATCGTTCGTATTTGTAAAGAAATGAGTAAAGCTTCCTCAAAAGTATTTAAAGATTAATAAAGCCACATTGCCGCCATGTTGTTTACATATAGTACATTGTCTTCACTTATAGTCTACATTGTCTACGTGTAGCAGTAGACTATCGTTGTTTACACGTACACGCACATCACTGACCTTGCTACTATACCCTGTTCCAGGTAACTGTAGAGCAGGACCGCGCATATCGGCAGAGGAGGAGAAGGAAAATCGAGTAGTGAAAGCGCAGTGTTGCCAACCGTACGGTCCTGACCATACATGTACGGACGTACGGTCCAGATTTTAGTTCGTACGCCAAATGCAAGGCTTGTCAAAATTTGCTCTTGCAGTTTTATCCCTAATATTTCCCTAAGAATTTCTTAATCCAATCGTACGGACCTGGAGACAAAAATACGGTCAGTTGCCATGTGCGTTCGGTATTATCCTTTTCAAAGTTTGCAACGCTGAGGAGGAAATCGGGTAACTCCCGTCGCCCATTACAAAATCCCGTTTCTGTCATTGTTCATTGGTGGAGCCGTCTCGCGTCACTCCTTGCGCAGAGACTTGTTCTCGTTCGCCTGGTCTACAGTTAGCTGATACGGAGTTTACGTAAGCGTGCACAGGCTTGACAAGGAAAATGCTCAAATTTTCGCCACCTTTGCAAGTGGATGACTGTCAGTTCCACGTCCGCCTCGACGTGGCGAGCGACAAACGGGTGTCAACTCCCTTTCGTCAACGTGCTTTTTCCTCCTTTCCCTGACCTTTTGTTCTTTCCTTTCCTGACCAACGCCCATGAATTGCAGCATGCAGTTTTCAAGACTCAATTAACACTACCCTTTCTGAAGTTAAGCCATGTAAACTTTTCGCAGAAGGACAACACTTGCACTACCATTTGGCATTATTACTTCTGATACTTTAGAAATATCGTAACTTGTCGATTGATCTGATACATGAAGCTCCGCAGTTTTTTTTCCCAGAGAGAACGGGTGCCAAACCAGGACGTCACTTTCTCTGAATTTAAACGGTTCCCCTGCCTATTTTTCTTCTCTGTTTATTATTCAAAATATACAATATATAATAAGAACAATAATAATTATAATAATAAACAAGGCAATATTGTTTGTGAGATTTTATACATTTGAAATTATGTCAACCCATTCTGGGAGCCAAAACGCTAATTAACTTTGTTAATATATGAATATGATTAATTAGAAGTTTGTTAATATAGTCTAATTGTAATTAGTATTATATAATTAAAAGCTGGTAAGTGAAGAATTAGTAATAATGAGTTATTTATGTTTGTTTACATTATTTGTTTCGTGACAGTTATTCGTGAATTGTAATGTATTGCACATACTTTGTAATGTGCGTTATGTGTTAACATTGTTTGTTGATACAAATAATGTAAGAAAAAATCTAATGATTTGGTTTCTGTTAATTGTCTCTTCTGGAACGTCCTTTCCCATTGCACTAATTTTTACTGTTATTAATTACCTTTCTCGTTGTACAAATGTTTATTGTTCTTTCCTAATTACCTATCTCGTTGTACAAATATTTATTGTTATTAATCTCGATCTCTGTTATACAGTTTGCGATTCTTAATATTTAAACCTATCACTGATACATATCTTGTATGAGCTGTTGCCATGGGAATGACGATTGTCTTTTGTCTTGACTTCGATTTCGGGGCTTTGAGTTTTAAAGAGTGATCAAGTTGAATTATAAGAAGCTGTTATTTCTTTGTGAAATTGATTTCATGCACATAAGTATTTCGTTTGCTAAGAAGTTAAATATACTTCTATTCTCTTAGTGATAACTTGACTGATTTTTATTTGACCAACGAACGGAGATACCCAATACCCAATACCCTGAGGGGCATCATGTGAATGCTACGACTCTTCATGTGATCATCTTTATTGTGTTTTATATAAATAATCATGTTCTTTTGACTGAAAGAACGTGTCAAGATTTGTTGTAGTGCATTTCCATTTCTTACTAAAAGGTATAATTTACTAAATTTCACTATTATGTTTTCCTTGAACACGAGAAGACGTTCCCCTCACGATCTACAATATGACGAAAAGTTTGACTTTATTTACTCTATGTCCAGGAAGGGTAATCGGGAAAGAAGAAACCGAACCATTGTGCCGCCGATTCGGGATTCATTTCTTCATGACAAGGCGACAGCCAATACTCCATGGTGGAAGATCCTGGTTGAGAGTAACCTAAATTAAACAACTCACAACGTTAATCAAGTAGGTTCTGAGCTACAATGTGATACTAACCCTTTCATTCCCGTATGGGACAACGCATGTCTCATAAAGGTATTTGCCTTCCTTCCCGCATGGGACAGCCTATGTCCCATGACGTATTTCATGACGTAACGTCATGCAAGATGCCAGTTTTCTGACTACCCGTAGATCTATTTTGAACTACCTGATCTATTCTGAACAAAACTAGGTATGATTCATAACTCTAGGATATGTAGTTTCCGATAAAAAATGTATTTCCAGTAGTACAGAATTGCTTTTTTCCCCGTATGTACGAGGCATAATATTAGAAAAAAAATCTCCAACTTTCCACCAGACTGCTACATATATGGTGAAATACATTTGGATTCGCTCCGAAAACATGATGGGAAGGTTTTACAAGCTAAATCGACTTGGTAAGCTAAGAGACGGTGCACAGTTTGGAAGAAGGGGGACTATTTCTGTGTGAGCACAGCAACTGGCATAAATTTAGTGCTTTAGAACTGAAATCATCATATCGGCTACAGTGGAGTCGCCGTTTCAGCCGGCGCGGAGACCGTCTTTATGGCAGTGACCCTTTGTTGCCGCGTTTACCTACGAAGGAACTTGAGGTTAAACAACCAATTAGGCATACTGCTTGGGTAAGAAGCGGCAACATTAATATCCCTCCTCCCCGAAACAGCCAGCAGGAAAATAGGTTCTTGTCAAAATAACCGTCTTGCGCTGTGAATGGACACCGGTTGATGCGACGACTCCACTGTAGATAATAAGTGAATGGCTGATCTGACATTGCAGGTTTCAAGAAGGCGGACAAAAACAGATTTTCCTATACGTCGCGAGCATATCTACACTCTGTCCCAGCGATCACTGGAGCAGCAAGCGAACGAAAACAACAAAGAACTCGTGAGAGGAAACGGGATTCCGTGGAGGGGAGCGACCGCCGTTACCAGCCTTCCCAGCAGCGTGTACTGCTTCGCTCTGCGCACTGGATTCCCCTTCCCCCCTTTCTGACGGTTTGCGAGGCTTTGCTCCAGAGATATTTGGGACAGGGAATAAATCTGCTAACATCGCAGTTTTAGCGAGTGACAATCGACACGCATTTCTTGATAGCCAACCTTTCTTACCGAAGTGGAACGAGGAACCGTACTGTCGCTTGTCCTGTTGCTCGAACTGGGCCGTTACCTCAATACCGTGTATTGTATCGCCTCAGTCTGTAGGTAGCGCAGATTGGATCGAGACAGCGTTGCTTGTCATTTCAGTGTCTCCTCTTGCGAATTGTTTCGGTCTGAAAGCTTCCTTTGACTACAATTGGTAGTAAAACCTTTCGATGACGGTGGGCAGAGAATCAAGAGGGTACGACTCACCACTTTTGTGGTCCGGCTAACTATACTTCGTCCCAGCTAACTGTGGAGGAGGCAAACGAAAACAAGTCTCTGCGCAAGTAGTGACGCGAGACGGCTCCACCAATGAACACGTGAGAGGAACGGAATTACGTGGAGTGGGGGAAAGCGACTGCAGTTACCAGAAGCGTGTACTGCTTCGCTCTGATAATTCATCGTACTTGAATTTGGAAATTGAATCAAACGAGTTGTTATCAATAATTAGATTTTTGATTTTTATCTAACACTTGGTTTCGGCCTGTCAGCATATGTTTAGTTTTATCTCTGCTAATTCCCAATGCTGCCTCTTTTTTTCTAGACTGACGTCAGAAGATGAAATACGACGCTTGACAAATAAGGTTTTTGAGTTTGGTGCGATAAGCGAGGCCCTTTGTTGAGGAAAATCATTCTGTTCGTTTAAAGATGGTGGGCGTACATCAATAACGGGAGGTTAGTAATAACTGTAAACCATTAACGTCATTTTTCATCATGGAAAAGTTGGAATCACTGGTTTCATGAGAGGGAAAAGGGTGTCTCTCGGAAGGGTTCAGCCATTGAAATGGGGAGGCAAGGTTCTCGTGGTGAATTTGCCGCCAGCGCGAGCCCTCCACAGCTGGTAACAGGGTCGGCGTCAGCAATAATTAGCGCTTCGCATGTCCCCGTTCACACGCTGCATTATGGATAACCGCGGGATCCATCACGCAAGTGGCAGCAGGGAATGGACGGGGAGGAAGCGGACATTATAGATTCCATACAAACCCTCCCCCACCTCCCCAGTTGATGCTCACTTGTTCCCATCTTAAGCGGATAACCATCGGAAGGGGGTGGGAGAGATGGTCCCCGCCCTGTTTCAATTGGTGGCGCCTAAATCCCCATTTTGCGCAGGGGATGGCGGGACTACTTCGAGTTGTGCTCCTGTCTCCTGTAGCCATTCATCTTGCTTCCACCATAGTGTGGCATGGAGAATGTTATCGGTTCCATGATTTAACTGCGCTGTTTGTCCGGTCCGCACAAAGCGTGGTCATATATGGTGGTCGTTTAGGTCTGCCTGTATCCATTAGCAGCTTGTGGATTATCAAGGGTTCGATTCCAAATGGGGGGACATTTCCGTGATTGGCATTCAGGGATGACCAGGCGAGAGCCCCCTTCCAGAAAATCAAAATCGTACATTTTGTTGTGAGATTTGGCCCCACATCCCCTATATGTGCCTTCATGGCACTGTGCTATATGCACTGGGAACTTTACCTTTGTATGTGCAGTGGCGTGTCCAAGGGTGGGGGGTTGGTGTGGGTCATACCCCCCACTTAGACCAGTATTCCTAAAAAAAGCGGGAAAAGATGGCAAAATGAGAAGTGACTACTAAAAATAAGTATACATAACCCCCCCCCCCATTTCGAATATCCTGGACACGCTGATAAAGTGTGTGTTTGCTATTTGTCATCTGTTTTCTATGGTAACACAATTAAACTTGTCGCTCCGAAACGCCGTGTGATACATTCCTCTCGTCTTTCGGAGAGGGTCAGTCTATATAAAGCTCTGCGCCGAACCGCCGTGTGATGAGAAATTATGGCTTTTGCCTTTTGTTTACCTCTACAACATTGCAGTTAATAGTTTTGTACATAATTGCTTTATATATAACGACATGCTGCACGTGACATACCGCGCGACACACCGTTTGACAACGCAAACCTTAATGCTGGGAGTGCCGTGGCACGTTGCATATGACTGTAACACTTCCTGAAGGTTCGGACACACACGCAAGAGAGTTTATCCTAGTAAGTTAGCTGGTATGACAGTGGTAAAACGATTACGATTAACATTTGCTGTGTAAACAATGGTTAAGCGAGGACTAGCTAATGTGCACGGTATACTGCTATTTAGTTACTTAAAATCTAAAGAACAACAATTTTGGCGAACTTCGGTGTTCCCTGTTGCAGTTTTGCTTGGAAACATGCTAATGCTGTGAAGGAGAACAGAGGAGAGAGAGAGAGAGAGAGAGAGAGAGTCGAAAAGGATAGGCAGAGGAAAGCACAAGGAGAGAACGGAGAACGACATAGACTTGCAGATGGTATGGACAAAGATGAGATAGGAGTGGAAATAGATAGACAAAGTAAGACACTGGGGGAGAGATAGAGAGAAAGAAAGCAAGAGTGAGAGACAAGGGGGAGAGAGAGAGAGAGAGAGAGAGAGAGAGAAGGGGAAGAGAGAGAGAAGGGAGAGAGAGAGAGAGAGAGAAGGGAGAGCGACATGTACCTGTAGATGGTATGAACAGAGAAGGGAAGGAAAAGGAAAGAGAACAGGAAAACAGGCAGAAAAAGAAGATAACGGCACAGACAGAAAAGACACAGAGAAGAGGAGGAAAGAATGAGAGCGGCAAACACAGAGTAGATGTGATAGATAGAGAAAATAGATATGAATATAGTAAGAGAGAGTTCAATACAGACAGAGAAATAGAGAAAAGAAAAAAGGGGAGAGAAAGAGATATAAATAAAACAAAAAGGGGAGAAAGAGAAATAAAGAAAAGAAAAATGGGAGAGAAATAGATACAAGATAAAAGGGGAGATAAAGAGAAATAGATAAAAGAAACAATGGGAGAGAATGAGAATTTAAGAAAAGAAACTAGGGAGGAAAACAGAAAAAGAGAAAAGAAAAAATTGGAGAGAAAGAGAAAGAAATAGAAAAAATAAAAAAGGGGAGAGAAAGAGAAATAGAGAAAATAAGAAACGAGAGAGAAAGAGAAATTGAGAAAAGAAACAAGGGGAGGGAAAGAGAAAAAGAAAAGTGAAGAGAAAGAAATAGAGAAAAGAAAAAGGGGAGAGAAAGAGAAGGAGAAAAGAAGAAGGGTAGAGAAAGAGAAATATAGAACAGAAACAAGGGGAGAGAAAGAGTAATTGAGAAAAGAAACAAGGGGAGGATAAAGTGGAGAGAAAGAGAAATAGAGAAACGAAACAAGGGCAGAGAAGGAGAAATTTAGAAAAGAAAAAAGTGGAGCGAAAGAAATAGAGAAAAGAAAAAGGGAAGAGAAATAGAGAAAACAAAAAATGGGAAAGAAAGATAAATTGAGAGAGAGATTGAAAGAGAGAGCAAAGGAGTTAGAAAAAAACAGATCGCGAGTGTTGAAGAGGAAATAGGAGAGCCGGAGAGGGAAATCCGATTATAGCAGTAATTCTTCGGCCGAACGAATCCTCATCGAGGGACCTTGGGACTACGATTCCAGAGGGGGAATATTTTAGGAAATTCCATGTCATTCTGACTAATTTACTGCAATTCGGTGATTTGTATTGCTCGTCTGGTGGCTAACGGTTAACCACGAACTGTCACGAATACAAATTTACTGTCATTGGTCATTCCTCCTCCGTGATTTTTAGCCTAGCCATGTTTCCGGTAGTCTATTTCCGACATGAAAATCTGTCTGGTCAACTTGCAAACACGCGAGCACAGGGGTTTCAGGCCGCTAACCGGCTGAAATCTTAAATAATCTTCTTTCAGAACCATAGTTCTGCTCTAGGTTTTTACCTTTTAGCTTCATATTCCATGCCACTCGAATATTCGCCTAATGTAGGACAATACAGATACAATTCTTAAACAATACTTTACAGCCGAATTGCATATCACATATTGATGCACGTGTAAAAGGAATACAATTCGCATACAATATGATCACACATTTCTTAAATTATAAAATATTATTACACTTAAATGGATTAAAACTGTCCTTTGTTTATTTTAAAATAAGTGAGTGACTTGTAATACATATAACACTGCCCCAGTTAAATTGTCCACTCTATAACCGGTGTAGGCACATAGTGGTTCGGATCCCATTTTAAACTGTAGGTCCAGTCTCCATTAGTCTTACTGTGTATAAAGTAGACTCAAATCACCAATTCAAAGAAACAAATAGTTCACAAACGAATGCGCCATCAAAGTCTCCGGATTCGAGTCCTGGTTGTTCCATTGTGAGTGTCCCTTCATCAAGTTAAATTAATTATCAACCATATTCATCGCCACGATTAGCCAAAAGTGACATAAAAACGACGCAAAATAAGATTACAGATCATGTCGTGATGGTTTAGTCGGGTGTTGGCTGTCATAAGATGTAGGTTTCAATGCCGGGAGTAGGTAATCTCAGATTACATTATCTTTGTCTACATCCCTTCTAGGTTTCGTTCAGCCTCCCATCAACAGCTAACTGGGAACGACCTTGATTATGGCCGAGAGTGGGTGGAGTCGTACGAACCTTCACGCTCATTAGGTTCCTTCACAAAGGAATGTTGCGTATTTTACTGTTATATGGTACAATAATTATTTATATGCGCCTCTTCATACATATTACCATGATGAATCAGCAAACAAATTATACACTCCTTACAAAAAGTTTCGAATGTTGTTATATTAGACAATAGGTGACAGACACGGCCTTGAAATGCAACAACACATGGTATCTGACTGGTGGACGTTCTCGTCTTTTCACCGATATATGCAATCGTGCCTGTCACCTACTGCCAAGCAATAATATTCCAAACTTTTTGTGAGGAGTGTATTTACTATTATTATTATTAGTAGTAGTAGTACAACCTTAGTGACAATGAAGTTCGATCAGTCACAAATATAGGAGTGCGTTGTGAAAGAAGGAGAACACATGCATATGCTGAACATATTTTATTCAGCAGGCTACATGGAACAAAGAAAAACATAAATTTCCGCTGCAACGCAGCAATGTATGGTGCCCACACAAAATAAAACATTTTCGTCCATCTACACGTGACATTGAAGTTCGACCACTGTTAGAGGGGATCCTGTTTACCATGGTGTGACGCCGCCCCGTCGGCGAATAACTGTGGCAATGCGTCGGGGCATGATGCGGACGAGTAGTTCAAGGTATTCCACATCGATGCGGTGCCATTCCTCCTGCAGGCATGCGATAAGAGCAGCCACTGTCGTGGGTCCCCTCTGTAGCACACGTCGCTTAAGAACACGCCACACATTCTCAATGGGCGAGAGGTCGGGACTCGATGGTGGCCATGGCAGAGTTCGCACGTGATGGCGAGTCAACCATTCTCTTGTCAGCCGCGCTGTATGAGGCCTGGCATTGTCGTGTTGAAAGATGAGACGCCGCCTGTGGAACAGGTGCCTTCGCACTGTGGGAAGATGCCGCTCCAGTATGTGTGTATAGGCGTGTGCATTCACAATGCCCTCACAGACGTGTAGTGGGCCAACCCCAGATGCCGTCATGCATCCCCATACCATCACTGACGCAGGTTTCTGTACCCGACGTGCATAACATTTTGCTTCATTCTGTTCCTCCTTCCGACAAATGACTGTTTTCCGTATTTTCCCGTACACAACATTGAAAATGGATTCGTCCGTCCACAAAACCCTGTTCCACTGCCGAAATGTCCATCCCCGGTACATTCGTGCCCACCGTAGTCGATTGCCTTTGTTCAACATGGAAAGGAATGATTTACATTTCGCCTTGTACACTCCGTAACCGCATCGCTGTAGGTAACGGCGAATGGTTCTGGTTGACACTTCAATGTGAAAGCGTTCTCGAGTCCACAGTCGTAATTCGGCCACAGAAACATGATTGTTGGTCTGGATATAGCGCCTAAATATCCGTAGGTCACGCACGCTCAGCAGGCGTTTTCGACCGGGGGCCTTACCTGGCTCTGTAGTAAACGTATTTTGGTGGTGTTTGATGATGCAGTGGACGGTTGACTTGGGTAAGTTCAGTTGGTGCCCTATTACCCGTTCACTGAGTTCATCTCGTTGCAACTCCACCACTCTTCTCCTCACGGTGTTGTCAATAGGTTTGCCCCTGGCCATGGTGATGATGCACTGCGGTTCCTCGGTGCACAGCACGCGCTTATATACGGCGGACTCCCGTATCGTGTCCGTGACGTCATGCTTCCGTCGAATGCGCCACTATCTGGAATTTACCGTATGGGTCTG
This sequence comes from Lepisma saccharinum, assembly GCF_977018435.1. Classification (NCBI taxonomy): domain Eukaryota; kingdom Metazoa; phylum Arthropoda; class Insecta; order Zygentoma; family Lepismatidae; genus Lepisma; species Lepisma saccharinum. Next base: position 51,407,709 of record NC_139236.1, read on the forward strand.
GTGCCTGGTCGAAGTTCAATGTCACGCGTAATGTTCCCCGTTTTCGTTCTTTACGTGACCTTGGGTGCAACATGCTGGGATCACGATTCTTGCCTGCTCACACGCCTCCTCTTACACACATGCGTCACTTCTGCGGGTCACCCATTCCACCGCCTATGCCTCTGTGCATTTAATCACGTATTCCTTTCTGGTCGAACTTCATTGTCACCAAGGTTGTAGTAGTAGTACTTAAACATCTTTTCTTTTCCACTTATTCGATATGTACAGATATTCCAAATTAGTCTAGTAGACAATATATATATATATATATATATATATACAGAATTCGTTAAGTTGCACACTGTATGTACAATCGACGTAAAAAGTGCACGTAATAATAAATATAATAATAATAATATATTATTATTATTATTAAGAGTCTTAGTGTTGTTAAATAAATTTATTAGAGTAAAAATAAACCCATACCCCGTGACTCTACAGTCTTAGAAGGGCCTTGGCCTATCTCCCAACTGCCAGTCTCCTCCCACACTCCTACCTAGAGCTGTGGAGATCTTCAACCGGTAATGGGGTGACGTGAATTCAGAACGTCGAACCCTCAGCAGTTATAGGAGATTTCCCAGACCGGGTTACGCTACTCACTCGTAGCTCCCCAATTTCCTCACGATGGCGGGTTGCCACCGGTCCTTTACACAGGCCGAGAACTCAGAGACTGAACCCAGGCGAACTCGAACCCATACCGTCCCGCAGTCGGAGTCCAAAGCACAACGCCTTAGACAGCACGGCCACGGAGGAGGGCAATAATTAACCCATTTGTCTTAAAATTCTCGATTGATTGACTTGGTTTATTTACTTAGTTCTTCTGCCACTTTTGGCTAATCGCCAAGATGAGGATGAGTGATGATATGATGAAACTGATGAAAGGACCACAAAGAACACCCATTCTCAGGCCGGGATTCGATCCCGGACCCCTGGCGTCCTAGTGTGCTGTGCTAGCCACAGGGATCGGCTTAAAATATCATTGTGGTTGTTGTTGTTATTATTATTATTACATGCAAGACGCCTGATTAGATTTCGAGGACCCTCTTTGCTGCTGCATTTATAAGTTGTTGTTTTTTTTGCGTATTTTACGCGATTGTATTTAATTTAGTGCTTTACAGTATTTTATACGTCAAGTTGAAAAACTTTCTTTGCGCGTAAATACCCAACCTTGATTAGGAGACTTGCAATTGAATCTATATAACATTCTGGTTTCTCATTACGATTAGCTTACAAGGGAAATAATAGGCTTCGATTGTGTTAGTGTCACATAAGAACACTAATCAGCACTGCAGCTAAATACAGGTTAGCTTATTCCTTGAACACCCGATAATCTTTTGTGTGCTAATTGGGTAGAAAATGCGCATAATTATTGGTCAAAGCATCCAATGGGGGGGGGGGGGCATGAATAAATTGCAAAGGTTTAACGTAGATTGTGGTCAATTAGGCGACTCACTTCCATTACGAACTTTGACACCAAAAGTGGCCCGTCCATGTTTCGGTCAATAATTGAACAGATTCCCAAAAGGCACGGACGATGCACCTGCATTTCGGAGTTTAGTTTGGGAGGTTAATGTATTGATGAGGAACGATTTGGTCAGTTTTCGCACAATTGCGTCATTATGGATAGATGAGCCCAGAATCGAAGCGGGTAGCCAGCGTTGGTCGCTTGGTGGCTTACTTCTCGAAAGAAGAGGTGGATTTGGTCGTGTAGCGTGTCTTTCTGAGTCCACATTCTTTCACTGGTGTACTCTAACTTTGAGAACCCGCAAAATATTTATTTAAAGATACATAAATTATGTCGTTCGCCAACCCGACTCGTCAAATTCGATTAATTCTTTACGTCTCGATATCATCGGAACTATTCCAACTACAAATATGAAGTTTTGAGAGTTGGAAGAATCGTAAATTATAAACATGATGCGATGCAAGATAAGACTCATCCAAGCATGAATCTACCCATTATTCTACTATTGTGATAGTGTTTATGGCCCTGAACTTCCGCAAAAGTTGAGTAAAATAATAGAAACTAAAAATGTCTGATTGTATTATTCCATTTTTAAATGATAATAATCAGGTTCTTACTATGGCAAACAGAAGAAAGCTGCACTATCTCTGTTTCATCCGCAGTGTACTAGCTGAAGGTAAACCGCAGTACCTGTTCAACAAAATGCACCCTCGTAAGAATATTCATGTCACCCGTAAGCGGGACAATTTCGACTTACCCCATAATTCAACCACTGTCTTCAAATCATATTTCTTCTTTACGGCTCCCAAAGCATGGAATGCATTGCCCGTGAACATCGCATGCATAAATAATCCTGTACGTATCAGAGGTAAAGATTTGCTGTTAATGGAATAATGGCAAAGTCGCGGCACATACTGAAGGATCATGGCACTCACTATGTAGAATTGTATGTTAATATTCTTCTTATTACTATTATTACTCTCATCATCATTATTATTATTTTTTTTTTATTTTCCGTCTCACATTTGTGTATCCATTTAATCTTGTGTATTACTTTCAGGTATATATGTGTCATTTTACATGTATCTTACTGCTCCACATGCAGTTTATCATGTACGGGTGGGAAATAACCTTTTGCTAGGAGTCCACAGTAAAAAGTAAGAACAATTAAGAAATTATGGTAATACCAAATGTTTACTACGACAAATGTGGTTACAAAAACAAAATTAAAAGTTAGTATGTCCGCCGTTTGCTTCTCTCACAGCACGAAGACGATCAGGGTAGGAGCTCAGAAGATTCGCAAACAAGTCCGTATTCCATTCCATGTCACGGAGGACTTGTTCCAGAGGAGTGTTGCCCGGGAATAGCGGTCCGGTCCACGTTCCACTATCATCAAGGACTCAACTGCGTCCTTCAGAATAGCCCCAAAGTGCTACGCTGCATTCAGATCCGGTGATGCACCCGGCCATTCAGAACTGCTGAAGAAGTCAATGCCACTTCGCCGAAGAAGGTCTTGGTTTTAGCATTTGCCTTGAAGCAAGGTGCTTTGTCGTGAACTAACTTTAAATTTTGTTTTTGTAACCACAATTGTCGTAGTAAACATTTGGTATTACCATAATTTCTTAATTGTTGTTACTTTTTCCAGCAGACCCCTAGCAAAAGGTTATTTCCCACCCTGTATGTACAGAAGCATGATATTAACAAGGTTTTGGTGGCAGAACAGCCCTAGGTTGAACCTCGCCTGCTTAATAATTAAAATGTATTATTATTATGATTATTATTATGTCTGCATCCATTTATTCCTTTAGTCAACATATAAAACCAATCGATACCTATCAATTACTCAGAAACTACTAGATATGCAAAGATAAACTTTAGTGAACTGACAGAATTAAGTATTTAGTAGTATCTTACAGCATTAATCGGTGTGTATGAGAACCAACATTCGAATGTGAACAATTGATATAACTTGAACCATGGATATCATGGAATCAACCAAAGATCCAAACATGTACAACCTTGGTGACAATGAAGTTCGACCAGAAAGGAATACGTGATTAAATGCACAGAGGCATAGGCGGTGGAATAGGTGACCCGCAGAAGTGACGCATGTGTGTAAGAGGAGGCGTGTGAGCAGGCAAGAATCGTGATCCCAGCATGTTGCACCCAAGGTCACGTAAAGAACGAAAACGGGGAACAATACTCGTGAAATTGAACTTCGACCAGGCAACAGGCCCATACGGTAATTCCAGATAGTGGCGCATTCGACGGAAGCATGACGTCACGGACACGATAAGGGAGCCCGCCGTATATAAGCGCGTGCTGTGCACCGAGGAACCGCAGTGCATCATCACCATGGCCAGGGGCAAACCTATTGACAACACCGTGAGGAGAAGAGTGGTGGAGTTGCAACGGGATGGACTCAGTGAACGGGAAATAGGGCACCAACTGAACTTACCCAAGTCAACCGTCCACTTCATCATCAAACACCACCAAAATACGGGTACTAAAGAGCCAGGTAAGGCCCCCGGTCGAAAACGCCTGCTGAGCGTGCGTGACCTACGGATATTTAGGCGCTATATCCAGACCAACAATCATGTTTCTGTGGCCGAATTACGACTGTGGACTCAAGAACGCTTTCACATTGAAGTGTCAACCAGAACCATTCGCCGTTACCTACAGCGATGCGGTTACCGAGTGTACAAGGCAAAACGTAAACCCTTCCTTTCCATGTTGAACAAAGGCAATCGACTACGGTGGGCACGAATGTACCGGGGATGGACATTTCGGCAGTGGAACAGGGTTTTGTGGACGGACGAATCCATTTTCAATGTTGTGTACGTGAAAATACGGAAAACAGTCATTTGTCGGAAGGAGGAACAGAATGAAGCAAAATGGTATGCACGTCGGGTACAGAAACCTGCGTCAGTGATGGTACGGGGATGCATGACGGCATCTGGGGTTGGCCCACTACACGTCTGTGAGGGCATTGCGAATGCACATGCCTATACACGCATACCGGAGCGGCATCTTCCCACAGTGCGAAGGCACCTGTTCCACAGGCGGCGTCTCATCTTTCAACACGACAATGCCAGGCCTCATACAGCGCGGCTGACAAGAGAATGGTTGACTCGCCATCACGTGCGAACTCTGCCATGGACACCATCGAGTCCCGACCTCTCGCCCACTGAGAATGTGTGGCGTGTTCTTAAGCGACGTGTGCAACAGAGGGGACCCACGACAGTGGCTGCTCTTATCGCATGCCTGCAGGAGGAATGGCACCGCATCGATGTGGAATACCTTGAACGACTCGTCCGCAGCATGCCCCGACGCATTGCCACAGTTATTCGCCGACGGGGCGGCGTCACACCATGGTAAACAGGATACCCTCTAACAGTGGTCGAACTTCAATGTCACGTGTAGATGGACGAAAATGTTTTATTTTGTGTGGACACCATACATTGCTGCGTTGCAGCGGAAATTTATGTTTTCCTTTGTTCCATGTAGCCTGCTGAATAAAATATGTTCAGCATATGCATGTGTTCTCCTTCTTTCACAACGCACTCCTATATTTGTGACTGGTCGAACTTCATTGTCACTAAGGTTGTAATTTGGAGGGCTGAGAGACATATCAAATAATAACTTGGTTCGGTAAAATATTGTACAGTGGTGGGATGCTCAAGTATTGCTCGGCAAATTGTCCATGGCTCCTTTCATTATTTTTTCTCTTGCATCCTAGGTGGTTTCTAAGAAATAGGTTGTTACGTATGCTGTTGCAAAGATTGCTAGCAGCTTGCTTGACATTTTGTTTCAATTCTTGAAGCTATCATTGGGTAAAATAAAGTGCATGAACATAGTGATGGGCAATTTGCTTGGTAATACTTACGCATTCCACTCTACGTAGATTGGACCAGTCGTCATTAGTAGGTAAGAATCGACAATCGAACCATTCGATACCTATTGACAACTCATAAAATTCAACAGCGAAATTATATGCGAAATTTCATAGATTGAAGTAAGTTGCCCGCAGAATGGAATATTTAATATCTTAACGATATATCTCTCTTCCTACCAATGGAAGCCAAACAATTCATATTATAGTGACCTGTAAATAAATAGGAATATGATATTTCGTTGAGTGAAATTTCCATAAACTTATTAATTCATATTAAATCAATTATCTTGATTTGGCTATTTAGAAAGCTACCAGAAATACAAATTTAAAATATTGTGTAACGAAATCTGGTCTGAATATTAGGTTATTACCAAGACTAGTAGAGGAGAAGGCTGGGGCCATACCTGATCACGTGGTCCTTGACGTCAGGCGTGACGTCACGGGAGGACAGATCGCTCTACGCTCCGGTTTCGCAGCCGAATCAAAGCAGTAATTATGAACAAAAAAGAGCCGCAATTATGCCCAGAAGCTAATTGGGAGTGAATACTCAGACTTACTTAGGATCCGACATAACGCATGTCCTTACAGTTGGATTACACAGCCATTTACGCACACATTTTATCGGTAGTTTATATGTCGTCACATTTCTCTGTGAAACATTAGTTTCATGTAAAATTGGTGTTAATACACCTAGTAATGCGTTTTGTTAGGGCAGAAAGAAAAATATATGTTGAATGCCTAAAATAATTTTGTTAAATAAAGAAAGGCAGAAAGCCAAAATTATGGATAAGTTGAATATGTAGAAGAAAACAACCTCATCTATTGCTCTCTTCTAGGAGTGAGAGAGGAGCCGTTGTCACTTAACTTCTTCAAATTTGGTAACTTTGCTTCGACTATTGGTATTTATTTCTTCATTAATTTTCCTTATTCAGATTACAATTGTGAGTCTTATGAATCTTTGAACTACACAGGGAGGAATGTGAGGAAGTTCCGTGTGTATTATGTAACAAACACTTTAAACAACTTTTGACTGAACGAAAACTTGAGACATATAACTGTAGAAAGTCGAGGGTCACTTTATATACGTATATATATAATCAGTGGGATGTCGAACATACCCACAGGCGGGTATGTCAAAGCTGGTTGAGTCCACTTAACTTTAGGGGGGGAGGCGATTGTGATGAAAATTTGACTGAATAAATAATAGAACAACGGAGGACGGAAGTTGAACTACGTTGTCATTTAAGCATCACTCGTATATAAATAGCAAGTTGTGTACTTTAAAGGGAATTATAACAGTTACTATATTGTATTAAGTGTTGTTAAAGAGACTCGACACGAGAAGAGATGGCATTTTCAAGCGACGAGACATACTGGTGTCGTCTCTCGGCAACACGGTATCTACTATTTGAGGTGCACAATATCCAGCCAGCTATTACATATTAAATCTTAAATTTTTATCGTGACGGATGTGGAATTACCCTTGGTTGGGGAAGTTTCCAACTCTATAGTAAGGAAATTGAGCACTAGGATGGGAGATAACCAAGTCTTGAGTATTAATTACTGTTGCGCTTAGACTGTTGTGTGAATCTTGGTATGGCGATTGAGAATTAAATTATTTGGAGGATGTCGAGATTCAACTCTTCAATACCAACAGTGAACCTAAAATTGACATAGGAATTTTGGTGGGGGCCTGGATATTAAATTGGGAGGGGTATGCTTGCAGTTTTTTTTATCTTACTATACTCGTGAGAGCCTTTATTAAAAAAATACAATATTATTATTTTATTTCTAATAATTGTAACCCAATTGAAGTGTATGGTAGCCTGATGTTATGTAATGAGACTACTGGTATCGCAAGCCACTAACAAGTCTCGTTAGATGCGATGTGTTCAGTTATATATTGTCGGCCGCTGTTTTTATTTTTTCATCGGAGATCACGACACGTCGCAACACCTCACTGAAGGCATTGTGAACTGCAACACCTCACAACCCATTAAGGGTGCGAATCTTGAAAATTGGTGAGGGGGAGAAAGTTCTTAACCTACAACCCCCCTCCCCACAAACATATGTGTGAATTATACGATGTACATATTTGTAATGTTATTAAAAGTAAAATTAAATTACTCAATGAAAATAATTATTATGATTATTAATTAGAAATTAATTTGTTACTTTCATACATATTAGATAGTGTAAAGCAGCTAACTAATTCATTTACTAACCGGTTAAAGATGTTAATAAATTATGACATAGTTGAAGTGGTTTTATTATGTGTAAGTTTTTGTTTAGTTTGTGCACTATGTTAATATAAATCAATTAGATTTCATAGTTATTATTGTTTTGCATTCTTGTTTTACTTTTACTGTGCGTATTGGTGTAGATTTGTTAATGATCTCTTGAGAGAGAAAGCATTCAACACTCACAACTACACTAATTTGTGTGTGTTTTCGATATTATTCTTAGTAAAGTATATTTGAAATTAAAAGTAATTGCTTATCTTTTCATTGTTATAACAAAAACTCTTTCCCCCGGGAAATTTTTGGTGGGGGGATTTTTGAGGCCAAGATTTTTGGTGGGGGATTTTTGAGGCCAAGATTGTTGGTGGGGGAAAATCCCCCTCGTACCCTCCAGGATTTCGCACCCTGAACCCAACAATCCAGAAATACAAGAAAAAAGGAGCGAAAAGAACAAAACAGATCAGCCTTTCCACGTTTCTTTCCGTATGGGGTAAAGACTCAGCTGGGTTTTGTCCGCCCATGACGTCACACCCGCAGCAGTCGCGAAAAGAGGCGTGTCTGACCCCAGCCTTTCCTTCTAGTAGTCTTGGGTTATTACGACATGCTACTTCCCATTTCAAGATGTGTAAAATACTTTCTATATTTATCAAATTAACGTACTATATGTTTTAAAACTATTTCTTCATCAATAGATATTAAAACATATTAAAACAAAGTATTTACAAGTTTCTTATATTCTTAAAGAAGTATCTGGTTCGTTTCTTACTTGTAAATCTAAACGACATTCACAAGTTGTTGAAATGAAGATATACTATTAACCAAATGAATATGTCTAATTGGCTACTTGAACTTGTAGGCACATTGCTAGTACATTTGTACAGTAGGATACACAAATATTGCTCGACAAATTGTCTGTGACAATTTTCATTAATTTTTCTCTTGCGTCCTTCGTGTTTTTAAGAACTGACCTTTTTTGTATGCCGGTGTAGAAGTTGTCAACAGCCTGTTTTGTTTCAATTTTTGTTTCGTTAAACAAAGGTAATAAACGTGGCGATGGACAATTTGCTTGTTAATACTTATGCATTCCACTGTACATTGGTAATCCATTTGTATCCATCCATCCTTGATGTTATTCAAATGTATAATTCTTTTCCTTGTTCACTCAACAAAGAATAGAATGGGTTATGATTGTAAAATCCGTATAATATATGCATTTCATGCTTACACTCCACATCAAAGCAAAAACTGTATTAACAATTCACATACTAATAATGACTACGGGTAGGAAAGCTAAAACAAAGGCCATACCCTGTGCATTTCATCATGATGTGGAAGTACAGAAATGGCGAGGAGGTATCAATCTCTGCATTAGTTGAGGTGATGTGATCAGCACCACGCTTTGAAAGGTTACCAATTGATTAAAGATTGCAGCAGCCTTCGAGATGGTTTAGGCAGGGTGTTGAGAGAATTACCATCCGAGATCGAACCCAAATTCTCTCGCGTAGAAATGGGACGCTACCGAAACCACAGTTCATTTTAGGTTAATGTGGCACGGATTAAAATCGTACAACATTGTGTCCATGTAAAAGCTAGCTTAAGGCAAGCGTCAACTCTCGAAATCGAGCCATTAATATCGAGCAAGGATTTTTGCGAGCAGCAGGACCGTGGAGAGGAAGAAGTCAGGGTAGGACATGGGGGAACATCTTGTTTGCCGTGTTCCACTCCTTGGTCCCGGGCTTATACCTTTCTCGCTACTCAAATATTTGCACCTTCTCGCTTGAAGGCGCCGTCCGCCCTGCACCCTCCGTCGGGGAATCAGTCCAATATTTGCACGGACTCGACATACGTTTGAGAATTTAAACTTTTCTGCTTTTCATTTCGTTTCGTCCCGAATCGGTTCATCCTTCTCTCAGTCCCCTCTTCCTGCTTTTTTCCCTCAAAACTACGCAGTCGGTTATTCGTGCAGCACTTGGGAATACGACTTCCATCTCTCACTCTCTCCTTCCTGTGCAGGAAAGAAGAAGTCCACGGTGCCACGGGAATGTCTTCAATCGTGAATGTTTGTAGAGAAGCATGTCTAGAAATTGGCTTCTTTCGGCTCGGCACGCTTTTCGGAGGCGACAAAGGTTTATCCCCCCCTCCCTTCTTTCCCTCTTGAATCTCTGTTCTATGGAAAAAAACGGAAAATGGATCATGGGATGAAATCTCGTCCCGAGTCACTTCACCTTCGGAAGGAGTGAATCTTCCTGTCTGCGAGAACAACCAATCGCAGTAAAGCTTAAGTGGAATTTACGAAAGTTTCCTAAAGATATACAGCACACCTTAAAGTGACAGAAGGTGTGGTCATGGTAGCCATCTGTGTCTCAGATTTATCATAGAAAAACTATCAATGGGATTATATTATAGAGCAACTGCATTACTCACAGTTGCCGTGTTAGAATCTCAACCTGAGAATGGACATTGTAAAAATTTGAAGTCCATTTTATGCTCAGATTGGCTAATCAGGCCTGGACCTACATTTCAATTAAGATCCACACCACAGTGTCAAGGATCTCCATGTGCAGAAAAATCTACAACATTATATTTCCAATGTTACAACTTATATGTTTAGAAATCTTCGCAATTAGATAAAAGTGGCAGAAAAGCCAAGTAAAATAAACCAAATCAACATTGTATGCTTACATAATATTTTGTGATCCTCACAGAAAGAAATCCTATGGTCACGCATAAAAAGTCACTTTTAACCTGTTTTGATTGACTGGCTTTGATTTATATAACTTCGCTTTTCTGCCACTTTTGGCTAATCGCGAAGCGGTGGATGGATGGTAATAAGATTAAATTGATGAAAGGACAATCACAAACGCACATGGACAGGACACAACTCAAGCCCTACTGAGGATTATACAGTAAAACTTCGTTAATTTGGACTTATGGGGGGATTAAGTTGGCCGGTTTAACGAAAGTCCGGATTAACTGAAATAACCTAAGAGAACAGCAGAAAGTGCATTAAAACTTCGTTTATAGCAACACGTTTATTATTGTGTATTTAAAGGGTATAGGCCTAAATACACCATACAGTACAGTAAAATGAAAAGCAATACGACAATGCAGTACGTACATACGCGATACGCATATGATGACGTGCACGACGGACTTAACAAAACCTTGCATTCTGATTTATTTTTCTTTTTTTCCATTTGCCTGTCCGGATTAACCGAAGTCCGGCTTATCGGGATCCGGATTAACAAGGTTTTACTGTAGTTAGTCTACAAACTGTAGTCCAGGATGCACATTAGAATGTCTTCAGAAAGGGCCACCACCCTTTACCCTGCCAAGATATCTGAAACCTTCGGATTTTTTTACAAACTGCCCGCTTCTCTTCCGCTTTCTTTCAACCTCGCTGTTTACACCGATGCTGGGAAACCTCCTTGCCAACCCTTACATAATCGACACTAGCGCCACTACTTTCAACCCAGTGCTTCAAAAATGGCGGTGGCAGAGACAGACACAGGCATTTTCAGCAAGACGTGGCCGACAACGAGACAAATTTCGTCAATCGCGCGAGGAGACTGTGCTAAGCCTCCTGTTGCTTCCAGACCATCCCTAACTGAAGCAATTCACAAGAAGCGGGGGAAGGGGCTGTTTATACTAGACATGGCTTAATTGGGATAATTTTCTACACGGATTTCAAATAGGCTATCCTGATATCGGATATTCTGATATCAGGATTGTCCGGATTATCTGGACAGTTTTATCGTTAATCTGTTTCAAGGGCTATTCACATATTAGTTTATTCGTCATTTTCGTATTTCACTCTACGGATTTTCTACAAATCCTTCATCAAATCTATTCTATCCGGATATCAGAATTATTCGGATATTCAGAGTATCCGGATATCCAAATTCTCCTCATATTCGGATTATCCGGATATCCGTACTCTCCGGATATCAGGATTATCCGAAACGGATATCGGATATTTTGAAATCCAGATATCAGTTATACGCATACTGTGGTCATCCTTAGTTTGTACAGTCGCGGACACTTCTGCGTTTTAAAGTTCCCGTTGAAAATCAATCGGGTTGTTACAAACCCGTAAGTGTCCATCACCTTACATAAACCTGTCTAGACCAGTGCGGAAAACTCGACTGGAACCTCAATGCGTTCATTGAATTCCCACCGAACGGACTTTCAGGTTTTTGAGGTAACTCGCAGCATCCTGCAATTAATTCCCTCATCTCTTCCAGTTCAATGCTCGCCTTAGGTGTTACGGGATCGCAACATTGCCTGATTTGGCACCGGGGGCCGAGAATACTTAAACGGAAGGAGAGGAGATGGGCGTTTGCACACCATAGCCAAACGGGATTGGAAAATTGGAAGCACGGCTTGAAGATGACAACACCGAGGTTGCATAAATAGTTCACAAGGCCTGGATGGGATTGGCTTGAGGAGGACGTATCCCGCGGGAGCACCAGCCCCCCTCGCTCCCTCCCCTTAATCCCAAACCCCGGTTCATTTCCTCTGCATGAGGAAAGTGGGGACGCACAGTTGTGCAAACAAAAACCGCATTTGGAATGTGAAATGTTAACTAGCTCGCAGTGCAAGCTAGCTGGAAACTCTTTCTCTCTCTCTCTCTCTCGCCAGCATGATTTCCACGTAATTTCCCTCCCCGTTACATATTGTAGGCCGTATTAATTACTTCCCCATGGCAATTTCCATAAATTCCACACTTTCCCTTCCCTATGGTCCCATGCGGAAAAGTGCAAACACGTTGACGCTCAGAGAAGAACTCATTTATTTCTATTGCACCGCTGTCACTGTAAGTTTGTATTAGGATGCGGAAAAAATGTGAATCTATGTTAAGTGCTTCCTGTAGGAGCAATCTCATATTTCTTCCCTCCCCCGTTTCTTATTGCTTCTATTCTTGTTTTCCGCTATCTGTGTCCTATCTCGTGCTTTTTCATTATTATTTATATTCGTTTTTATTTTTTCCACATTTTGCCCCGTCCAATCCCACAGGACGTGCTTGAATTTGTTGTGTGCACCGGAACATACGTATAAATGTTTTTTAAGTTAAATTTAAAACATCGTATCATAAGCTTAAAGGAAGGAAAAGATGAACTCGGTGAAAAGAGCCAAAAGTGTTAACACAGCTCAAATTACGTTGTCAGAACATTTTAATAACTCTTCTCCACCATGAACTTGTAGATGGCGCCTTAATTGATCTTACCATTACTAAAATCGTTTGGAAATCAGTTGAATTTGCCGCCAAACCAACTCATTCATTCTATTGACGTCTCTCCACGCGCTACATTCACGCCTTCATCCAATATCAGAAGCGTTTCGAAGTGCGCGTGCGCACACGTTACCATGTGGCAATCACAGTTGGATCTGAATCTTATTTTGTGATTAGTTGACTGATTTAGTTGATTTTACTTCGCTTTCTGTGTCACTTTTGGCTAATTTACGAAGATGGGGATGAGTGATGAAATTGAATAATGAACACTCACAAACATCAATGCACAGGCCGCGATTCGAACCCGGGACCCCTGGCGCCGCAGCGCGATGTGCTAAATCGCACGGGGGCCGGCTCTTATTTTGTGGTTCTGCATATCGGCATAAATGACAAGTAAATATAGTATCCTCACATGGAAATCTATTCCCAGGCTTAATACCAGGGAACGAGCTAAGTAACACGCGGTTCCTGTACACAAATGTAAAGTCCAGGAAAACAAGAGCTTGTGGCTATGTAAACAGAATTAAAATTAAATTGTAACTGTTCCAAGAGCGGTTCATTTTGAGCACACAGAAATGTTTTCTGACATTTATCACACTTGTACATTGGATAAAAACAAACTAAACAGTCCCCTCAGGTAATGGTTAAGTGTCAACTTGAAATCAATTGTTCGACTGCTAGCTGTATCGTTCTTCGGTGATTCCTTTACCAGTTGAAACTGTAGTACAATGATATATGCATAGTGCTTTAAAAAACTTGAATAATGAGCTGACGTATAATATCTTAACAAGAAAGGGACTAAAGTGTCGTCGAAAATTCCGATTTGTATGTAGTGCGTTGGAGAGATGATACCAAAATATACCTAACACAATTCAAAGCGACTACGGACAATAGAGCACGCACAGGAGTTCAGCTGCCTACTTAAAGTGACTTTTAGGGAGCAAGTTTGGCACCATGGCACTTTCTGCCCCCTTCCCTTCCCAGAAGTCGGCGCCTACGACAGGAAAGTGACAAGAAAAGAATCTACCTACATATTGATCAATTGATCAGATCATCGGATGAATGTTCTAGACAAACGAGCAAACAGCTCCAGATTTTGTATGCACCGCATAAGCCAGCACCCTTTAGGAAATTAAATGTTTCAAAGACTCTTAAAGAATGCGAGCCGGCCACCGTGGCGGAGTGGTTAGCACATCGCGCTACGACGCCAGGGTCCGAATTCAAATCCCGGCCTGGGCATGGATGTTTGTGAGTGTCCATTCATCAATTTAATCACTCATCCCCATCTTCGCAATTAGCCAAAAGCGGCACAAAAAGCGAAGTAATATAAAGCAAGTCAAACCTTTATGGATTTTTCATCTCTCCTATTTTGGTGTGATGGAGCATATGAAGAACTATTGCTTTCATGACTATCAGCTAATGAAGGACTTCGTTCTAGATGTGTTCTTCTCTTTACCTATTTGTAACGCTGGATCATCATCAGCTTCCTCAACATCGACGCTTTTCATATTTTCACGACTTTGGCTTCCGACTGTACATCCCCGAAGAAATCTCCTACACGCAACCATTGCCCAATGAGCATGCCCAACAGCAAGCGTTGAAGCATAGAGTGTTGCCCGGTCGGAGCCTGATTACCCGCTCCCATCTATTATCCCACCGCAACAGAATAATGAGTCCCAAAAGAGATGAGTTTTTCGCGTTGTTATTAGCATCGTTTGCTTGTTACACGATACTCGTGCGGAGAAGAGCGAGATAATAAAAGGGGATTTCCTCTTCAGGGATGATCACGTGACCCGTGGATCACGTTGAAAGGCTAACGAGCGTAAGGCTCTCCTTTCAGCGTCTTTATAACGAGCTCGCGTCCATTGAGGAGAGATTGGCACAATGGCATTACCTACGTTTTGAGTAGATCAAGTTATAGAAGCTTCTATGTATAGATATAGTAAGCAGTTCCGTTGTGTCGTTCCTCCTACTCTTTCGCAACAGGAGCTATATTCGTCCAAATATCAATTTCATGTAGCACGTGCCACGTAAGCTGCCTCTCTGGTGTAATGGTTAGCGTAACGACCCTTGAAACGAGTTCGAGACACGGATGAATGTGTTTTGTCTTTGTATTTCTCTTGTTTAGCGTTGATTTTCTGCCACTTTTGGCTAATCGTGACGATGAAGATAAAGATGAACGATGAATACATAGAAAATTCAATCTCCATCCTTCATCACGATTTTCAACCCTTCCCTTCCTTGTTTCTTTCTCCCTATTTCTCTCTCTCTCGCAAGGGAAGGATATATATATATATACAGGGGTCCTCCTCCGTGGCCGTGCGGTCTGACACACCTTGCTTTGGACAGCGGCTGCGGGACGGCATGGGTTCGATCCCGGGTTCAGCCTCCGGGAATTTTCGGCCTGTGTATAAAGTCGGTGGCAACCCACCATCGTGAGGATATTGGGGAGCTACGAGTGAGTAGCGCAATCCGGTCTCGAAAATCTCCTGCAACGGCTGGGGGTTCGACGTGCTGACCCCACGTCACCTCATTACCGGTTGAAGAACTCCACACCTCTAGGTAGGATTTTGGAGGGAGACTGGCAGTTGGGAGATAGGCCAAGGCGCTTCAAGGGCTGTCGCGCCACGGATTATTACAATACATAAATATATATCGACTTGTATTCAAGGGATTCCGCGTTCCATACCAAGAGGAGGCACATAGTGTTTCAGATCTCACTTTAAACTATACATCCGATCCCGATTAGCCTATATCTGCATAAAGTGGACTTGAACCTCTTGAGCTACAAAGGAACACCCAGAGACTAGAACCATCCGAATTGACGAGTCGATCACTAAGTGTGCTCCATTACCGAGGCTGCTCAGACATGGATGTATTCTCTAATTCATATCTTCGTGTATTTCGTATATTCATCATGTCTTCACCATCAAGATTAGCCCAGTAAGATATAAAGCAGAAAGAATGTATTAAAATATTTCACCAATATTTATTTCATTCCTAATACATGTCACTATATACTCTCCCTCCAATTCTTTCAATGTTGTAATGTGTTTAGGTAATATTCTGGATACAAATTCTTGTTATATTACTAATGTAACGTAATCAAATAAGGAATGCTACAGAATCGATCAGAACACGCACCATATTGGACTAGCAACTCACAGATTCAGGGTGGCCTTTCTAGGACCATCATAAAGTTCAAATATAATTCCAGGTTTACAAAGCGAACTTGCCAAAAATTCAAGGGTATTCAATCAATGTTTTCTCTATTTCAATCTTATGTATTACCGCCTCTCACCACACACACACATATATTAACAATTTAAAGGGTCTAATGTATCCAAAAATTCAAATTCAATTAAGTTGAATGGTATACTTGTACATTCAATTTAAAGTGCGCAGTTTACATTTGACATTTCACAAACTCAAGACTAGAAATACAACTACTCGTACAAACACAAGTCACAAATGTTACGGGATGTAGTATAGTAAATTGTTAATTGCATTAGTTCAAATTTATCTAATCAACTTCAAGTTATCTTATCTTGCAATAATCTTACGTCTGTCAGATAGATTTTCTGCAAAGTACACTAACAAACCAAACGGATTCAGAGATTTTTATTTTATTTTCAACGCAGCTTTCTTTTCTTTTCCTTCCTCGATAACAATCAAAGCTAAACTATAAAAAACTTGCCTCAGGGCATTAGTAAACATGGATAAATTCAATGAGACTTGGATTAATAAAAGTTGCAATTTTTCACGTCTACGGAGAAGAATTCACGCACAATTCCCGGAGCCAATAATTCACGCATAATTCCCGAAATTCAAGGAATTCCCGGTAAGTAGCCACCCTGAGATTACTTACTCACAGATAAGCATTGATATAGTTTCACCTTATTGGCTCAAGTATTTCTACAAATATATTAACTGTTAACTTTCATACGAGGGTGAGATGTAGCTTACTAGGAATTAAGTAGGCAAAGGAGATGTACAATATCGGTTTTCGTGCACCTTTAAGTAGAATTTAGGTGGATTTCGAAGTCCCTCAAGGCTTAAATTAAATAAATTTGGGCACACTTAAAGGTTAGGAAAAATACTGAGAAATGTGGTTGTAAAGAATGTGGGAAGAATTATTTAAGGAAAAGTTGGTAAACGACTGTCTTTGAAGTAATTCTGTCTACGGATTCCTAATATTTGGTTTGTCTCTCTCGATTTTAACATAAAATGCCTGCAAGTCATTAATAAATGGCGGCTATATGTTTCTTGAACTATTTGTAGGAAATAACATCGAAATCTAGACAGGGGAAGCAAACTTTCGGAATTGTCGCACCAAAACATTTAATGTTTGTCAACAGCTTTGTTATGTTAATCGTCTTACTTCAGAAGTTATTGGAATTCCATTCGCCATGGAATAGTTGGTTAGGGCACTAGATTTGTAGAAAAATCACAGGTCTGTTGTAGGTTTGATCTTCACACCGGCAAAAAGAAATTTGTTAACCTGAAGACGAGACGTAGCACGTAATAATTGGTAATGTCCAATTAACATTACATGCTAATAATAATTAGTGCTCGTGAAACGTATGGCAAGCAAGAATCTAAATGTGCAGCTCCAACTGATGAGAAAATATAAGGTTAAGCAGAATTGGTTCAAAATTCCACCTGAGGACAATTTTCAGTAGTAAGGAAATACTAAAAACAAGCAACTAAAAATTGCATATCCAGCATTCCACGTGAATGAGGAAGAGTCCACATAAGATAATATGGACGCCTTCAAGAGAAGAGGATATGAACACAAGCAATACACAGGTAAAAGGGAAATATATGGAGAATACGAATGGATCGAATCGTATAGAATTCAATGAAATAACACAACAGTACTACACAAATAATTTAATTGGAACAGAAGCAGCCTCCATAGAACTGACCCCAAACCATATAAGCCATATGGGGTTTGGTGCTAAGGTGTAGAACTCAAGCAAATATGGTCCCCCTCTCCTCAGATAAATAGAAATAGTAACTTAAATAGAGCAAAAAGTAGTGAGGAAGTCCAAGGAACGCCGTGGAGTAGCCTTGTAGTGCTGAATTCTCAAGTTCCACTATACACCCAAAAGGTTGAAGTTTTCGTGTAAAATCTCTGAACGAACCTCGAAGATTTACTTACTCAACTTAATAGGATTTGTACTTTCTGTGTTAATTTTCTACAACTAATTTGTGAATGCCCTGTATATAATACGTAAGTAAGGTATGCACTTAGTTTCACATATAGATCTTGCAATACTCATGTGTGTTTAACTGAGGATCTCATGTTGGGAAAGCGCGGGAAATGTCTCGTTTAGGTTCATGTAGTATGGGAGTTGTACATTGCACGAACGTGAGTTAACTAAATGCCTAAAATACAATGCAGCAGATAAATCCATCAAGGAAGCTTAATGAACATGTTTTATTACTTCAAATAACCTCTGAGTAGCACTCGCATGTTTATGTTCGTGAAATTTGTAGGCACTGCGTAATAAATGAGGTGGATTGGCGTCCGCGTGTAGGGTTTGTGGAGGGTTATATCCACCTCGTTGCATGAGTTTTCCTTTTTGAAAAGGCAGAGCAAAAGGTTGAAGTTGTGGAGAGATGGATTGCACCGGAAAACAAAAATGAAGTAATGTATCATATTCCAAAAACGCCAATAATTGAGAACATTTGGCAAGCTGAGTATATTATGAGTGTATAGGATTAACATAGATACAGTTGAATGCAATCCAAGCAAGTGTCAGTTTCTATTTCAAAAGAGGAATTATACAGTGTCATGGAGAATGATTGCCGGGAGTTTAAACTGTTATTATAAAAGAAGTATTTAATGGATATTACACGTGTGGCGTCTTAAAATGTTCACTCACGGTCACACAAGGTCACACGAAACTTTAAACTTTTCTGAACATTTTAAGACGCCACACGTGTATATCCATTAAATACTTCTTTTATAATAACAGTTTAAAAACCCGGCAATCATTCTCGATGACCTTGTATTTAACAGTGATTTGTAATAGGTCGGATCGTATTAAACTTATTTCGATTTTAGGCCTAATTACAATACTAGTAAAAACGTAGGACTACGTATATCCACGGCAAAACTCTGTATTACATGGTATAAAGTGGTAAAAATATTATTTTCTGAAAAGTAATATTTTTAATCAAATTTCATTGACTTTTGCTTCACTAGGTAATTAATTACTAAGAACTATTGCTACAATTAAGGTGTACATAAAATATACATCTAGTAGGCTGACATCTATTGGTGAACTGGAAATCAACAAATCCCAATGTATAGGATGGACCAAAAGTCACGATCGGAGATTAATGTAGCATTATTACTATGAAGTCCCGCATTGTGCCCGTGCGTTCTAAAAGGCGTCATGCTTTGGTCTCCGGCTACGGGACGCGCGTACGTTCGGGTCTCCTGCGGGAAGAGTAACAACTTTTCTACTGAGATTTCTGCCTGTGTATGGGACAGGTGACCACCCACCATCGTGAGGAAACTGGGAGCTAAGAATCAGTAACATAGCCCGAACATGGAAAAATACAACAACGACTAGGGGTTCGTCGTGCTGACCACACGTCATCCTGTAACTCAGCAGACGGGAGTGATTCCCGCAGTCTGTAGGTAGGGCCTGATCCTCACGGCCTGTTGCGCCACGGGTTGTTGTATCTTATTATTATTACTATGAAAGAAATTCAAATGCGGTAATCAATAATCAAAGCAGAAACAATATTGAACTAAAGATGATACATTAAAGAATGAAATATTATAGATCCTACAAAATGTTATCAAATTACAATGTTCTACAGTATTTGTACGGAAACGAAACCACTGTAAATAGGGTTTGCAGGGCCAAATCCGAAAATTACATTTATTGTTATTGATTGGTCCTTTCTTGTCTTCATATTATGCAAGGGAATGTCGTTTAAACCGGTCGGAAATGTTATATTGTATATCCTTCATGTGGAGATCTAGATAACATCAGGAAAAAATTGATCTATGTCGAAAATTGCATACAAATGGATAAAATAACACTATTTCTCGCGAATAGTATCATATTTTGCAAATGTTTTGTGAAGACAATCTTGACAACCATAAATGTTCTGCTATGTGAATTTAATGTGTTATAGGATTGTTACAGGTTGTCCTCTATTTCGCGTAGTACAACCTGGACTGCATTTTGCAGGCTAGCGAGGCTATGGCGTCTGGAATCTTGATCAGTTCAATCCTCTATGGGACTTGTGTTGCATCGTCCATGTATATGTTTGTCCAGTGGCGGCGATTGGGGTGGGCAGTCCCGCCCCCCTCACTTTTTGCAACTTTTCCTCTCGAACTATGCTAAACCTTATCTAACTAGGGAAAGTAAACTGTCCTTGCCTCCCAAGTTTTGGCACCCAATCGCCTCCACTATGTTTGTGAGTATCCCTACATCATTTCATCTTATAATCTATCATCCTTATCTTCGCGATTAGCAAAAAAGTGCCTAAAAGCGAAGTAAAACAAATCAATTTACTCAATGTTTTCGGTGGCTCAGTCGGTCAGTCTCGCGCCTAGCGCTGAACAGGTAGGTCGTGCCGTACGAGCTTTGTGCTTTGAGGGAAAGTGAAAGTCCAGCGCGATATCGGTACGTACGTGCGGGAGAGGGTGTGCTGTTGAACTGTGCTAGTGAAGAATTGGACAAAACTAAAGTATAGTAGAATGGATCGCGAAAATACGATACAAATCAGTTTTGAAACGGGAACTTTGAAACCTAGTCCTTTGGAAGTACATGAATTTATTCATGATAAATTCAAACTGAGTGGGGATGAAATTGCAGCCATAAAAATTCCCACCACGACGATTAAATGTGTATTTTTGAAATTAGTGCGTCCTGGAAAAATGAGAAAAATACTAGAAGAAAATACTGGTGAAGTGAATTTTTATTATAGTAGTGGAACAGTGACACAAGTGAAACTGAATGATGCGAATCGAATTGTGAAGCCGGTTCGAGTGTTTAATCTTCCTTTGGAAGTGCCAGAACGACAGATTCGTGAAAAACTGAGTGAATATGGGACAATCGATGAATTGATAGCAGAAACTTGGAGTGACAAATTCAGGTACAAAGTGTATAATGGGGTGCGTCAGGTTTTGATCGCAATTAAGAAGCAAATTCCCGCCTTTGTGAAAATAGGCCAATATACGGCACATGTAGTATATAATGGTCAAATCCCGACTTGTGAATGGTGTGGTAGCAGTGACCACATGCGGTTTAATTGTAACTTACGGAAACCAACAGTGTTCAAAGTCATGGGTCGTGCAGTTCGGTCCTATAGTGAAGCAACTGCACCGTCTACACACGAAGGTATAAATGTGGGTCACCATAATACAACACAGAGTCAAGAATCAGCACAACTGACGGTGATAGAAGGGCTTCAACAGGGAATACATATACATGAAGAGAAAAATAGTCACAAGAATGATCAACAGACTTTGACCAAGGAAGGAACTGAAGGAAATATGGAAGAGCAACCAAAATAACCTGTGTTAAATGTTCAACTTACGCGACAAAGTGAAGAAATGTCACTGGATACTAGGGAGCAGAAGAAGGGTGGACCACTAAGACGACAAGAAGACATAACTAAAGTGCAAGAGGAATCGAATGATGAAGTGCTACAGAGCAAGAAGGAGAGGAAGCAGATTCAGACCAAGCAAAAGGACTTCCGACAAGAAGCTGAACAGGAAAAAGATTCGGAAGCTGATAGTGAAAGTGGAAGTGTCCAAAGTTGTACGGGCAGTTCGGTTTCCGGCTCACAAAAACGACCAAAGAGTATAAGGAAAGCGTCAGGCAGCAATCGGACGAAAAAAACGATCATTGCGACATGTAAAAACAAATGTACAAGACATGGTTATTGATCCGAGTCCGATAAGCCATGAAAGTTTGTGAATACTGGGTACAGGTAATCACTTGAAGATTAGAAAATAGTATTATTTGGAATGAATATTTTTATATGGACTGTCAGTAAGTTAATGATATTGAATTGTGTGGTGGTAGTTATTTATGGATTAAGGTACATCAAGGGAAGGGGTAGTTCCTCCCCCCTGCAAAAATAATATTGTTAGTTGCAACGTGTTACCACTCCTTGCTCCGGCTGGTCAGTTGGGAGCACCAGTTCTCACCCAGGGATCGGGATTAACACGATCCGCCCTTCCTCCAGGAAGGTAACCACCGAATTGCGACACGTGACAGTAAATAAAATTCCAAATACTTTATATTAAAAATATCCAAAATCTTTAATCACGAATCGCGCGCGTACATACTGATTCGCACAAGTTAAAAGTTATAATGTGTTGGGTCCTGCTCGCTTGTAGGCAGTGATGAGTAACTTATTAAACACGAAAGTCCGCGCACTTCCTTCACCGTTAATAGCAAGACCTCAACTGCTACCTCAAGCGCGAGGTGCAGCATAACAGATTGTTCTAACTTACAATACAAACTCATAACACAAAATAGCACAAGAAAAACTGATAATTTATATAACACATCAATGTTAATTAGCGATAGTAAGCTTTGATTGTGGTTGGCAACAATTAAAAATGCCAACGTGGAAGTTTTTACATCGCCAGGAACACGAAGCGTGGTTCCCCCACTCCTAACATAAACAGCCAATAGGAATACGATATTTTATTGAAAACGAGTGAGATATACTTTGCTATAATATTACAATGTTAAACTATATAGAAATAACTAAACTGATTTTATCAAATAAATCATATTTGCCCTTGCATATAAAAAAAATGATTAAATAAAGATTTAGTTTATAACGAAGACAAATTACTTCAATCTTGTACATTGTTGAACAAAAATCGATATTAAGAAGATATGTATTTAACTTGTGCTTAAACAATGAAAACGTTGCATATATTATTTGGGATAATTATTAGCCTATAAATTCTGAATAAATGTTGCAAAAATACGCGAATAATATTATAACATATGATAAAACGTAAATATATACATGAATTATAAAAACAATTAAGTATAAATAATTTAATCCAAGTTCTTAACTTGAAAGTATACGAATAAGATATACAATTTCAATATACAACTGAAATCTGCCTAACATGGCGGTCGTTACAATTTCCCCCCTTGTCGGCATAAAAAAAATGGCTGAGTATATCGAAGTATTTTTTTTAAATAGATGCTTACTATCGCATAACACAAATAATATTCGATTAAAACAATTATAAAATTATGCACTCAGATTACACTGAAAGAACTACTTGATAACAGATTCAAGTTTTCTTCCAAACACAATAATTTATGACATATAACTGAGATAGACTTTTAGGTTACATATAATCATCGAAAGTTACAATAAATTTCAATTAATATGCATGTACATGAACTATCAACTTGGATAATATAAAATATACATTGATAAATATAAGCTTTCTTTCTGTAACTTAACATTTTACAAGTGTTTCCTTGGAATTTATGTTCCTTTCCGTCATTGTTATTTGACCTAGTTTTTATAAAGAGCACAATCTTCATTTGACATACTTATAGGTTTGCTTCTTTGAGCTTATCAATAAATCAGTGTTTATTGTTTCGTCAACAATGACACTTTTATCGCGTTATACAATCTGCACCATTGTTGTTACATAACTCTTTAATTTGCTTCGGTCAGAGAAAAATAAACAAGACAAAAAATAAAAGAACTGAAACCCTGAACCCTGAAACTCTATATATTAACAATGTTTTTCTTACAAGAAAAAGTCTTCGCGTTGAAAAGAAAGAGCTTTTCCTTTGCTTCGTTTTTATCGTAGTACATTAAAGAACACAATGAACTAGATTTTTCATCATTGTTGAAAATGAAAAAGAGAATGTTTGTTGAATAAAATCTGTGAGATTGCTCTGATTCTTGAGTCGTTGGACAAGGAGGATTGAATAAAAAGTTCCGAAGGAGCAACACCGATGTTTGCATAAATATAATTATTCTTTAACCATATGTTTTCTGGTATAAAGCGAGCCACAGCTTCTTGAAAATGTGGAATTATAGGACTAGATAAGACATGTACAAAAGCATTAAGTTCGTTTTACTAAACAGATGTTCTTCCACTTGGCACAAACTTTCTCATACGCGTTGCGTGTGGCATCGATAAAAGGTTTTGGAACACAGGCACCTGTTTCATTAAATTTAATTCACTCTCCACTCCGCTAAATCTTTCTCGCCTTTCGGGAAATTCGACTTCATAAGCCAATAGTAATTGAAATACATTTGAACTCTCATATAATTTACACTTCAGGTTTGTGCATTTGCCGTCTACTTATCTTCACAGATACGATGCTCACATTTATACTATCCTTTTTGCACTCGTATCACATATAATATTTTCGGTGACGGAGGATGCATAACTAAGTTGAAGTGTTAACTTTTTCAGTTCAAAGTCCAATTTGGCCTGGTAACCACGTAGAAAGGGAACTCCTAAAAACATGTCAGCGGGGAGATTCTTCACAACATAGATGTTGACTTATTGCCCATCAAAATTTCTGTGTCCACTATGAATAAACAAACAGTCCAGCTAAAGTGGTATTACTTTTGGAGTATTACAGTCTATAGATATAGCTCTTTTATGAGAGTTTCTTCACTATTTGACAAATCTATTGCAGTGCTAACATCAGGTGGTTTTACTGAGGCGGCTCGCTCCTTGCACAATCCTTGCCCAACTCGGAACGAATTAATTAGGCAAGACGAGCGTTTTCCTGGCCACTATGACCATCGAGACTCCAATAGTAGCGCCTTGTATCATTTATGGCCTCTTGCTGCTCAGGTGTTAATTGCAGGTCTTCAGTATTGATCTCTGCGTTAACCATTTGTCTGCGCTGCGGTGAATCAAATCTTGACCGGTTTCCATAGTTCCGGCGGTAATAGTTTCCTCTTCTCGGAGGAGTCCAGCGTCTGTCTGAGCGCTCATCTGTTTGTACCGGTTGCTGATCTAAGTGACGAGGTTCCGGATACGGGCGATATTGTCTCTGAACCTGTCGATTAGGCCACACGTTCTGCCTAATCGTGCGCACCTGCGGCGACCTGGTATTCTGCGGACGACGAGAATTAGCATCTTCATCACGTCGTCGCTCACCACCTGCGTTATCATACTGTCTGAAGCCAATGGGTTCTTCGCACGACTCGTAGCTTTTCAGGAAAGCAGTGAGATCATGAATGTTTCTGGGTGCATTCGCAAGGCACAGATGACGTGCACGGAAGGGCAATTGTTCGATAATTAGCGTAACAACTTCCCGTTCTCGCAGAGTGTCCGATAGATTTTTAAAACCCGCGTATATGCTCCAGGCATAACTTTCCATGCTCGCATTGGTCTGCCGCGAGTACCGCCGTCTTGGCAAGGCTGCCAGTTGCCTTTGCTTGGCCTCAATAGAAGCAAACTGTGCCTTAAACTGATCACAGAAATCCTCGTAGTCAAGAAACTGGTCACGATTAGCCGAGAGCCAGTGCTCTGCAGTGCCAATAAAAATTCTCGACAACAAGTCCAATCGACACTCATCTGGCACTTGTATCAGATCGAAGCTTAGGTTCAACTCGCGGAGGTATTTCTCGGCAGAATGGGCTTCGATGTTTCCATCAAACTTCGGCAGCTGGTTGATGTCTGTCATACGGGGAACTCGAAAAACACGATCTTGGCACAGGACACTGTCTTTGTCGGAAGGATCTTCGTATCTCAGTCCACGCCGATGATCGTTTCTTGCTTGCTTGGTGGGGAGAGACACAGGTACCTGTACATGAGTAGTTAACTGTCTATCGTTACCCATATTGCGAAGTCTATCAGCTGTTTGGGCACTGGGAACTGACTTACGGGTTAAGTCACGCTCGTTTGTCACTGGAAGTTCTAATGAAGCTAAACCTGTACCTTCATGGAACGCCTTATCTGCACGTAGCGATAAGTTTGTCACTCGTTCTCCAAGTTCTTTTATTGAGTCCATTAGAGTGGAGCGTGTTTCGGTCACCGTACTCTGCACATGTGTTCGAAGTAACAAAATTTCACTTGACAGTCGACCACTGAGTCCCGTCACTTCTTCCTGTACAGCAACAACTTCAGTCTCTAAAACAGTCTGTTTACAAACGGGTTCTTGTTGTGCCGACTCCACCTGAGTTATCCTCTCTTCAGTTAACTGAATCCGTGCAGGAATGGAACTAAGTTGCCGCACCACTTCGGATAACTGGCCCGTAAGCTGTTCATGGCGTCTCTTCTCCTCCTCCTTTTCGGCCTTCAATTTCTCCTCGCGCTCTCGGTCTTTCTCTGTGAACGCTGCGATCAGCTGTTCATGTCGCTCACGCTCCTTTTCCGCTAGGGAGGCCACCAGAACACTGACCCACTCAGGCATCATCACTGTTGCTGGAGACGAAACAGTAGCCGTCGGATTTGGCTGAAGTCGCACTTCGAAGCATTTCTGGCATCGAAACTCCTGATCACCTCCATCCACAACAGTATCTGGACAGCACTCCGGGTGATAAAGAAGCCGACACTCCAAACATTGGTAACCTGAAGCGTCGCTCCACGGCTGGCTGCAGCACGCTGCTGATGTCTCGGAGAGTTCGGTGCGAACTTTGCTTCTAAGTATCCGACGATCACCACGATCCATCTTCTGGAAATGGCAATGGATTGGGTGGACAAAACACTAAGGGAGCACTGGGCAACACTTCACTGGGAAGGGGGAAGTCTTCTTTCTTCGCGCCCCACGTTGGGCGCCACAAAACAATACAACGTGCTACCACTCCTTGCTCCGGCTGGTCAGTTGGGAGCACCAGTTCTCACCCAGGGATCGGGATTAACACGATCCGCCCTTCCTCCAGGAAGGTAACCACCGAATTGCGACACGTGACAGTAAATAAAATTCCAAATACTTTATATTAAAAATAACCAAAATCTTTAATCACGAATCGCGCGCGTACATACTGATTCGCACAAGTTAAAAGTTATAATGTGTTGGGTCCTGCTCGCTTGTAGGCAGTGATGAGTAACTTATTAAACACGAAAGTCCGCGCACCTCCTTCACCGTTAATAGCAAGACCTCAACTGCTACCTCAAGCGCGAGGCGCAGCATAACAGATTGTTCTAACTTACAATACAAACTCATAACACAAAATAGCACAAGAAAAACTGATAATTTATATAACACATCAATGTTAATTAGCGATAGTAAGCTTTGATTGTGGTTGGCAACAATTAAAAATGCCAACGTGGAAGTTTTTACATCGCCAGGAACACGAAGCGTGGTTCCCCCACTCCTAACATAAACAGCCAATAGGAATACGATATTTTATTGAAAACGAGTGAGATATACTTTGCTATAATATTACAATGTTAAACTATATAGGAATAACTAAACTGATTTTATCAAATAAATCATATTTGCCCTTGCACATAAAAAAAATGATTAAATAAAGATTTAGTTTATAACGAAGACAAATTACTTCAATCTTGTACATTGTTGAACAAAAATCGATATTAAGAAGATATGTATTTAACTTGTGCTTAAACAATGAAAACGTTGCATATATTATTTGGGATAATTATTAGCCTATAAATTCTGAATAAATGTTGCAAAAATACGCGAATAATATTATAACATATGATAAAACGTAAATATATACATGAATTATAAAAACAATTAAGTATAAATAATTTAATCCAAGTTCTTAACTTGAAAGTATACGAATAAGATATACAATTTCAATATACAACTGAAATCTGCCTAACATGGCGGTCGTTACATAGAATGTTTGTTAATTTTTGGTGTATAACATTAGGGGCATATAAGAATAGTGTAATAAGTATTACTCTTAGATGGGGCAAAGGTGGAAGTATAAGTATTGGGAATACCCAATCCTAAAAATTTTGATCATAGTATTTATGATGACGACCCTTCGTTTTGCGACGATAAATATAAACAAAATGAAATCCCTTAGAGGACCTTATTATACAAGCATCATTAGATATTGTATTTCTCCAAGAATGTGGACAGATGAATTTCAATTTTTCCCCAACGATAAGAGTTCATAATAATGCGAATTTTCAATCGACAGGAACAGCTCTGTTAACACGTAATACGGTTCCCCTCACAAATGTGGTATGTCATCCTAATAATAGAATCATACCAGCAAAAGTTGCAAATGTATGGATATACAACATATATGCCCCATCCGGGTCACAGTGTAGGAAACAAAGGGATGAGTTTTTTGCGCAGGAAGTTGCGGTTGAAATGTAGGGTAGGAGAGAACACATAATATGTGGGGGAGATTTCAATTGTGTATTGTATCCGCAGGATCAAAGACCTGGATTTAACACGTCGAATTCATTGCAAAAATTAGTAACTGGTTTTAACTTCACAGATGTCTGGAGTGACAAATATTTTGGGCAGAGAGGTTTCACGTATATACGTGACAATTGTGCATCCCGATTGGATAGATTTTATGTAACACCTAAATTACGTCAGTATGTAAAGTCCATCAGTATAACACCTACATGTTTTTCAGATCACAGTGCTGTCATTATGATGATAAATGTGGACATTCCAATAGTCCCTAGAGGGTACGGTTGTTGGAAATTAAATGCTTCAATTTTTAATGAGAAAAATTTCCAACAAGCATTTAATGACCAATGGTCGAAATGGATAACACACCGTCTGAGGAGGATAGATATAATTCGTTGGTGGGAGGAGATTCTCAAACCGGGTATAAAAAGATTTTGTATCAGTTACTGTAAGGAACGGTAAAGAGATTGGACAATTAAATATAATTTTTACTACAGGGTGTTGCGTGAACAAAAAGTGCAAACTGAAGTCAAACGTACACAAGCTGTACTGTTAAAAATGACTGCAGAAAGGCATCAAGGGGTTAAAATTCGTAGTAGACTTCCTCATTTTGACAATTATGAGCCATGTAATTCATGAAAGAAAAAATGCTAAAAGACAATGTATTAGTGAAATATTTGATAATAGGTGAACAAAGATCAATTCAGCCCCTGAAATACGTAATTGCATTTATAATTATTTGAACATGCTTTTGACTCGATAAATCATGAATATCTATTTAGCGTTTTGCAGGGCTACGGTATACGTGGACATTTTCTTTCAGTATTTAAAAGTCTTTATAGTCATGCAACAGCAAAAATTCAAATAAATGGTTTTCTGACAAAAGAAACCTCTATATAAAGGTGTAAGAGAAGGAGATCCTTTGTCGATGTTAGCGTTTTGTATTGCACTGAGACCGTTCCTTTCTGAATTAGGACGAAAAGTTCAAGGAATTAACATACACTCTACTACCATTAAGGTGTTAGCGTATGCTGACGATATTACTGTATTAATAAATGAACAGTCTGATATTGATGCAACGTGTCAGGTATTACAGAAATTTGGAATATGGTCGGGATTAAAAATAAACCAAGAAAAATCGTCACTTTTGAATTTAAATTTAGTTCATTCTCAATCGCAGCGAGGTAATTTTAAGGTTGTACAAACGATACGTATACTACATGTAGGTATAATATATACGCACTATATTCAAAGTATGATCCAATTAAATTATGATAGAGTAATAACTGGGGTTAAAGCGATATTACAAACAAATAAATTTCGCAGCCTTAGTTTACAGTCAAGGGTGACCTTTGTACAGGTATATGCATTGTCAAAGGTATGGTACATGGCAAAAATCCTCCCACTACGGAAGTTAGATATAAATAAACTTAAGAATGCAGTAAATTGGTTTATTTGGAACGGTCAGATATTGAGGGTCAAACATGTGTTACTTTGCCTTTTGCCGAGGGAGGAATGAATCTTGTGAATATAGAACTCAAATGCCAGGCTTTACGTATTCAAGCTGACACGCAAACATTGATTCAGCGTCCACTCAGCCTTACAAGTAAAGTTTTGAGAAGGGCTTTGAACTATATTTTACTAGAGGCTCCTATTGATATTACTAGTCTGGTAGACACTTTATGGTATTTTAAGGCAACAATAGTGGATATTAGTTATGCCCTATTACAATCTTCGATATTAACAATACCAGTGACATTGGAAATATATCGCAGACTATGTAAATTTGAACAACCAACGTGTAAAATTATTGAGCAAAATCCCAGAATGAATTGGAGAGAAATATGGAATAATATTCAGGCCCACCATCTTACATCACGAATCCGATCAGCATGGTATATAATTGTCCACCAAAAATTAATCACTGGAGAGAGACTCTATGATCTTAAATTAATAAATACACCAATGTGTGCTAGATGTAATGTATCTGATAGTTTAGTCCATAGACTGAGTGAATGCCAAATAATACAAACATCATGGCTCTATATAAGGAAACTTGTGAGTACAATTTGTCGAACATCAGTGTATAACATCTCTGTAGATATTCTTTTATATCCAGCCTTTGCCTATTACCCAAAAACAAAACGTAAAAGTGTACAATGGCTCTTAGGACACTATGCCTATTTCCTATCGACATATCGACAACCAGATTTTAATATACAATTTGTAAATTACCTCCATCAAGAATACCACAGGATATCTCACTGTAAAAGAAATAGATTGTATGCTAATTTTCTTACTGTAATGTTTACTTGCCCAATGAGTTGAAATGTAAATTGCAAATATATGTAATAAAAAAAAGTCGGTAACGCGTCTGGCTACCATGCTAAAGGTCCCGGGTTCGATCCCCGGCCGGTTCAAATCCGGGAACTTTTCTAACGTTGGAACCTGCCCCGGCGCCTACCCAGCGTCGAATGACATGGGTACCTTGGGGAAACCCTGGGGGGTAAAGGCGGTCAGGGGCGTGATGCTGATCACATCACCCCCACTCACAACCGGATCAAGAAAGTGTGGGGCTTTACCCCCACACCCCTATACTCCTTCCTGGCGTGGTGCTATGCACAGAGGATGTTGGAATGGGAGAAATGTGAGGAATTCACTGTCCCACAGCAAAATATGTTCTTTCAGGGTGCGTTTTCACTTTACCTTTTTTTACCAATGTTTTCCATAACATTCTTGTAAGAAATGGTATTTTGTAAATACAATAGTCACAATTGATATACATGGTGACAGATACACACTACGTTCCGCCCTCAAATTTCCAGCACACTTTATCGAAGGTTGAACGCCATCCGAAAAATCTTAGCCACGACGCTTCAAAACACTTTTGTTTCTTGCACAAACATTGTAGGATATTGCAATTCTGTCGCAACAACAATAACAAAAATATTACAGCAATGCTCTTCTTTACGAGTTTCTTTTGCTATTTCACTCAACAATTTTTTTTCTCATCGTGGAAGATCTTCCTCGGAGGATGTTGGAATGGGAGAAATGTGAGGAATTCACTGTCCCACAGCAAAATATGTTCTTTCAGGGTGCGTTTTCATGTATTTCTGTGCTTTGCTCGCCTCTCTTTTGCAATAACGTTACGATCTCTCACACTCCATCTTCGCTATACCTTTGGTTAAACAATTTCAAGGTCGACACTATGTATTTGTATCTATTTCCTATCTCATCCGTACCTTTCTTCCTACTGATATTAAATTGCTATGACTATTCCATCGCAACAGATGCTGTCTGGTGGTGATGCAGTCTGAGAGAGAATGGGAGAAAAGAGGAAAAAAAAATAGGTCTCCGAGTCTGATATAAGAGGCGATCGCTCGGCATCTTCTCCTTTCCAATTGAGTTCTTCAATTCCCGGCATTCCTCGGGAGTTGAGAGCTCATAACCTACTACCAGAAAGCAATAAACGCTCCGTCGAGAATTCGAAAAAGCGATGCGGTTATGTACTGGAATGCTCCTTCTCTTTTCGTCCTATTTCTTCCATATGGATCCCCCCCTCTGGTGTAATGGTTGCTTCCGGTTCTTCATTAAAGGCTTGCTACGTCCACCAGACCCTGTATCAAAATGATTATTTAAGGTTTATTCTTTCTACGACCTATAATTGCACGGTGGGTGTCTTGATCATATTTTCAATTTCCTCTTCGCGGTATTACTTTGGGTCTTCTCGTTATGGCGGATAGAACGTGCCTTAGTGCACTGGCTAACAGGGACTTAACCAGGGTTGATAAAAATAATGATTTCTTTTAAAAAAACATTTTTG
The DNA here is from genome assembly GCF_977018435.1 of Lepisma saccharinum. NCBI lineage: Eukaryota > Metazoa > Arthropoda > Insecta > Zygentoma > Lepismatidae > Lepisma > Lepisma saccharinum. Next base: position 51,439,742 of record NC_139236.1, read on the forward strand.
ATGATTTTTTAAATTTAAATCGGATCTTTTTATTTAAAAAAACATATAGATGTATGTTTTTTATACAAAGGCTTTTTTCTGGTAAACAAACGTGTACAATATTTAAACAGTTTGATTAAAGCAAATAAAAAAATTACATGTAAATATATATTTATCTGTTTCTGATACTAGATATATGAACCTACTATGGAAATGTTTATTGAGTGTGTTAATGAAACTATAATAATTTCAGTAACTTTTCTTCCAGTGAAAATAAAACATTCTGGATGTACTATATAATTGTGACTTAAAATGTTTTTTTTATAGTCTGTGTAGCTGAATTTTGGCATTTTTTCAATGATAATTTGCAAAATATCACCTGCCATGTTTATTTACAGTTTAATGATAATGACTGTTTATGGTTTAAGATTATTAGTATTTTGATGTTTGCTATTTTTGCCTATAAAAAGTATTGAATTTTAAATCAAGATAAATTCAAGTGTGTTTGTAGTTTACACATAGTGGTAGCTACGGGGTGTGCCGGGTGTGCCTAGGCACACCCTAATGGGCTGCTTTATCAAAGAGAATTAAAGACAGATATTTCAATTAGAGAGAAAATAAGCGGCAGTTTATAAGAAGTTGAAAATATCATTACTTGGTGCAAACGTGTGCATTATCGCTGAAGAAACGAGTGTCTATAGATTTTCTATTTTTTTATGTCATTGGAGAAATAAGATATTTACTGCATTCTACTCTGTACTACAGCGCCTTTCTTCTATACCTGTCACAAGCTGCACGTGTGAGAGAGAGCTTTCTCCAAGCTTTCCCAAGTTAAAACTAAATTAAGAGCAACTCACAAACAGGATAGATTGGAAGCCCTGCTCTTGCTATTTGTGGAACAAGAAAAAGCTTAAGAACATTGTACCTTTTCACAGATTAAGAACATTGTACCTTTTGACAGACGTCTCTTGTTATAGATGACGTGTATTTTGATGTATTTGTTTGTAACATTTATGAACATTTTGTGTGTGTGTAATTTCTATGCAATTTGATTTTTTCTACTACATATATTCAGAAATTTTCAACACTGTCATTTAGTGAATTTATATTCCTTTACAAACAGCAGTGCAGTTAAAGAGCCAAGTGATTGTGTTGCAAAATATGCTATTAAAAAGGTACAAGACCTCATTTTTTTTGTGCACACCCAAATATAAAGTTCTAGCTACGCCTATGAGTTTACATATTACATTTCCTTTTGTATGAGTTTCACCCCACCCCCCATCAGTACATATTTTTTGTTTCCTTTCTTTCCTTTCTTAGAGCCTAATAAACACCATTAAACGATTACAAGATTAATGTAATTTCAGCAAAAGTGATTCTGATATATACAAAATCCTTATGTACATTATTGTATAAATTATTTATTTAAAGTGATTTCAATTAGTGATTTTTTTTTAGAAAAAAATCACCGAATTTAAGTATTGATTTAAATTAAAATACAAATAATTTCCCCTAGCTTCAAATTAAATGGAATAATAATAACAAAAACAGATGGAAAAACTAATCATCTTAAAGTAGAGCCACCCATAATGGATAATAATAATAAAACTAATATATCCTGATTTGAATCAAGCCACTTTGGAATTGACCTACAGTTTAATGTGGGATTAGAGTCGCTGGAATGTCGCCTGCAACGGGAATCGAACACTCGGTTATTTATTTTATTTATTTATTTAATAAAATTCCAAATACAGCGTTAGCCATTTTACATTGGAACGAATTTATAGAACGTAAGGACAAAAATATTAACATAAAACAACAGAAATAATAACATAAAACAACAAAATTAATAACAGAATAAAATTACATGTGGTTAAGAAACTTACATACTTTTAGTTAACTTTCTTCTAAAACGGTCCAGATTTTCAAACATGTCTATTTGGCTTCTTACATTATTATATTGGCTGGGCAGTCTATGGAACAGAGAGCGCTGGCTGCAGCAGGTGGTCTTTGTATTAATCCTCTGAATGTTAGTGACAATGATTCTACATTAGCATGCAATGTTGATTGAACATTATCCATTGCCTAGTGCTTTAAACTATACTTATTTTAAAACTACGTTTGGAGAGAGCACCTTTCTCTCGTCTTCAGGTGAGCACATTTATTTTTGCCTGTGGTGGGATTGAGCCTCCGAGAGATATGGATTTACTACTCCACGGCGTCCCCTTAGTTGGTTAGAGTGCCGTAGTAGTAAAATCAAAGGTGTGCTAAGGTTCGATCCCCGCCACCGGCAAAATTAATTTGTTGACGAGATAAGACGTGCTCTCTTGAAACGTAGTGTTATAATTAGTATAGTTTAAAGCACTAGATAATGGATAATGTCCAATCAACATTGCATACTAATGACATTTGTATTATATTCCTATTTTAGTGCCTCTATATTTTACGCTAGGATTTTCTACGTGAGAGGTCACTCAACTTTGCTTAAAATTTTCCCCTGACTTTTAAATAATTTCTTGAACTCTAAACAGAGTAGAACAACTATGTATTTTCAGTATGTTAACGTTATGAAATCTGAAAAATAAAGAACAGTTGTGCTAAAACACCACTTATCCGGTGTTGAGCAGTATAGAAGTAACAAAAAATGCTAACAACAATGTTCATTACTTTCACTTCATAATAATAATAATAAGCTTAATTTTGTAACCGATCTTAACGCACCTCGTATAAAAGTTGACCCGCCCTCGCTGGCGAGAAAAAGGCGGCAAGATAAGCTAACGTCTTTTCTAGCGAACGGTTGATGTGCGTTGCAGAGAAGACAGTCCGAGTCAAGCATTGATACGGTTAGGATCCGTGTTACGTTGGTTATTGCTTTCGCGGGCTGTGAAAACTGTAATTGAACTATCGGCCATAATCTCAGCCTGAAAGATATATAGTGTCTAAAGAACGAACTGTAAGTGAACTAACGGTCATGATCTCAGCCAGAAAGAGAGATAGTGTGTCAAGACCAAACTGTGAGTGAACTATTGGCCTGTGCAGTATCTCAACCAGAACCTGAGAAAAGGTTACTAAAGAAGAGAGGCTACATTTTTATTATGAACCAACGACAGGAGGATTAGAAGATTGATGACGTCGAACTCGGTATCAGCAAGATTTGTGTTTCCCCCCCAACTTCTCTTAAGTGTTCACCGTTAGTGTTTTTCAGCGTGTTTATTGCCAAGTGAATTGAATACCTAAGTAGTTACATCGAAGACGTAAGTACTCAGTGAAGTAACCACTAGTTTGGTCTAATATCTCAACAAATTCACACCGGAAGCTGACTAATCTGTGTATTCCGGAATCGTTTGTAAACCACATACGTTATAATATTAATACTGTATTTTGTGGTGTATGAATACTTAGATTCTTAAATATAAAAATTCACTGCTAGTCTCCTTTTGTGTTATTGACGTTGTTCGACGGCAGAATATAAATTGCAATAGTAAAAGCAAAAACAAAGAAAAAACGATATAATTTGATTATTATTACTATGTATGATTTGTATTATGCAAGTTTACATCAAAGGCCTCACTCTTCTACAAAAATTTCTGAAACACCCACGCCTCTTAAGTAGACTACTTGCAAATTACTTTTCCAATTGTCTGGTCTCATTCGTGGTTTTTCTCGATTACGTAATGCTAACTAACTTTGAAAGATTTCCTGACATTTTCTCAACAAAACGCTTTTGCAGCAATTGAAATACTCCATGAAGACTTTCTAGTTTGCAATCAAAGTGAGGGGAAGCTCCTTGAATTGTACTTCACAGAATCCATTGTCAAAGAGTGGAAAACATCGATGATTTTGTTGGATACTTGCTGGAAAAAGTTCGAAATGAGAATATCTTAGAAAGAGGACCAAAAAGAAAAGTTTCCTGATGATCACAAAGCGCCCTAATTGCAAAAGAATGCTGATTGAGTTAGGTAACATGCCAAATAAAAGTTTAAAAGACTCTTAAAGAACGTGGTAAACCGAACCAGCATGATCATGAATTGGATTGCAAAGTCGTGTATGTTTATAAGTTGAGCCTTGCGAACCAGTCTTGAGACTCCGACTTCTGACTCTACGTGCTGTTCAAGATGAAGACTGCGTTCAGTGCAGAGCTTGTGCTGAGTGGTGACATGAGGCTTGTTACGATTATCAGGGGACTGGCCCTTTACTTGTGAGCATTCCTTGGTGCGTACTTTTAGACTACCTCAAAGTACGCTTGCCCGTTATGGAGTTCAAGAGTACGCAAATGTCCTGTCAAGACATTATTATTTTTTGCGACACATCATGTTACTTCTTTTTAAGTTTTCATTTACAATCGGTTAAAGAAACTATTACGAGGATATTTCTGTAACTAAAATAATAAGTGGTATTAACAAGTATAAATTAAGTGCATATTTCTATATTCCTTTACCCTATCTCTTGTCAGAATATTTGCACTATTGTGTAATTTTACCTTACAATGTCTCAGATAACTTTTGTAATACCAAGAGCGTACATTAGACTTTATATTTTAGTACTGAATATCAGTGGCGTAGCATGGGCATTTCAGGTGGGAACGCCAAGTCCGAAGGAAGGGTCGGCCGCCGTTTTTTGCTTAATAATTTACTTGTGGAATTAGTCGCCACAGGTATTATTTGCCTGAAGTCAGCTGGGTTTTCAATAAAACATCATCCATGCATGTTTTAGCTAGAAAATTAGATGCCTCACTATGCCACAAATGTTTTGAACTCCGGTGTTTTATACCTTTTTTTATACCTTTCTGCATGACGCAAGTCATTAAGGAACCTACCTGAATCACAAGCGCCTCTGAATAACAGTAGATGTCATTGTTGTGGGTGATCCAACTACTGATTGATTTGGTTTATTTTACTTCGCTTTTCTACCACTTTTGGTTAATCGCGAATATGAGTGATGATATTGAAGAAGGAACACTCACAAAGAACACCCGTGCTCACGCCGGGATTCGAATCAGAGGCCTCTGTGATCTTGGCGCGTCCTGCAAAACACACTGACACGGAGGTGGGTGGATGATTGAACTATACGTGAGTACACTCAACTGACGTAACAGTGCTGATTAGTAATTCAGACCACTGTTTATTGCATCTTGAGAATGTTGATCAACATTTTAAAATATAATTTTGTCCAGAGATCATTCGATATTAAGAGTTTTCAAATGAATGCTAAACATTTCCATTGACAGATACTAACGAAAAAGTAATAATAATAATAATAAATAATAGTTTTGCGGGTTAAGTGGTAGAGCAGCCACAGGCTGAACTTCTACCGCGAGGACTTCACCAACTTATTTGACAAAAACTGTGTTGATCTTTTAGTTTTTAATGCACATCGCTGTTCGTGCGATAAATTATACAATGCCGTGGCCATTATGAAGTGGTATATTTGAGTTCCGTAAAGTTACGTCGGCCAATATTGCGTATTGTAGCATCACATTGCACGAGTGGCACGAGCGCGAAGAATCGGGTAGGAATTCTACCGCTGTCGTCTGCTTCAGAAGGCAGGAAGAGTCAGATGAACCAATCACCGTAGCCCTCTGCTCCATACGCTGGCGTACGAGAGAGCATTTGCCCGCGTGCTGTAGAGATCCAAGCTTTCCCTTCAAAAAGGCAGCAAGGAATATAGAATCCTTTACGCCGAACCTGCCCGGCAGGAAAGGCATTGAAAAAAATGCTAGAACGAGTGTTGTTAGTGGAGTGTTGCAAGCGGATCGCGAGAAATAGCTATTATAATGCCATGAAGGTCAAACATATATGAAATTAGTCAAGTTTTTCTTTATATTTACAGCATTTACGCATTTTTTAAATTTTAAATCTGGGAACGCCGGGCGTACGGGCGTACTATAACGCTACGCCACTCCTACATATATATTTCTTTGGAAAGGAATATTATCTTAGTTACTGCAAATCCCTTTAATTCATTTTCTTATCATACGCACTGCCACCTTTTGGGAAAAATGTTAAATCGTTATCAATTTTTTTTTCTTTCATCGTGTTGTTCAAAGCCATTTCAGTTGTGGATTTTATTGCTTGAACGCTACGTTACAATGCCAGTCGAATTATGTTCAAGTATTTTTCTTTTGCGTCCTTTCAGAAATCTATTATATCGTTTGACTGTTAATTCCCCCTGCTCTCGATAATCTAAAATTGAATTCAATGATCGACTGCTACGTATTGCAGCCCCACAATCTCCTATAGCAATAATTTCCGCAAGGGGTGATCCAATGCCACGAAACTCACTTTCTGCTCGAGCTATTGTCTCTAATGGAGCAATTATGCACCCTCAGCTCCCTCCTTTTCCCCTCCACACTCAGAAAATAGCTAAAAGCTTATATCCGATGGGCCACCGCTCGTTTGTAAAGTGCATTGCCACCTCTAGCACATGAAATTACCACCATAGGGAGCGTTGTCCGCAGGCGCTCCTTGTGGTCATCACAGGTTAGGGTGGTGATTGATGAGGCCCGAAAAAAAAATAGGGAGTCTGGCTCAACACCCTTGTTATAGCCGCCCATCTTCACCTGTCAGCCAAATCCATCAATCTTCCCACGCGGATGGCCTGGTATTCTTTTCTTTCGCACGAGAAACCAATCTGTTGAGCAAAGTAGGGTAGCGAGCTGCTGTAGTATGCGAATTGTCCTTTATTTGTTCACCAATTGCAACATTTCTTCTCCACCAGCTGAGTTCTTGCATCTCCACTTCGTGAGCTAAACATGGAGGCTGCAAGAGTCATCTACACAGAAGACATTCGAATATCAAATCTTTCTTGCTCAAAGTCAGTGGTGTGCTCAGAAGTTTAGAAAGAGGGAGGTTAAGTAATATTTTTTTAGTAGTCAGCCCTCATCTTGCCATCTTCCCTGACTTTGACATTGTTATTTTTTTCTTTTAGAAATGCTGGCCAAAGGGGGTTATGGCCCCTGCTAACCCTCCTCCCTTGGGCACGCCAGTGCTCGAAGTACAGTGGTAGAAAACAGTCCGTCCTCATAAGACTTTAATGGCAGTAAATTATGCCGGGAAGGTAGGCAACACACATTGCACCTTTAGGTGATCGGGTGATCCTGTCTGTCTCCTGCCAACAGACACAGGAAATGTAGGAAAGTCACGTGACTTGTCAGGTGGAATGTTGTTCGTCATAAAATTGCCTTTTCTCAAGCCAGGTCGCAGAACCGACAAGAGTTATAACCTATGTCCGAAAATGATTCCCCTAAAACCGTTGAACGAAACGCTAAAATAATTCTTGCCTTAATTACAAAGGCTACTATACTATATGTGCCGCAGTAGCTCGGTCGTTAGGGAGTTTGATTACCATGCGAGAGATCTGAGTTCGATCCACGACTGGGGAATTTTGTCCACCTGTTTAAGTGGCTCCGGCGCCCACCCAGCGTCGTATAAAGTGGGTACCTGTAGGAAACGTGGTGAAGGGGGGAGATAAAGGCGGCCAGGGGCGTGATGCTGATTACATTATACCCACCTTCGGCCGTAACAAGAAAGTGTGGGAGCCTGACTCCGCAACCCCTACACGCTTTCATGGCTTGGTTCAAAGCACAAGGTAGCACTTTGCTTTTTCATTTACTATACGTCCCGATTTTGTCGGAACAGAACTTTCTAATTTCTACGTGGACTTTCTTCCAAGTTCCGTAGGGATATGAATAGGCTATAGTTTTTCTTGACACAATTCATCCATGTTATATTTCGTTATAAAAACCACGGCCGATATCCTATGTGTGTGGGAGGGGGGCGCTATAATTCAAATATGTGAGGTGATACTTTTCTCACTAGTCCATTCTCCGATTCTTCGTATCAGAAATAAATCTTAATTCCACACACTGAAAATGCAGCACTTCCTACATCTTAACATGCAAATATCTAGCAGCAAAGTAATGTGTAGGCACATAGTGGTTCAGATACCACTTTAAACTGTAGGTGCATTCACGATTAGTCTTACTGTGCATAAAGTGGACTTAGACACCAACTCAACCAACCAACACAATCCCGTTATTGTCCAGATTATCGAAACCAGAAGCTTCGTCGTGAATAACATAAGCAGGAAGACAATGTGAAATTACCGAACAGAAACCTAAAACCTAGAACGGCTAGATTGGATTAAATCGACGATACAGCACGCGATACACACACACACTTTTCCTCCCCTCAATGGTAAAATATCTTTCTTGCAGAGAAGCATTTACGTAGGCCTTCAAGGCCATGACAAGAAAGTGTTCTACATGCAATGGCGGGACCAAAACACACGTCTAGTTTGATGTGAAAGCTGTGTTCCTCCTTATTTCCTACGTCATTGATAACAGGAACACGGGCCTCGTCTGCTAACCCTAGTTTCGTAGAGCAGACACCTGTTTGCCACCCTTTGGTTCAGTGACCTTCGCTCGTAGTTAGCAAGAGTGAATGACTCACCAGGTACCTGTTGCCTGTGAGCTTATACAAGAATAGATATTTCGTAAGGGTCTGTAAGTATTGTTTCATCTGCAGTTATATCAGTTAACGTTCGAATTGTTTCCTAATTGTTACGTTATTTATAAATTAGTTCTCGAGAGTGAGCTTTCTATCTATTTGTACGGAGGGGGGGGGGGGCTATACAGCCTGCATGTATTCTTTTTTTCCTGAAACAAGAAGAAATTCCAAGACAAAAAAAGAGTCGTAGAAGAGTAGTTAACAAAAAAGAAAGAAGAAAACGAAAATGTAAATGTTTAAATAAATTATTGTATAGATCGAGTGAATAATATTTTCTCACGAGACCTCCTCGATGGCGTAATGATAACGTCGTCACCTTATAATCAAGGGATCCCGGGTTCGATACACGGTGGATGCACGTAGTAGTTCGTATGCCATTTTAAACTGAAGGTCCAGTCCAGATTAGCTTATCTGTGCAGAAAAACTAAAAAAGAAATTGTCACAGTGCAGGAAAATTTCATGTTCAACCACATACAAAAGGGAATAATTTATTCCATGTTGGAGTTCACATTTATAGCATCTAACCAACACAATTATGGATCGCAACGTATGTTCTCAGATCCATTTTAATTATACGTGCATGATAAAATAACAGAAGTTGAGGAAAGAGAAAGCCAAGCGAAACACAGATGCCTTCTCCAGAATTTTAAATCTCGTTACGTAAGGTTCTGGGTTGTTCTTGCCGTTTTATCTGCTTTAATTAATCATAAATCGTCGTTATGGTTTACCTATAGGGGAAGAATAATGACAATTGCCAATACAAAGCCAATAACGAACAGAACAACACAGTAGCGTACGCAGGATTTCATCAAGGGGGGGTTATATCTAAGACTTTCTCCAAATTAACATTACCATTGTTTCATTATACTTTAATTAAATAATAATTCTCATAATTAATTAATAATACTTATAATTAATTAGTTGAATTACTACTAATAATACTACTAATACCACTACTACTATTAAGTAGTAGAGATCTACATAAATATAGTATTTATGAAAGCAATAAAACTAAATTAATTTCTAGTAATTCGATTTTTAACAAATTCTACAGCATTTTTTCTATCTTACGAAATAATTGTCTACTCAACAAGATGAGACATTTTAAGTGTGAAGAAAATCCATAAAAACAAGAAAATATATTAAAATAAATTGAAATAAAGTACGGAACTCATCCAAGAAGCTGCGGGGGTCTGGTCAGTAGGGCATCTGACAACCATGCGGGAGATCCGGATTCGATTCCCGGAATTGGTTGGAATTTTTCCGGCTTTGTCGCCTCATAAATATCCCCGATAATTCACATCTGGATTGTCTCACTGTTGTTACCAACAAAACATTTTACAATAATTAAGCTTATTGTCGTTTGAATTCAGAAATTCAAACGTGCCGCGGGAAGGCGGACTGGTGACTGAGTTATTCTTGTCGGCCTAGCCATTGTCTATACATTAGCCAAGTTCAACGAACCAAGAACTTTCTTTAGTTAATGCTCATTGTTCACACACAAAAATACATGATCATTGAACATTGTTGCAGCCGAGATACAAAACAACTTTTATGCTCTTTAAAATCATAGTTGCCCTTATATATTATTTTCAAGAATTCGTGTTTATTTTCAAGGCATTCACTCTTAAAGACGCGTGTTTGGAATGCTGTGCTTTTCTCCGTGCCGCATGGGAATAATAATTCAAATTATTATAATATTATTATTAGTAGTAGTAGTAGTACTGCCGCAGGTCCTTAACAGTGATAAATTGGTCATTTTTATTTTTTCCACAGCATTTTTCATAATATTTCAAAAGCTCAAGGGAGGGGCGGTTTAAACCCCGTAACCACCCTCCCCTTGCGTACGCCACTGGCACTCAATTAGGCAGATGTCAAGAAAGAAACAAGACTATACAGTGTCTCTGTCTCTCGGTTTCTCGAATTGAAAATTGCTCTCGCGTTCTCGGTCTCGGCTAGTTAAATATAGAAATCGAAAAAAAGTATGTGAAGATACATATATTTCATATATCCCGGTTTTATAGGAGATTTCGTGAGAGATGAAATAAGTACTCTTCGATCATGTTTATTTTTATTAGTTTTGTTACGTAACATCACTTTTCTTCCTAGTCGCGGACGAGTGACCATTGCATGAAATTAATAACGAAATATTCGAACACCTGTGACAAGGACGATACTCAAATCCGGGAACTTTGGTGACGAGATCGAAGGTTGACCACTTAATGAGCTTGCCCACCGAGTCTGCTTAATGTTGCTTGTGTCAGGTAATTCGAAATAACTGTCAATGTCCCACATTCATTATCATTTGTTTCATAATTTATCTTATTGATGTTATTAACCTGAAGTCGAAGAAATGGTTGAAAGGCAATAATGCAAGATGGAATGTCTCTGATGTTACTTCGTGCCGAATAATATGACGTGATATTATGATATGAATATATTAATAATAATATGCCTAGTCATTCCTTTGATTGATTCCAATTGCGCACACAAAATATGATATATGTCCACTCCTAACCAACCTCCGTGGCGGAGTGGTTAGCACAGCGCGCTACGACAGCATGGGTCCCTGGTTCGAATCTCGGCTTGGCCATGGGTGTTCTTGGTGAGTGTCTGTTAATCAATGTCATCATATCATCACTCCATACTCATCTTCATCGTCGCTATTTGCAAAAAGTGAAAGAATAGCAACACTAAATAACAAAAATCCAATAAAATGGAACATCTTCACCGATTTAATTCTATACCGTACCAAATTCCCACTTTATTACTGCATCTTGCTTCATTTTACAGCATCTCAATTGTTTTCCGATTCGAAAAAAATTGGAATGTTGAGCAGTTGATTGTGCATTGTTTCGTTGTTTGGATTGTTTAATTAACGTCGCATTAATTAGTTTTAGACCAATCATGACAGAGGGAATCGAGAACACAAAGGAAGGGGAAAAGACAAGTTAGAGACCACGACTCTCTTTAAAGGTGGCATTCCTTGAACACGACTGAAGTGACTGCAGAATATTATGGATAAAATTTGATTCGCTTTTTCCTTTTATTTCTGTTTCAGTTATTTTACTTCGCTTATCTTCTACCACTCGTATTAATCATGTTGCTGAGGAAGAATTATAAACTCGTGAAATGGACGATGGGACAAAAAAAAATCTATGCCTCTCCCACGGTTCGAAACTGTGACCACAAAATATTGTCTTATTTTTAAAATTTACGCCAAATATGGTTACACTCGTGTCTTTCTCAAGGCGTTCCATTGCCTCTCCGATGGCGTAGTGGCAACGTCTTCGACATGTAATCAAAGGCTTCCGAATTCAATACCAGATAGAGGAACATTTGGTTCGGATCCCACTTTAAACTGTAGGTCCAGTGCATAAACTGGACTTAAACAATTAGCGTGTGGCAGATCTTGTTAAGAAAACAGTTGCTGAAATGTTCTTCTTGAGGCCACGTAGCACCCAGCTGTTGTTTGTTGTTGCTGGGGCATGAGTCACGTGACTCATGCTATCAATGCTCAATCCTTCCCAAGAACTCAGATCCACCAGTCAAACTTAAGCGAATAATTTGTTATTTGGGTTGCATAAACAACAGGCTTTAAGACGTTACGAAATTCTAGGTCCCGTGGCCCAGGTATTTTTTTCTCCGACTGTACACCCTGGAAGCAGTCTTATTGCTGATTAACGGCGTCAGCACCCACTGCCAGGATAATCCGCTGTGTGGTTGTGCGTTGTCATGTCGTGTTCTAGTACCTGTTGCTGAGTGCCCCTATGTAGTTCTTAGATATATTTTATGATACCCCTCATAAATCCAAAAGTTTCATAGCAGAAAATACTTTGTAAATTTTAATTTACTGGCTCAAATGGGCTTTGTTGCAGTTAAGAAACTTGGGACCTACGTATTGAGTAAGGAATTCAAAGACGCACACACAACAATTTTAATAATCAAATGCGTAACATAAACATGGTTGAGGTTAGAGGGGTTGGCACATAACTGCATAATAACGTCAGAATGTAAATTCGCTTCCAATATGCGCATAAGTTATGAGCAGGGATATTTTACATTGGAAAGTCTACCTTGCGCTAATTCGAAATGCATGTGGAATCCGAACTACTGTTCAGTGTACCTTCACCAGAGATCGAACCCAGGAAACTCGATTACAATGCCCATTTTGGTTTTGGTCCAGCGAGGAAATACGAGTATTTGGAATTTCTCGTACCAGATGGAGACACAAAATGACTTTACTCCATCCGAAATAATCTTCATACACGAAAGTGAGCATTCATCTTTCCATTGTGTAAGCGAAGCACTATCTTAAGAGAGAACGCTGGAATGACGCATAAGAGGGCAAGGTGAGGGAATCGCATCTCCTCCCCAACTTCTTCCTTTGCGCAGTCCGCATGGCAAGGTATCTTGCAGGGAAGTTTTCAACCCAAGGTCCCCTTCGCTCCACAGAAGAAACGTTTAAATTATTCGTAGGGAAAAAAGAAAAACAGATGGAGGACGGTAGCGGCATAGTGGCGAAAAAAGAAAACAAAGATACTCACGAGAGGTAGGTTTCCGTATGCTGGCTATTGATCCAGGAATCCAGATGAGCATGTTGCTTAGTTGTGAGTTTGCAATTGCAGAGTAGCTTCCGCTGTTTTATGCAAAAATAAAAAGGCCAAATTGCACGGAGTCACTGCCAACAAATCGAATATAGTATTCTACTTGTAAATATATCTTCAATTTGTGGAACTACTTTTTCTTCTATTGCAATGAAACAAACCAACAGGAAAGGAAAAGTTAACCCCTGGATATTTCAACATTATAGGAGGCGAAGGTAGGGCTGTATACATTCACAGTCTCGACCATTTGTGGAAGTGATGTGATCAGCACTCCGCTCCAACCACCTTTGTCCCTCCAGTGTTGGAACCAGGTATCCATTTATTAGAGGATAGGTGAAGCACAGCGCGGATAAGTGGATTTTAATAGCAACGTACACCACCGCCGTAGTGTTAGGCAACACACATAACGCCTTTGCGGGGAAGCGAGGAATTCAGGATCTAGTTCCCCATAGGGGAACGGCCAGCAGATATGTTGGCTAGCTGGAAACAGTCGCGGACAAGCAGCAGCAGGAATGGAGGAGGCAGTGAGATGTGGAGTGGCAACTGCATCTCGGTAAATGCTGCAAGTCTCCGAAGAAAATCCTGCGATGTGGCGAGGTGAGCCGCCACTAAATAAGCTCAGCTACTGCTGCCTTGCAGTAAGGGGAGGGATCCCCAAAGGCTAAGGGAAGGAAACCCTGACAGAAAACCGAGGGGCAGGAAGGACTCCGAAGGCACGCTAACGCCATCCTACCTAGGGGAGAAAACCCTATACAAATCCTGGTCCTCCAGGTTGGGGGTTGGGCGTGGGGCCGACAACCCCACCCTGCAAAAAAACAAAACCGTTGTGAAACCAATGCAACAGCCTCGGATGATGGATGGATGTAATGGAATTCGAACCTGGCGATATTTACGGACTAATGATTTATCACTTGCAACATGGAATGTAAGGACTCTGTTAAGACCTGGAAAAATGAATGAAGTGTCAAATGAGATATTAAAATTTAGGTATGATCTGGTTGCACTTCAGGAAATTAGATGGCAGGGACAAGGAAGAATTGATAACCCAGGGTACACATTATTTTATAGTGGACCAGAGAGGAGGACCGGACAATTTGGTGTAGGCTTTATAATAACCAAAAAGATGAGAAAAAGTTTTATGGAATTTGAAGCAATTAATGAAAGGATGTGTAGAATACGGTTGAGAGGAAGATTTAGAAACATAACAATTATAAATGCACATGCGCCTACAGAAGAGAAAGATGAGAACGAGAAAGAAGAGTTCTATGACAATCTGGAACAAGCATGTGGAAAGATACAAAAGTATGATATGGTAACCGTATTGGGCGACTTTAATGCTCAGATAGGAAAGGACAAGAATCAACAAGGGGTTTCAGGGCGGCATACTCTACATGTAGAAAACAATGAGAATGGGAACCTTCTTTGCCAGTTTGCTGTCAGGAACAACATGATCATAACAAGTACCTGTTTTGAACATAAAAGAATTCACTTAGGAACATGGAAGGCACCTAACGGAACAATAAGCCAGATTGATCATATATTGGTGAATGCACGTCATGCCTCATCAGTTATTGATGTGAGAAGCTGCAGAGGGCCCAATTGTGATAGCGACCACTACCTGGTAAAATTAGTAATGAGGGAAAAATTGATAGCGGTGCAAAGAAACGAGATGGCCAAGAGAAAGAAGTGGAATATGAAAAAAATGAAAGATGAAGAAGTTATTAGTGAATATGTAAGTAAGGTACAGAGTAAACTGAACGAGAAAGAGAATAACAGACTTCGAGTGGTGGAGGAAGAATGGGAAATAATAGAAGGAGTGATAAAGGAGGCAGCACAAGAAACTTTTGGAGAAGAGAAAACTAAAAGGAATGAGTGGTTTGATGAAGAGTGCATACAGGTTATAGATGAGAAGAATAAAGCTAGAGAGAGAATGCTACAGAGGGAAACTCGAAGTAATACTGAGAGATATAAAGAACTAAGAAGGAAAGCACATAGGGTATGCAAGGAAAAGAAGAAAATGATGTATAAAAAGAAGATGCAGGAAATAGAAGAACTAAATCAGCAAAGTGAAATAAGAAAATTCTATAGAGCTATAAATAGAATGAGAATAGGATTTGAGCCAAGAATAGAAGTATGTAAGGATAAGAATGGGAAAGTAATTGTAGAAGAGAATCAGATACTCAATAGATGGGCAGAGCACTTTAAAGAGATTTTGAATAAAGTTGAAGACCAAGAAGAAGAAGAGCAGTATAATAGGAATATACAAAATAGGGATGGTCATGAGGTACAAGTACCTAGTATTGAAGAAGTTGAATTTGTAATGAAGAAAATGAGTAATAATAGAGTTCCAGGCGAGGATGAGGTGATAATTGAACTTATCAAACTTGGTGGTAACGCATTGTTGGCAGCAATACATAGATTGATTGTAATGATATGGGAAAATGAAACAATGCCACATAAATGGAAATCTGGAATAATATGCCCAATTTATAAGAAAGGTGATAAATTGATATGCGGAAATTACAGAGGTATAACACTTCTTAGTGTGGTCTATAAGATCTTGTCAGGATTGATCAGTGAGAGAATAAAATGTTACACAGAAGATATACTGGGAGAGTACCAATGTGGATTTCGCCCTGGCAGAAGCACTACTGATCAGATTTTTATAATTAGACAGATGATGGAAAAGTTTTATGAACATGATGTGGATTTGCATTTTTTATTTGTTGACTTCAGGCAGGCTTTTGACAGTGTTAATCGAAATGAACTGTTTAAGGTACTTGAAGAGTATAATATTCCCATCAAAATAATAAGACTAATAAGAATGACTATGAGTGGCACTAAGGCACGAGTGAAAGTTTGTAGTAAACTGAGTGAAGAGTTTAAATTTAAATTTAATACAGGAGTGAAACAAGGGGATGGCCTTTCGGCAGTATTATTTAATCTAGCATTGCACAAAGTAATGAATGTAGTTGATCAAAAGGGAACCATATTTGGAAAATCCAGTCAAATATGTGCATATGCAGATGATGTTACAATCATTTCTAGAACAATAACAACACTTAAGCAAATCTATGAGCAAATGGAAAGAGAAGCAATAAAAATAGGGCTCAATGTAAATGAAAAAAAGACAAAGTATATGAGAATGTCTAACTCTGAGATCAGAAGAGCACCTCAAGATCTGACAATTGGAGATAATAAGTTTGAGGGAGTTCCTTGTTTTAAATATCTGGGGACAATGGTATATAGTGATAATGATATGAGTAAAGTAATAAAGGAAAGAATACAGGCAGGCAATCGTGCATATTTTGCAAATATGCAGTTGTTTAGAAATAGACTGATCGCAAGAAATACAAAGCTTAAAATTTATAAGACACTGGTACGACCAGTTGTCACTTATGGATCAGATAATTGGACTTTGAAAATGTCAGATGAAAATGCCCTCAGAATATTTGAGAGAAGAATATTAAGAAAGATATATGGACCGGTGAGGGAAGATGACGACTGGAGAATAAGATATAATGCAGAGCTAGATGATTTAATAAAAGGCCAAGACATAGTGAGATTTGTCAAAGCCCAGAGAATAAAGTGGTTGGGGCATGTGGAGAGAATGACGGACGATAGGATGCCAAGAAGAATGTTGAAAGAAAAGCTTCACCACGCAAGAAGAAAGGGAAGACCAAGACTTCGATGGATAGATGATGTCGCTGCAAACTTGCGGACAATGAAAATTAAAGGATGGAGGAGAAGAATTGATGATAGATTGGAATGGAGGCTGATTGTGGAGGAGGCCAAGGCCCACCAAGGGCTGTAGAGCCAGAAAGAGAGAGAGTTCCCCATTTTTATTGCCGGCGACTGTACTTTAGTGTTTAGGACCTTCAGTGGACTTTAAAATTAAACCAGGGTTGTTAAAGGTCTACGAACCCATAAGTTCTTTTGGGTTTCGCAACAGAACCGGAACCTTTTTTTTTAGCACAATTTTAAATTTGGTCCAAGTTGCGCATTGGTTCAGTGAAAAAAGGTTCCTGGACCGTAATTCAATTTATCCACAAAAAAGTTCCTAGACCGTATTTAAATTCATTCGGGGGAAAAAGGTTTCTGGACCGTATTTAAATTCATTCGGGAAAAAGGTTCCTGGACCGTATTTAAATTCATTCGGGGGAAAAAGGTTCCTGGACCGTATTTAAATTCATTCGGGGGAAAAAGGTTCCTGGACCGTATTTAAATTCATTCGGGAAAAAGGTTTCTGGACCGTATTTAAATTCATTCGGGGGAAAAAGGTTCCTGGACCGTATTTAAATTCATTTGGGGGAAAAAGGTTCCTGGACCGTATTTAAATTCATTCGGGAAAAAGGTTTCTGGACCGTATTTAAATTCATTCGGGGGAAAAAGGTTCCTGGACCGTATTTAAATTCATTCGGGAAAAAGGTTCCTGGACCGTATTTAAATTTATTCGGGGGAAAAAGGTTCCTGGACCGTATTTAAATTCATTCGGGGAAAAGGTTCCTGGACCGTATTTAAATTCATTCGGGGGAAAAAGGTTCCTGGACCGTATTTAAATTCATTCGGGAAAAAGGTTCCTGGACCGTATTTAAATTAATTCGGGGGAAAAAGGTTCCTGGACCCTATTTAAATTCATTCGGGAAAAAGGTTCCTGGACCGTAATTCAATTTATCCACAAAAAAGTTACTGGACCGTATTTAAATTCATTCGGGGGAAAAAGGTTCCTGGACCGTATTTAAATTCATTCGGGGAAAAAGGTTCCTGGACCGTATTTAAATTCATTCGGGGGAAAAAGGTTCCTGGACCGTATTTAAATTCATTCGGGGGAAAAAGGTTCCTGGACCGTATTTAAATTCATTTGGGGGAAAAAGGTTCCTGGACCGTATTTAAATTAATACGGAGAAAAGGTCCCTGGGCCGTATTTAAATTGACCCGGATAAAAGGTTCTGGACCGAATTGAAATACTTAAAACATAAAAAGGATCTTTACGTTCCAAAACCCATATACGCTTGCTAATTTTCTCTCCAGGACCGGAATTGAATTTACTATTTTTTTTCTTGTTATTGATTTGGTGTTTTAAGCCCACTTTATGCACAGTAAGGCTAATCGGGACTGGAACTTCAGTTTAAAGTGGGATCCGAACCACTATGTGCCTCCACCGGGTATCGAACCCGAGGCCCCTTCATGCTACCACTGCGCCAGAAAATTCCTAGCCCTTTAACAACCCTCTTGGAAATAAGTCTTTACGTAAAGCAGCTGGATACATTACCAAACAGATATTGTTGCGAGAGCCTTACGTCTGTAAAATAATATACTCTCTTATCTCTTCAGCGATAACAGCGACGCGAATGCCTGGGTCAGTTCCCATCAGCGAGAAGGAAAATTTCCGCTCGCCAGTTTCAGCCCTTTACTGTGAGGAACCGAGTTCCAATTATTTGCTGACATATGTAGAGTGGTTTCCGCGATTTCCAAAGCGAAGGCCGTGGATTTTTCTCCCGCTGGGCTGGAAACTGCGCGAGTGTAGGTCAGCGGTCGATCTCGTCTTGCAGCCCTCGCAGCTAATTGGTTCCCGGAGGAGGTCAGGTGGGGTAATTGGAACGTGTTTGATTAAAGCGGTGCGGTTTATACAGTTTCCAGGGGGCCTGGCATTTACTGCTCTCCGTTCCGGAGAAAGGAGCAAGCGCTCTCTCTCTCTCTCCTCTCCCACCCAAGGCTCCTCTTCTGAGGATGGACGCGGAGAGTAGAGAAGATTGTAGATTGATCGCTGATTACTCCACCCTTGCAGCTTCCGATGGTGTTGTGTAGAAGAAGACATTCCAGTGGGAGCAGTTTGTTTGTGTGCAATGATTTTAAGATTTTACTCGCTCAGTCGAATGTATGGAGATTTTACAAGTTGAACAGAAGAATGGGAAAGACGTTTAGAATATTGGAATAAGAATTAAAGGAGGTTTGAAGTACAGGGTGGCCGAAAAGTCCCCGTAGATTATATTACATACGAAGCCTGAGGCATAAATCATGCCAACTATATTTTTTCTCAAGGTTAAACGGTACTGCCACAATATGATCATATGTTCCTAAGAACGTGGTACCCGTAGAGTAGACCGGGGCAAAAGCCCCCGTGGGGCAAATGTCCTAATTCATATAATAGTATGATAAAGAAACACAGTTGGCACCACTGCAACCCACCAGAGGACAGTGTCATGGCCGCCTTGTATTGACGCAGTTTGGAACAGAAGCAAATAAAATCAACTCAACTATGAGGTAAGATACGTTTTTTTCTCTGGTTGATGTAATATTACGTAAGCATGTGAACATGTAGAAACATTATTTAACTTAATGAAAACAACTACTCCTGACTGACATATAAAAGACCATTAATTGTTTTCAATGTGTGCAACATTCTTCCCAACGGCGTCGCTAGATGACACCACCAAACAGATTGTACGAGTCAGACACTCAGGGGTAAGATCGAGCTACGAAGACGAAAAGTCTCCAACATCACAATCGTCACACCATGTTTCACAAAGGGAAATACGACCGCTTCCACGAGTTACAGAAAAAATAAAACGAAGATGTGTAGGTAAAAAAATCTGAAATTATCTCCGGATCACCGTATAAATCTATGATAAACAAAAAACCGAAAAGGAAAGCATCCAAAAAGCCAAGTCAGGTGAAAAACTACTTCGCAAAACGAACACAATAAAGGTAGTCAAAAGGTCTCATCAGATGACTCGAATACGACATGTCCTGGTTGTGGTGAAGCATTTTCAGATCCCCCTATTGAAGATTGGATCCAGTGTCATCGCTGTAAGGATTGGTGGCACGAGGGCTGCTCAGCATATGAAGGTATTGGTGAATTCACATGTGACCATTGTTAGCCTAATTGAAGACTTGTAGGTCTGTTTACCTCAGTGTATTGGGGACTTTTGCCCTAGACCTGGGGCAAAAATCCCAAAATGCAGTACTATATTTTCTTGCTTGTATTACATATACATTCTTTTCTTTGTGTATAACTAACATTCCACTGTATTCTACTAACTCCAGTTTATCTCAGTCAATAAAAGTTTGATTAGAAAGGTTTCACACATTTTGTCAAGAATTCAAAATCCCTTAGGGGTGGGCTTTTGCCCCGGTCTACTTTACTACTTGAACACGTTACTAAATGGCAGTGTGATGGATGGTTATCGTATAGAGGGCAGTGGTAATTAATTGTTGAGTCAACCGTCGTGCCACGGCGTGAACAGCGTTCGTGTACCAAAATAGCCATTCTTCGGAGAAGAAATGCAAGAGAATGCCACAGGGAGCTGGTGGAAACTGTAGGAGAGCAGTGTCATACCGTAGTATGCGACTCTTTTGTTCCTGTAATGTTCCTGTGCTTTCAGACTTGTAAAACACATGTGGCACGATGCTATCTTTCAGGATGTTTTCTCGCTTCCCTATCCCACACCTGGTACACTAGATCTGCACTGTTCATATTTACATTCCACAATACCATATACTGTCCCCTTCCATTTGTATATTTAGGATTTTCGTGCCGGTCCCACATTCTCGCGAAAAAAATTGTCATGACCTTATGACCCTCGTAATACATATTACCAATATATATGACATATTTTTTTGTTATGACATAACATAATATCCCGTGGCACAACATTTCGTGAAGGCCAGGGCGTACCTACTGACTGCCGGTCTCACTCCCACCTGCCTCAGTAGAGGTTGGCGATCATCCGACAAGTTACGTGCTGACCACACGACGAACCCCAAGTCGTTGTTGTAGGTTTCCACGACCGGCTTACATTACTCATTCGTAGTTCCCCCAATTTCCTCGCGATGGCGGGTGGCCACTGGTCCCATACGCAGGCCGAAATGTCAGGAGAAAAGTTATTACGCTACCATCAGGAGACTCGAACCAGCGAGCGTCCCGTAGCCCGACCTCAAAGCCTGACGTCTTAAACCGCACGGAGACGGTGGAGGACCTTTATTATAACATATGTATTTTTTTTTTTGCATTACAACCAGTGATGTGCGTCTACGCGTAAACAACGATAGTCTGCATTCTACACGTACACTATTTTGTACACGCAGATTACGTAATCTGTGTAAACAACATGGCGAAAGGTGATAAGTTAGCAAAGGGCGCCGTGGAATTAAATGAAAATTATCAGTGGCGTAGGGTTATAGTACGCCCATACACCCGGCGTTCCCTTATCTAAAATTTCAAAAATACGTAAATGCTGTTAATATAAAGTAAATCTTGACTAATTTCATATATGTTTGACCTTCATGGAATTATAATAGCTATTTTTCGCGATCCGCTTGCAACGCTCCAATATCAACACTCGTTCCAGCAATTTTTTCAATGCCTTTCCTGCCGGGCAGATTTGGCGTAAAGAACTCTATATTCCTTGCTGCCTTTCTGAAGGGAAAGCTTGGATCTCTACAGCACGCGCGCAAATGCTCTCTCGTACGCCAGTGTATGGATCTGAGGGCTACGTGATTGGTTCATGTGGCCCTTCCTGCCTTCTGAAGCAGACGACAGAGACAGCGGTAGAATTCCTACCCGGTTCTTCGCGCTCGTGCCACTCGTGCTATGTGATGCTACAATACGCAATATTGACTGACGTAATTTTACCAAACTCAAATACACCATTTCTTAATGATCATTGCATTGTATAATTTATCGCACGAACAGCGATGTGTATTAAAAACTAAAAGATCAACATAGTTTTTGTCAAATAAGTTGGTGAAGTCCTCGTGGTAGAAGTTCAGCCTGTGCCTGCTCTACCACTTAACAATTCCGGCGTTAGCACGGGTGTTCTTTATGAGTGTCCCTTCATCAACTTCATAAATATCACTCATATTCATATTCGCGATTAACCAAAAGTGGTAGAAAAGCGAAGTAAAATAAACCGAATCAATCAGTAGTTGGATCGCCCACAACAGTGAAGTCTACTTTTGTTCAGAGGCGCTTGTGATTCAGGTAGGTTTTCTAATGACTTGCGTCATACCGAAAAGTATAAAACACCATAGTTCAAATCATTTGTGGCATAGTGAGGCATCTAATTTTCTAGCTAGAACATGCATGGATGATGTTTTATTGAAAACCCAGCTGACTTGAGGCAAATAAACAATACCTGTGGTGACTAATTCCATAAGTAAATTATTAAGCAAAAAAGGGCCGACCCTTCCTTCGGACTTGGCGTTCCCACCCGAAATGCCCATGCTACGCCACTGAAAATTGTACTGCGTATCAGTTGCTGATGTGTGAGGAGAATTTTTATACTCTTTCTTCCAAATTCGAACAATTTCTCACGCAGAAAGAAACCTAATATAGGAAATATTTTAGTGTTTATGGGGAAAATACCACTCGTGCCTCACGACTGCGATCTGTTTTTTTTGTATACTATTTATCTTCTTCCATAGTTGATAATAGAAGAGAAGATAAATTTTGTTGTAAATAGGGTTCTTTTCATTTCGTTAGGAACCAATATAGTAGAAAATGTCTCTTTCCTTTCATGAAACCCTTGAAAATTAATTTTAATGCACTTTAGATTGTCTACGTAGTATATGTAAACTACAACCCAATGTAATCTACTCGTAGATTGCGCGTAGACAACGCATGTAGACGTAAACTTATAGTCTACGGCACATCACTGATTACAACATACTTGCAAACTTTACTTCTCGAATGCCCTGTATTTTAAACCTACTTTAATTCTTATTCCAGTATTCTAAACGTCTTTCCAATCTTTGTGGGATTATGGATTTGACTTTTACATGAGAGTTGCACGTATTTTCAAATGACCTAAGAAAAATTATGAATGCACCACTTGTCTCTATACATCAGAAACTAGTGTCGATCAATTATGACCCATCCCAACTAGGATGTTCGGCAAATATATATAAAAACAATCACGTGCAGTTTATGAAATAAGCAAATGCAATGACACGATTTTAGACACGAAGTCAGACGCTTAGCGGTGCCATGCCTTGGTTTTATCTTACACCGTCGTTGTGTCAATCTACGTAGACGGATAGAAACGTAAGAGGAATGAAGTAAAAGCACATGTCTAATAAGAAGTCAAGATAACATGTACATGTTTTCAGGCTCCTCCTGTCTCTCCTCGCTGCCTTCTTTAGTTTTTTTTCTTTAAGATTTAAGCGAGAATTCATTCTCAGAGATCGTTTTCTTCTCATCTTCTTATCAGGGGTCATTCGCGTCCGCAAAATTACTCTCTCACCTCCTGGAGAGGGCCATCACAGCATCTTCGGCTCGAGATAAGCCTCCGGGATGCTCCTTCCCACCCAATTTTCTCCGACTCTCTTAAACGTCCTCATTAGCATTCGGAACCGCCGGCAGATGCAAGTTTTAAGAGGGAAAAGAACGGGGGAAGAGATGCTGCGGAGGAAAATAAGTAACAAGGGAATGAGAACTTGTAAACAGCGTATGTCTCTGCGAACAAAATTAAAGTAGTCGTTGGCACGAAGATGGAACAGTCTCTCAAGGAATTGAGTCGGGTTTTTCATCAAAGTACATGGACGAGGAATGAAATAATAATGGTAATGATCTGGTTTTATGACAGGGTAGGCGGAAAGGGCAAACAAGTAAGGAAGTCTATTCCAGCTGATACAGTACGGATGAGCCAATCTTACCCTTAACATTCGATGTTCTGTTGAACTGAACTGGAGGCTAGAAAGCGAGTAGCAGTAGGTTCAATTGTGTTCGGCTGAATGGTTTTCCTTCGTGTCCCAAGATGTCAAATCTATATCTTTCCTCCTGCAGTTGTAAATGCAAGAGTTGTTGAAAAGCTCTGTTATTATGAACGCAAATATCCTTAACTCATTGATTTTTCGCAAATGCGATAACACTGAAGTGTTAATTGTTGCAAAAATGTGTTTATGTATGTACAATTACAAGTCCTCAACACATTTGAAATCCCAAAATAACACGACTTTAGCATAAAATGCGAATTAGTGTTTGAAATAGTTGACATTATACGTGCACCTGTGCAACTCCTAGCCGAACCTACAAGCAAGAGATCTGCAATATACTCAATAATAGTAGGAAGGAAGAAACTCCCCGTAAGACACACTACTTTTTCTGCAAATGGATATAGTATGTAGAATGCAGTATTTCAAGGTAACGTACAGTAACGATAAGAACAAGAACCTCTCAGAAACCGGGCCTTACCTCTCCCCCTTTCCTACCGAGGGAGTTGTTTCTGAGTTAGGAACATCCCACTTGAAGGATTCAATGTAAAAATATCAGTTCCTGAATTGGGAACTTTCGTCACAGTTCCTGAATTGGAAAATTTTCGTCACAGTTACTGAATTGAAAACTTTCGTCACAGTTACTGAATTGGAAACTTTCGTCACAGTTACTGAATTGGGAACTTTAGTCACAGTTACTGAATTGGGAACTTTAGTCACAGTTACTGAATTGGGAACTTTAGTCACAGTTACTGAATTGGGAACTTTAGTCACAGTTACTGAATTGGGAACTTTAGTCACAGTTACTGAATTGGGAACTTTAGTTACAGTTACTGAATTGGGAACTTTAGTCACAGTTACTGAATTGGGAACTTTAGTCACAGTTACTGAATTGGAAACTTTACTCACAGTTACTGAATTGGGAACTTTAGTCACAGTTACTGAATTGGGAACTTTAGTCACAGTTACTGAATTGGGAACTTTAGTCACAGTTACTGAATTGGGAACTTTAGTCACAGTTACTGAATTGGGAACTTTAGTCACAGTTACTGAATTGGGAACTTTCGTCACAGTTACTGAATTGGGAACTTTAGTCACAGTTACTGAATTGGAAACTTTAGTCACAGTTATTGAATTGGGAACTTTAGTCACTGTCATTGAATTGGGAACTTTCGTCACAGTTCCTGAATTGGGACATCTTGAGTTGGGGCATCACCGACTAAAAAGTATAATTTCGAGTTATATGAGACCTGCTTTAATGATGATTTTACACCATGACACCTACGCTGCCTGCTATCCACCTGAAAAACAAAGGATTACGTACATGAATGGATTCAGACTGTAGTCGCAGAGCATTCGACATTCGAACCTGATTAATGTTATTAGTTTCTACGCATGTTTTAAAGAACCAGTAGGATGCGACACCATTCCAGGCAACCAATATTGTTACCCTTCCTCGTACGTTTTCACCTTTATGTCGTGCGCTCGAAATATTTCAGACACAGGTTGCCATAGTAACGAATTGCATTGGCGATATGGTACATTTCGAAATTAACGATTTTTCCATGTTTTGGTAACCGTGCAACGGGGATGAAAGGACTCAGGAATA
The DNA here is from genome assembly GCF_977018435.1 of Lepisma saccharinum. Classification (NCBI taxonomy): domain Eukaryota; kingdom Metazoa; phylum Arthropoda; class Insecta; order Zygentoma; family Lepismatidae; genus Lepisma; species Lepisma saccharinum. The sequence goes on from NC_139236.1 coordinate 51,465,157, forward strand.
AATACCGAATTGTAACGAATAACTTTTAAATTATACAATGGATTTTCGATTACTTCATTACATTTCAACGAATTCCACAACGTCTTTTTAATGATAGGTCAGTTAACTCATGTATTGAGGGAACACGAATTGTCACGTCCATTTATTAAGTTAAGAGGTTGGGATTTCAGACTTTCAATATAATTAATTCTTGTTTTCTAAATAGTTGGATATGATAGCAGTGAAATTAATCCGTCACTAATAATGTTAATAGCTCTTCCATAAACAAGTTCATTCAATATCGTTGAACATGAAACACGAAAGTTTTGTAATTAACTGACGTAAATTACATAATACTGAGCATATGTCATGTCAGTCTACATGAAAGGGAAAACGGGATCTTGTAAACAAATATACAGCGTGTCCACAAAAACATTCCGTGATTATAAACGACCACAAAATTTTAATTATATATATATTACGAAATTTACACCGATACCATTCGAGAGAACAGCTCAAATAATTTTAGCGGATTTGTAATTGTTGGCGTTAACTACAACAATAGATGGCACATCAATAAAAAAATGAAAAAAGGAAAACATCTTTCGATTGTTAATGTGTTATTGCAAATGGCATTGTTGTTAAAAGAAAATTAAAGTCGACGCGCTAGCTACGTTAACGACCGGCTGGCTTTGAAGTCGACGGAGCGCGCCCACCAGCTCCAACAATCAAATTCAACGCACAGTGTTGCCACACATCTACTCTACGCCACCTTGTCCCTCCGTGTACAACCACCTTCCCACGGTCTCCATATTGAAGTTGCAAAGTACGGCAACAGCGTATCCACAGTCATGTGACTGGGACTTCACGTGGAGTAGACGAGCAGAATGACAGCTGCGCCCATTGGCTCAAGGACTCCACGTGGAGTAGACGATCAGAATGACAGCTGCACCCATTGGCTGAAGGTTGAGTGTCATTGGACGAAAACAACTCGCCCGCTATTTATCCCCACCCACGTTCTTGGCGGCGGCTTTCTTCAGTTCTTGGACGTTAACAAAGTAAACGCGTGGACTTTACTGTTGATGTTTACTAGATGTTTAGGTTTGCATTTCAGTTCAGTGTGAATTCTGTAGCGTTTGGAGATTCATGGCGAACCCACAGGAACGTAGTTTGTGTGTACTGGAATACCATAACGCACGGAGTGTAGTTACAGTTCAGCATGCCTTCCGACGGACCTTCAGAAATGCGGCACCTACTGAAAAGGCGATTCTGAGATGGTACAGAGATTTTGTAGAGTGAGGATGCATATATGATCATAGGAAAGACCATTCAGGGAGATCATCTGCCAATGTGAAAATTGTGGAAAAGGTGCGGGAGACATTTGTAAGTAGTCCTATGAAGTCTGCGCGTAGTTAAACATCCCTAAATTCTCCGCGTCCAAAATCCTACGTACTCGTTTGAAGTTTCATCCAAACAAACTGCAGTTACTGCAAAAGTTGAAAGATGATGACAGCGAAAAACGACTTGTATTCTGTGAACGTTTTTATTAACACTTATGGAGAATAATGAGAACCTGTCAGCGAAAATCATTCTCAGTGACGAAGCAACGTTCCACGTCAATGGGAAAGTAAACAAACACAATGCTAGGATTTGGGGGACCCAGAATCATATTTTGTTTTGGAGGTTGAACATGGCTCCCCTAAGGTAAATGTGTTCTGTGCCGTATCGAAACTGAAAGTGTATGGGCCATTTGTCTTTCACGAGGACACTATCAACGGTATGAATTACCTTGATATGCTCAGTGGGTGGCTTTTTCCACAATTTGAAGAAGAAGACCATGGAGCAGCTCCTCACTGACATCTCGATGTTCGGAATTTTCTAAATGAGAAACTTGAAGGAAGATGGATTGGGCGCTCCGGAAACAAAGATACGATACTGTGTTCTGCAAGTGGCCACCGAGGTCTCCTGACTTGCCTGTCTGAGACTTCTTCTTATGGGGTCACATATAAGATCTTGCATACTTACCTGCACTGCCTCAAGATCTGGAAGATCTGAAACGTCGTATCATTGCCCCCATCGAGACCGTCACTCTAGATACGTTGGAACGTGTGTAGCATGAGTGGGAATATCGCCTTGATGTTTGCAGCGTGACACCAGAAGCACACATTGAGTGCCACTGAGGTAGGTAGTTAGGAATTAAATTTCTTTGATTTTCTGTTTCTAATGGCACCAATTTTATATAAACATGAGTACCGAGAGCGATACTATATGTGTTTATAATCTCGGAATGTTTTTATGGACATGATGTATTTTCTTGCCTATGCTATGATATGTTACGTAATGTATGTTGCATGTCCAGAATATACTTCATTCACTTTCTGAGCCTTCCACGGATTCGTTACATCTACCCCTCTCCCTCCCTTTTCCCGCGATTTAATGTCTCAGTCTCTACCACCCGCTCCCTTCCTCTCTCATTATATTTTTGTCCCTTACCTTGTCCACTATTCTTTCACTTCCGTCTCATACCTTTTTACATCTCATTGGCGACGAACGTTCATTTTTATTGCCTATTAATGTTCCCCCCTCTATCCGTTTCTTTATTCTGCTTTGTCTCTTTCTCGTCCATTCTCTCTCTCTCTCTCTCTTTCCTCTTTTTATGTCTATTTCGTTCTCCACTTTTCTTTTCTTCCGTCTCCTATCTTCACATCTCTTTCCTTTTTATCTCTCTTTTCTTCCGATTAATGTGTCTTCCCTTCTGTCGATTTTTTTAATCTACTCTCTCTCTCTCTCTCTCTCTCTCTCTCTCTCTCTCTCTTTAACTCTATCTATCTCTCTACGAGCCACTGTTGATATATTCTTAGGCTAAACAGACCTTTTCAAAATCATTATTTCCTTTCCAAATGACCCCTGGAGCTGACGTTCACCTAAATCCAGGACGATTTCCGTCTCTTTTCTCAATTTCCTTATGTCAACTTCTGTAAGTGGTAGATAAATATAATTCTACACCCATAAGTTCTCTAAAGTATTTCGCTTAGTGTCTGATATTTTTTCAACCAATTATTTCCGTGGAACAAACTGCATTGATGTCACTGCAAGAAGCAAATCTCGAAAAAAAGTGGTTTTTCTGGAAGGAGGTTGCAAAACTTATATCTTCGGGTTTAGGAATGGGAGACAGTGAGTGAGCGAAAGTAATGAATTAATAACATTCCTCAAGGAAGAAAATTTATTTTGAGACAGCTATCCATATAATTGAACCATCAAAACACTTCGATGTAAAATTGAGAGTCCCGCGCCCGTGTCCGAAAATTATTGAAGGTGAGGGTGATGGTTCGTGCAACAAAGAGTTTACTGTAACATTTGGAGAGGGAGACATAATTGCTCAATAGCAATTGCAATGATCAGGTCGTAATGAGCATGAAAGAGTATTTAGTGCCTATGCGCCTGACAGTTACTGACCGTAGCGTGACATCCTCCACGGTTAGGCAGAGCAGATCACTCGGCCCCCGAGTGCCGTGGCGTTCCCCGAAATAGGTCGTTCTGCGGTCGTCAAGAGTAATTGGTGCAAATGCATTTTCCGTTGGCGCCGCAGTTATAGCTCGATCCATCGTCTGTGCTCAGTGATGGAGACCCGAAGCATCCACAACGTGGTGATTCGACGAAATGGCCGTGGTCCAAGGGCGTCGCTACTGGGTGGGCGAGGGGTACTCTAGCCCGCCGTGAAATGATCTTTGCCCATCCAAAAACATACAGGAGAAAATTGTAGAATACTTAAGAGAGGATAGAACAACACATATATAGGCGAATAACTGAAAAAGGAAAGATAATAATAAGGAGAAAGTAATAGAATTGTAACAAGAGAAAAAAGAGCAAATTTTAGAATAATTTAGAGGAACAAGAATATCACACACATAGACGAAATATATATAAGAGAATAATGAGAAAATGATAGAAAAATTGTGAAAATAGAATGTTTTAGAATAATTTGGAGGGGCGCACAGACGAATAAAGGCCGAAAAAAGAAACAAAGAGAATGACTGGAATACAAAAATACAGAAACAGAGGATAAAGAAGGAGAGAAACAGACGCAGAGGGATAGAGAAAGAATTAATGCATACAGTAAGGTAGTGAAAGAAAGATACACATGGAAAAGAAAAAGATAGAGACGGGAATCAAAGAAAGAGCGAGGCAGAGAGAGATAGAGATGGGAAGAAAGAAAGAGAATACAGAAAACAGAGGGGAAAAGTAAGAGAATGAAACGTGGGAAAAAGAAAGAAATTAAGGAAGAACTTTCTAACATTGCAATATTTTCTTCAAAATCCCAGAACTATTTCTACAAATAAAACTTTTCTTGAAACATGTAGCGATTCGAGGATAATTTTTTAGGGTTGAAACAGCCCTGAAAGACACTCGAAATGATAATAACAACAACGAAGTACGAAAAAATTATAAGTATTGTCTCGCAGATCGTTTTATTTGTGCGCTACAGGCATTCATGCGTGCACACACAATGGCAAGACTGCATAATGTTTCCCTAATGTTTATTTTAAAAATGACTACAGTTTGTATAAATTGGATAATTGTACTTCTGGCATGATATTTTTATATACATTTTCTGCTGCTCAAATACGATAATTTAAATGAAGATATACATTTAGTAAGCCATAACCTCGAAATATTAAAGTTATAATTCTTAAATTCTTCCTTCAGAACCGCATGGTTTGCAAAATAATATGTGAAACACACCTAACTGAAGTCTCTCATGGCTGCTGACAAACTAAGGCCATTCTTCTACAGTTAACCAATCAGGGTTTTCCTGTGTCGACGTGCACCGTTGCGACTTATACGTATTATTACATTTTTTAAAAAAAATATTCTTGCAGGTAACAAGAGGAAGGAATGTAGTGTGATTACGTTCAAATAAAGTACATTTTTTCCACATATACGTGTTTTCCTCACTGTGGGATGATGGATCAAACGATGCACACAGCCGGAAGTTCCCTTCTAAGGCAAAATCCTGCTTAATCTCCAATTACGAGACTACCCTCAGGAGCTTTTCAGGTTAGTCTCGGGATCTGCAAGTTGTAAGGTAATCGATTAATTACGAACAGGATTTGCTCGGATTGGAAACGAAAGCTCCTCGAACTTGTTTCGTTAATACAGAGTATCCATCTGGTACGCGCTGGCGGTGAAATTTCTGAAGGGGCCTAGCTTAATTATTACCTTGTCTTAGTGAACTAAGTTTCCTCATGTTGTAAGGGTGACGAGATTTATTTGATGTATGAACTGTGATCATCTTCTTTTATCTTTAACTCGTGGTGTTCGGCATTGGAGTAGGAAGCAGAGGAGCACCCTCCGGAAGGGTGGGCGTCGCCAGAAATTTTTGTCGGGGGAGGAGGGGTCAATGAATTGTAAAACTTGAATAATAGAATGATTGTTATTATATTAATAAATATCATAAGCTAATAAAAATAAACTAACTTTATTTAAAATTATTATTATTATTATTATTAATAATAATAATAATAATAATAATAATAATAATAATAATAATAATAATAATAATAATAATATATCCTTGGGGAGAGTCTTCTACTCGATTCACCAGATGAGTGAATATTTAACACAACTGTTTTTCGATTATTATTATTATTATTATTGCATTTTATACAGTTGGTAAACTGAAATGCACAGTTATTTCATTTTTTAAATTAACATTTACACAACTCGTCCAAGAGAAAGCTTTAAAAGCCAGGGGAAATCTTGTTTCCTGAGGTTCTTAACACTCACATTTAAAATATAGTTTTTGCAATTGTTACAATTGAATTAAATGGTAGAATAAGAAAATATAACATACTTCCTTTATTTTGCACTGAAGTTTCGATATAATGCAGTTTTCGCTTCGGTAATTCTGTTTAAATTCTAACTAATATAACTTAATTTCTCTTGTTTTCATTATTAATACTCATAATAATAAAAAAGTTGCCAGGAGTAGGTAAGTAACACTTTTTTCACCATAATTTTCATTTTCTTTTTTCCTGTTTCCAGTATTTCCATGTCATAGACCATCACTAAACACACCTTTTGTTGCCTTCAAACATCAACAGTGTTGCCACTCTACCTCATAATTTTTTTATAACACCCATTTGGACCGGTACGCCTTTACGAGGCATTTCAGGATTGGCTATACGCGAAAACGATCGGTTTTCTTCTCTGAACTATAGATGGCGAAATAGTCCACCTACCCAAGGTGGAAATTGACGTCCAAATTTCCGTACGAATGTTTGACATGCAATTTTCCATGCTTTGTGGAAAAATAAATTTACACTTTCACTTCCATTTGGCAACACTGCATGAACAGCACTGCACCCGTTTGTTGTTTCTATGTTTAAAAATATCTACTTGGACAGGGCTAACATTTGGTGTATGACTTATGTATGTACAGGTTTCGGTTACAAAGTAACGCCACTCTTAATTCCCAGTTGCGCCGTTCGTGGGACACCCTTATTACCTTATTTTCGTATTATCATTGTTATTTTCATTAATATTTTATTACAAGTTATTTTACTTTACATTTACTAGTTATCTTATTGTAATCATACACGTCGCTATGAATTAGCTGAAGTGCACACATTTGGGCCTTCACATACACAAACATGGTGACGATCTTTTCCTTTATTTTATCTACAACTTCTCTTTTTCTCACTACAAATTGCAATACTCCAATATAGCGATGGAACTCGAGTGCTCTATACCTTGTCCACTTCCTCCTAAAGGAAACGGGCCGGGACACCGAGGGCGGAACACGTAGCCTCTGGGGTGGAGCAAACGACGAAACAATACAAACTAAAATGGTCTTCAACCATCAACTCACCCTCTCTCGGTGGCTGGTCCAGGAGCCTAACCATACCTTTAAAAACCAACTATATTAAATAGAGCACTCGAGCCATACAAATTCTCAATTTGTTAGATTCTGGTACCACAGAATCCGGTACTTACAGCCATACCAAACTACAATAAACTGCAAACACTTTCATACAGAATCTCCATCTCACGAAGAAATAATTGTGTACTGTAATACTGTGTCCATACACTATTTTATGTAATCATTTCATGTATGTAGTAATGTTATTTTCTTGTATACTTTCAAATATTGTAATGGGAAATTTAATAAAGTGGTAGAGCAAAACAATAACAGGGGAACCGTAATTCGAGCAAAAGACGTCCCAGTTTATTCACAGAGGCACTGGGACAAAGCGTATGCCCTCGAATGCATACGGGTGGAGGTTTGGTAACATTCGGGGGTTCCCCCTTTAATGTTTAAATTCTAACTAATATAACTTAATTTCTGTTATTAACAATTAAAATAATAAGCACTCTGCTGGTTTGTAACTTGAAATGCAGATGCCAAACTACAGGAGTTTGACGGACCGTTTCAAGTCCCACTCACCCCCAACCAGGAAGAAAAGTTAGGGTGAGGGCTCGTGAGGACAAGGGTGAAGTCGAGCGTAAGAGTGAGAGAGAGATTGAGCCAAAATGTCCACATTTGATGGGAAGTAATGGAAAATGGGAGCTGGATTCTAGTAAGTAGGAATTCAAGAATTGACAATCCACATAAAAAGAACACAAGTTGAAGAGGTATTTTGGCTCTGTCAGCAAGCACATCGTCAACGTCCGCACCCCTCCCCCAATATCCTCCTGGACGTTTGGTAGACCCCTTCCTCCTCTCCTGGTGGAAAACTTTGCCGACTAAACAAACTGCTGCCCGCATCAACCTTCGAGCGTCACTTGCCTAATTGAACAGCAAACACATACGCCCGTGGTAATAATCATCGTTGCGAGAATCGCCCTACGGCTAGAAACCCAATCAGAGTTATTACCGGGGCCAAATCGATCGCAGAACAATTTGTTGATTGGAATGGTCACCGAACGCAGAGGACTGATTTTTCCCCGGGTGAAAAATTACGCACTCGAGACACACACATGTAGGAAGAGAAATATTTGCCGACTTACCAATCAGCTCGCTCGCAGATGACAAACTGGCCAATCCCTTCCGTCCTGTCCACTTTTTCACAAACTGCAAGTGAGAGAAATGTCTAGTCAGGGAGATGTCAATGAAATAGGCACAAGAACAGAACGAACTGGCTGGTCTCTTAGGACAATAGGTTAGCTTCGAGCATCTCCCCGGGGACAAGAGTTCTATCGGCTGCCTTGAGCTGCTGTCAAAATAGACCAACGGTAAAGTTTTTTCCTTCAAGTATACAGACCTGAACAAGCCAAGTATATGTGCTAAAAGACGAAAGACGGCCCAGACTTTCAGTTAGATCAAAAGAAAAGTACATAAGCAACGAATGTATTCTAAATTAGTTGTGACACAAGCATGTTTTTCAGTAATTTCAAAAATATATGTATATTTGACGTTCATGGGATTATACAGGAAAATTCATCCTAAATTTAATGCTTGATACTGATTTACTCATTTCACTGCAACGTCAGTTGAAATAAAGTTTCTCAGTTTTTTCGAATTGTTTTAGTAAATATATTATATATTGTCTCCCAAATATAGTCTTTACAAAATTTAACACTTTATACAATATAAAACACTATCACATAATTTTTTTATGGTTGCAGTTTAACCAGGATATTATTTTGAGGAGATCAACATGGAACGTAATGTATAAAATAATTTACCCTCTCGCTCCCCCCCCCAAGTGCGTGTTCATTTCCCTAGCGCGATAGGCTTCCTCTATGGCAAGGTGGTAGCGTCATTGCCTTGTAATAAAGGGGTCCCTGGATCGATACCCGGTAGAGGCACATAGTGATTTGGATCCCACTTTAAACTGTAGGTCCAGTCCCGGTTAGCCTCACTCTGCATAAAGTGGACTTAAAACACCAACTCAACAAAAACCCTGGCGCGATACTGAAAACGGTGATTTGGAATAACTTCATATATTATATTAATTTCATTGTTATTTTTGTACTTTTTGCCTCATGTACCCACATCCCTGTTTATCCCCAACAACATAAATATTTTTTTTTTTACGTTGATGCATTTGAGAAGAGCTGCAGTGCCATCAGCAGTCCCTTTCGGTACATCCTTAGCGTTGTATGAACCTAAGTAATCCCGAAAAGTAAGAATATGTAATACATGTGACGTTTACTGTGTATATATACATAACTTGATACACATAGAAGCCAAAATGTGTCAGTGACACAAACAAGTTGGCTCTAGTAACAGATTAAAATGCATAAAATAATACTGATGCATAAAATGGTACTTTCATCAGCTGATGTTCAATGTGTTACACTAAAAATGCATCATCTGAGGTCCGACACGATCATTTCAAAGAAATCAAAATTACATATTTTACTGTGCCAATTGATATACCAAGACAGTGCATCAAACTCTTGTTCTGTGGGTACACTCAATTTTTCCCCCTTTTTGAAAGTTGGTTTTGAGCACACTTTACGCAAAGATAGGCTAATGGGCACTTGGGTAACCATTTAGTGGGATCCAACCACTGGACTGTTCCCCTAACATCCTTTATTCCTTAATCACAACCAGCCTGTCCTAGAGATTTATTCCCAATTCAGGATTTCCCAACCCAGGAACTTAGGAAATTCCAATTAAAACAGTGCCATCTCAGGAACTGGTCTTTATGAGTTGGATATTTTATTGCAACGTCTTCCCAACTCATGACGTCCTACTAATTGCCTTGGGAAAGGATGAATTCACCTTTGAAATAGTTCACATTACGTACACCTGTGTGACTGCTAACCTAACCTACACGAAAAAGATCTCCAATATACTGAAAATATATTAGAGGAAAGAAGTAACTCCCAGCGAAGTAATGTACTTTCTCTGCAAATGGATATGTACGTATGTGCCCAGTATTTCAGGGTAACGTGCGGTAAGGATAAGCACCTCTCCTCTTCACTCCCGGGGCAGTAGTTTCTGAGTTGGGAACATTCCACGTGAGAATATCTGTTCCTAAATTGGGAACTCTAAATTAGTTCCGGAGTTGCGAACTCTCACCGTAGTTCCTGAGTTGGGAACTTTCGTCGTAGTTCCGGAATTGGGAACTTTCGTCGTAGTTCCCGAGTTGGGAACTTTCGTCATAGTTCCTGAGTTGCGAACTTTCGTCCTAGTTCCTGAGTTGGGGACTTTCGTCATAGTTCCTGAGTTGCGAACTTTCGTCCTAGTTCCTGAGTTGCGAACTTTCGTCCTAGTTCCTGAGTTGCGAACTTTCGTCCTAGTTCCTGAGTTGGGGACTTTCGTCATAGTTCCTGAGTTGGGGACTTTCGTCATAGTTCCTGAGTTGAGAACTTTCGTCGTAGTTCCTAAGTTGAGAACTTTCGTCGTAGTTCCTAAGTTGGAAACTTTCCTCGTAGTTCCTGAGTTGGGAACTTTCGTCGTAGTTCCTGAGTTGCAAACTTTCGTCATAGTTCCTGAGTTGGGAACTTTCGTCATAGTTTCTGAATTGAGAACTTTCGTCGTAGTTCCTAAGTTGAGAACTTTCGTCGTAGTTCCTAAGTTGGAAACTTTCGTCGTAGTTCCTGAATTGGGAACTTTCGTCGTAGTTCCTAAGTTGGAAACTTTCGTCGTAGTTCCTGAATTGGGAACTTTCGTCATAGTTCCTGAGTTGGGAACTTTCGTCCTAGTTCCTGAGTTGGGAACTTTCGTCATAGTTCTTGAATTGGGGCATCAGCGTCGCAGAGAACCACTTTGGTTCAGCATGACAACGTTTATCCGATTTTGGCATTACTCTATCTGTGTGTGTGGCAACCAATTCAGCGTTGAGATGAGCAAAAATTACTTGTACAAAAGTACCCTTGTATACAAACAAGCTGTAATTCAAATATTTAAATTCAACATCCTTTTTTTAATGCTAAAATATTTAGGTTTACATGCTCGGTGCCAGTATGCAAATATGCAATATATTTTTAATGCATAGGATCCTACAAGGAAAAAAGAGAAGAGAAACTAAGGTCAAGATAGAGTTAACAAAAGAGCATGTAACAAAGAGAGAAGGGATATAATATAAGCCACGGATGTTCCCAATTTGCAGTTCCATCTGCGATTACTGTATATAATGCATCGTTCCAATGCAAATGGCAAAAGCGTCCGTGGTCAAAAGAAGAGAACGTAGAAAATTTCATCGCAGCGAGGAGGCTGTCCATATTTCACACATAATCCACATATTTCCCGCTTTTCGGACGCGTTCTGTGTGTTTTTAACTCTCTCTGCACCCCACTATCCTCCCTCTCTTCTGAAGCATAGTGACAGCCTTTCAAATTGGTGAATTTGCCACAGGACAGTCTGTTCCCTTTCCCCGTTGTTCACAGCAGTGTAGTTTGCGAATGCAAGCTGAGGGCTTAAAGTTGGATTTATCTTGTGTTCTGCTATTTGAGACTTACCGAGAATTATTGTCGCCAGTTCTGAATTTTTTCAAAGTTTCCATCGTTTTCTCTGCAACGGAGTCTGCTTTTTCAGTCGGGTTTGTTTGACTGTCCACAAGATTACGTGTGAAAGATCTTCATATGAAAACACGTAATCTTTGGATTTGAACTGTGGAGAATTGATTGATTAATTTGTTTCATTTTACTTCGATTCCCTGCCACTTTTTGGTTATCGCGACGCTGATATTAAAATTGATGAAGGGACACTCACAAAGAACGCCCATTTCCGGGACCCTTGGCGTCGCAGCGAGCTGTACTAACCACACCGCAACGGAGGCCGGCTTGAACCAAGGAGAAAACGAATCAAGTTTGGTGGTGATTCGTGGAGTGGGAGAACACGAATACGTCTAATTCCCATAACGTTTTATGGTGTTACAACTCACTGAAATGAAAGTAGCATCTATAAAAGAAAGATGTCCTCCGTGCTGTGAACACACACAACGTATGTGAAAGGAGTACCTCGCACAAGCACCTTCTTAATCAGCAACAAGCTCCAACCCTCAGGGATGAACGCTCGGTTGATGGGAGGCTGAGTGATTTCCAGATATCACTGAAAAATTTCTAGCTCAGATCACCTATCTCGAAAATCAAACCCGGGTATACCGCGTAGCGGTCAGATGCCTTACTAATTGGAACTCATTGGATAGAGAAAACTAACGAAGTTTTTCATTCCATGTCCCCATTCAGATCTCGAAACATAAAGCATCTTGTAGCACAATAGACAATTGTCAGAAGCTAATCTGGACAATACAATGTGCACCTACAATTTCATAAAGTCTAATACTGGACGGACTTGACGGAAATTCACAAGGATGTTGATGATTGGATTCCTTTTTCGGGACACATGTGCGTTGCCGCAGCAATAAAGCTTCTTCTTAAGGAATGTCCGAGATATAATTGATTGTTTTTTGCGTTAAAGTTCTCCGTACTCATTGCACCTTGTTACACCACATGTCCTATTGGTTAATTACGATATCAGCTTGCTTAATAAACCCACTTATTTGTAGTAGTATGGTGAAGTTGTGAGACCTAATTTTACAATTCTTTATCTATTGATGAAGGAATTGGGAGCATAAAGGTAGAAACATTAAGTTGCCTCAAACATCGCTCAGAAGCTCTCAAGTTGAACGCTCATTCACCCCACATTCCACCGGATGCAGAGCCGAGCAACAAGAACTTTCCACTTGGCTCTGCACAGTCAGCAAGGCAACGGCCCTCGCCAGCGGTGAGTGCACCTCCACTGTAAATTTCCATCTGCATCCAGGGATACCCCAGGTGGACAGTGGAGGTGCAAAGTCCACCAACTTATGACTCAAATCCAATGTATAAAACCCCTGGAGACGGTAAATCGATCTCTCACTTCGCTCCAATATCACCACCAAACTGATCGACGAGAAGAGGACGACGGCCTGCTGAGAGATCGCGACACTACGAGGCGGCAACAAGCGAGAAGTCCATAAGCAGTCCGGATTAAGCCAGCCGAAGAATCTGCAAGCCATAAAACAAGTCGCCGAATTGCCTGGCGTCTCTTATCGTCATCTTCGATCTCTCCAGCGGGCACCTGTCACCGTCGCCGACGCCAGAAGCCGAGGGCCAGACCTACAGCAAGGGGTGAGTAGCGTTCAACATCACAGGCTCCCAACAATCCTTCATCAGCTTCCTTAAGGGTAGAGGTGGTTAGCCAAGTCAAACTTAAGACCTATCGTATTTATCTGAGCTACGTCCCGGCGTGACTCGATCCCGTACCTTACCCGACGTCACGCTACACTATAGATGAAAACTAACTCATAGGCAACCAATTACAAATTACTTCCATTTGCAGGTTGTCTAACAAAATAAATCCTTGACTTTTTCATGACTTTTCTTGATCATTGTTTTTCCTTTCTCGTATAATTTATTTAATCGCTCCATGCTTAGTTGGAAATTAAGAAAATATATATTTTTATTCAATGAAAAACCCTACCACAAGGCCGATTAAGATGAAACCTGAAGCTAACTTCAATAAGAGTTAGACTTGCTTAAATTATTAATGCATGTAAAAAATAATTCTTCAGACTTTCTTTCAGGATGAGAATGTGCACATTATTTAATATTTTTACAAAACTTCATGTAATTCTTAAGAAACAAAGTGAACAAATCTTAACCACAACTCAACACAATTTTAGATTTCTAAATATTAAATGTTATCAAATCCAAGTCCAGGTATATAACAATGTAAATTCACTATACTGTAAAAAAAATATTAAAAAATCATGACCTGAAGCATAATTTCTTGAGTTTCTATTGACCTACCTGTTCATTTCTTACTTTTTCTTGACTGGTAGACACCCTATTTTGTTTACATTGACTTCATTCTTATCGTAGACGAAGAATAGTTTTGGATCCTAAGGAACCAAGCCAAATTGGAGCCCAGTGCCAATGGCACACGTTACCCAGCGTTGACGAAGGATACAGCAGGTAGCGCACCGTAAAGATACTTTCAAAAACTACTAAATTATCACTGCGCCCTCCTAGGAGTGAACGGCTGTGAGCAGCGGACCGTGATCGCTCTGTGTTGAGCTTGAAGGCAACGCGTGTTCGCCTGGGACGCTGCCTGCCTTCTGTTGTTTACACATGGACGAACTCCCGCGAATTGTTGTGTCAACCTTGTTACGCGTGTTGTTTGGCAGGCTCATCATTATGCAAAGGATAGGAGGTTCGATACACACCAGGGAGATACGTCAGCGAACGCGCCGTAAAGGCACGAAACGGAAGCTGGCGCTGGTTTCAAACTAATCTCTATATCGGGAAACATCTCCGAGAGCCACGTGGATGAGAGAGCAACAGTTACGGCACCAGATACGTCGCCGTTTAAGAAATAGAAGCAGTGAAATCTATTCACCAGTGGCGTATACTGAGTCCAAAATCTGGGCTATCTCACTGTGTCACGTGGTCCTAGGCTATGAATAGAAATAAGCTTACAAACTCCTAAGAAGTCAGGTTGCCAACTCATGATAAATCGGGTTGCCAACTCATAAGAAATCAGGTTACCAACTCATAAGAAATCAGGTTGCCAACTCATAAGAAATCAGGTTGCCAACTCCAGAATCAGCATCATCATCTCACTGATATGAATACTAATATTTACAATTTCTGATCGATTTTTCTCCTGAATTTTATTCTCTAGACTTCAGGCTTCGCAGATAGCCTAGGTAGCCTAGAATATACGCTCTTGCTATTCATCCCCCAAGGTAGAAGAAACTGATAATCAATCAAACCTGAACCCCCAACATGTATATTTAATGTGACCAATACCTATCTACCTATCCATTTATTTTTACATGGCAATGTTGGTGAATTTCTATTTAAGTTTAATTTAGGCTCAGATAGACTAACCGGGACTTTGTCTACAGTTTAAATAAGTTTAAATACTATTAAGAGCAAGATGTTAGGTACATATACGCAACTTTTAAACATTCAAAAAATGTAAGTGAATGGTACTCAACTATTATATGGAAATTGTATTTTCTGATGACGTCATAATCACAGTTGTAAGCTACTATTGTATCCACCTGCATGTAATTCACTAATGGAAGTGAAAGTTGATATTGCTATGTTAATACCATTGAATTGTTGTTTTAAGTCCACCTAAGTGGACTTACAGTTTAAAGTGCAATCCGAACCACTATGCCATGTGTTTATGTTAATATCATTCAATAATATGTCAACTTTAGAAGATTATGTCGTTGTGATAAAATCTAGGAGTACGAGATTCAAACAGTGAGTATAAAAAACGAAAGATTTCTGTTTCGGGGTCAGTCTAATTCTATTATTTTTCATCGTCTCCAGAACGTCGAGTATTCGGTCTCACTTTTAGCTGTTACGGTGTTGGCTTATGTCGGTTCCTGAGAAGGGCCAAGTCCATTAGGTACCCAAAGCATAAGTCCTTCCTCCAGCCGGTTCAGTTTTGTATACTGGATGTCCCAACGGGTTCAGTGAAGACCAATGAGAGTCATCATTGTCCCGGCTGCAAGAGTATCAGGTATGTAACTCGTTACGCAGTAAGATACAGAAAAAAAAATACATAAACTTCTATTTAAATAAATGGAACACCAAATTGGAGAAATCATATTTTTAAACTCACTCCTATTTGGCTACTATTTCTAATTCTGCGTAATAAATTCATCGGTTTCTTCAATCAAATTTTCTATATATCAGTTGAATATCTCAGGTTACAAAATTTCAGGAGTGAATAGACAATCTTGTGGGGTCCCTAAGTTTTGAGCCCTGGCGCGGGGGCTGTACTCGGCCTGCAAGTGGATAAAATAGAACATTACAAACAAGCTTGAATTAGCAACAGTGGCAGCGATTAGAGGGGCGTGGGGGTCAGTTATCAGTTGCCCCCCCCCCTACGTTTTGCTAGTAATGCTAAGTTTTGTCAACAAAGAAAAAGTAAACTGCCCCGCAACGCAATTTTGGAACTCACTCGCCGCTACTGATTATAGCTCTCGCCACGAAAACAGTCCAGTCAAGGTCGGAGTTTCCCCTTGCCTCCTCCACACCCCTGGCCCTCCAGGGTTGTCACACTTCTTCTAAGCGGCTCAATCGACACTTCGAGCGTTGTACAGTTGGGAGCTGAGAAGACTGCGAGGCTGAGGGATGCGAAACTGACCTGCCAGTTGAGGCCGTGTGCAGCCAGCTCGTCTTCCTTTCAGGGTGGCAGCGGCATAAATAAAAAAAGGCATGGTACGAAAACGCATTGCAAATGAATGGAACATATTACATAGTAACAAGTGAAAGCAATATTAATAATGGAGTAAAACTTCACAAATCAAAGCAATCTGCTTCCAACGTGACTAAGAAAGTAAGGGTGTGTGCGTGTTTTTTGTGAATTTCCTTGGGTCTTGTTAATGCTTCTTTCCTGGACATGGATAAATTAATTTTAACTTATGCAGGCTAGTACATTTCCTCTCTCGTTTGTTTTTACATTTTGGTATGTAGCATCGCTTTTCTGCAACTTTAGGATTATGGAACATGAAGTTGTAATGTCTCGGCCCCAGTGATTTATCCACCAACTACGCCCTAACACCCCACACAATTTTTGTAAAAGGACAAATTTATGGTCATTTTGGCTTAAGTATACCTTTTCACACCCATAAACACAACTTACACTGCCCAAGTAAAAAATCCTGAATAAACCTTTGCTCAACCACCGAGCCGGCTTTCCCGCTTTTCGTTGCATGTTAATTCTATTGATAGCTAACCTTCAGCGACCCAGTTTACCAGATATAGCCTACTCTATACATATACATTTACTTATACACACACGCCAGAACATTCATTCGATTTTTAAAACAAATTTATTTCTGAAAACACGGAAGAAGTGTGAATTCCTATGCCGTTGCTGGTCTTTGAGATGACCCGTGGCTGACGTCATCCGTGGAGGTTCACGAATGGTTCCGAACGCCAGACTGCACCTCACACTGTAAGTCCCGATTCCATTATCAGATTCTCACCCTTTCCTACAGGGACTTCTGCATGCCTGGCAACACTGAAAAATTGAACACGAAGTCGAAGCTCCCCTCCCCAAACTTCCTGCCCGTTCACCCCGAACCTCACCCCGCACTCTTCTCAGCACCCAACTGATTTCGTCAGGTAAATTTTTGCTTTTTGGTAACACTGTAGGTGGGTAGCGTGACCTTGACTGAACGGTTTTTGTGGCAAGAACTTTTAGCAACGTAGCTATTTACACGGGCTTAGATATGCCTATTAGGATAATTTATCAAAGCTTATAGACAATAGCCGTAGAGTAATGACACAGCCATAGGTATCATCACACCACGCTATATGCTCGTTAAGTGTTTATTTCTTTGTTATGGGTTTGTAGTACATTCGTCCACACTTCATTCTTGGACATTTCTTAATATTTTGTTGAGGAATAAATGGTTAGAAATCACGCGCGAAATTGAGCCACAGGTTCTGGAAGAGGTCAAATTAAACAATATGTTCCGAGAAAGAAAGGTACATTTTCCTCTCGGCATTTCTGGCCTATTTTATGCGGCATTATTATATTGCTTACTGAAAATGAAAATATTAAAGTAATAACGTGAAATTACACATATTCTGGAATCCTGAACCTACCTACCTAGCTTTCTGGCCAAACCAGTAACCCATATAAAGTAACTTATATGTCCCAAATCTACTTGTATAGAATTATAACACATACATAAAGGGTATTTATGACTGTACTGCGTCAACAACCTTCACAAACTTATATACACAGTCTCGAAGGAAAATAAATAAGTATAGGGTCTACTTTGAACATCAAATTCCATCAAAGTATTGTACGACTCTGAGCTAGATATCAATGAAATCAGGAGAACTCTTCTTTGTAGTAAATCAAAATTGATGATGTACTGATGTATAATGATGCGGCAGTATATTTTCTTTAACCAGAAATGTCAGCACTGTATTAATGGTGCAGTGCTAAATTAGAAATTGAACTTTGTAAAACTTGAAATACGTTTACTTTTGCCTTTTTGAAGAGGAAATCTGTTGATTACCTTATTATTTCAGAACTGTCATAGAAAAGTATGTCTAGATATATTTTCAATTTTGACGTTTCTATATGGAGGTAGGTAGTATGTACATTTACAGGAATCATAACCAATTGCTTTTTAGATAAATTCAATTTAGTTTTCAGACTAAATCATACTTTTGAATATTAGATAACAGGATAGTGTGTTTGCCACAGAAGATAGAAACAAAATTTAAAAGGTGGGATAACTTCTGCAAACTCGTCGGGAAGAAAAAAGGGTTTCCTTTCAGCCTTCGTGTGAAAGTGGAATTTTGCCAAGGTTCGTTTCATTGTCTACTTCTGTACAAGGATTCATATACATATTTATCTTATTTCTATTCTTCCAAAAGGAAATAGAACACTCTCTGGTGATTTGAAGGAGGATAATTCAGTCAGCCACTTTAAGATTGTGTCTATTCGAATCGAGTTACATCCCCCTGTAGCAAAGTAAATAACTACGTGAAACATTCAGTCGTAAATAGCATGGTACCATTACGACCTACGTGCACGAGAATAGAAGTCTGAATTATCTTCACCAGGGACAAAATCGAGTAAGAGATATCGGTAGCCAGCGCCGACCTGGTGGTATGTAAATAAACACTTAAAAGTTTCTTGCCCAGTAATACATCTTTCCCTGCGCAGGAGTGAATAAATCTTTATAAAGCGCTAGGCCTGGTATCCGAGATACGCCATGCAGGAAGAAGACGAAAAAAACAACTTTGTATCCAAAATGAAACGAAAGAGTGTTTCTGAAATATTTATGCCGAGGATGTTTAAACTCAATTTCCTCTTGGAGGTTAAAGAAATTTAGGACGCCACCCCTGTTTCTCCCCTTAACTTTTTCTCGCTCTTTCCTTCTTCATGGTTAACTTGCTATAGAATAACGTCTACCCCACCTTCCCAAACCCCTCTCTCTCGTACTCGCGATGAAACAATATTTCACTTCTGACAAAGAGAGTAATTTATCATTTTTCTCATTCACAGTAATCTCCCCACGTCTTTCACACGTGTCAAACGTCTCACACTTCCACCCTTCCTCTTCCTCTTCTTAAGCTTCTTTCTTCCTGTTTATCATCCCACCTTTCATCAGCAGACACATTGAAATTAAGATCCAACATCCGAAAGGATCATCCGAGCCTCTTCAGTTATATAAATTGGAGAACGTCAAGTGTGAAGTGTGGAACACGGCTGACATTTAGCCTCGGTTGAGCATTAATATAAATTATTTCGAAGTGTTTTTATTACAGAAATGAAATGTCCATCGCTTACTTGACGTTTCACATAAGTGATAAGTAATAAGGGACGTTTCTCATACACCCGCGTGTAAGAAAAATACACTTGTGCGACTGTCATGGTCGTCTGTCTATCCATCTGGCTGTCTTTGTCAACCTCACAAACTGCCAGAGCTTTAAACTTGTTGGAGGGTGCGCTGATAAGTACTTGTTTAGTTATGAACAAATTGTAAGCTGCAATGAACCTTCTTCTTGTGACCAGACAATATTTCAAACATGATTATATTTTTGTGGGTTACGTGGACTGTGCGACGTACAGAGAATATGCATACAATCAAAATCTGTGGTCATTGAGTACAGGGCAAGTGAAGATGAGTAGAAGTAAAACTACGGTGTTGAATGTGGTAGGTGTCGTGGAATTTGCAGACATAGCAAAATATTACCTGAAGGTAGGGTAGAGAATGGCCAAAAATGTGACATAGATAACCATGTACCGCAAGCTGTGTGTAAAATGACATCAGCTCCCCGAAATGTGGCATTATCTACTGCAACCCCCTTCCCCCACCCCCAGATTCATTGTACTAGGGTAGTTCCCAAATATGAATGGCTGAAAGTAAGTTCGTAATTACTGTTGCTCCTCAAAATGATATTTGACCTCATGGTAGTACATATCAAACAAATACTGTTACTATTGAATTTTCTGAAACAATATTAAAAAAGTAAAGTGCTACCCTGTGCTTAGCCACGCCATGAAGGCGTATAGGGGGTGTGGGGGTAACGCCCCACACTTTCTTGATCCGGTCATGAGTGGAGGCGATGTGATCAGCATCACGCCCCTGGACCACCTTTACCCCCAAGGGTTTCCCCCAGGTACCCATGTTATTCGACGCTGGGTGGGCGCCAGGGCCGCTTCCAACGTTAGAAAAGTTCCCGGATTTGAACCGGCCGGGGATCGAACCCGGGACCTTGAGCATGGCAGTCAGACGCGTTATCAACTGATCCACCGCGGCCACTCTGAAACAATATAAAAATAAAATAATAAACTTTTACTTTTCAAAGTTCATAATTCAAAAAAAACTATGACAGAATTTCGATATTACAAAATGTCTTCGATCAATTCGTACATTGTATATTTGTCAAGCCTAATAATGAAAAAAAAAAACTTTCAATCCACCAGTTATGAACCACACTTGTTCTACACAGCAAGTAGAACTACCCAGCTGCTAGTCCTAAGACTGGATAAAGCGTGAAGGAAAGATTTGTAAAATGACAAGTTGCAAACGACCTGCCTGCCCTCAGACATGTACACAAATTCCACGTCACCTGTTGTTTGAACGCATATTACATGTACAAACTGTGCCCGACACCTTTTTTTGTGTTTTGCAGGAGTGAACTGACCGTGGAAGCAATTCAGAAAAGTTTCATTGTAAACGACAGCAGGGCAGTAGGGAGAACGGTACGTTCTAGATCACCCCCGAAATTTTGGTTTACTTTTATT
Source organism: Lepisma saccharinum (assembly GCF_977018435.1). Classification (NCBI taxonomy): domain Eukaryota; kingdom Metazoa; phylum Arthropoda; class Insecta; order Zygentoma; family Lepismatidae; genus Lepisma; species Lepisma saccharinum. Next base: position 51,485,879 of record NC_139236.1, read on the forward strand.
GTGTACACCTATACAGTAATATACTCAAAATCGAACTTTGACTGTTACAAAAGTGATATAATACAAGTGCAAAAAAAAAAGTCAAAGCTCAAATTCCAATTTTCATAGTGCAAAATTGCTAATTTTCGAAAATCCCTCTATAATTTTTGCTAAAATTTTATTTTTCAATAATTAAAGCGAAGTGCTAAGTTAAAAATATTATAAATTATTACAAATTTTAGCAAAATACCCCAGCATCCTGTATTTGTATATCTCTATATCACCATATGTGTACTAATTTTTATTTCTTATACTGTTAGGAAGTTGAGAGAAAGAGGTTTGTTAAAATAATTAATTATCTAAAATTTTATAGTTTTGAGAAGAATCCTAAACCTCAACATATTTGATGCAAATATATTAATAAAATAACCATATAAATATTTTCTAATTATGTCAATGAATGTGTTTGGGTTTAAGAAACAACATATTCAACAAATAGAGAAAATTCCAGTCAACATGGATATTATAAAAAATATTCTTAGTAAACTGAGAAGTTTGGTCATCATTCATCTAAATAGTATCTGGTACCAAATTGATGAAGACACAGGGAAACAATTACATGTATTCAATAATAACAAACCATCATATAAAATTCCCGTCAGTGGGAAAATGCAAATAAGTATCTCTCCATCCAATGCAGCACTTGTACACATAGGTCGGAATTTGTATAGAATTAACCATAATGCAATTAGTTCCGACACAACATACGAAGTGCAAGCAGGTGAATTCCTGTATGCTGAAACAATTGGGGAGTATAATAAATTAATTTCTCTCTTCATCGAAATAAGAATAATCTATGAATCTATGAATTTATGAAATATATATAAAATACCAAAAACAAAATAATAATAAATAAATAAAATAACAAATATATTATGGACATATTTGGGAACAGGAGAAGACAGGAAATACGGGACAATTCCAATGATATTGCTAGACTCGCGTACTATCGACGTGGCCTTTGGCCACGTCTCGTACGCTCGCCGACGTGCTTCAGTTATTTCGAAAGTTTTGAACGTAACTTTACATGTGTACGGGCTCTAATATGGTACAAATATTCAAAATAGTATTGCCAATTTTCTTAATAATAAAGTGAGTAAGCAAGATAGTTTCAAGATAGTTATATTTCTTGTATGAACGAATTCAATAGCGACGTTAAATTGAAAAAGCAATATTTATGTCTTTTGTCATTTTCACATTTGTAAACATAATTGAAAAATAATTGCTTTCCGTCATTCCCATCAAATTTCTACCTCTCCTCTGTAATAAATTATGATGTTCATGTTTCGAAATTCGAAGAGTCTAGCATAATTCCCTTACAGTAGTTTTCGGGGTGAAAATAGCCCGACCCTGTGGCCGAGTGGTTAGCACATCGCGCTGCGACGCCAAGGGTCCCGGGTTCGAATCCCGGTCGGGCTTGGTTGTTTGTGAATGTCTATTCATCAATTTCATCATTTCATCACTCATCCCCATCTTCGCAAATTAGCCAAAAGGCACAAAACGCGAAGTAAAATAAAAGTAAATCAAAATCAAAAAATCAAAATCGGGGTGAAAATAAACATTCTTTAAGTTCCCTAGCAACGTCCGTTTCCATGGACAACAACAGGCACGGCAAGCTCTAAGGAATTGCATGTCATTACACCCCCTTCACATTTAGTTAAAACAAGCACGATGTAGATATTTACGCATTGAGTATAACAATATATACGTAATTGTATCTGGGCTGAAACTTCTTATTATGTAGATGTCACCCTTGTTTCAGGCACCTTTTCAAAACCATGAGTTCATTCATCTGTGTGTTGTAGATCTGTGAGAAATATAATGTAGCTAGACAATTAAGAATTGAAGGAAACAATGTGTGCAAAAGAAATGCCCGTGGCAACGGTTGCTAAGGACGTGAAAAAAGGGCATTTTCACCCTTAAGGAAGGGCCGATTGAGCGATTTTTGAATTTTCTTGGCCTTTTGGGACGATTTCATGGGGGGTCGTAATCGGGCATTTTTCGCCTCCGGGGCTTCCTTCATGGAGAACATTTATGTCAGTGAGTGGTGGGATTGGGGCTATATATATATTGGACTCGCGTACTTTCGACGTGGCCTTTGGCCACGTCTTGTACGCTCGCATGCGTGACCTTCGGCCACGTTGTGGTCGCAATCATGTTATAGATGGGTTCTTCATAGATCTCAATAACTTTGAAAATGTCTGCATGTTGTATTGGATGATGGGGAACATATGTATAAGTTTGAAAAGTTTAGAAAGTAACTTTATGTGTGTATGGGCTCTAATAAGGTACAAATATTCAAACTATTATTGTCTATTTTCTTAATAATGAACTGAGTAAGTAATAACCGTTTCAAGATAATTAGTTGGATGTTTTGCATTTACGAAATAATTTGCGACACTAAATTGAAAATCTTATATTTACTTCTTTTGTCATTTTCACATTTTTGAACGTAATTGGATAATAACTGTTTTCCGTCATTCCCCTCTTTTGCCTACCTTGCCTCTGTGATACCCCCTAAACATTTAGTTAAAACAAGCACGATGTAGATATTTACGCATTGAGTATAACAATATATAAGGAATTGTATCTGGGCTGAAACTCCTTATTATGTAGATGTCGCCCTTGTTTGAGCCACCTTTTCAAAGCTAGGAGTTGATTCATCTGTGTGTCATTGATCTGTGAGAAATATAATGTACCTAGACAATTAAGAATTGAAGAAAACAATGTGTGCTGCAAAAAATTTCCGTGGCAACGGTTGCTAAGGACGTGAGAAAAGGGCATTTTCACCCTTAAGGAAGGGCAAAGTGAGCGATTTTTGAATTTTCTCGGCCTTTTGGGACAATTTCATTGGGGGTCGTAATCGGGCATTTTTCGCCTCCGGGGCTTCCTTCATGGAGAACATTTATGTCAGTGAGTGGTGGGATTGGGGCTTTATATATATTGGATTAGATAGATTAGATGAACGTATAAAAAAACTTAAATCAGATTTATTAATTTTACAAAATTCATTAAATGTGAATAATTGTTGACATAAAACAATTATACCCTGAGGATAATCCATTTTATGTAATATTTTCTCTTCCCACTAGATGTCTAGACAAGGTATAGTTAATGAATTACACAGACCAGCCCGTCGTAATTACAAACGATTATCTGTGGTAACAAAAAGCATAGATGATCTGTGGGAGGGTGATCTGATAGAAATGTCTACGGGGGTTTTAAAAAATTTACATAAGATAAATCATGGTTACAAATATTTACTTACCGTGATAGATACATTTAGCAAATATGCATGGGCAATTCCTATAAAATCTAAAACAGCAACTTGTGTCGCTGAAGCTTTCAAATTTATTTTCGAGCAAGGTAGGATACCGAATTATTTGCACACAGATAGAGGAAAAGAATTTTACAATTCCACATTTACCAAATTAATGAATCAACATAATATTAAACATTATTCTACATACAGTGATCTTAAAGCAAGTATAGTAGAACGATTCAACAGAACATTAAAAAATCTCATGTGGAAACAATTTACTCTACAGGGTAACTATAAATGGGTAGAAATTTTACCTGACCTAGTACATAATTACAATAATTCCATGCATAGAACCATACATATGAAACCTGCCGAGGTAACTAAATCTGATGAACAACGATTGATTTCTACTGTTTACTGTCATAAGTATAAATACACAACAGAGAAACCCAGATTTAAAATAGGAGATAAGGTGCGAGTTAGTAAATTTAAGCATTTATTTGAGAAAAGTTACACAAAAAATTGGAGCACCGAATTGTTTACAGTGGTTCGAGTTTTACCAGGCAACAGGTATACTTATATATTAAAAGATAATTATAATAAAATACTGAAAGGAAGATTTTATGAAGAGGAACTCAATAAAACAAAATATCCAGATACATATCTTATTGAAAAAATATTAAAGAAAAAGAATAACAAATTGTATGTAAAATGGCTAGGATTGCCAGAAAAAAGTTGGATAGAGGCAAACCAGGTGATTCTATGATACCAACTTGGAACGTTGTGCAACGTTTGCCAGAGTTAGTAGAAACTAGTAAAAAAAATGGTGAGTTGTTACCAGACAATATTAGGTGTCTTATTGTAGGCCCATCCGGTTGTGGTAAAACTACACTGCTGGTAAATAATTTCTTGCTTGCGCCTAATTGGTTAGACTGGAAAAATAGGCACCTGTATGTATTCTCAAAAAGTTTAGAACAACCAAAATAACAGCAACTCATGAAATTGTATAAGGGACTGGGTATAGCCACATTTGGATCAGAAATTAAACCTCTCGACCACTGTTTAGAAAATTCTGTTGTGGTATTCGATGATGTGATTCTGGAAAATCAAAATTTAATTCGAAATTTCTTCACTCAAGGTCGACACAGAGGAATAGATTGTTTTTATTTGGCTCAAACATATTCTAAGATTCCCAAACAGTTACTGAGGGATAATTCAAATTTAATATGTTTGTTTCGTCAAGATCACACTAACCTTAAACATGTTCATGATGATTATGTGGGGGGAGATTTAAATTACGACCAATTTTCCAAATTTTGTTCATCCTGTTGGAACGATTATGATTTTGGATTTGTTACAATCGACATGACTAGAAAACCTAACAATGGAAAATATAGAAATAAAATCAACGATTTCATGAACGTTAAATCGATATAAAAAAACGTTAAAACGTTATAAAAATAACCTCTAATCAAAAAATGACAAAACACAAAATAGAAGACAATTCTAAATTACGTGAGTATCTCACCAAACGATTCAAAGGTTGGAAATCAGAAAATCGAGGATTCTATGAACAACACAAACGTCAAGATCAACCAATTATAGATGCAATCAGTGGTCTTGGTAAAGAAATTAAAGGTGTGACAGAACAAAATAAAAACCTCATAAATGAATTGGTACCTCTTACTGCTAAAAATTATGCAGATTTTCCTCCTACACCATTATCTAGTATCCATACTCCCCTAACACTCCAACAGCCGCCTATTAAAACTATAGGTGAACCTGAGAAAATTGAGTTGGGTCCTCTGGCAAGAGATTACCTAAGTACTGGAAAATTTGAAAAAGATGAAGTGTTTGGATTGTATCCGACCATGGAACCAAATGAAGGTGTAGTATGGAAAATTGGGAAATCTAGAGTAACATTTCAAGGCGATGATGTGAAAATAAATTTGGGTGAAAAAAATAGTTGGTCGAGATACCCGGGAACTATAGGGTTGTGGGAACTGATTACCAAGAAACACCCTAAAGATTACACCGATGAAGATTACCAGAGTTACTCCGAAATTTTGATATTGTCCGATGCTCTATACCAAAATAATGATGCCAGTCAGAATAGAGTTAAATCGAGCAGTGGCGACAAATACAAAATTCTAATTAAACCGATCTGGAACCAACTTAAAACCGGTAGTGGTATCAAACAATATAATACTTTACCTAAAGAGTTTGTCTGGGTGGATGATGTGAGAAAACTCATAGATAGATTGCTGGTTATAGCCGGAGAAGAAAATGCTGGGAACAATAATTTCTATAATGAAAAAATAGGTATTGTAAACATGATCAGTGATAAATTAGCCAATTTTATTGTAAACGATCCAAAAGGTATAGGATAATTAATATACTTAATTAAAATTATCAATACACTACCTCCTAAATTCTGGAATGTATCAGAAGGTCGAGGTTTGGTTAATGATATTATAAATAAACTTCCATTCGAATTACATGTACCTGGTTACCAGTACTGTGGTCCGGGCACCAAACTTGATAAACGATTAGAAAGAGGAGATAGGGGAATTAATCAACTTGATGCCGCTTGTAAAGATCATGATATTGCATACAATACACACACAGACCTCGACAATCGTCATGCAGCCGATCAAAAATTGGAGCATGCAGCATTTGGAAGATTAACCAGTAGAGATGCTTCTTTGGGTGAGAAAATAGCAGCATTGGGTACAACAATTGCTATGAACACAAAACAAAAATTAGGGTGGGGTTTGTAGAAAATTAGTTAATTTTAGTTAGTAATTTAGTTTGTTAATATATAAATAAATACCCTTAAAAATAATTTTAAAAAAAATATGAAACCGAAAGGAGTAGTATATCAAATTCCATATCGGGATCTCAAAAATTTAAAAATTGTAAATTCAGTTTTAACTAAAAAACAACAGGAGAGAAAAAAACAATGTATATCCAAAGGAAATGGGATGAAGTTATTACTTAGTACACCACAATTAAAACGATTGCAAAATATAAGAAAAAAAGCACATAGTGGTGGATTCATATTCAGCATTCCTGCTATCCTAGCTGCTTTGGGTGCCGTGGGAAGTTTAGCTGGTGGCAGTGCTGCTATTGCAAAAACTGTACTCGATTCAAAAAAAAATAAAGCCGAATTAGAGGAACAAAAACGCCATAATCTGGCTATGGAGAGCCCCCTATGAGGGGGTAGTGGTGTGAAATCCAGAGTACTCAGAAAATTAAAAAAAAAGAAAAGCCGCTCACGAACCAAGACATTGAATCTTTAGTTAAAATATTTAAAATTCAACATTTCAGAGGAGTTTTCATGTCGGATTCTCTCCCTAAAAATAGTCACTCTCGAGAATGTGGTGTGGTCAATTTGGATAAGTCCGAAAATATTGGTACCCACTGGATCTGTTATTATAAACAAAACAACAATGCTTTTATTTTCGATTCTTTTGGAGGGAGACCACCTAGAGAATTAGTTAATTATTTAAAATATTGTAATATTTATTACAACGACCAGCGCATACAAGATTTTGATCAAATTATATGTGGTCATATTTGTATTACAATGCTCAGAATATTAAATAAAATACCACACATAAAATTACAAGATTTTCAGAAAGCAGTATTATACATAAAGTATGGGAATTTTTCATCTTTCTAGTGAAACTTCGATCTTGGAACTGCATCTCCACGATGATATTATATATCCAAAATCTATAGCTCTGAGAGCATTCTACAGCATGTATCTGATTCCGAATGTAACTAACTACAACAATACTATATTTGTAGGTAACGAGAAAATTATTATTCCTCCTGGACAATATAATTTATCTACTCTACAATCAGAATTTCCTAATACTGTACTACTCTCTCAAAATTCTGTAACACACAGAGTGGAGATTGTATCCACCAATGAAACAGTAAATCTATCTAACTTGGGTGAACTTCTAGGATTTGACAACAATTCAAAATTAGAACCTGGTACTAGACACATAGGTAAATTTATACCGAAATTCCTAGCTATCGAGACGTTGAATGTTCACTGTAATATTGCTAAAGGAATGATTATCAAAGCCGAAAAAAATTCAATTGGTACTCACAAGGAAACAGGTATTATTGCTACATTTAAACCGAATTCTGAATTTATGGAACCTATTTTTTATTCCCCAATCTCACCAATCTATTTTCCTGTTTACTATGATAAAGTTAATTACATAGAGATAAGAATTACAAATGAGAAAAACGAGATAGTCGATTTTGCCGGTGCTAATACCACTGCAATAATAGAAATTAATATATAAAAAAATATAAATAAATACCCAAAATGGAAAATATCGAAAGTTATGAGTTACAGTCATTCCCTCCAAACAGGAGGACATTTGCTAACCTCAATGAACCGAATAAGGACATTCAATTTGACATAACTATAGGCGATGGTTTTATTCATCCTCATAAATCCGATCTGTATATAAAATTTGACATCGTCAAGAAAAGTAATGGTGAAGAATATCCCCTCCCCGGGGCTAATATAAAACTTATAGATAATTTTGTTCCATTCTTGTTTTCTCAAATTGAAGTCAGGAAACATGGTACAGTGATTGACAGGATTGATTATTCTGGAATTACATCCACTACTGTGGCAACATTAAAATTATCAAAATCAGAAAGTGTATATTATAAAATAGGTGGATTCGAAGCTGGAACAAAAATTATGACAAAAAGTCACACAGTACTGTTCCCCATGAGATTGCTATTTGGTTTTTTCTCCGATTATAAAGAAATTATGTGGAAAGGTGGTTTAAGCATCATATTTTGCAGATCACCCAATGATTATAATGCTATAATGAGATATAAAACTTTAAATGCAGATGGAACAGCCAACGACGCTAGTTTACCCGAAGTTGCAAAATGTGTGATCCAGTCTATGGAGTTACGCATGCCTATAGTTGAATATGAATCGAATTATGCTCTGAAGTACAAATCCAACATTTTGAAAAATCCTCAAATTCCAATACAATTTTATACATATCAATGCATACAGAAACCTGTAGAGGGTAAATTTTTCGAGTAGGACATTACTAATCAGTTCCAATCTCTACAATATGACATGCCAGAATTTGTAGCCGTATTGTTTCAGACAGGGAGAGATGACAATCAGGAAAAAGATAGCAGCAAATTTGATAACTGTAAAATTAAAAATATATATCTTAAGAATGGTAGGAATGAGGTATTCCCACGTGAAAATTACAATTTAAATATTACAGAACAAGATTATTTAAAATTATATGAAGCATATTCTGCATTTAAAAGAGTAACTGAAGGAAATATGGATATGTATTATAACCCAGACGAGTTCATAGTTCACAGACCTATGTTTTTAATAAATGCATCAAAAAGAAAATTGGTGGTTATAAATGATCGAACTAATATTAAGTTAATATGTGAATTTCATGAACCATTACCTGAAAATACCATATGTAGTGCAATTTTAATTGTGGAGAAATCATACATATATGATGTAAAAAATGAAAGAGTGATAGAACAATTTTAACAGTGTTAGGTTGCTGTATTATTTTTTAAAAAAAAATTTAAAAAATTTAAAAATTTTTTTAAAAAATATTAAAAAATTAAAAAAATTTAAAAAAATTTTAAAAAATTAATTATAGAAAATAAATTATGTAATATTTGAATTAATTTTTTTGAATTTATAGAATAATTTTAATAAAAATATAATAGAATAAAATAATTTTAAATTATTGTAATTTTTATGTTAATTTTTGAATTTATAACATTTAAAACAAATTTTTAATGTATTATAGTGTCCATATTCTCTAGTATGGATATTGCAATTTAATACTTGCAATTTATTATCATTCCCATCAAGAGCTACTTTATTTTCTATTGTAGTATAAACACCATCTAATTTACTAGTAAGATGGTAGGCAGGCATGTATATTTTTTTATTTTTATTTTTTAAACATTGTTTGAAATCATCTATTGCAAGTTTTCTTGTACATGCCTGTTTTACACCCTTAGCTTTTTTAGTTTCTTTTTCTTCCCCATCCATTTTCATGCAATACATTTTCGATCTGAGTCCGGCAAATTCTGATATTATGGACCCTGCTGCCTCATCTTTCATTTTCCCAGGGATCATCTGGTTTTCAATATTGTATAATGGATGATTTTCTGGATAATTGCTAAAATCAAAATATTTATTTAGAGAGAACAAGTCATTGTATAAATTATTTGTTTCTATCTCATATACAAAACTATCAGTATCCATATAAGCTACTTTAATTCTATTTTTGTATTTAGGTTTCATAACATCATAATGAAATTTATACATTTCCAATTTTGATAATTCTAAAACTGTAACACCGACAGCTATCGGTGCATCACACATTATATTAGTGTTGGATCTTTCAATAAGAATTAGATTATTAGTAATTTTTGTAAAACTTTTATATGTGGGGTCGGCAATAAGTTTCAGAAGTTTTTTTCGGTCTGACACCAAATTACACCTCACTCGATTTCTTTTGTTCTCTAAACATTTTCCATATATGGAATTACTCATTAATTTATAAAGATTTTTTTCAACTTTAGAATTTGTTTGTATTCGATTATTTGTATTTTTCTCAATATATTGAGCTAACCATCTTTCTTGATCAAATTTTAACCCTTTATGGATTTTTGTTAATTTCATACCATGTTTCAAATAATACTGTAACAGTCGATAATGAAGTACATAATTATTTTTATTTTCAAATGATAATATCAATTTTGCTTCCTCTGTACCTGGTACTTTTTGAGAAACTGGTGCCATAGCAAAACCATGGTGTTGGTCATGTAGATGTGATGGATATTCCAAATCAACTTCCAGTAGACAACCTTTTGCATGATCTTCAGACCAGTGTAAGAAATCTTTGTCTTCAAGTTCTGTATCTGTCATCCATTCGTAATTGCCAATTGGTAGTGATTGATTCATGACATAACCATATAAATTGTTCATGTCAATATATAAAATATATTTAAATTTTTTATTAGCATTATAATTTCTAGATAAATATTTATTATTTGCTTTTTCATATCTTAAAGGACACTGGACTATACCACCACGCTTACCAGATTCAACAAACATGAACTGTTCGATATCGGTAACAAGACCAATTTCAACCTCTGTATTTAAAAGCATAGCTTGCCAGGATAAACCAGGTGTTGTATACATAAAAACAGGATCCAAATTGTATTTCTTGAAACAACGATTTCGAAAAATCTCGAACACATCGGCTAACAAAAGACCATCCAGTTTTAAATAGATATCATGATAATCTCCCATTGTTTTACAATTTAATATATTCCAAATTGTCTGTGCATATTGATAATCTATTTCACTACATTCTTCATCCTGAAGATGGTTATAAAATTTATTTTTCGGTGGTAACTGTGTCTCATTAAATTTATCAAAACTATCCATGTATTGATAGGGGTAAACTCCTTTTCTTTTTAGCAATTCCATATTAACATTATTAAAATATTTTCTTGTGTGAATAAATTCATCATCGGATAATTGTTTCACCAGATTTGCCAAACTACTAGATAGAAACTGATATGAATCTAGAAACCTAAGTTTAATTATTTGTCCATTTTCTAATCTGATAGTTTTTTCTATAGTAATATATTTATTTATCTTTACTGCGTGGTATAATATTAATATTTTCTGTATCATATCCTAATTCTTTGATAAATAAATGTGCATCAAAATTTTGTAAATTATGAATAAATACTGGAATAAAATTTGGTTTCTTTATTTTCAAGTTACATGAATTGCAAATTGTTTCAATATATTCTCCATTAAAATGGTTATGGTGTTTAACTTTTGGATTAAATAAATTAAAATTATTTTTACAATATTTGCATTGTTTGGTATCATAATGTTTCTGATGTTGTTCTGGTGTAAGTTTATTCACCAATTTTCTATTATATAAAATTGGAGCAAAATCTTTTACCCACTCTCTAAGTTTTTCAATAAATATTCGAGATGCATTTTTACCTCTATAAATAAATAATTGTTGTGGATTATTTTCTTCATAAGTTTTTACTAATTTTAGTACAAAACCACAAGATTCATGGTTAGCTATATTTGTTGTATATGATTCATTTGGATCGGGAAGACATGTTTGCATCGGTATCTGTATTGTTTCAAAATCAGCATAGATTACAAATGGATGTTGTACCAGCGATTCATAATTAGAAAATTTTATACTTTTGGATGGAAATTTGTAAGTTACATGAGGATAATAATAACATTTTTCAATATGTTCCTCTAATTGTTGTTCACATGATTTGTGACTTCTTCCATAAAATTTTGACAAGCATCTATCACATATAGCAATATAATGATGATTTGATGTTATTTGATTATGCACCAATTTTGTTAGATTTTGTATGAGACAATAGTGTTTCTTATTTCTCTCTGTAACATATAATAATCTTATGATATGTGCACCAGCAGATGGTGGATGGTGTCTGAGTGGATAAATATTATTATTTATATCATAACCATAAACATGAACATTTATTAATTTTTTATTGTATTGTTGATATTGCTTTTCAAATTTCTCAATATCTGAGATTTGTACTGGATATTTTATTCGACATGGATTTTTTAAATTCTGTTTCAAATTTTTCATAATGGGAGACACGATATTTATTAATTTTAACTGGATGAAAATATGCTATGATGCACCAGAGGAAACATTTATTATCATTATTTTGAATATTTAATACAGCAAATTTGTTTTCAATCTCTTTAGGTAATTTAATATAACCAGATCCTCCAAAAGGGGCATTTTTTGCTATTTTTAATTCAAGTTCATGGTTTGTATCACAAAGAGACCAACCTGAATCTTGTTTTTCGAACTGTTGTTGTTGTAACTTAAGTTCTTCACAAATTCTATCATAAATATTATCTAAATTATTAGTATCATTATAGTATAATTTTAACACATGAGTCTGATGATAAAATTTTTCTATTTTATTACCAGGATTAATATAATTTGATGATAAAATACAATATAATTTGAGAGAATATTGTTTAAGTTTATTACAAATTAAATTTTCAAATTTAGGTTTAAGTTTAGCTAGAAAATTTGGAATATCTAATTCTTCATTATCTACATGTGTTGTATTATATACAACATGATATAAAATATCTTGGTTTGGATTTTTAATTTGATTATTCATTTTGTTATAATTGGGTTTCATATCTATATTTTATAATTGGGTTTTATATCTATATTTTTATAATTTGGGTTTTATATATACAAAATATTTTTTTTAGGATTCTTCTCAAAACAATAAAATTTTAGGTAAATTAATTATTTAATAAATCTCTTCTCTCAACTTCTAATTCTCAAATAATAATTGAAAATAGCAAAATATTTGTATTTATAATCTCAATTTATTAATCAGTAAACTTTTGGTTTATATCTATATTTTTATAATTTAGGTTTTATATATATAAAATATTTTTTTAGGATTCTTCTCAAAACAATAAAATTTTAGGTATATTTTTGCGACGAGCTGTAGAAGCCACAATTACCTAACGTATTTTTTTAAATATATTTGTAAAATCTATCTAATGTCTGAATTAAAAAAAAATATATTTGTTAACTGTTTAAGGAAAATTTTTGCAAAATACCCCGACAACGTTTCAGCTACTAGGACCTCATTACCATGAGCCTAATCCTAGTAAGCCACATACACACCTGTTCTTCGTATCGCATTTGCTAGTAAGTCAGATGACATCATGGGAGAATCACATTTCCCCCAATGATCCCACCACAACAAACGTAGCAAATGCTAGAAGAAACAGGATCAGGATATTTTATGCTAAATTTACGGCTGCCTGTATGCAGTTATAGGCAAATCATTAAAAGAGCGCTCTAATATACAATGATTTTTCTTACCATGTACCCTAACATACAATTTAACATAACAAGTAAAATTTCGATTCGTCTATATATACCCAACGAAACTCAGAAACTGTCATACGCGAGAGGTATATTTTGCAACAACTATAATTACCCAACACTAGCAACAAGAACAAAAAAATTATATCAATTATTTGTATAATATTAATTAGTAACTTTAGATAATATTAATTATTAGTTTTCAGTTGTAATTAATTTTTAAAAACTACGGGAATTAATATAGGTTGTCATAGAACTCTCCAATTCATGACTTAGGAAAAATCTGTTTGCGGATTCATCACGTACGCCTATATGTGAGAAAAAGTATGAATAGAACCTATGCTCGGAAATCCAAAATGGCGACCGGAAGTGGGGTTATCTTGGAAACGGTAAGACTTAGGAAAAATGTGTTTGCGGATTCATCACGTACGCCTATATGTGAGAAAAAGTATGAATAGAACCTATGCTCGGAAATCGAAAATGGCGACCGGAAGTGGGGTTATCTTGGAAACGGTAAGACTTAGGAAAAATCTAAAAAAAGATTATGTGGAAGGGAGGACTGAGAATCACATTTCGAAGAGCGGCAGTTGGGTTCATATTGCTATTATATTGCCAGTGAAGCACTAACAGTATAAGAAATAAAAATTAGTACACATATGGTGATATAGAGATATACAAATACAGGATGCTGGGGTATTTTGCTAAAATTTGTAATAATTTATAATATTTTTAACTTAGCACTTCGCTTTAATTATTGAAAAATAAAATTTTAGCAAAAATTATAGAGGGATTTTCGAAAATTAGCAATTTTGCACTATGAAAATTGGAATTTGAGCTTTGACTTTTTTTTTTGCACTTGTATTATATCACTTTTGTAACAGTCAAAGTTCGATTTTGAGTATATTACTGTATAGGTGTACACAATAAAAGTAAACCAAAATTTCGGGGGTGATCTAGAACGTACCGTTCTCCCTACTCAGGGCAGTGATCAATTATCTTCTTCCAAGAAAACTCCGCAAAGCAAATTCAGTAAGACATGGCGCAAACATTAGTAGTTCATAGCCTTTGCTACGCCACCTTTTAAAACTGTGTTGCCAAATTTCGGAACGGCCTTTAGAGCGATTAGTCACGTCCAGGGAGGCCTCCAGTCGTGATTGAACATAAATCAACATGAAATGAATGATCTTGGAGAATAGGAGAATTTGTGCTAAGCTTATAGATCTCCCGTGAAAGAGTTGGTGTAATTATTGTATTCATGACAATCTTGACATGAGGAAGCTTTCTTTTGAATCGCCAAATTATCTTAATGCAGACCAAAAGCATGCTGGGGTTTAAATATATATATATTAAGATCTTTAGCGATTTCAGCAGGATGATGATCGTTCCGTGACCCAATTGGTAACAGTCGATTGGACCTGGATCCATGATCCTGAGAGAAACGAACACTGGAGCTCATGGAGGCTCAGTGGTTGACCACATATAAAGAAATACGCGTACATGCTCATTTAGATGCCAAGGTTCTTGTGACTGCGTTCTGGAACAAGGATGGTGTGCTATTAGTTGACTACCTCGAGAAAATTCGAATTCTGGCCTGAGCATGGGTGTTCTTTGCGTGTCCCTTCATCTCATCTTCGCAATGATCCAAAAGTGTCAGAAAAGCGAACCCAAAGTAAACCAAATCAATAAACAATAAAGCAGTTTTATCACCTAATTATTGCTAATAATAATAAAAATGTGCAATTACTTCTTCCTAAAAAAAAGTGCAAATCTTAATTATATGTAGTTGAGGTATACGAACGCCAGCAATGAATGTTATCCCCTGCTCCTAAGAAGCAAAAGTTTGGTATATCGATATTAGGAAAATAAATTGTACGAGGTTGTATCAAAAAGTAAGGTGAATTTGTCTGTAAAACCCAGAGTTTTTTGTGTAGCTAATTAAATTTTTTGAATATGTCAGATACCAAGGTGATGCAAGTCTGACGGCAATTACAGTCTTCTACGTTAACCCGTCTGGTACCTAGAGCAATTCAAAGATGGTGCAACGACTTGAATAGTATTCCAAGGAGGAGGTGCTCAGTACTATTCGTTTTTTATGGATCAAGGGAAAAAAACCATCTGAAATTCATCGACAATTGTTGGAGATCTATGGAGAGTGTGTTATGTCGCAGAAACAAGTGTATGTGTGGTGTAACTCATTTGCAAGTGGTAGGAGTAGTGTGACAGATGATGACAGAAGTGGCAGACCAGCAACGTCCATCACCGACAGCAATGTGTGAGACGTGGATGCGATGATTCGTGAAGACAGAAGAGTCAGGTTGCATGACATTGCTGATGCATTGAACATCTCATATGGTTCAGTGAGGAGTATCGTCCATGACCAACTTGGCTTCAGGAAAGTGTGTGCGCGCTGGGTGCCCAAAACTCTGAGTGAGGACCAAAAACACCACCGAATGGGCATTTCCCTGACCCACCTCACACGATATGCGCACGAAGGCAGTGGTTCCTATGTCGAATTTTAGTGTGATACCATGTGTCAAGCATACTACAGTTTCATATTTTTTCTATGCACGTTTTTCAATAGATCGAAAATTCAAGTCGTTGCGCCATCTTTGAATTGCTCTAGGTACCAGACGGGGTGACGTAGAAGACTGTAATTGCCGTCAGACTTGCAACACATTGGTATATGAAACATACAAAAAAATTAATTAGCTACACAAAAAACTCTGGGTTTTGCAGACAAATTCACCTTACTTTTTGATACAACCTAGTAGAAGAAACGCAAACTCATATTTCACAGCCGCCACAATATAAATACAATTTTCAGTGTCGCCTATTAGTTTCTCTAAAACCAACACGAGCTTCGCCATCCCTCCCCCTCCCCACTGTTCCGTTGCTACAGATACAAACTCATATCACGCTGTTGATGGCATTAAAAAAGTCTGTTTCAAAATGACAAAGGCAGTTTTTGACGGTTAATGAACTCATGATTAAATTTCCAATCAATCCAGGAAGCGGGAGGGAACGAGACAGCGATGTCATATGCTGATAATACGTATCTGATGCATGATAAAACAAAAGTACAGCAGTCGTTATGGAGGCATTTTTGTATTTTTTTTCTGTTACACTTCGGCGGTTGTCTAACACTCTACAGTAATCACAAAGATGAGGATATATGGTGAATTGATTAATTGCGCTAACCACGTCTCCGTTGTGAATGTTAGAAGTACTATATACAGGTCGATCTTCTGCAATGTGTAAGTTAAAAAAGTTATTGTCGAATTATAAAACGAGCTTTTAACTACGTGCTTTGTGATTTTGAACATGTATGATGTTCACATAGACGTAAATTGGAACGTTGAGTTTTTTTTATAAAGTCCACTTTATGCACAGGAAGGTTAATCGAGACTGGACCTACAGTTTAAAGTGGGATCCTAATCACTATGCAATGTACCTCCACTGGCTGTCAAACCTGGGACCCCTTGGTTACAAGACGACGGCGTTAAGCTCAGATGTAATGTAATGACACACAATGGTAGGGTACTGTGTTCCAGTCCTAGAAAAACAACAGGTTACACTCAATTAATAAAGTACAATTAATAAAGTAAATACATTCTATGATGTGTCAGTAATGATGCAGTTAGAAGAAACAAAGAGAACATTTAAAATGTGAAAAAGTAAACATAAAGGAAAAGTAGGCAACATATACCAAACCTTTTCCATGCAGTTTATATCGGGTGAGGCAGTCAAACGGGAAGATTTAATAAATTCACAAAAAATAGAGAGAACAAATATTAGTTAATTTTTGAACATGAATGTACTGTACATGAGTTGAAATTCCTAGTGTACCTGAAAAATGTTATTTTTTTTAATATGGTGTCAGTAAGATGGCGTCCTTGGTTTTGCACACATTGTCGGAGTCTCAGAGTAAATCCTCCCATGACGTTATGCTGACATATTGTTAACTCTTTTCCTGCCTGTCCTCGATGACCCAGATGAAGAAGCACTCTTCCAGCAAGATGGTGCAACTAGCTATACTGCCAGAGTGTGTATGGATGTGCTTAGACTCGCATTTCATGATCGTCTCATCAGCACATTTGGCGATATTCCGTGGCCTGCCCGTTCACCCGATTTGGCGGCTTCTGACTTTTTCCTTCGGGGTTACGTCAAATCCAAAGTATTCAAGGACAACCCAGAACCAGCGAAAATTTGAAGGAGCGAATTCGGCAAGAGATACACGACATTCCGTTGAGATGCTACGAAGAGTCATGGGCAGATTTACTCTGAGACTCCGACAAACTGTGCAACACCTAGGACGCCATCTAACTGACACCATATTTTTAAAAAATGAACATTTTTCTGGTACACTAGTAATTTCAACTCATGGACAGTACATTCATGATCAAAAATCAACTAATATTTGTTCTCTCTATTTTTTATGAGTTTTTTAAATCTTCCCGTTTGACTGCTCACCCTATATTAAAATGGTTAAGATAAAGGTAAGGTGAAGGTACCCATGTGCATGTGCTCACATCCCATGAAGGCATATGGGGTGAGGTGATCAACATCATGACCGGACAACCTTCACCCCCCAGGGTTGACCCCAGGTACCCATTGATACGACGCTGGGTGGGCCTCAGAGCCGCGCAGAAACAGGGAAATGACTGGAAAAATTGCTGGTCCAGATCACGTGCCCCTGGATTCGAACCCGGGTCATCCTCGTGGTAGCCAGATGCTCTACCAACTAAGAAGTTAAGATAAGATAAGATATTAAACTTTAAAATGGACAATGATGTCGAAAAAAGTAAAATGTAAAAACGTTTAAGGTAGAAAGCAGGAATGTTGTTACAGTGTATGAAATTATTAAATCTTTGAAACGGGAATAGCTCAGTGGAAATAGATTAATGCTTTGTGAAGTCACTATATTTTTTTAGTGATCAGTACATACTTAATGCAATATATTGCAGATCTTACGAAACCGACGTTGTACAATCAAATTCAGATGAACGTAGTTTTTAGTGTACTTTTTATGATTAACTATCCAACACATTTTTGCTCATGGCTGTACCTCACCAATTCCGAAACTTTCCACCGAGCTTTATAGTTAGCTGAAGAAAAGAACAAAGAAAAGGGAATGTGTTGTTGTAACAGAACCACCTTGCAAGCTACTCTAAATCTTGCGGCACCTCCGTTTATAGAGTGTTTCCCCGCATGACTTTGCCGCCTGAACTTTCTTCCCTTCAAAAGAAAACGAAAAAAAAACTCTCCCCAAGCTAGTTTCTTGCCCCGCGAACCTTCTTGCAGAATTTGGCCATAAACTAGAAATACGCATCCTACGGTTCACTATAAACGGCATCATAAAACTGCCTCCGAGGGGGGAAGGCGGTGCATGTGCAGCGCAGCTAAGAAGGGCGGCAGTAATGCCTCCCCACACACACACTGTAACTAAGAAATTGTTCGCAGTAAAAGTCGTGTGCTGGTGCTCCCTTGCCGGGGCGATGGAGCGACATGTTGGCAGGAGGCGCTGCGGATGTGAATCAACGACCTCTGGCGGAAGGAGGTGTTAAGGGAAGGTTGAAGTGGTCTGGGGAGAATTCAACGTAAAACAAATGAATACTGGAAAAGCGCAATGCATGCAAGTTTAATGGGGCAGCGACAGAGTTTGAGGAGAATTACGCGCCGTAAAAATTCTGAAGGTCTGGCACTAGAGAATTGTCAGCGGCGGTATGAAGACGGATAACGATACGCAAAGGGGATATTTAAAAAAAGTGTGTCGGAAGCGTGTTGCGGTGTCAATGAAATTTGACTGTTGGGTGTCTTGTATTCTGTTTTGCTCTTCTGCCGCTCTTGGCTGATTGGGGCGATGAAGGTGAATAATGATTAAATGAAATTCAAGGTCAAACTGGGAATCGAAACTTTAGGCGGAGGAGTCTTGGATCTACTACACATTATCCCCGTCTAGTTCGCAGCACTTTTCGACTCTCTCTTCACTCGCATGTCTTGTTGCTTACATGGCACAACACCGACTCGTCTACTTCGTTCATTTGGTGTCCAGTAGTGTATTTTGGTGTCTGCACCGTTTGCACCACGTTCTGGAGAGGTGTAATGTATGGCGTATCTGTATAGTCACGTGGTGCGTGCTAATAAATCAAACGAGCGTTTAAAGCAGCTGAGAGGCATTTGTTGAATCTTCTGAATCAGGCCTAGATATACAGTTTAATTTGTGACCACTATGTGCCTCCACCGGGTATCGAACCCAGGCAGTCATGAAGCTGCAAGAGAGAACTAATATGGATAGACGCGAAGCCACAGTCAAGAGTATTAAAAAGTCAGAAGAGAAAACCACCAGACATGCTAGACTTGATTATGGCAACAATAAATTGAAAATTGATGTAACTAAAATTTTACGCATGTAAACTTTCATCAACGTTGAGGAATGTCGTGTGTGACGCTGCAATCATTCGAAGAATGTATATGAACTGTATAAAAACTGATAGTAACATTTTATTTTAATTTCAAACATGGAGTTGGTTGTAAAAGATTATGTGCTGTATATTTGTTGACACCTTAAATTTGTTCTGCGTGTGTTTGAATACTCAACAGTGATATGTTCTAATTTTTGGTTAGCCAGGTTTAGGCATTCTCTTCTATTTCGTCACCTTAAATTAATTCGTAAGTGTGAGGATCAATGACTAAATCTGTCGTTTGTTAAAATAGTTTGAATTTCCAATTTGTTCTACTTAACATACCGTCTTTAGAATACATTTCTCTTATTTTAAAATACTTTTCTTTTGGTATTTAAAGTGATTCTTTTCAATGTAGAATGTCGTAATTCAAATTTCATGGTGTCATGGTTTGCTTCAACATTGAACAAAAGGGGTATCAGTGGAGTAGAGTAGCGATTTGATAATTTTCTTTCCTCCTATGAACTCATTTCCCCTACTACCACCCAGTAGCGGCTTTTGCCTATTCGCACGTGCACGCCCAAATAAATCTGTAATGCAAATCATTATTATTATACTTATTCATTGAACTCTACCTCCTTCGAAACATCAAGTGTTCCCACGCCGCTTCACCAAGAGAGGTGGCGGAGAAGCGTGCGATCAGTGCCCCGCGTAAACCTAGGCGCGCTCGTACTATACGAGTTTCGTTCCCTCGGACGCTGTTGCAGCAGTCGCCTAGATTGGGTGTTCTGGCTTGGACGCCGTGCCTGGGGATTTTGCATCATAAGGAAACCCATGAGCGCAGCGGCCTGTGTGTTAGCAAATGTGTTGCAAACCCATTCCATCCGAGACCGTGTGACGGAGTCGAACCCATATAACATTGCAAATTGAGTTGTTTATTTTAGAAAAGGGTAATTTCGATGGTCTCTCATCCTGTTCCGAGCATTGCAGGGGCAAGAAAGAAGGGGAGGAGGGCGACTGAAAGTGAAACTGGTGTTTTAAACATGTCTGGTATTGCCTTTGCTTTGTGCATCTTGACCAAAATAAACGGTCCCTGTGGCGCAGTAGCCGAATTATCAACCCGCGCGGAGGGAGCGTACATCAATCAGTCAGCTGCTTTGCTTTGCGTGCCTGTTACTGCGTTACAAAATTGTTTAGCGCTGTCAAAAGGTCGTTCGTGTTTCAGTGCAAAGAGTTTGATCTCATGACGAATAAGGAAACTGTACATAGCGAAAGCAAAGACTTTATATTGAACGTTGTTGAATTTTTGGATGGAAGTTAGCTACAAATCTTGTAGCAACGAAGTAATATATGGATACTGCGGAAGGGAAGGAAAAATTCTGAAGTACGAAGCAGGGCAGTGTGGACTGAGTAAGTACTGTAATTTTCTTTAATATTTTTTTTTCTCTTGATTTCGCTTGATTTGCTTGGTTCGATCAGCCTGTCATTAGAAATAAACAACAGCTAGATAGATTACAACTGATTTCCTCCATGTGGTAGCTGAACCGGCTTCCTTGGTGTACGCCAATGTTATTATTCTCCTTATTCATTAATATCATCCGAGCGGGGGAGGAAGGTTTTGCGAAATATTTTACAAATCGACAATAGTATTGATATTTTAGATTGGTATTTCTATGGTTTGAGTGATTTTGTCAGGTTATCGAATGCTGAATTACATACTGCAAAATAACATCGCCATTCTTGTGATTAGCTGGAAACATTTCCCAAATATTTGAAATTTGTTAAAAAATCCATGTTCAAAAATCATGAAATATAACTCTGCCATAGCCTCATTATCAGTGAATGGTGATCAAAACTTTGGTTGCCAATACATTTAGCATCATTATGTACGCACAAACGGGTGCGAGTATTTGACAGGGGTGGCACAATTTTTCTTCTGGACGCGAGACTGAAGTGCACACCCTTAGAGCCAAACCACCAGCCGCCACTGCTACCACCCCGAGATTTGTTGTTACATAATCGCAAATACGCGTATATATTTTTTGTGAACTCCCTGCCTCCCCCCCCCCCTACCCAAAAGGAAAAAGTTACGCTCCAAAACTATCTTGGTTTTTGGGGTGTGCGCAACCATCTTCTAGCAATGTTTTGAAGCTGGATAATCCCGGATGGGAATTTCTGCGAGCTTGATGCAACAGCGTAAACCGATTAAGCCTCCGAGAAGGGATTAGTTAAGCTCTACATAAGGTTTCTGGGTGCTTATAGGGTAACAATGGCGAGCAAGCAGCCTGATAAAGACGCAAAAACCCAGTCTCATCCGAGATTACGTTTTGCTAATGCTAGAAGACAAAAAACCGTCAACTACGTCATGTACGGATCGCAAGGGTCATGTTTGGTCATTTTCAGGTCCGGATTTATATGGAGAGGTGCGGGGCTAACCGCAGAGTGAGACCCCACATATAAAAATTCTTGTTATTACTTTTAGGTCAAGTTATGTCTTCAATTCGTGACTTTTTCAGAGCATTCTCCACCAGTCGCTCGGCAGATTGAGACCCAGAGTCTTACAGAGTGTTTAAAAAAAAGTGTAACGGAATATGTATTTGTCGTTCAAATAAATTAAGGTGCTTACCCGCTTCCGTGTCGATTTACAGACATTTTGTGCAATCAGTGGGTTGGATTTCGAGTAGCAAGTCTTCCAGCAAGACAGGGCCACTCAGCACAACGGCACTGGTAATCTGGCGTTCATCGAGGAACTCTTTCCGAATAGGGTCGTTTCCAGGGGATCTGTCTTTGCTTATCCCGCCAGAAGCCAGGCCCTCACGTTGTGTGACGCTTTTCTGTGGTGCATGGTAAAGGAACAATGTTTCAACCCGGTACCACGGTTCGCAATGCGTGCGAACATTGAGTCTGTGATAAATATGCTGAAACTCCATATCAGTGTGTTGCCATGGATGCACCGATCACTGATCGCATGGAGTGCGTAGTGAATAATGACGGACGCCAGTGCAGCATGTACTTGTGAAAGAACTGGCAGAACGGCAGTTACCTTCTTTTCTAAGTACCCTGTACTTGAAATTACCATTCCCTCATAATCAAAGTCTTGTCACTGACTGTAAATTACATGTATTAAATAGGCACATTTCATATCAGACCTTTAAACTGTAGGTCCTGCCTACAGCAGGACCCCACAGTTTATGATTGCATTAATTGATTGAATTGGTGTTTTAAGTCCACTTTATTCACAGTAAGGCTAATCGGAACTGGACCAACAGTTTTAAAGTGGGATCCGAACCACTATGTGCCTCCACCGGGTATCGAATCCGGGACCCCTTGATTACAAGGCAACGACGCTACCACTGCGCCATCGGTGAGGCCTGATTAGTTTATGTGATCATAATGTAAACTCAGTACAAATTTTGACAACAGAAAACTTTTCATCAGTTAATTTTAGACAATAATCGACGCTCTCCTTTCCACACTTCAAAGCGAGCTATATTTCTATTTACTCTAATGTTAATTAATGATTTGTTTTTATTCTTAGGCGTCTAGGTGGCGATTTTGATGTTAACTCACCGTGTTAGAGTTATAGAGGGAGCGCCCAATGTTAAAGACCGGGGGAAGACGATCGCCCTTATTATTATTATTATTATTATTATTATTATTATTATTTCTTTGCTTTTCTGTTAAGTTTAGGACTTACTGTTATTTTTCGATACCTACACCCATGTAACAGTACAAATAAGTAACGCCAATTACTTAAATCAAACACATAAGTTAAACATCGTAGCAAGGACTGGACAATGGGTTTATATGATATGCTTGAGATATACATAACCAAAAAACGAAACTGGCGAGTTTTCCATGGAAATCCTTTCAAAAAGAAAATACACACCACTCCCCTATCTTAGAAAGCTGAGGGAAGGAATGGGAAATGAGGGAAGATTCTAGAGTCTTAATTTAAAACTCTTGCACTTAATATCCTTTCAGTAATTGAAATTTTCCATACGAACGAAGCTGCGTATCCTTTGCTAATAAATTTCTGGAGGTCCCTGCAAAGCCTCCTTCCTGCTTGGTACGAAGGGGGGAGGAGGTGGGGGGAGGCGGAACCTGAATAAAATAAGAAGTAATAAGCTCTTCTTTTAATTGGAGAGGAAGATAGATGAGAAAAGAGAACTCGTCAGTTTGAAAACGAGCGACAAGCGTTGACAATCTATAGAACATTCCAAGATGGTTTCAGAGTTGAATGAGCTCTTCATATTTTTATCTTTTAATTATCAGTTTTGAATGTTTTTCATTCAAGCTGGTCGTGTTTCTCTCTCATATCCCAATGGTTTGGTCCCTAAACTTTACTTCTATCAGTCCCTGGTTTTATGCGTTGGAAGACCAGTATTGCGAGAGAAAGTGGGTGTAGCTACTTCCAAGAATATTACCGAGTTCGACTGTAAAGAGCTGATAACAGCGGCGATGCAATGCAATAGGCTGACAAATGTCACCCAATAAAAAGTAGCTTTGCATACCTTGACAGCCAATGAACAGATGCCTATAGAGTTGTATTTCTACTATGTAGTTGCTTGCTTGATTCCATTATTGGGCATTGCCTATTTAGGTGACTTTTTTACCAGTTTTTTTTCGCAACTTATAGTTTCTTTCTAGTTTCATTTTTCACTAGATCTAAATATGTTTCTCATATTTGTTAGTGTTTTTAGTTTTTACTGTACACTCATTCATCTTAGGGTGTCTACTACTTGCGGAGAGACTTGTTTTCACTCGCTTGCTACAGATATAACAGGGACAGTGTGTACAAATAATCTTGCAAGCGCACGAAGACAGCCGGAATGATACGAGAGAGAGCATTCGCAGTCATGTATGCATACTTATGTAGTAGAAACCTATTGACTTCTGGCATGGAAATTTCGCAAGCCGCTTCAGCGCATTGTAGTGGACAAGAAGCTTAAGACAGCTAACCCTGTGTATTTCTGCATGTCTCCCCCCCGTCTCGACTTTTCATTTAAATCTCCTTATATCCATATTCTACAATTAACTTATAGTTTTTCCCTGGATGATAAGGTCTATTGATGACAGTGATGGAAGTAAAGTTTCAACATTTCTTAAAAAAAGAAGAAAAACATGCATTATTCGAAACTCGCCCGTTTAAAATATCACGGAAAAAAACTAAAAAGCCATACCGCATGAGGACTCTAGTGCTTGAGATCTCCTCCAAAACGATGCTGAAATATTGCAGTTTAGACACTCTTCTTCAATGCTAAAGCGACACACACATATAGCGTTCATCACATAATTTTAGCAGCGAGCATATTCAGCAGATTTGTCCCCTTGAAGATTTGGTGTTATAAAACCATATCCCCCGCCCTTCCGCCTGCTTTGGCACAGCTATTCTTTAAAACGAGAGAGAGAAAAAATATCACCGATTACGAAGAAAAAAGTCATATCCTTACTTTCACTCGCTGTGCACTCACAGTCTCATCTAATTGGTGACATGGAAATAAGTGATAAAACCGTTAACGAAACTATGGCGGTACTGCAAGATATGTGAATCAAATTGACTTGATCGTCATAGAGTACCCCGTACACAATCATTCTCCGCAATCAACTATATGTACTGTGGATATGAAATGTCTACGCAAATTAAAAATGGAACATGAAATGTTGATTGATTGATTTCTGCCACTTTTGGCTTATCGCAAAAATGATAAGTGATAATGTGATGAAACTGATAAAGGGACACTCACAAAGAACACCCATGCCGAGGCCTGGATTCAAACCCGCGTCCCCTGGTGTTGTAGCACGCTAAGCTAATCCGGAAACATGAAATGTCGACACAAGATTATAATTGGAACGCTAAGATATTTCTCTCAGGGTAACTGGACCCAGAACACACAAAAAGAAAAAATTCTATACAACAATCTTACGGTTTTCGCTTACCCAGCGCTCAATGTTCAACGGAATACCACAGCAGTTTAAAAAGATCTCTGGTCAAATAGACATTTTCAGCTTGTACCTCGACTTTGTTTTCTTCATTTTAGTTGGCCCACTACAAGGGTATTGTTTACTTACAGTTTAAAATGGCTCCTCCTGTTCTGGCAGAATTATAAATAAACCAAATAAAGCTAAGAAAATATGATAGATTTGCACATCAGTTTTTGTTTTGAAACACCCGCACCAGAAAATGCAACACGGTCTAGCTGACAATTACTTTTCCTTGGATTTAATAGAGCAATGAACAATAGTAAGTCTTGAATACCCCCCCCCCCCACCCGCCTTCAACACGGGAGAACAAACCGCTGGTATTTTCGTCCCATGCATCAACCGCGGATTTCAGATGGCCGGGCGTATATCATCGTTTCCTCAATTATAATTTAATCCCTGAAAAGCAAAGCAGACGGTGACGAATGGTGATTGGGAGAGCGGGGATGGTTTTAATTCGAAGTTACAAACAACGCCAATTTAGGGCGGCTATTAAGGAAACCTCCCCTTTCGGAAGGGCGCTCAGGGAAGGCAGTTTTCTTTGCCAGCGTCGAGGATTCATCCACTCTAGAGAGGTCCGTAGTCAATCACGGAGCTTTCTTTTCGCAGACTTCCGAGCCTGCCACTTTGCGATGCAGGAGGGACCCGGAGGTTTTAATTGCCGAGGATGAAATTCGCGCCGCGGTGAGGATGAAATATGCGGCGTCGTGGATGCGAGACGATGTCGTTAGGTGGCTGAGATCTCCAGGAATTACCTCTCCCTCCCGCCCTCGTCTCTTCCCTTCATGAAGCTTACTGCAAGTGCTCGGCAGCTACGATGTTCATTTGTTCGTTGGAGAGATGGTCTAACCTGTCTTCCTGCATCATGACAGTGCTATTTGCATATCTCGAGCCGGTAAGCTGGGTGTAGAAATTGGATTTTTACGGTGCATCGTCCTTCATGAGAAATGCCATATATGACGGAGGAGGAAGATGCGTAAATCAGTTGTGCCCATAATCGCCAACTCCTCGATTGCCAAGAGCACGAGACTCTCCTGTACATCTGGAGCGGTGCACATTCAGCTTGCAACAAATGGCAAAACTAAATGCTAAAAGCTCTAAACCTGGCCCTCCTAACCTAACAATTCCTAACCTACAAATAAAGTGCACGAACATGTTGGTGGATAATTTGCACGGTAATACTCACGGATCCCACTGCACATCTCGGAGCTTGGGTGCATAAAAGACAGACCGGGTATTCGCGATTACCGATATGCCATGTGGTGAGATTTTCAGGAACCACTCCACGTAGGACACCTCGCTGCACTTCGCCGTGTTGAAGCCATTCAAAGCATGGGGAACATGCGAAAAAGTAGCGTTCAGTTTTTTGCTCTAAATCGTTTTGTGGTTCAGGACAAGTGGAAAGCTTACATGTGTTTTCCACCCCGTGGAATCAACAAAATGAAATGTTTAAATAAATCAGGGAAAACAGGACTGATTGACAAGATTGGCATAACTGAAATGCGGAAAGGAAATTACGAAGAATGTACGAGTCTGTTCACTCTATTTTCCGAAATAATCTTTCGGAAAGATGATTTTATTGTCATGAAAGTAAGTTTTAAATTGTTATTTATGAATATAACATTTTTTTCTAAAACAATGAATTATGTATGTAATTTGGAACAGGTGCAAGTCGATTAAGTGCAAGGATGAAAATAGTTTAAGAATTAATTAATGTCCGTAATCATAAAGGTAATTCAGAAAAACATAATTGACATGCTAATGTTGCTGTTTCATTCAGTATGTTAATTTTCAGTGAAGACTGAAAATAGCCTCAATGAAATTGTTGTTATTGTTATTACTATTATAATTATCCGGTGTTGTTATTAAACCAGCCTGCCTCTTTGAGGGAAAAAAACTGCAACAGCATGTTTTCTTTTATTTCCTCCCAAGCTTTGCAATACAGGTGAATTGCTTTATTTTCAAATCATTTCTGAGAGCCCCAGTTACGCAGTTACAACCGAGGTGCAGCGCAGATGAAACAGCACCGCTTTGAAAAAGCAGTGCGTATACATTAGTTTCGCGTGAATTTCCCATTTTATTTTTATTATCATAATTAATTGCTTCGCTCTCAGCACAGCTTCACCTTCGTCATAGTTCCTGGAATTCACATCGCATTCGCAATATTTAAATATAACGCGCAATTTAAACGTTTCTTCCATACCAGCAATGACAACACGCTGCTATTACGTACTACTACTGAATGTAAACAAAGATCTATCCTACGTAGAGCGGCCATATTGGAAGCGACACTAGCGCTAAGGTGGTAATTTTAATCGCGAATAGACATCGACTCCACATTATATACAATACACATTTGAATATCTACAGGCTGAAAGCTTATTACAATTACTATCATTTAATTACATTACAATTCACCAAGTCCAAGAGCACAGATCAACATCTTTTTTTTCTGTTTTTGTTAGAGTGCAATTTTATTTCATTCTCATTACAATACAAGACAAAATTTTATGAAAGTAGTTTTACTTTTATGACAGATATAATTAAAACAATTCTTTCCAGTTACCATAAAACAATTTACTCCCACACAGTAACTTTATATCGCACCCCAGTGTAAGAAAAACGCCTCAAACCGTTTATGTTTTGTTAAGTCAAGTAACTCTGCTAAGGAAGAAATTAATTTAATCATTGTAAATTAATCATATAAATTTTACAATTTTACATATGCATATACTCACTTAATCATGCGACAGGAGTCTGGTCAAAGCCACCTGAGACTGGATTTTCGCAGTTATACGTCAAGTGAGTTCACGGCATGTACAGTCCTGGACACTTCTGGGTTGTAACGACCCTATTGAAGAAGCACTGAAGCAAGCCCTCGGTGTCTGACCACCAAGCGCCTTGTGAGTAGACAACCCAAACAGCATTGCAATTCTGCGGTTTGTATACCAGTCAAGGGCATGCATCTTGGGAAATTGAGCAGTGATGCCAAACAGAAATACGAGATGAAGATTGTCAGAATTAATGTCTCGTGTTCTCGACATGGAAAAATACTCGGTCCACGTTACGTTCCTTTATTTAATGTTGTTTGGGAACGAACATGACGGACTGGGTTTATATTTTCACTCCTTGCATTACACTAAGTTCTATATTTTACAATTATATTAATGCTTTGAACGAAAATAATACCTAGAACAACATCCAACACACGTTCACACCACTCATGCACGTGAAAACACACAGACAGAGCTAAATTTTAACTTCCAAGTGAATGTCCAAATTACAGAAAACAGAGAAGCATGATGTGCGAAACATTGGATATTTCACAGAAAGAATGCGTCTATTTTTGACATACGTGGTTTCTATCAATAGACAATGAAACAATTATCAGTGAAATTAAGATGGATTTGCTTTTTCAGGTGTTGAGGAAGAAACAGACTGACTGGAGAAAGAGAAAATGAAGTGTTAATGATAGTGTGTTTGTTAGCGTGCAGAGTTTTCATCAGCGAGGCCTGGGTTCGATCCCCACCATGTGCAATTTTTTTTTATTTTTTCTAGCAGTGAACATGTATATTATATTTTTTTCTAGGCATTTTGACGAAAGGATAAGCATTAAATTTAATATTTGAATCTGTCCTCTCATTCTTCTAATAGGTTCTCTATCACAAGGGATATAGAGATTCTCTATCTTGGCGAAGGATATCTTCTCAATGGTTCCGTAGCTACGATTCTTCATATCTACTCACGAAATACCATGAATCTAACGAAAACACACAGATATAGTTAGAACAAGATACACACCTCTCATCGAAGGTTCCAAGCTCGAGCTCTGAATTTTTCTTGCGAGGGTGATTATTTCTGGGTGTCTATTTATCATCCTCGTCTAAAAAACATTCCTCACTATTACCGTGATTAACTTAGGGAGAGACCAAAGCTACTCAAATAACAAAAGTACAGAAAATTCAAGACACACCTGCCAGGCCATGTTATACTTTGGGAATTAGCAATCTGAGAATAAACTTTCGGTTTAGTCGACTACTTGCAAAAACGTTTCGTGTTGTCTCGTTTCGAGTGTTGGCTATCGTGTCGGACTAGCATGCGGGAAACCTGAGTTCGAGCTCACCGGAAGGTAACATTTTTTGTCTAATTTCATCCAACATTATTTATAAAACTGAGGTTTCTTCAAATCCTTTTGAATTACATGTCACTTCGTATGTCGGTAATCTGAAAGCAGCAAAGGTGAAAATTTACTGTTCCGAAGCGACGATGTATTTGTGTATCAATTGAAAAATTGCAAGGGTGTTGCAGGAACATGATAACTTGAAACTGAAGATTTTTTTTTTTTAAAAGGGAGTAATACTATTTTGGGGAAATTCTGCCTCATTGTCGTCGTCCCTCCTCCCTTGGAAAAATACCTTGCTTGTCCCTTCCTGGAAAAAATCCTGAAGACGAGACATCCATGTATCAGCGGCGTTAAAAATTTCATTAAATGTCCATATATCACAGTTGACAAGCACACATAATATGCATGGAATGATACAAGAGAACACAGATTTTAAAGGCTTCTTTTTATGGCATTGAAGAGAAGAACAACAAGCGCAAGTAATACTTTTAAAAGAGAACAATCTAGCCAGAAAAGGTGTAGCATAATTCTAATATAACTGGCAACACTGGATCTGTCTGGCAAAGGCGATGACTCTACCATGTACGGATAAGTCGAACGCAACGTACAGCGCAGCGAACGAAGTTCTCAACCCCGAAAGCACACACAAACAAGCTATGTACCAGTTTCACCCTCATCCCCTCTTGAAACGGGCACAAGACCAATGCGCTAGCCGATTGCACTGAGTCACCTGCAAGGAACACGGAATACGGCACAAAACGAAGCTGTCTGTTGTATGGGGGAGTGGGCCGGACAAATCCGCAAAGCCGAAAAACTGATTGCTTGAAATGATTCGTAACCCATTCAACACATAACATCCAAACTCTTATATCTAAGACTCACAATACAAAATAGTACATCTCAATACAGAAATACTATTTACGTAATTCATATTTCAACTTACGTCAAATGAACAATTTACGTACTATAGCTCTCTCTCTCTCTCTCTCTCTCTCTCTCTCTCTCTGTCTCTCTCTCTTTCTTTCTTTTCTTGAGCCAAAACTGCATTCTTGTATTGTTTTACCAATATTTAATGTGCATGATTGATTGATTGATTTAGTTCATTTTATTTCTCTTCTTCGTCGCTTTTGGCTAATCGCGAAGATTGGGATGATCGATGTTATGATTAAATTGATGAACGATACACACAAGGATTATACACTCGCCTCACTTAGTACTCCGGCAGTTTGTTTCTTTAAACAGCATTTGCAGAAGATACAATTCAACATACAAGTGTATGAGTGTAAGCTCTATAAAACAAACTTATTAGCCTACTAACTTCGTTGACCCTGTACAAGCCCATGCCGGGATTTGAACCACCCCACGGATCCCAGACGTCGTAGGGTGCTGTGCTGTAGAGCAACCACAAACAAAAAAGCTTCGACCAAAAGTCCCCGCGCACCTCCCCCTTCACCCGTTCGACTAGGGCCATAAGGAAGCATGATACACTCTGTCCCTCCCCTCCAAGCTGGGGCTATCATACAGACAAACAACTAGAGTACGTGGAAACAGGACTGCAGGCTGTTTTACATGTGGTTCCACTACAAGGTCCGTAAACCGCTAGTTTCCCCCGCTCTTGAAGGTCTGGTCATAACTTTTTTCCAGCCCCCATGTTTACAACCCTTGCAGGCTTTCTGTGACGTCATCAAGATGAAACTTCTCCGAGTGTCTGCTATTTTCAGCACTGTAAAGCATACAACGGTATTGTTTTTAATAGAAAAAGCACATATTGAGAGCATAGCAACACACCTTACACAGAATACTGGAATGTAATGGTGCATAGAAAAAAAAATAAGTAGGCTAAGCAAAAACACAAATTTACCCACGGTTAGTGCTGGAAAGAATTGTAGAAAGAGCAGGTCTGGATCCATTGCTTTTACTTTATGGTATTTGTCCTTTTAATTTTTTGGATCCTGGCGGTTCAAATATCGACAATATTGACAAAACACGAAGTACTTTCTGTTGTTTTGCTTTTACAATTTTTCGTTTTGTATTGAACAAACAAATGATAAGACTGATCCAGATTTTTGTTCTCGAGGTTACACACACACTTACTCAGAACATTTTTCCTAGCACATCTTGCCTTCACACTAAGGATGGCCAAAAATATGACGTCACAGTTTTACAACCACCTCGGCTTGCTCAAAAGGGGCCTTATGAACAGACCTTCCAAAGCAGGCGGCAAACAAGTTAACGGACCTTGAAGTATATGACTACAAAAGTTCCACTGTGTTTGTTGTAATAGCTCTATATAACGTTTAAAGTGTGAGTGTCATTTGCACTCAGAATGTCTGCACACTGCAAACTACTGACTGTCTTGATTTTCGACTTGTCATATTTTTCCTTGTAGAGTGACGTCTCTTTTATTCCTTGGTTAAACTCTAAAGTGTTGCAATTTTAGTATTGTCATAGTTGTACAAACTCTCTTCTCAAAAATACTCCGTAACTTCCCGAAGCTCTCTAAAAGTTTGTAAAAACACTTGATTTTGTACAGTAGTAATAAACTTATCTTTAATGTACATTATACAACTTCAATTTTGTCGCTCTAAAGTTTTCTTAACGTAATTCCATTGCTCGGTTGTCAACATATTTTAATGTCTTATTTGCAGGAGCTAATGTAGTGCCATCTATCCGAGAAAGCTTGAATCATTGTTAATGTTAAGGTGCATTGTTTAAGATGCTTGCTTGCTGTTGTCTCGGTTTTGCACCAATTTTGAGAAAGATTTCTTAGGACTGGAAACTGAATCTTTGCATTTATGCTTTGATATAGTGAAAAGAAAAGTTTTCGCATGTTATTTCCAAAGGGGAACTGCTGTATAACACGGGAATTGAAATGCCAAAATGGCTCCACAATGTTTTCCATGTGCAAATACCATGTGTCACTTTGACAATAACATTTAAGCTTTCTTTGTTAGTTCTCCTGGGTAGCTGTTGGAGTCGACCTCCGTGGCGGAGTGGTTAGCAGAGCGCGCTACAACGCCAGGTGTCTTTGTGTTTGTCCAGATGATAAGAAACTGAGAAACTGTAACAATTGAAAAGTGTAAAAGATAGAAAAAGTGTGAATGGTGGGGGATACCTCCGTGTAGGGGGTATTTCCTTTAAAAAAAAAAAAAAAAAGTTGGTTAGAGCAGTAAGTCGGGTCTGCGAGTTCGAGTCCACCGCAGGAGAACGATAATTTCTCTTTAGAAATTACATTTTTAATTTTTTATCTAGTTTCTTAACAAATATATTTTATGTTTTTAACAACACGTATTTCATTTTTGATAGATAAATTTCGGATGTCCATGTGTGCAAATCTAGAAATGACGTTATATCTCATTACTGATTGACTGTTTTTCTTCGTGATTTTTTCATTGAGTGGCGTTTCATTGCATGGACGTCCGGAAGGGGGTAAGGGAGGGCCACGGACTCCACCTGGAAAATGAATGTTCACCTCAAAAGTATATATTTCACACAAACTTTGGAAGGGACCTGATAATTTCAGACTGAAGCTGTGTTTTTATTATGGGAGAAAATATGCTTGTTTTGCCCCCCCCCCCCCTCTGGAAAAAATCACCTTGCTTGCCTCTCCCTGGAAAAAATCCTGCGGACGCCTATTGCTTCATTGACTCCTATTTCATTTCCTCTTTTCCTTGGCATGGCGAGTTGCTGATCGGAGTTTCTTTTCAGTTCTGCTACTGTCGCTTGAAGTTTACATATCACTTCGTTTGGTCCTGGAAGTGGCTACTCGCTGCTGTCGGTGTGTCAGGTGAGTAACCCGTGGAATTACCGCTGTGCCTACATGCTTCTGGGTGCGGCGTTACACTTAGATGGGAGCATTTTCTTTAACATTTTTGCTAGCGTAAATGGCTATGTGTAACGTGCAGCAGTGCCCACGTAACAAATATGTATATAAACTTAATATTTTCCTTTTTGTAACTATAATTATATATGTTAATGGTTAATTACCAAGTAATGTGGAACACACCTCGTATATATACTATACATCCTAGTGTTAGTTATAAGTTCCAAGAGTTTGTTTCTTTCTGCCAGCAAGCTGAGCTGGAAGTTTGTTATCGGTGACAACAATGCAGGAAAGCTAACGCTATTGTGTAAGAGCCAGGCAGACTGTACCTTATGAAAACGTTGTCACAGAGAAAAGACGAAAGATTAGGCTGTCTTTCTCACTCTGTATCTGTCGTCTCCCTTGGCGGACAATAATTAGACATATCATAATAATCCCTGATTCTTTAACTGCAAGACAGTATTTTCAGAATTTAGTTACGTTAAAGCAAAAGAAATTTATGCCCGCGCAAAACAAAAACTGTATATAAATATTTTTGCTTAACACGTATAATTTTTCTTTCTTTATTGGCATATCGCGTGGCCGTTGCATAGAGAGAGGGGAGTTGAAGGAAGCCATACTCCCTGGTCAAATTAAATATTGAGTGTAACAATTAAAATTCTATTGCATATTTATTAATCAAAAAAGGGTAAAAATATTAATTTTTGCATGTAACTGATTATGTTTCTCATTGATATTTAATTAATTTGTATTTTATTGTGATGTAAAATTGGTGTTAAGATAAAAGTTTGTAAATCCATCACGGCACCGAGAAATGCTATATAAGCAGCGAAGCTCGGTGGCCCATGGCCTTTTGTATTCGAACATCTGATAAATGCGGAGCTCGTATAACCGTCTTTTCTTTCAACGCTCGAACTTCTGCTTTTACACCCACTTCGATATTAGAAATTAGTTCATTCTGGGATTACCATAGGACAGTTACTTAGCTCTTCCCGTCAGAAGGCTTATATTCTCTCTATTCTATGCTCCTGGTCAGAAGATATAATTGAGAGAGTTGTGATTGTCTTGAGATATACCGGAATTCGGGATCGGTCGATAGACTGTTGGTAGTCAACGTTTGTGACCCTGGTCAGGGCACACCTTTTCATATTCTGTGGTCACGGAAGAATTTTCAGTTCTCTGGTCAGAGGCTGGAGAGAGAAAAGCAAGTTGGATACTTAACTGGATATCGACAGAACCTAGTGGGAAGAAGGATTGTCGACTGCTTGTAGAATCTTGGTCAAGATCTATAAGTAGATTGAGAACCTTTGACTCAGAATTACAAGGGACCTTTCATCGAGATCTGAAGTAGCCGGATTAACCTGAACCATGAGCCGAGGAGACTCAAGCCCCGAAGAGTTACTGAGCGTGAAGCCGAGGCTCAATAGACCCATCAAACCAAGTACGATCCAGGGCGGATCTTACATATGTAAATGCTCTCAAAAAAACTTGATGCAGACAGTACTTTACATGAAAGCATTTATTGTTCCGAACCGACGATGTATTTGTGTATAAATTGAAAAATCACAGTTATTAGCGAAAAGCATGCAGCCATGTTATCCCTGATATCGCTTCCTAGTTGTCAGTGCTTTATATGGCAGTAGTTACATTCTGTCAACGCACCAACTTTCACGTTCTCCGTAAAATTATTACCTTTCCACGTTTCAAAATCGTGAGTACTGTCTGAAGTAAATACTTTGATACTTGTGTTTGCATGTTCGAATCCAAAATAATACAATTTTTTTCCCAGCAAATGACAATGAAACCATTAATAACTGTTTTGCAATGTGATATTGATATCATATATTGAAAGAATAAAAAAATGGAGAATTTCGCTTAAACCATCTTTAAAATGATCATACCCTGATGTGAAGTCTAAGATACACGATAAGAAAGCTTAAGTGTTGCATTGAAACTCCAGAGAACAATGACTGACTTATGAACAGTGAAAGGTTTTTCTATGCTTCAATGGGCTTTTAGTTATTACTATAAATAAACAAGGGAGAAGAACGCAGGTTGGTTTGATGAACTAAATTATAAACTAAAAGTTTTAATTAAAGAAAGAAGACACGTTCACAATTTAAAATATGGCATTCAATTTCAGACACATTCCACCAACTGAAAGAGTATTTTCAAATTTAATAATATTTGGATAACCGACAAATCCAAAATTCACATCGAGTCCGTAAAGCACTTGATAATTACAGAAATATAATTTTACTTGAGAATGCCCTTAATTTTGTTTCTTGATTGTGGAAATAATGTGTTGCAACGATCAGCACTATGTTTTAGAGAGTGTGTACTGCATGAGAATACTGATGTCATTTTTAGTTTCCTAATCAAATAAAATTGACTCATTGTAATCTATAAAAAGGAAAGACTTTGTTTCTTTGCAGCTATTCATGATAGAAATTCAATTGCAAAACAATTATCAAATTAACAAATATTTATCTTACATATTTTTGGTATGTGCTCGTATGCTTTATACTCTGTATGTCTAGTGTGGTTTGCATGTCCCAAAATAATAAGCTGAAGACAAACCTCTGTCGGTTGTAACTCGTGGAACATGATCACATGAAATACCTTCGCTCGCTTCAGTGTGCTGGTCTGTATGCACAAGGTTATGTTTGACTGATAAGCAGATATCACGTGACTCCGCGGCCAACTGTCAGAACTGCAGAGAACATTTTGTAACTTCGCGAGGTTCCTTCGCATCCCTGATGAAGCGCATGCTCCGTGTGGTCCTGGCACGATTTACATAACTGTATAACTAGCAAGTGAGTTTGGACTCTGGATATTTTTTGATCTCAGAGAAAAGTAATGGTGTGCAGAAAAAACATTTTTTCTGTATTTTTCGATTGTGTGCTCAAATGTTGCAGTAAACATAACTCCGTGACACACAACAACAATTACATTAGCCAGTCATTTCCTAGAAATAAGCGCTTCAAAGATTGGAAACTTAGCAAGCGTTACTCATGAGACGAATATATTGTCCGACTGTCAGAAGGCCCGGTGGTGTGGTGGTAGCGTGTTAGCTTCAAACGTAGAAGGTACTAGGTTCGATTTCCGTTTGATGGGCTCCATTTTTTTCTTAACTCTAGCAACTATTTATTTCATTTCATTTATTATGATCATTCCTATTTGATTTGCTGTGCGAATTGTTGAATTTTGAATTGAATTTTGTTTTCCAAACTTTTACGATAATTACTTGTGAATATTATTATATGGATCATTTTCTCGAAAGAAATTTATACTTTTCGCCAGGCATAACATTTTTTGAATAAAACACGTGGGCAATTTAAGATGTAAATGTTTGTGAAATGATGAGAAAAGTGGAAAACTATCGTAAAAATCATTTTCATAAATAAAATTTAAAACGGTAAAATAGAGATTTCTACCCAAAAATAAAATAAAATTTCACCTTTATTTAAACAAATTATTAAAGGGAATGCAAAAATGAGTTGCTCGAGTTATTTTATAAAAAAAACTGTGCAGTAGAACGGGAATCGAACACAAAACCTTCAGGATGTGACACTTATTCGCTACCATGAGGCCACCTGGCTGCTTCAATGTCATACAATAACTTTGCCTCATCAACACACTTGGAAAGCATCAAATCCTACAAGCGCTTTTTCTTGGATTTTTTCTTCTTTTAAGTCCACTTTATGCACAGTAAGAAAGCTAATATCGGACTGGACCTACAGTTTAAAGTGGGATCGATCACAAGCACTTGCGTCTAAACCAGGTATCAAATTTTCCTCGGAAATTGTTGACTAGCGTGCGATATTATCAATACTCTTTTCGAGCATGGATGTTTGTTTGTCCCAAAGAGAATAAAGAGAACATAGAGAAAATTGACATGTGTGACAACTGAGGAAAAGTGTAAAAAACTGGGGATACTGGCGAGTAGGTTTATTCCTTTAATTTAATAATAAAAAAACTGCAGGGTACCCTACCACAATAAAAAGTCCCGTTCCAAACCGTAGCTCTTCTTCTTAGATGAAATCAACAAATATTCGCAGTTTGTGACTTACGTGCTTTTTCTTGAAAAAATTAGATATTTTATTTTAGTTTACAATTTTAGTTCATCATTAATATCTCTCTCTTGTTTATTTATATTAATAACTAAATTCCTATTATAGTATGAAAATACATTTCACTGTTCATAAGTCATGCATTGTAAACTTTTAAAAAAATAATACCTTGTTAAACTGTTGAAAATAATGCATTGTTCTCTGCAGTTTTCAATGCAATACTTAGGCTTTCTTATTGTGCATCCTAGGCTTCACATCAGGGTATGATCATTTAAAAGTTGGTTTAAGCAAAATTATCGATTTTTATTTTTTCAATATATGATATCAATATCACATTGCAAAAACAATTATTAATGGTTTCAATGTCATTTGCTGGGAAAAAAAAGCAATACTTTGGATTCGAACATGCAGACACAAGTATCAAAGTATTTACTTTAGACAGCACTCACGGTTATGAAACGTGGGAAGGTAATCATTTTACGGAGAACGTGAAAGTTGGTGTGTTGACAGATGTAACTACTGCCATATTAGCACTGACAACTAGGAAGCGATCTCAATGATAACATGGCTGCATGCTTTTCGCTAATAACTGTGATTTATCAAATACACAAATACATCGGAACAATAAATGTTCATCTTTGCTGCTTTCAGATTACCGACATACGAAGTGGCATGTAATTCAAAATGTTTTGGAGAAATCCAAATTTTATAAAAAATGTTACCTTCCAGTGGGCTTGATCTCAGGTTGCCCGCATGATGGTCCGACACGATAGCCAACACTCCAAACGAGACAACACGAAACGTTTTTGCAAGTAGTCGACTAAACCGAAAGTTTATTTTCAGATTGCTAATTCAAAAAGTATAACATGACCTGGCAGGTGTGTCTTGCATTTTCTGTACTTTTGTTATTTGAGTAGCTTTGGTCTCTCCCTAAGTTAATCACGGGAATAGTGAAGAATGTTTTTTAGACGAGGATGATAAATAGACACCCAGAAATAATCACCCTCGCAAGAAAAATCCAGAGCTCGAGCCTGGAACCTTCGATGAGAGGTGTGTATCTTGTTCTAACTATATCTGTGTGTTTTCGTTAGATTCATGGTATTTCGTGAGTAGATATGAAGAATCGTAGCTACGGAACCATTGAGAAGATATCCTTCGCCAAGATAGAGAATCTCTATATCCCTTGTGATAGAGAACCTATTACGTCAAAATGCCTAGAAAACAATATAATATACATGTTCACTGCTAGAAAAAATAAAAAAAAATTGCCCATGGTGGGGATCGAACCCAGGCCTCGCTGATGAAAACTCTGCACGCTAACAAACACACTATCAATAAAACTTCATTTTCTCTTCCTCCAGTCAGTCTGTTTCTTCCTCAAAACCTGAAAAAGCAAATCCATCTTAATTTCACTGATAATTGTTTCATTGTCTATTGATAGAAACCACGTATGTCAAAAATAGACTCATTCCTTCTGTGAAATATCTAATGTTTCGCACATCATGCTTCTCCGTTTACTATTATTTGGACATTCACTTGGAAGTTAAAATTTAGCTTTGTCTGTGTGTTTTCACGTGCATGAGTGGTGTGAACGTGTGTTGGATGTTGTTCTAGGTATTATTTTCGTTCAAAGCATTAATATAATTGTAAAATATAGAACTTAGTGTAATGCAAGGAGTGAAAATATAAACCCAGTCCGTCATGTTCGTTCCCAAACAACATTAAATAAAGGAACGTAACGTGGACCGAGTATTTTTCCATGTCGAGAACACGAGACATTAATTCTGACAATCTTCATCTCGTATTTCTGTTTGGCATCACTGCTAAATTTCCTAAGATGCATGCCCTTGACTGGTATACAAGCCGCAGAATTGCAATGCTGTTTGGGTTGTCTACTCACAAGGCGCTTGGTGGTCAGACACCGAGGGCTTGCTTCAGTGCTTCTTCAATAGGGTCGTTACAACCCAGCAGTGTCCAACACTGTACGACCTTCTCACATAACAGTCCGGCTGCCAAATCGAAAAGTTTGAATTGAGGTCTGAATAAAATGTTTTGACTGTTTCTGAAAGCTTATGTTATATACATTTCAGATCCGATTTATGCCACTCTGTCAACCTTGAGCTTTTGAGAAATGCAAGATGGCGTCCAATATGGCCTATATCTGATTAACCAATTCTTTATAGTCCTGATCCTCATTACTTTACATTATTTCGAACATTTCTGAGGAAACCGGACGTTGATAGGGGACACCGTTCCAGAGATATATCAAATAAAAAAATATCCAATATGACGTATTTTTTTCAAGATGGCGGCCGTCATGGCGCAGATTTTGATTTTCTACTCGATTTTAATGATATAACAGTTACCTACTAAGTCTCTTGCTTTTTTAAAAAAGTCAACGATTCGGAACCTAGCCGCCGGCCTGTAATAATGACGCACTTTTTGGTACTATCCTTCATATTGCGACACATTTTATAGCGTATTTTCCATTCAAATGCATTAAAACTTAAATTGGGCTACAACTTTTATTCAAAACAATATCCTGCCATTTAATTTATTCAAAAGTTACAAGGCAAAAACTTGGAAAAGTGCTAGAAAAATTAATTACATATTCTAAAGATATTTTTTTAAAAATTACGGTAAAACCTCTGATATTAGCGAAAAACTAAACATAATCTTTTTCGTAGTCCATCTAATGAGGATCAAGACTATAAAAAAATCTGTTTACGACCATTGGTTACCGAGTTATAGGTCATTAACTGAAAAATCCGCCATATTGGACGCCATCTTGAATTTCTCAAATTGCTCAAGGTTGACGGAGTGGCATCGATCGGATCTGAAATGTACATACACAACGTAAGCTTTCAAAAACAGTCAAAACATTTTATTCATACCTCAAAACAAGATTATGCCATTTTTAGGCATTTGGCACCAGTACTAATAGCTTTTCTGTGGCTGTGCTACATGACCGAAATGGAAGTTATACCAAGTGTTGAAAAGGTGTAACGCCTTTGTCCAGACTTTATTTTTGAAATGGTGTAACGCCTTTGTCCATGAAACCCATTTCTTGCGCACAGCAGTGTCCGAATTCATCATTTGCACTTGTCAAAACTTGGTTCCCTGAATCTGGTTCGATGCACGTATAATGTGGATCATATGCTATATTGTTGCTACTAGTATAGTATAGTGAACCTCTAACTTTTCATGGTTGCTGAGTGCAACAGGCAAATAGCTCCTAAACATAGAACTTACGAAATCACATGCTGACACGATATAATTGCGCTTATCAATTAGACTATCACAACAATGTTTAGGTAATGGCATCCACCAAACAATATCAGTAATAATGCCACACTCTTCTACAGCATATATAAAAGCTGTTTGTGAAATGTACGGTGAGCAAGTTTTGACAAGTACAAATGATGCATTCGGACACTGTTGTGCGCAAGAAATGGGTTTCTTATCATAAAGAAGGTACATTACGAACATCAAAATGACATGATCCATATGTAATGATTTCATAGCGCCCCAACGGAGCGTGTTCTGATGCATAAACTTACAACAGACACTGGGCTGAAGCAGCTCCAAAGCACCCTAGGACCAATATAAGGTTCGATTTTATCGGTTAAAAAGCCGATATCCGTTACCTATTCATGTCTTCGTGGTACTAAAATGGGAAAGATTATAAACTTTGCCATCCACCTCCTTCCCTCGCAGTTTTTCTTCGGCCCTTGAAATTTAGTCAGCCTCTCAGACATTCCTTTAGAAGAAAAAATTAAGAGTAAGTTCCCGCTTCTCCCTCAAAACCAATGAGCCTTGTCAAGGAAAGGTTTAATTCCTGGTCCAGCTTCAAAAGCCCTTCCGAAATCCACCCTCATCTTCAAACCTCATAATGGGATCCTCCCCTCTCCAATCTCTCTTCATCTCCTCGGCCAGAAAGGGGGGGGAGGAAGATCTTAAGATGCTATTATTGACGTTGGTGTTAGTGGCCTTCTAACGTCCGTAACTTTCGTCATTTCCTTCTGTTACGGTCGAAATGCCTAATGTTCGTACATAATTAAAGATTCCACGAAGTTTCAGTTTTTCGGAAGAACTTGGATATTCAATGGGAATCGAGAAACACTAATTAATATTTTTTTAGACGAAAGGAAGAAGAAAAAACTTTCTTCATATTGCGATGCAAATACAGAATTTGAGGTTAACCTGTAATGTACGTAGTACGGTATGTGTTCGTGTGTGTCTATGAGGATGTTTACAGATGTGAATGTAACTGGTTATATCTCATGTTTTATCTGTAGAATTGAAAATAGCATTAACATGAGTGTTCTCTGTGAGTGCACCTTCGTTGATTTCTTCACTCATCCTCATCTTCGCGATGAGCCAAAAGTTGCAGAAAAGCGAAGTAAAACAAAACCAAATCAACCAATCAAATCTGCTTTTTCGATTAATTAGATATTGTACTTATTAGGCGCCAAGACAAAAGAAAATCACAAAGTATACTATGATTAATCGTAAAATAACAGCACTCCCTCGGATTGGACATTCTCTCTCTGCTTGCTGAACTAATTCCGAAGGAAGAAATCACGACAGTAGGAATCGAACCAGAGAAATGTTGATTACATTCCCTCATCCGAAGATAACACGCATTTCAACCACTGAAAGAGCCTCTCAAATTGAAGTGTTAATAATGTAGCGCCTTGTAATCAAGGGGTGGTAAGTTTGTTGACCGGTTAATACATAATACACCTTCCACAGTGGTTTGGATTTCACTTTAAACCGTAGGTCCAGTCCCGATTAGCCTATCAGAATAAAGCGGACTTGAAAGAAACGTTGTCAAAACAAATGAAATACAAGAAAGCTACGTCTAGACTTACTTTCCAGATTCATTCTGCTTCTGCGCCTAAAATAGATCTTTTTCCTATTAATTTTTCACGGCTGTTTTGCAAAGAAGAAGCAGTCGCAATGGAACGGGTAGAGTGACACGATTTTCCATTAACGCAGAGAGAAAAGTTCAAAGAAGATGCGAAATTAAAGGCGGGACGGGAATGTGACACGGAAAAGCAAGAGGCAGACAGCGACTAGCAGCCGGCTTCATTTCTGAAGAGCGGGAAAGGGAATGTGACGTGTAAGGGGTCAGACACGGAAGTTCATGCAACCCCCGTACCCTTTGGGGATTGTTAGAAGCGTGCGTTACACATTTCCTGGACAGGTGTCTCGTCCTGCCACTTTCCATTATACCCTTCCACGAAACATGTCGTCTTATGCTGACGGTAAATGTGTTAGTTCTTGTTGCACAAAGAACGTCTTCCATTCTCGGATCTCACGGCCGGATTTTGCATATTAAAATGGCGTGTGTGTGTGTTGTTGGGGAGCGGTGTTCAGTTACACTTTTTGGCACCAGGTGCATCCCAGTGTCAGGTTGGTGCAAGGAAATTACGTTCAACCAACATAGTAGATTCAACAAATGCCTGTCTGCTGCTTTAAACTTACGCTTCATTGGTTAGCACGCACCTCATGACCATACACCATACCGTATACCGCTACAGGACGTAGTACATCGGTGCAAACACCAAATCTACGTTACACCAAGTCAAGGAAGTAGACGGCTCGGTGTTGCATTCTGTAACCAAAAAGACACGAGAGTGCAGAGAGAGTCAGAAAGTGCAGCGAAGTAGCCGGTGCTAATATGACAAAATCGGTAAATGAATCGTTTGAATTGCGATGAGATTCTTCAGCTAGTGTCTCTTTTCAGGGAAAGGAGATTTGTAAACAAGGTGTTTTACTTAACCCCACCAGTGATGGTAATTGAAGGGAAATTTCTCCCGGCGTAGGAGAATTTTGAAGGAAATTTTTCTCTGTCTATTTCGATTATTTTACGTCACTTTTCTAACTGTTTGGTTAATCGCGATGATGAGGATGAATGATGGTCTGGTGAAATAGATGATGTGACAAAGAAAATGTCTTGATCAGGGTTCGAACCTGGGACCTCTGAATTTGCACCTCGTTACGCTGATGTATTATGACTGAAATGTTCGTTGTTACTAGCCTATATTTCAATTACAAATTATATCATCTTAATAATCAATGTTAATAAATAAATTGAATAACAATAACTATATATTAATAAATAAATCATATAACCTTAAATTGGGTTGTCTTAACGTCGTCGCCTGGTATTCAAGGGGTCCCGGGTTCGATACCCGGTTTTAAGTACAAGTGGTTCGGATCCCACTTTAAACTGTAGGCCCAGTCCAGATTAGCCTTACTGTGCATAGAGTGGACTTAAAACAAAAAATCAAAGTGATGGAATTTTTCATTAAGGAAACTGAAATTGCTCTCTTGTCGGAGAGGAAAGTATACCACTACTGACCCCGGATCCAACTTTCAACTGTAGATTCAGTCTCGATCAGGCTATCTTCTGCATAAAATAGACTTGAAACAAACAAACGCAAACTTATGGTGCCCCCACAAAAAAGAGGATTACTTAAAACACTATTAATACATCTGTCGGCACTGCTGGCGATACCTTGCTTTTGAAGTGGCCTCCTAGCTACCCCGACCTCGCTCAGTAAATGCAAATAAAATGGCGTCGAAGAGATGAAAATGCAAGACCGCC
Source organism: Lepisma saccharinum (assembly GCF_977018435.1). Taxonomy (NCBI): domain Eukaryota; kingdom Metazoa; phylum Arthropoda; class Insecta; order Zygentoma; family Lepismatidae; genus Lepisma; species Lepisma saccharinum. The sequence goes on from NC_139236.1 coordinate 51,530,193, forward strand.
AAGTATGCATTGCTTGCTGCATATCCACAGAACTGCTCCTGTCACCTAACGTCACCAAAAATGCCCAATAAAGTCAATGCAATTTCTTACGTTTCATTGCACCATTTTCTACGGTAGTTCGTATCCTTTTTGTAGTTGATTGGCATAGCAACGATCGCGAAAGAGCCAACAAGCCGAGACGCCAAGATTGGATATGTGAGGGCAGCTCTAGGCAATAAAGCGTTATATGTGCACCATTATTTACCTCTCTTTCCGCCTTCTGCATTTGAAACCCGGGAGTACAAAACCAAGTAGTGAAAGTATTAAGGGAAGCAGCCAGAGAGATGGTAAAGTTTTACACTCGTTGTTGATAAACCAGGTCGTAAACAAACAGCAAGAAAGTCGCCTTTATGTAATTTTTAGACAGGAAGTCATCATAAACGTAAATATGAATTCCATGCCAGAATCACGTTTCGCTTTGTGTGTAAAGAGTTGCAAGAAATACGTGTCTTGTTCTCGGCTCCTCTCGTTCTCTTCATCGTCTTCGAGAGTGTTTGGGTGTGTGTGTGTGTGTGTTTGTATGGGTGTGTGTGTGTGTGTGAACAGGGTGTTTCAATTAGTGTGTAAAAATGATAAAGTGCTGATGCACCACTAAATAATTTGGGATAGGTAACCAAGGGTTGGAGAAGGCAGCGTAACGAGATATGGACTCAAACATGTCACTCTCCAGCATGTAGCATCGTTCATAGAAATTACATATAAGCGGCATGTATGGACAGGTAGGTAGTAGCATTTGTTATGTACAATGAGTAGCGACATTTATTGACACTGATTTACTCGTATGAGTTACATGCTTGACATTTGGAAACTAGTGCTATGGCATTGACAAACAGTTGTTAACAACTTACAATTATGTATGTACCTCTCAACAGTTGTTCAAAGTGACATTGATCAACCAGAATTCAATGATAATATCAGCGTACGAGATTTTGTCGCACCCTTTAAAATATCCCTGGGTTGTTAAGAATCACCTCACAAGCTGCGGCAATCCTGGCAACTAATTCCATGTCCGTGTCCACTGGTGTTTCATAAACAAGTGATTTGTGATATCGTAAGACGGAAAATGGATTTGATTCAGGCCGAGTGACCTTGCAGGCCAAGGGATAGAGCCTCCCCATCCAATCCAGCGAACATGAAATGAAACATCCAAATGGGATATCCACAATGAAGTGAGGCTGTGCTCCGTATCTCGGAGCTGGCTGGTCCGACCATAGGTTTCCTACCTCAAATTGTTCAGTGGTGCATCGCCAACTTCTTGTTTTATTTCTGGATGCTTTCACTGAATCACCCTGTATACAGTGCGTCATCGCACAAACTGTCACAGCGTACATAAATCATTAAGACAAACAACATGTATTCACAACGTTTAGCTGTTTTCAAGTATCGTTTTGGCCCTACAAACAATCGAAAAACGTATGGAAATGAAATTATTGGAGAGGAAACAGTTTAGATACGCTATCTTTATTTGAATTTGTACATATATACGCTAATCAGAACTGCACCTACAGTTTAAAGTGAGATCCGAACCAAGTTGATACCATCGGGTATCGATCTCGAGATCCCTCGATTACAAGGAGGCGAAGGTCTACATCATCGGAGAGACCCATGCCATCTTCACTTTTAATATTTGTGTATATTTTATTCAAAATCTTTTTTAAAAAATGAATGAACGTTAAAAGATGTAAACTGCTTCCTTTCAAAGAACTTGCATTTTTAAGCATTTTCTTTTTCGTATAAATCTCGACATTTAATACACTGTGCTTGAAATGGACAAAATATCAATTTACAAAAGGAAACATAGTTTTCTTTTTGTAAAATGGCATGATAATAATAAACTCAGTCTAGCACTAATTTGTTTAATATGGAATAAAGAAGAAATCCCTCAACAGTGGAAAGAATCCATAATTGTTCCTGTGTTAAAAAAAGGTGATAAAATGAATTGCAATAATTACCGTGGAATTTCTCTACTCTCAACAACATATAAAATATTATCTAACATTCTTTTAACAAGACTAACCCCATATGCTAATAAAAATATAGGTGATTATCAATGTGGATTTAAACGTAACAGATCAACTACAGATCAAATTTTTCACATGAGACAGACACTTGAAAAAAAGTGGGAATATAATCAAAATGTCCATCAGCTATTCATTGATTTCAAGAAAGCATATGATTCGGTCAAAAGAGATAAATTATGTAATATATTAGTCGAGTTTGGAATACCTAAGAAGCTTGTTAGTATGATAAAAGTATGCACTAGTGAAACAGAAAGTAAAATTCGTGTAGGTATTAATGTGTCTGACAAAATTTACAATTCATGATGGGTTAAAACAAGGATATGCATTATCTTCATTGCTCTTTAATTTTGCCTTAGAATATGCTGTTAGGAAGGTAAAAGAACCTAACGAAGGACTAAAATTAAATGGTATGACTCAGTTGTTAGCATATGCAGATGATGTAGACTTATTAAGGGATGATATAAATACAATTAAGAATAATGCTAAAATATTTTTCAAAACTGCTAAAGAGATAGGTTTGGAAGTTAACAAAGAGAAAACTAAATATATGCTTACAGGCCGAAACCAAGTGTTAGGTAATAATCAAAATCTAATTATTGGTAACAACTCGTTTGCACCAGTTTCCAAACTCAGTTGTCTATAACAACAACAACAACAACACACAATCAATTCTACACACCTCTGACTTGGGGCATTCTTCCGAGTTGGCTTCGCTCGAGCTCACATTGCTGGTGGCAGCACCGCCAATGCTAGTGGCAGTACCACCACAGGTAATGCCACCAGCAATGTGTGCTCGGGTTCTCATCGTCGGAAATGCGAAGAAATTTCGCAAGTTTTAATGGTAATTGTCCAACTCTGAAGAATCCGCCGAGTTGTAATCGTTCGGCCACAACACACCCCATTTTCGACAGTTTGGTATATTGAGCACATCCAGTCCACCGAATGTAAGCGGTAGGTCTTTAACAAACGCCGTCAATTTCTCATTAGCTACTTCTGTCTCTTGTTGCGGTTGTTCCCCCACCTCATCAGACCCAGCTTTCCATTCAAACGGAGAATTAACGTACAATATGGGTATTTTTTTAAGTTTCGGAGGATTATGCAAGTAGATCCAAGAGTTGGATCCACCAAATGAAAGTGGTGGGTCAACAGATTCTGCCAATTTCACGTCAGTCACCTCCGCCTCTTGCCACAACTGCCCTCTCACCTCTTGCCGTGACTCAACTTCGGACGCCTTCGCCTCTTGCCACAACTGCTCTCTCACCTCTTGCCGTGACTCAACTTCGAACGCCTTCGCCTCTTGCCACAACCGCCCTCTCACCTCTTGCCGTGACTCAACTTCGGACGCCTTCGCCTCTTGCCACAACTGCCCCCTCACCTCTTGCCGCGACTCATTTTTGGACGCCTTTAGTTTCTGCTCGCACGCCCCGTCTGTCACCTTCGCCTCTTGCCACAACTGTCCCCTCACCTCGTCAGATACCACCGCCAATTTCTGTTTACTTGCCTCGTCTGTCACCTTCGCCTCTTGCCACAACTGCCCCCTCACCTCGTCAGATACCACCGCCAATTTCTGTTTGCTTGCCTCGTCGATTACTTTTGTCTTACCATCAACATTATCACTATCGCCATAACAACAAAATAAAATTTTTTTTACGTTAAAAATGCGAGAGAAGAAACTTCTGAAATTTTGCATTCGCGTGTGCGACTGCCTCGCAGAGTTGTTGATCACTGTTGTTTCTTGTCGCTCTGTAAACAACAACACACAATCAATTACTGAAAGCTTTTAAATGTGATAGCCCGACTCGGGGAATTGCCCGACTCGGGAAGTGTTCCAACTCAGGGAATGCCCCGACTCGGGGTAGTCTTCCGACTCTGGCAAATTCCCCGACTCGGGGGAGCACACAATCAATTCAATAAAACAACTTTTGATGCCACCAAACAACTCTCCCGGATTATTGCTACCACACAAGATCATAGCACCGTGTAGTACTGTTAAAAAAAACATTGTAAAAGCTCTCCAACATCGAGAATATTGTCGCTGCCCTCATCACCACTAGTGCCGTCGTCGTCGCTGCTGCTTGGTGTAGTTGCCGCCTGTCTCTCAGTTACGAATAGATATGGTGAAAGCATTTGTATATTGAGAATGTTTTCGAATGCGCGTAAATTCTGCGAGAAGAAAAATTTGAAATTTTGCGTCTCGCAGGGACACTCACACGTCAGTTTGTGTTGCACCCTAACCACCGCCTCACGTTGCTTATGCGCGGCAAGCGCATCGGAAAAAAAATCATACTCTTCCGACAGGCAAATTAGACGAGATATGGGTCGATGCAAGTCAAATCCCTTATATCGCTCGAATTCCAACACCGCATTCACAAGGTTGGCATGCTCAAACCACAGCTTGCAATGCTGCTTTTTGAACTTTCTGTACACGGTGGTCAAGAATTTTAAATTACCAAACGACAAGTTGCGCCGTTTGCCGTAACTTTTCAACATCCACAAGATCATGCGCAACTGAAGCGCGAGAACGGGACATCTAGCATAATTCTCAAAAAGAGGCGCTCGGATTAGAAAAAGCGCAAAAGCGAACATTGAGCGACTCTCCTCCTCGTATTTAGAAAGAAATTCTCTCTTGCAACGTTTGTGGTTGGAACTCTCGTCCCGCATCAGTTTGCTTACGGCTTTACCCATTTCGTGCCCCCGAGATGTTGTTTGTGCGATAAGTGGTGAGTGGGTGCAACAACTACTGGGGGAATAGCAGTGAAACAAGTTATATTGCTCCTGTTGGGCCGTTCCTGCCAAATTCGCACGCAAGTTTGATGTGAAGATGTCCCAGGGGGAGTTGTTGGTGTTTTGCCAGATGCCCTCTGAAATATCCACAAGCCGCCCTATAAACAACAACACACACAATCAATTACAGTACAACTCACCGCCACTATCTACGAGTCCAAGTCGTCACAATTCGTCTCGTCAGAGTCGCTACCGGAATTTTCCAAGTCCAAGTCGCCACAATTCGTCTCGTCAGAGTCGCTACCACCGCTACCACCTTTCCCGGCTTTATTGATATCACCGCTATCGCGATAACGATGCGGTAAAAGTTTTCTCACGTTGAGCACACACTCAAATGTGGGGAAATTTTGAAAAAAAAAGTTTCTGAAATTTTGTACTCCGTGTAACCAGATTAGTTTGTCACGCGTGTGCGCCTGCCCCCCCACAACCTTGTCGGACAACTTTTGCCCCTCATCCACTTGATGCTGCGAGCCAACAACTTTAACAGGTGCCTCTTGTTGCGGCTGTTGGCCCACCTTCGTGTCTAGCTGCGGCTCCATTTGAACAGTCACCTCTGCGCCCCGCTGCGGCTCCACTTTAACAGTCACCTCTGCGCCTCGCTGCGGCTCCACTTTAACAATCACCTCCGTGTCTCGTCGCGAGTCAACTTTAACAGTCACCTCCGTGCCCCGCTGCTGCTCAATTTTAACAGTCACCTCCGTGTCTCGCTGCGGCTCAACTTTAACAGTCACATCCATGTCGTCCTCGTCAGACGCCGCTGCTGCTGTTGCCTCTAATTTCTGTCGGCTCGCCTCGTCAGACGCCGCCGCTGCTGTTGCCTCTAATTTCCGTCGGCTCGCCTCGTCAGACGCCGCTGCTACTGTTGCCTCTAAGTTCGCCTCGTCAGACGCCGCTGCTGCAGTTGCCTCTAGGTTTGCCTCGTCAGACGCCGCTGCTGCTGTTGCCTCTGGGTTTGCCTCGTTAGATACCACTGCCGCTGTTGCCTCTGGGTTTGCCCCGCCAGACGCCACCACCGCTCCCTCTGCCATTTCCTCTTGCCACTGCTTTTTTGCTACGAGAAGTTCTCTAAAAAAAGCCGTAATCTTCAACGGGGCAAACCAAACAACAAATAGGTTCGGCAAAATTAAATTCTCCCCTCTCTTCAAACTTCAGCGTCGTATCCTCGCTGTCGATCCAATCAAACCAGTCCTCGCCGTTTAGATATTTGTGTAGTCTATACATAAGACTCAAATATGGCAAATCTCTGAACGCGTTGCAGCGCGCAGCACTCTCAAACACCCACACAAGCATTTTCAGTTGAAGTGTCAGCACCGGACATCTGAGGTAATCCTCGAAGAAGGGTGCTTTGACAAGAAAAATTTCAAACGCAAAAATGGAACGCGTCGCCTTGTTGTATTTGGCACGAAATTTTTTTTTGCACTGTTCGTGATTAGCACTCTCACTCAGAATCACTTGACGCACGGCATAGCGTTTCACACACCGCCAATAGCTATGATCTTTGGGGTTGGCATAAATTGCACAGCGGCAAAATTCAGGAGGCTGGTGGTCGCAAAACGGCAAAGATCTAGGGGAATAGCAGTGAAACAGACTACGTTTTCCTTTCTGAATTTCCTTCCCCCCCAAACAGCGCGCAAAATGCGACGTAAGTTCTACCCAGCTCGGGAAAGATGTGGCAGTCATGACATCAAACGGAGCGGCGTTGTTGTTGTTGTTGTTCTGGTCATCGGCGGCAACACCTAAAAAACACGCACATACAGTGTCGGTAACTTCTAACCACTACTACACACAATCGCTACAACATGCAAATCTACAATCTGTGTCCACTACTGTATGTGTGTAAACTGCGTGGCGACAATCACAATATGGGGCTCCTACCATCTGCTGTTGTGTGTGTTGTGTTGGGTTGTTAACAAGCAAATCGCTGCCAATCGGCGCGAATGCGAGAATTTATCTTTTCGCAAAAAATAGCCATAGAGTGTGTGGACACGGCAACATCGCTCGTACCCACGGGTATAATGGAAACATGCTTGCACCCCCTCATGCTTCGCTGTAGAAATTTCTTGAGCATAGGAGGTTTCGACAAAATGCACACGTCCCGCTCAAACAGGTGTTGCATGAAATTTTCTTTCTTGTGTACAATCTCAGACTGTTTCGCGTAGGGGAAACTAAACTCTTGTCGACGAATGATACGAAAATAAAAAAATTTTTCAATGTAAACAAAAGAGTGGATGGGTTTGCGAACGTCGAAACGCCACCCGTTACACAGCTCAGACTCCAATTGCAACGTTAGACGTGTGCGAGTCTCGGTCTGCAGAGGCAAATGTCCGTCCATCAAATAGTTCGACAGGTAGCGACTTGACCTACGCACCACAAAACGTTTAAGGCTCGCCCAATTAACCAAGCTCGTCATCCTATTTCTCCAAGCCAATTCGGCCAAAATTCTAATCTGCGTTTGAAACACGGGACAATCTACAATAGAGACAAACTTGCGCGCCTTCAGCACAAACACGGAGTATGTTTCCTGCAAACTCATGGTCTTGTACCTCACCAAAAACGTAGATACGCACTCTTCGTGCTCATTGTATCTTTCGCTGTTGGTGCGACAAGACCAAATGCGACGGCGAGAGCTCTCAGCGTGGCATTTTTTATACTGATAGAGTCTATTTTGGGACTGCCTCGCGGATAAACCAACAACAAACGCCTCCCACGAAATTAAATCTGAAAATAGAAAATACAGAATATACCAATGCACAAACACGCAGCGTCGCCAATTGGAGAATGTATTAGATCGGTGAGAAATTCCTTTTGGCCGAGTTCAAAGTAAGATAAAATCTTCCACGTAAGATCTTTGATTTTACCTGCGATTATACCACTAAAAACATGAATGTAATTTTCATATTTATAAGAATTATCCGATTTTTGTCCTCTTCTCGGTTCGTTGAAATTGAGATTTTGTTATTTAATATTTCCCCTCCCACCATCGTTAATTCCAAACTGAATCATTCCGTTTCATACGACGTGGACAATGAACGCAATGGGATATGTCTAAAACGCACGAAAAGTTTCTGCCACCGGAGGGGTTTGAACCTACGACCATCAAATTATCAATCCTTAACGGTAACCACTACCCCACAAACTTTCGCTCCTGAACACAGGTAGAAGGAGCTGACCAATGTGAAATGCAGCTCCAACCCACCTCCTACATGTCATGTGCAAAGAATACTTGTTTATAACAAAGAAAACGAAGGTAATACGACTGGGTGAAAACATTTAATGGAGAATTGCACATGATGGAAACTTTTCAGTCGATATTTGTGAAGGTATCTTTGCATTGAACTCGAGTGGAAAAAAGTGTAAAGTTAGTGTGTCTTGAATTGCCACAAATATAAATGGTTATTTCATTAATATTTGTCAATGTCTTTGAAGCAGAACACTATTATCGTTAGATTATTATAATTGAAGATCTGATAAGTGAAAATATCCCTTTGAACGTGTGTCAACTCATTTATTTGTTTATTTTTTTTTAGCAAATTCCAGATATAGAACAATGTAACCATTTACACAACTACTACAAATAAAGTCACCTTGCTCCTGTTTAATAGAAGGAGAATTAAATAAAAGAGAACACCTCGTAAGGAGGATCGAACCTGGGACCACTAGCAGACCATATCATTTCATTCAATTCTCAATTTCAGGACTTTTGAGGACAGACAATCACAAACATTCATGCCCGAGCCGGGATTCGAATCCGGGACCCGCAGCGTCGTAGCGCGAAGTACTAACCACATCCACCACGGGGGCCGACATCACTACTCCACGCCCTTACCTTCCGTTGAATCAACAATGTTTAAGTATTCTGTTCCTCCAATATTGTAAATGTCCTTGGATATACATGTAGTTAATTTTACTTTAATTTTGAATTGCTTCTTGTAGTATAGCAGCTATCTTCGAGAATATATTTTGGAAGTGATGAAGAAAAACAAGAATAGCTGTTGGTAGTTGTTGTGAAAATGCTAGTTACTTCTAAGTTATTATGTTGATTAGACATTATTAATGAAAAATATCTCGAGTCTTGAACATTGCAGGGCGATGTTCTCTTCTTGTGATACTGCAACATACGAAATGCTTGTTTTCTGTCTCGTGTCCAGAACAGTCTTATGAAATGTATTTGCTGTTACGTATGGTAACACGAAATAATTACAGCGTTTGCAAAAACGTTTGCGAACTGCCAAATGTGCGAGACGTTATACGTAAACAGGCGGAAAATTGTATTCATAAAATCACATCACATTTAACAGTGTTAGTCAATAGAGAGTCGTGGAACAGTGTGTTAAGGTGTTGGATTAAATCCTTCTTATTTTTTTATTTCGAAGAACAACAATTTTTAAGGTAGAACAACAGTCGTTCCGTTCCGCTCTTTATTTCTTATAAATTCTTACACATTCCTTTAATTGATTTAAATAATAAATACAAGTATTGCTTGCTTTTCTGTCATTGGCCTAGACAGTGGAATTATACGTGAAAATTTCCTGAAAGCTCAGATTGGTTTATTGACAATCGTGAACTTTTCGTTTAATAGATAATATTTGGTTTTATACGACGGGAGAACATTGGTTGAATTTCCTTTCTTGCTCTTTTGAGATAATATATATATATATATATATATATATATATATATATATATATATATATATATATATATATATACACACACACACTTCTATAGTAGCAATCGCGTTCGGGAAAAGTTAAAAAAAATGACTTGGTATTCAAAGGCAGATAAGTTTGGTAGCCTAGCTTGTTCGCGTTCATGAGTCACGCTTCACAAGGCCGCTTCTTATCGCAAAACATTGTGCGTCCATGCACAGCGCCTACACCCAGCAAATTACAAGTGACCAGAGTCCAATTTTAAAGAAAATCTGAAGAATAATAGATTTCATCAGAGGCGGCTAGGTGCGCACTAGCTCAACATGCAATAAGTAATGATTCCTGGAAAGCAAAAATGCTTATTGAAAGAGTACTCGGATAGTAAGTAATATGTGCTTTATCGTGTAACATGTAAGATACTTATTGGGATTACCGCGTAGTAGGGCAACCGATCCATGAAAAACAAAATAAAATTGAATGGTTGGTTTAATATAGATAAATATTTTTTTATTAATTTTTCCTCATTCCCTTGTTTTTCTTATTTTAATAATAACAATAACGCATGGCTCAACAGCTCTCGAAGGGCCTTGGCCTATCTCCCGACTGCCAGTCTCCCTCCCACAATCCTTCCTAGTGATCTTCAACCAGATGGAGTGACGTGGGGTCAGCACGTCGAACCCTCAACCATTATGGTGGTTATTCACCTGATGTTTACGTTTTCGTTCCTGTTCGGCAGGGTCGGGACCCTACTTCTTGTTTTGAAAGAGTAACATGGATTATAAAGATGTAAGGGTAATATCTTGCAGAAAAGACGACAATCATTGCGTGGCTATTGGTTGCAATTTGAGGTCCAGAACGAATAATTTTTCTCAAGTATCTGTGAATCTTTTTTCGACAGACCAGATACTAAAACTCAGTGGATTCAGGCAGTAATGCAAAAAGACTGTGAACCACGACATGAGAAAGTAGGCCCTAGACACGTCACTTCATCGCCGTTAAATAAGCGTTTTTAAATTATAATTTTCTAACGCACATATGTTGGCATAACAAATTTAAAAGATGTAAATTTTTACAACCATGCAAGAAAGAACAATTAAGAGAGCTGTGTTCTAGTAGATACACAATGTCGAAAAATTATCCATTCTGATATAATCAGAGTACATTTCAGTTTTTTTGTTTGTTTTTTTTGTGTTGTTTTTTTAAGTACACATTATGCACACTAAGGCTATTCGGGACTCAACCTAGAGTTTAAGCCACATTGTGTCTCCACCAGATATCCTGGGACACCTTGATTACACGGCAGTGACGTTACAGCTACGCCATCGGGAAGCTTCGAAGTATTTGAATGTTTTTAAATAATGTAAGCTTTATTTCAACCTGCCGAAACCTCCAACTTCCTGCATATTCGTATCATGTGTGTAATTGCCTGTTTTGTTTTTCGTTTTCGTGGAATTAAAAATCAACTGGCATAGCTATACATGTTAATGATTAATTAGAATGATAATTATAAAGAATGAGAAGTGGCCAAACATAAATTAGAACCAACTTAAAATACACGTTTATGTAAAAATTGATCTGTGGTTTTATTAATGAGAAATAAAATGTGCACTTTATAACTACTAGGCTAAGTAGAATATCTTTGTTTTTCATCGGTGTATTTAATCTTCCTTTTACCTTTAAGAATTTATTATTATTTACTTCTTTTTTAATATAAAAAAATCTGTAGCTTAATTTATAAGCGAATGAACTTTCTTGTTTAATGTATATACCAACGAAACCATTGGGTTCGATGCCCGGTGGAGGCACATAGTTGTTCGGATTCCACTTTAAACTGCAGACCAGTCCCGATTAGCCTTACTGTGCACAAAGTGAACTTTTTAAAAACATCAACTCAAAACAAAACAAAACAAAAAAAACATTGGTAGAGGATCAACATTGTCTCAGTAAAGATTTCTATTGTTCCATAAATCTTCATCCAATGGCTCCGGGAACTGGTCAATATCTTCAAGGTATCTTTAATTCTCTGTCACTTAAAAAATTCAAGTGATCCATTTTGTATCCGCTCCTTTTTAACAAAGTAAGCTCGAAGACGATCTGTATTCCACTAGCTTATATTGGAAACTTGGTCAAACCGGAAGTTCTTTTATCGCCTTCGATAATCGAATTGTCTGATCTACTATTTTTTGTTTACCCAAGAACATCCCCCATAGGAGATTTACGAGACCGGGTTACGCTACTCACTCGTAGCTCCCCAATTTCCTCACGATGGTGGGTTGCCACCGGTCCTATATACAGGCCGAGAACCCAGAGACTAAACCCAGGCGGACTCGAACACATGCCGTCCTGCAGTCGGAGTCCAAAGCACAGCGCCTTAGACCGCACGATCACGGAGGAGGCCTTTTCTTATTTTATTTTTGGCTAATCGCGTGGATGAGGATGAATAATGAATAGAAAAATAAAAAGAAGGTCACGCACAAAGAACAGGACGGGTCTTCAACCTCTTAGGTGACGAGTTCAAGCCCTAAATATGAGGATTTCAACCATAGACCTCAATTTTTTTTAAAAAATATAAACAAAATTACTATTTACACTAAACTTCTTATCAAGGCCAAAATAGTTTGTAACTGTGAAACTACCCCCTGAATGCAAATTGACAACATTTTTTTTTCTTCATGTGAGTAAGAATTAAATGTGTGGCACACAAAGATACTTCTTGCGAAAACAATTAACTGCGCCCTGTCCCAGCATGTCTGGAGCAAAGCCGCGCATATCGGAAGAGAAGGGGAAAGAGGGGATGGGGGATCGAGTGGACAGAGCGAGGCAGTACACGCTGCTGGGGAGGCTGGTAACTGCAGTGGCTTTTCTCCCTCCACGCAATTCCGTTGCTCCCATGTGTTCATCGCTGCTCAGATACTTGTTTTGTTCACCTGCTTCAGAGATAAGTGGGACAGAGTGTAGTTCGCATACATGTAACAAGTAAGGCAACTTATCTCAGAATGAAAATTCCACAGAGTTTTCAAACGTTTGTTTCAGCAATGATGACTGGACACGGATCACACATAATCCCTTGCCTAAATCAAGACACACTAATGTTACACCTTTTTCCACTCGAGTTCAATGCAAAGATACCTTCACAAATATCGACTGAAAAGTTTCCATCATGTGCAATTCTCCATTAAATGTTTTCGCCCAGTCGTATTACCTTCGTTTTCTTTGTTACAAACAAGTATTCTTTGCACATGACATGTAGGAGGGGGGTTGCATCTGCATTTCACATTGGTCAGCTCCTTCTACCTGTGTTCAGGAGCGAAAGCTTGTGGGGTAGTGGTTACCGTTAAGGATTGATAATTTGATGGTCGTAGGTTCAAACCCCTCCGGTGGCAGAAACTTTTCGTGCGTTTTAGACATATCCCATTGCGTTCATTGTCCACGTCGTATGAAACGGAATGATTCAGTTTGGAATTAACGATGGTGGGAGGGGAAATATTAAATAACAAAATCTCAATTTCAACGAACCGAGAAGAGGACAAAAATCGGATAATTCTTATAAATATGAAAATTACATTCATGTTTTTAGTGGTATAATCACAGGTAAAATCAAAGATCTTACGTGGAAGATTTTATCTTACTTTGAACTCGGCCAAAAGGAATTTCTCACCGATCTAATACATTCTCCAATACATTATAAAATGTTAATGAATGTTTCATGTCGATAATGTTATCAGCGCATCAGTTCTTGACGCCGAGACTATTTTCTGCAACTACACCTTCTCTCCTCTCGTCTCCAGTCCATTCTGTTCTTAACTTTTCCTTCTCCTTCTTCTCTCCCGTCCTTCTCCTCTATTTTTATCTCATACCGCCTTCCCTAATTTTCTCGTCTCTTGTCTCCATCCCACTCTTCTCCACTCCTCTTATCTCCTCTCCTGTCTTATATTTCCGAATCCACGCACTGTTCTCCCCATCCTTTCGTTCTTCTCTCTTTACTCTACTCCCCACTCCCCTCTTATCGTCTCCTCCTCTCCTCTCCAAACTCCTTTCCTCCTCTTCTATCACCTCGCTTTCCTTCCTCTCTTCTCTCCTCTCTGCTCCATTTTCCTCATCTCTCCTCGCATCTGTTTCCTTTCTCCTTATTACTTCTCCTATCCACTTCCTCTGTCCTCCATTTTCTTCCCTTCTTTACTTTTCCACTTCTCCTATTGCTTTATCTTTTCTCCTCTCCTTTGTTTCCTTTCGTTTCCTCTCTCCACTTTTCCTTTGAGTAGACTCATCAACAACGAAATACTAGAAAATCGACATTGTTTCTTTCTGAGAGTATTGCAACAAATGTAATACTGATGTTTTTCTAGTTTTATGCAATAATATTTGGATATCTTTCTTTCGCGTATTTTATAAATACCTAATGTGCATGTGGCAACCCTGAAATTTAGCCTAACTCTACACGCAACCCACCAACGCCTTGTGTAAATTGGGTTGCCTAGTTTAAAATGTCGTTGTCCTAAAACTTTTGAGAGACACTGTACATACACACACACATACACACTCACTCTTAGGCAGCGCGGCAACTTGCAGCGGCAAGTTGCCAACAACAATAATTATTACACTATTTTACTTACGTTTGCGAATCTTGTTTTTCGCGTCGACACTCGTGCTCTGCTTTGAGGGTCGCTTCTTTGGTCCCATTCTAGAACACCAACACTTTGGGTCAAGTTTAGTTCAAGCTGTATGAAAAATCAAAATGTTGTTGTTAGTTAGTTATCCCACGCAGTAAATCAGTGTGTAATAGGCAAATTGTGAATCGTCACCAACCTATAAGCTACTATATGCGTTTTGCTACCAGCAAAGCTGGGCTTTTGCCACCTCTCGCTCTAAGGCGTGTATGTGGCGCTACCAGCAAAGCTGGGCCTTTGCCACCTCTCGCTCTAGGGCGTGTGCAGCATTCGCTACCAGCAAAGCTGGGCCTTTGCCACCTCTCGCTCTAGGGCGTGTGCAGCATTCGCTACCAGCAAAGCTGGGCCTTTGCCACCTCCCGCTCTAGGGCGTGTGCAGCATTCGCTACCAGCAAAACTGGGCCTTTGCCACCTCTCGCTCTAGGACGTGTATGTGGCATTCGCTACCAGCAAAGCTGGGCCTTTGCCACCTCTCGCTCTAGGACGTGTATGTGGCATTCGCTACCAGCAAAGCTGGGCCTTTGCCACCTCTCGCTCTAGGACGTGTATGTGGCATTCGCTACCAGCAAAGCTGGGCCTTTGCCACCTCTCGCTCTAGGGCGTGTGCAGCATTCGCTACCAGCAAAGCTGGGCCTTTGCCACCTCCCGCTCTAGGGCGTGTGCAGCATTCGCTACCAGCAAAGCTGGGCCTTTGCCACCTCCCGCTCTAGGGCGTGTGCAGCATTCGCTACCAGCAAAACTGGGCCTTTGCCACCTCTCGCTCTAGGACGTGTATGTGGCATTCGCTACCAGCAAAGCTGGGCCTTTGCCACCTCTCGCTCTAGGACGTGTATGTGGCATTCGCTACCAGCAAAGCTGGGCCGACAAACCAAACACACACACAAACTATTTGGCAACCTCAACAACACTCGTATGTATACACACAATAAAAAAATAACAAATTTTATGCACACGCGCACCACATCACACAGAAAGTTTCAACCGGTACTTACTTACACCAGCTTTTTAACACGTCTACAACTTGCAGGCAGATTCCCGACAACTAGAGAACAGTAACTGACAACCTGAAACGAGGTGAAAATAATTTGTTAGTATGCATACACAACACTGTTGTTTCCGGCTGCGAAATTGGACATAGCTTGGTTGGCATATGCAAACATTCGTTATAGCTAGTCAAGCAGTCACAGCCGAAGCTCTCGTGCAACCACAACTCTATAGCTGGCACGGTCAAAAGCACAACCTGTGTGTTTACTACTATTTAGCCGTACGGTCAAGCCGCACAACTATGCGGCAAACAAACACTGTACGGTACTTACCCCACTTGTAACCAAACACACTTGGTATATTACGTAGTTGTAGGCACGATGTGTTAGCTGCAACTAGTACGCTCAAAGCAAGTGTGGTTTCTGTTAGAAACCCAACTATATAACGGCTAATGCTTCAAGGCTGGGGTTGAGCTACACGTGTATGGCCTTTGACGATAAATAATAACAGATACAACAAAGCCCTTCCGTCATGATTTGGATCGCTGCCTTTGGAATTTTCTGCATTGTCGTCGTCATAATATGGGTTTCCCTGGCGTACTACAAAAAATCTAGCAAGAAGAATGAGGCAAAAACAGACAAAAGCCCTGGCGTGTATCACGTCCCCGCCCCACCGGATGTTAATCAATACCCGAGCGTACCTGGCGTGCCGGGTGGCGGAATAGGCGCAGTACCAGCAAGGCCGCCCGCACAAAGACCTACCGGAAGTGTGCCGGGAAGACCTTCGGACGGGAACAATAACTCGTACACGCCACCTCCTCTAACTACCAGTGCTCCTCCAACTACCAGTACTGCTCTGCCAAATAACCTAAGTACCACAGTTGGTCCTCCCGTCACGGCCGGCACCACCACCGTGCGGCCTACCCCATACGGTGACGATAATGATGTAGAAAAAAAAGTAGCGAGCAGTTCATTTCCAGATACGCCTTCTGGTAACAATGCAAAATATACGCCAAACAACAATGTTCGAAATTTGATCCCCTACTTTGACACGTCCGACTTTCAAACCCACCACCCCAAGTTCAGGTTTGACGGTGGGCTGGAGCGTACCACGACTCCACATTTTCTGTTGGGCAAAATTACCTTTTTGGATGGTGTGTCGCCGCTAGCGGTGCAAAAGTTTGTGAACCTGGTTCAGAAGCAAGAATGGCTCAACAATATCAATTACGCGTGCCGCGATGCTTCCTTCTCGGACATTTTCGCTAAAGAATGCATTTTGTCGATCGAAAGAGAATACGCGAGTGTGGACTACGTCCCCTACTCTTCTCTGCTTACCCCAACCAAGCACTTGAATCTTATGAGCATGATATACAAATTTTGCCGTCAGGTGGCCACCGGTAAAATCGAACCGCAGCTGCTCCCGCATCTTCAAGCTTACTTTTCCTTCTTCACCATCACCTTTTTCCCGTACGAGCAAAACACATACTACCAATGCGAAGAGAGCCCGCTGGACGTGCTACAGCGTCTGGGCGACCCCATGGAAGGTGAGAATGCCCAATTTCTCGTCCGCCTTATACAAAATAGCCCGCCACCCGCGGTTGGCTGGGACCCGGAATTTATGGAAATGCCCGCCGGCGTCTACTTCGCTTCCCTACCTAAAAACTATTGCGACGAGTTTAAACCGTACGCCACCTTCGAAATTCAGCAGGACGTGCAGGTGGAGACGAGGAGCCCAGACGTGAAACCGGACAACATCTACGAACACTTCAGAGCCCAGCTGGACGATCTGGTTTTCGACTCTGAACCGTCCCCCATCATAGCGAGGAAGCGTATCGGACTTCTTGATTACGACCACACCCCCCACGACCCGACGCGCTTTGCCCGCGCTCTCGAGAAGCAAATTTGGTTCCAGCTGGCCAACATATATATATAGTAGTGCAGGTGCCCGGGTTCTAAGCCCGAAAGTGGGGCTCGGTGGGGCTCGCCTTAATGGTTTGCTCTTGTAAGGCATAAGCCCCATTTTCTCGCAGTGTTGCCAACACCTTACTCGAAAAAATCACCAAGGTTTTTTTCTTGGTCTAACCTAACCTAAAGCAAGGAGCTGGCAACCTTGCTTGAGGCTCGCCTTAATGGTTTGCTCTTGTAAGGCACAAGCCCCATTTTCTCGCAGTGTTGCCAACACCTTACTCGAAAAAGTCACCAAGGTTTTTATCTTGGTCTAACCTAACCTAAAGCAAGGAGCTGGCAACCTTGCTTGAGGCTTGCCTTACAGTGCATAAAGCAATTTTTGCCAACCTACTGGTACTTTTGCCATAGCCTTTTACAAAAAAAAGAGAGAGGAGAGAGAGAGAGAGAGGGGGAAGAGTTAAACAACCGACAATGCTGCCAACACCTACCTACAGCCTTTTTTTCTTCCTACTTAGCAAAAGCTACCTTGCTTGAGGCTTAGCCAATTTATATACTGGCGTAACATACACACACTGGGCAAGGAGAGCCGGCAACAAACACACACAGCCGTAAAAGAGAGAGAGAGATGGATGGATGGCAACACAGTATGTGTGTGTGTGTGTGTGCGTGTGTGTGCGTGTGTTGGCAACCCACCTACAACTAAAAAAAAAGATATGCCAACGTTGCTGTAAGATGAAGAGAGAGAGAGACCTATAGCTGGCAACAGTGGTGAGCGAATGCGCTTTATCGTAAATTTTTTCCAAGTCCCCGGGGGCCAATGTTTATATATATTGTGACCTTTGTAAACCTCTCTCGCGGAACGATGTGCCACACACGCGCGCGCGCGTGCCTCTCATTATTTCCGTATTGTGACGCAAACAAACAAATAATAATTGTTGTTTTTTAGGATTCCTGGCCCCTATAATCTCGCCAGGGTGCGTGGTGTCCAACCAAAAAAGTAAAGGTTCTAACGGCTGCGGTTCTAGATAACCACACCTCTGTAGAGTTTCACGTGTTTTTTTTTTCTCAAACTTCCATGAAACTCTACAGAGGACCTCCGTAATGCATGCAACGTGTACTAACGACTCTAGTGTTATTTTGATGTTGTAATATTTTTGGATATAGAGTTTTATTGTAAGATATAGATAAAAATAATTATGTTTATTATACTATTTTCTTGATGAAGATGGAGAATGTATGTGTGTGTGTTACAAATAAAGTTGCATGCTTTTTTTTTCTAGTGTGTGTGTATGTGTTTTTGATGTTTCGACAGCATCTGAAACGATAAAAAAAGAAAGAATTTTATTGTTAATTTTCTTGTGTAAAAACAACAACAAATTTTTTTGTGCAAATTTTCTGATTTGTCTCTCGTGCTATAGTGCAAAAAAAAAAAATATTGTAACTGATAACTAATGAAATTGACATTTGTAACTGATCTGAACTAGTGAAATTCGTATTGTGCCATTGTAACTGATTGTGCTAGTACAAAAAATTTCTTATTTGTGCAAGAAAAGATGTTAAACATGTTAAAACTGTTCCGTCACCCTCTCGTTCTTCACGTCGTGGACGAAGGACTTCTCTGCAATCAGGATGACGCTGCATAGAGTATCGGCAGGCAGCGCGTCGTGGAACTCGCAGACGACCTTGATGTTGGTGCGATCGTTGACCACAACCTGCTTTCTCTTAGATGTGTTGATGACGAACATCGGCCTGTGGATTTTGAATTCGCTGGGCGTGTAGTACATGTCCACGCTTCCCTCGGTCACGCGTTTGAAAGAGGTATAAGCTTCGTAAAGTTTGAGGTAATCGTCTTTTGTCATGTCGAGGTTGTAATTCTCGCGCGGGAACACTTCGTTGCGTCCATTCTTGAGATAAACGTTCTTGATTTTGCAGTCGTCGAATTTGCTGGAATCTTTTTCCTGATTCTTATCGCGCCCGGTCTGAAAGAGCACTACGACGAAATCTGGCATGTCGAACTGTATGTTGTTGAACTGCGTCGTCACGTCGAATTCCATGTGACTTCCCGACGCTAACTTCTGCACGCACTGGTAACCGTGAAAGTGAATCGGTACCTGCGGACTTTTCAAGATCTCCGCTTTGTACTTGAGGGCGTAGTTCGTTTCGTATTCCACGATCGGCATTCTCAATTCCATGCTCCGGATGACGCATTTCGCCGCTTCGGGTAAAGTGTTGGCTATCGGCGTGCCGTCGGCGTTCAAGTTGGTGTGTCGCATCAGTGCGTCGTTGTCGTTGGCCGCTCTTCGAAACGTGACCCTCAGTCCTCCCTTCCACATGATCTCCTTGTAGTCCGAGAAGAATCCCGGCAGCAGACGCATGGGAAAGAGCGCCGTGTGACTTCTCGTCGATATTTTGGTCCCCGCTTCGAATCCTCCCGCTTGATAGTATGCTGCGTCCGTTTTGGATAATTTCAATGTTCCCACTGCCGTCGACGTGATGCCTGGATAGTCTATTCTGTCTATGACGGTGTTGTGTTTCCTCACCTCCACCTGTGAGAACAGGTGAGGCACGAAGTTGTCCACGAGTATCAAATTTGCATTGGGCGGAAACGCGTCTCCGCTTTCCTTCTTCACCACGTCGTAACTTTCGATTTGCAATCTTTCCCTCCCAACCGTCGCACGTTCGCCAATCTCAACGAAGCGAACAGGGAGATCGAATACGACGTGGACGTAGGCGATGGGTTCGTTCATCCTCACAGAGCGGACCTCTATCTTCAATTCGACGTGGTGAAGAAGGAAAGCGGAGACGCGTTTCCGCCCAATGCAAATTTGATACTCGTGGACAACTTCGTGCCTCACCTGTTCTCACAGGTGGAGGTGAGGAAACACAACACCGTCATAGACAGAATAGACTATCCAGGCATCACGTCGACGGCAGTGGGAACATTGAAATTATCCAAAACGGACGCAGCATACTATCAAGCGGGAGGATTCGAAGCGGGGACCAAAATATCGACGAGAAGTCACACGGCGCTCTTTCCCATGCGTCTGCTGCCGGGATTCTTCTCGGACTACAAGGAGATCATGTGGAAGGGAGGACTGAGGGTCACGTTTCGAAGAGCGGCCAGCGACAACGACGCACTGATGCGATACACCAACTTGAACGCCGACGGCACGCCGATAGCCAACACTTTACCCGAAGCGGCGAAATGCGTCATCCGGAGCATGGAATTGAGAATGCCGATCGTGGAATACGAAACGAACTACGCCCTCAAGTACAAAGCGGAGATCTTGAAAAGTCCGCAGGTACCGATTCACTTTCACGGTTACCAGTGCGTGCAGAAGTTAGCGTCGGGAAGTCACATGGAATTCGACGTGACGACGCAGTTCAACAACATACAGTTCGACATGCCAGATTTCGTCGTAGTGCTCTTTCAGACCGGGCGCGATAAGAATCAGGAAAAAGATTCCAGCAAATTCGACGACTGCAAAATCAAGAACGTTTATCTCAAGAATGGACGCAACGAAGTGTTCCCGCGCGAGAATTACAACCTCGACATGACAAAAGACGATTACCTCAAACTTTACGAAGCTTATACCTCTTTCAAACGCGTGACCGAGGGAAGCGTGGACATGTACTACACGCCCAGCGAATTCAAAATCCACAGGCCGATGTTCGTCATCAACACATCTAAGAGAAAGCAGGTTGTGGTCAACGATCGCACCAACATCAAGGTCGTCTGCGAGTTCCACGACGCGCTGCCTGCCGATACTCTATGCAGCGTCATCCTGATTGCAGAGAAGTCCTTCGTCCACGACGTGAAGAACGAGAGGGTGACGGAACAGTTTTAACATGTTTAACATCTTTTCTTGCACAAATAAGAAATTTTTTGTACTAGCACAATCAGTTACAATGGCACAATACGAATTTCACTAGTTCAGATCAGTTACAAATGTCAATTTCATTAGTTATCAGTTACAATATTTTTTTTTTTTGCACTATAGCACGAGAGACAAATCAGAAAATTTGCACAAAAAAATTTGTTGTTGTTTTTACACAAGAAAATTAACAATAAAATTCTTTCTTTTTTTATCGTTTCAGATGCTGTCGAAACATCAAAAACACATACACACACACTAGAAAAAAAAAGCATACAACTTTATTTGTAACACACACACATACATTCTCCATCTTCATCAAGAAAATATTATAATAAACATAATTATTTTTATCTATATCTTACAATAAAACTCTATATCCAAAAATATTACAACATCAAAATAACACTAGAGTCGTTAGTACACGTTGCATGCATTACGGAGGTCCTCTGTAGAGTTTCATGGAAGTTTGAGAAAAAAAAAACACGTGAAACTCTACAGAGGTGTGGTTATCTAGAACCGCAGCCG
This sequence comes from Lepisma saccharinum, assembly GCF_977018435.1. Lineage (NCBI taxonomy): Eukaryota > Metazoa > Arthropoda > Insecta > Zygentoma > Lepismatidae > Lepisma > Lepisma saccharinum. The sequence continues at coordinate 51,551,645 of NC_139236.1, forward strand.
TTAGAACCTTTACTTTTTTGGTTGGACACCACGCACCCTGGCGAGGTTATAGGGGCCAGGAATCCTAAAAAACAACAATTATTATTTGTTTGTTTGCGTCACAATACGGAAATAATGAGAGGCACGCGCGCGCGCGTGTGTGGCACATCGTTCCCGCGAGAGAGGTTTACAAAGGTCACAATATATATAAACATTGGCCCCCGGGGACTTGGAAAAAATTTACGATAAAGCGCATTCGCTCACCACTGTTGCCAGCTATAGGTCTCTCTCTCTCTTCATCTTACAGCAACGTTGGCATATCTTTTTTTTTAGTTGTAGGTGGGTTGCCAACACACGCACACACACGCACACACACACACACACATACTGTGTTGCCATCCATCCATCTCTCTCTCTCTTTTACGGCTGTGTGTGTTTGTTGCCGGCTCTCCTTGCCCAGTGTGTGTATGTTACGCCAGTATATAAATTGGCTAAGCCTCAAGCAAGGTAGCTTTTGCTAAGTAGGAAGAAAAAAAGGCTGTAGGTAGGTGTTGGCAGCATTGTCGGTTGTTTAACTCTTCCCCCTCTCTCTCTCTCTCTCCTCTCTCTTTTTTTTGTAAAAGGCTATGGCAAAAGTACCAGTAGGTTGGCAAAAATTGCTTTATGCACTGTAAGGCAAGCCTCAAGCAAGGTTGCCAGCTCCTTGCTTTAGGTTAGGTTAGACCAAGATAAAAACCTTGGTGACTTTTTCGAGTAAGGTGTTGGCAACACTGCGAGAAAATGGGGCTTGTGCCTTACAAGAGCAAACCATTAAGGCGAGCCTCAAGCAAGGTTGCCAGCTCCTTGCTTTAGGTTAGGTTAGACCAAGAAAAAAACCTTGGTGATTTTTTCGAGTAAGGTGTTGGCAACACTGCGAGAAAATGGGGCTTATGCCTTACAAGAGCAAACCATTAAGGCAAGCCTCAAGCAAGGTTGCCAGCTCCTTGCTTTAGGTTAGGTTAGACCAAGAAAAAAACCTTGGTGATTTTTTTCGAGTAAGGTGTTGGCAACACTGCGAGAAAATAGGGCTTGTGCCTTACAAGAGCAAACCATTAAGGCGAGCCTCAAGCAAGGTTGCCAGCTCCTTGCTTTAGGTTAGGTTAGACCAAGAAAAAAACCTTGGTGATTTTTTTCGAGTAAGGTGTTGGCAACACTGCGAGAAAATAGGGCTTGTGCCTTACAAGAGCAAACCATTAAGGCGAGCCTCAAGCAAGGTTGCCAGCTCCTTGCTTTAGGTTAGGTTAGACCAAGAAAAAAACCTTGGTGATTTTTTCGAGTAAGGTGTTGGCAACACTGCGAGAAAATGGGGCTTATGCCTTACAAGAGCAAACCATTAAGGCGAGCCCCACCGAGCCCCACTTTCGGGCTTAGAACCCGGGCACCTGCACTACTGAAATACTTAGGAGTAATATTAACAAATGAAAATTATATTAAAGAGGAAATAAAAAGTAGGCTTAATTCAGGAAATGCATGTTACTTCTCTCTTCATAAACTTTTGTCTTCTCGTTTAATATCTAAGAAACTAAAAGTTAAAATATACAAAACCGTAATTTTGCCTGTAGTATTATATGGGTGTGAAACTTGGTCCCTTACATTGAAAGAGGAACATAAATTTAGAGTATTTGAAAATAAGATCCTTAGGAAAATCTTTGGACCTAAAAGGGATGAGGAGACAGGTGAGTGGGGAAGGTTACATAATTTAGAACTACATAATTTGTATTCATGTCCAGATATTATTAGAATAATTAAATCAAGAAAACTTAGGTGGGCAGGCCATGTGGCACGAATGGGAGAGGAAAGAGGAGTTTAGAGGATTCTCGTTGGGAAACCTGATGGTAAGAGACCTATAGGAAGGCCAAGACGAAGATGGAGGGACAACGTTGAGATGGACCTAAGGGAAATCGGTATGGATGGAAAAGAGTATATAGATATTGCTCAAGGTAGGGACAGATGAAAGGTCTGTGTTGCTGCAGCCATGAACCTTCGGGTTTAAGAAGGCTAGAGAGTTAGTTAGTTATTAGTCTAGCACAGATCCTTTAGAGTTAGCGGTCTAACCATGGAGATGAGAAGTTTTGTTCATTAACCACAATAAATGTGAAGTCAACTTTTTAAACACTAGTGCTTTCTTATGTTTTCGGCTAAAAGCAAATGATTAGTAATTTCCCAAGACCATTATTTAGCAATGTTGAAGTGTTTAAAGAACGACGTGTAAAAAAGAACGTAAACAAAATGACTGTCGGTTTCCGACTTTTAAACAGCTTGTAACTTGAAGCACAGCGGAAAGAGATTAAGATTGTTCCACAAGAATAACTGAAAGCACTCTTTCCTTCTTACAGAATGAGCAAAATATATGGGACATTATTTTAGCTTACAGTTGCGAAGCAAGGTGCTTTGCTTTTCCATAAAGCTCCTGCATTACCCCCTGTCTCATGAAAGAAACACCGTAAAGCTCCTTTTTTCACATCGACCACCGTTCAACTTTAGTCTTTAAAGGCGCGGCCGATGATAGGGAAATGAGGGTGAAAAAGCCATGAAGATATAACGCGGGGTAATCTGTCCATTGATTTACGAAGGAAAGAAAAGCATCCATCTTGGCCTGCAACCAGTCGCAGGAGGCCATTATACAGAGAGAAACATAAAAAAGAAGAGCTGGTTCGAGGCGCGTAATCTCGAACCCATGTCACATTATGCGCTATTAAGACCATTGCTGAGAGGGTCGTACCTTTAAAACTTCTTACCACCTATAAAACTTGGAGCAAGAGGATTTGTTGCTCTTTCCTCTTGTACCAGTCGCATAAAAGGATGTGCTTTCGTTTCATAAACGAAACGGTCGTCGTTTTTGGAAAGATGTGCTTTCGGCTAATGTGAGCCCGAACCCGGCACGAAAATGAAAGCGGAGAAATTACACTTGCTTCCTTCATAGCACTGTCGTATATTATTTGTCGAATTGCAACTGTCTGCAAATGTTGATGAAGCAAAGGTTTTTAAAGTTTATTTTGCTGAGCGAATGGAACGACAACCAGGATAATGCCTGAATCACACGAGGCTAGATTTCCCACTGGATTTTCCAGTTCCGACTTGAGCAAGTTGTGTGGTACTGGCTCATCTGCTGGTTTTCGCCTCACAAGATACTTGTTACCGTACTTGTCGGTATACTTTTGTTCCCACAAGGCATTGCGCTGAGCAGACAAGCTAAAAAGATGAACGAGTGATTTGAAGAACGTTGTAGGAGAATAAGCTACTGCTGTTATTAAAAATTAAAATTAAAATAAAAGTACGGGCTAGAAATTGGCTCGAAAGAGGATATGGTAATCAAGCTGTACTCAACAAGCTTTTTAATGAATTCGGATATTCTTACATGAGATTCGCAGAATTCATTCATAAGAAAATATTCTGTCCACCTAAATATGTCAAACACACTGTAAAAAAAAATACACTTCTTGTACACTTTTGGTACACTTTCTTGCATATAATATGCACAAGATGTGTACTGAAGGTGTTGCAAAAGTGTACTTAAAGTGTTCTAGATGTGTGCGACCCGAAATGACGAAATTTTGTACACTTGTTGCACACTTTGGGGACACATTCAAAGTTGTGTGCACTTCTTCAACGCTTTCTGTACACTTTTGTTTAAAGTAAGTGTACACTTCTTGTACACTTTTATAGCACATGATTTCATTTTGTGTTGTTGGTCATATCGATTGTTATTTTATACTTTTTTGACAAATGAATATCTTATGAACATAAATCAATTTCATTATATAAAGCAGTAACACACTTGAAGCAAGCAACATTAAACAATAACAAAATATAACTATTTTTTTCCTGGAACACATGGAAATCGCATTGCATCATGAAACTATCAATACTTTTTTGTTTAATGTACCAATTTGATAATTGGATAAATCTCATTAAAATTGAAGAAGGATAAAGTTGAATGTTGCGAGGAAATTAATAGATTTTCTTAAATCGAACTATTCATCTTTAAAGCACACCAAAACAGATCGTTAACTTCGGGGGGCTGGTTGTTCCTACACCGGCCGCTAGATGGTTCTGTCAAAATGTGTACAAGAAACATAAGTTTTTGTACAACAAATAATGATACGTTCGATTGTAATCATAGTGAGAAATTGTGCTTTAACACTCTTCGAAAAATATGTGAACATCTAAGATACAAATTAAAGAAGAAAATGTACTGCAGTGAATAAAAGTGAATCTCCCATGAGCAACCTTTTTGATTCTGGACTATATAAGTAGTTGAAGAATGTCGCAGAAAAACAAATAACCTGTAATCATCAGTGATCGGTTAGTTCGTATGAACTTTCCAGCCTGATCATTACCAGTGCGTAATTAGAGATCGGTTAGTTCATTGAACTCTCCAGCCTAATTATTGCCTATTTTTGTGGGAGCAGGAAAAGGTTTATTATCCATTTTGCCTTGACTCATCTCACTCAACAGGTCGCTAGGTGCCGTGGCTTGCCGCGAGTTGATAGCTTCCTGGAGATGAGGCCTTGCTCGAAAAGGTTTATTATCCATCCAGAAAAACAAACACGCATCTCACAAAATTTAAGGTTCACAGTTGAAAGTTGTTGCTTTTTCCTCCTCCTCCTTCAATTGTCAAGTTAAATGTGAGTGAACTGTATTTTTATTCTAGAAACTAAGTATGAGTACTGAATTGCGATATATCTCATGTGTGCAAGAAGTGTTCCAAATGTGTAATGTGTACCAGAAGTGATCAAAAGTAGTTTCTGCATCACACTTCTTACACACTTTTGGGATACCTTTATATTGGAAGTACTTCTTGCACACTTCCTGTACACTAGTGATGGGTTCAAGCCGTTCATTTGTGCGAGTCGACTCATGAGCGCTCGCTCACTGAGAAGAGTCGTTCAAATGAGTCGTTCAAAAGAGTCGCCAAGCTTCTTTTTCTCGAAACACATGCCTGAAGAGGGGGAAGGGGGTAGGAGGTGTTGAAGCAGATGATTGTATTTAAGTAAACGAACACAACGTACGTCCTTCAAGATTAATAAATTGTATTGCATTTTTGTGCATGTGTGTGTGCGTGTAGCCGACTAGATGGCCAAGATTCTGAAGTAATCGACATTTGATCTTGCCACAGAAGTTCCCGGGTTCTAGTCCCGGTCTGGGCAAGGATATTCTTTACGAGTGTCCCTTCATCTATATCATCACGCATCATCCTCATCGTCGCGATTACTTAAAATTTGAAGAAAAGCGGCATAAAATAAGAAAAATACAAATACGATTCTGTATGTGTGTGGATATACCTATATATGTGTAAACAGTAAACACACACACACACAAACAAAATTTATTGCACATACTTGTTTTCATTACTCTGTCTCATGAGTGAGATTTTCTATATTTGTATCTTGTTTCAGTTTACATTTCATACTGCGGATAATGCAAATTATGCAGTACGATAGCATACACAGAAATGCTATATAATTATATCAATCTTTTATTAGTAATAACGTGCATTACATATTCTTCCTTTTCTGCATGCGATCACTGGTTTTAATATCGCAACAAAGTGCACTCCAGATCTGCGCTGCGACACATGCTTGCATTTCCACGAGCATCGCTCGTTCACGACTCTTGAAACAGCACGAAGAGTCACAGCACAGTCCCACGACTCTTTCCCCATCATTCGTTCACGACTCGCGAGTCGGCACGAAGAGTCATTAAGCACCTTAGCGACTCTTCTCCTCCCTCATCGTTCACGACTCGCGAGTCGGCACGAAGAGTCATTAAGCACCTTAACGACTCGCTCGCCTTAGCGACTCTTCTCCTCACTCATCGTTCGCTCGCGAGTCGCGAGCTCTCTTGCACAAGGCGCGGGTGCGGCAGTCTCGCCAGCAGACTGGATCTACAGTTTAAAGTAGGATCCACCCGCTCGCTCTCCGCGGATGGCTAACAGCTGTGTTTAAGAAATATATATCGCTCTTGAACATTATCCATGTCCATCCCATATCCATGTCCATAGCTTTTTGTTGTTCTACAGTCATTCAATATAAGTTTCTGCCAATATCATAATGTATGATCGAATTTCTATAAAGCGGGCCAAATTATACGTATGTATTTTTTTTAATGTTGCTTTCTACTAGTAAAACACCTTAACACGTAGGCTCACCGCAGATGGCCAACAGCTGTTTATATCACTCATGAACATGACCCATGTCCATCTTACGTAGTTGTTCCTAATTCTGCAGTCATTCAATAAAAGCTTTTTTGCAGTATCATGTACGATGAGATTTATGATTAAACTTCTATATTTATACTTTAATGCTGTTTTCATTAGTAAAATATTTACACGTTAATGTTAATGAAATATTTCACGTCATATGAAAACGATTTTGTCAGACAATGTTTAAAGTTCACTTTATGCTCAGATAGTCTAATCGGGATTGAAGCTACATTTTAAACTGGGGTCTAAATCACTGGGCAAGGTGCCTCCACCGAGGATCGAATCCAAGACAGGAAGCGATTTCCTTACCAGGATTTAACAAGGAATGAAAGGATGGCTGAATAACATAAATAAAACATACTCCATGGTGCATGTTCTTTGTTTCTTGGTTTCTATGTTGGCCAGCTTGAAATAATCTTGGAGTGACAGATAAGTGGTGTCGCCCTCCTCAAAGTAAGCCTATTGACACCGAAAGTTCCGGGTTCGAACCCTAGCCCAGAGATGAGTGGTAATCTGTATTTAACCTCTTGTCAATTACTCTAATCACCATCCATCCTCCGTCGTTGCCTTGTAACGATACCTGGTGGATCCCACTTTAAACTGTAGATCCAGTCTCGATTAGCTTATCTGTCCGTAAAATTCATTCATCCTCGCTGTCAATGCTAAGTAATTAGGTATAAAAGATGCATAAAATACAACAAAGCGTGTTAGGCAGTTAAAATATTAAAATTGAATTAATAAATTATAAAATATAATTACTCCATGCTAATTTATAAGAAATTATAGCATTTTAAAATTTGTTTGTTCCTTAATGGGAAAATAACTAGTAGCTTATTTCTTCTGTTCATTCTCATGTTAACAGATTTGTTTTCTTGGATAAATAAAATTGAACGTGTAAATTAAAAGGTTTACATGTGCACGAAGCGGAAGAGCAACTCGATCGAGTATCGTGGTGAGACAAGATGACTTGGCACATCGTTTCAACTCGTGAATGAGAATGCATATCTTGTTCGCAATTTGATTTCAAGTTAAAAACACCTGTCTGGTCTTGTTCGCTTATCGATTTCAAAGCATAAATCGGTATCGTTACTCCAATGAGACGAGATTCTCGGATAGTACATTTTACACAGAGTGTCTCTCATCATCTCACCAACTTTGGAAGGGTTGGCCCTGTTTTCATTGCGATTTTGTAATGTCCTGCTACTTGTGAAACTGATTCACTTCCAACAATTTCAGTCGCCTCCGTGGAGGAGTGGTTAGAACAGTGCGCTAAGAGGAATCTCGGAATTGAGTGTCACTTCATCAATTTCATTATATCAGCACTGATTTTCATGTTCGCGATTAGCCAAAGTGGCAGAAGAGCAAAGCCTGGGCAAAAGTGGTATCCCGAGCCGCTATGTGTTTCCACCGAATATTGGCCTCAGGACTCCCTGCCCTCGTGCCGCGTTGTGCTAACCACTCCGCCACGGGGGCCGGCCTTCCCCATCACATCTCTGTTTTATACTAAAGGCTATGATTGAATATGAATTTAAAATTTTGTGTGCGTCACTTAGGCTATTTTGCACCCTTCACTTTATACGGGATCCAGCCCCTTACCAGAACTAAAATAACATAACTGTAATGTCCTGTAGTAACTAAAATATTAAAATAATCTGACCGGTTAAAAGCTGAGGCTGTAAAGGCACTCAGCACACATAAGGACAAAACACAGGATAACACACACACACATTCCTACGAAAATTATACTGGCCGTAGGTATAGACGCCAGAGCCTCGTTAGTCTGCAAAATACAGTCCAGGGTGTACTATGTGGAACTGAGGTTGACAATTGGGTGTACTACGTGGAAGGATCATCCCTTACATCCCTTAAACTATATTTCTCGAGACCCTTGATGTGCTAACCACGCCGGCATACATTATAGAATACTTGAGTGAGTTTTGTCAATATTAATTTTATTGATTGCATTTTTGTTTTGCAATGATTTTGCGCACTGAATTTTCATATTTATCTTTGCTTTTCATTTGTGTTTTACTTTTATTTTGTATATAATGCTGTGTTTCTATTGGTGTAAATTTGTGATTCGTCTCTAATAACGTTATCATTCCAATGTGATTTAAATTTTAATCTTCTAATCTCACGTGTATAATATGTAAGTATATGTATGTACACATGCATACAGAGAGAAAGAGAGAGCGATTGTATTGGGAAATTGCATGATATGATCATTAGAGGGGAAATCCCCACCGTTCCCCGCATAATTTCAAATTTGTTCCTTGTATTACATAAAATATATTAAATTAATGTTATAACAAATTGAATATCCATTATAGATCGGATTATAAGAAATTGTGTATAACTACGTGTGTGAGCGTGTGTTTGTCTCTCAGGTTCTTTATTTAAAAAATCAGAAAAACAGAACATAATGTAGTATTCAAATATAAAAAGACCTTCATTTCACGAGTCCACTTATAATTAATTCATTATAATGTGGTTTGTTCTATTAGGTAATTCTTAACTGAATATAAAAAAATTGTAAGTTATAATTTTTGTTTTAATACATGTTTGTTATTTTCACTAAAGGTTTATCATTTGAACTTGTGCTTGCTGCTTGTATTACGTCATTTTTGGATTTGGAGTAACAGAAAACAAAAGGTGTTTATTGTCTTTGATCTTGCTTTAGAAAATAATGATTGGTTGATTGATTTGGTTTATTTTACTTCGCTTTTCTGTCACTTTTTTGGGTAATCGCGAAGATCAGGATGAGTAATGAGGTGTACTAACCACTCCACCATGGAGGCCGGCGCTTTAGAAAATAATTAAAAGTAACAATCGCTTTCCACACTAAGTATTTTGTGTTGCACATTATAAATTACTGCCCCCCTTTTCTGATTCACCCTAATAGCATAGTGGTTAACCCTGTCATGTATTAAAATGGTCTGCTTGGCAAAAATTGTTATAAGTCCACTTTTATGCTCCAATAGGCTAATCGGGTCTCCCCGATGGCGTAGTGATAACGTCGCCGGTAATCAAGGGGTACCGTGTTCAATACAAAGTGGAGGTTCGGATCCCACTTTAAACTGTAGGTCCAGTCCCGACTATCCTATCTGCACATAAAGTGGACTTAAACAATAACAACTCAAAATAGGCTAATCGGAATCTTGTAATCAAGAGGTCTGTGCCTAACACCTTCCCAAAATTTTTACAAGACTCCCCTAATATTTTTACGAACATTTAATTTCTTGTAATTTTAGCGCTAATGGTTTGGCCGAACTTGAAACTACAGGACAAATTTGTTGGCTGTTCTTCGCTGCCCGTCATGGGCTGAGGTTGCGCGCTCTCTTTCTGCAAACAACACTCGCGAGTCGACTCTTTCCTTCGTTCAAAGAGTCGCTAAAGTGTGCCACGACTCTTTGAACGAAGGAAAGAGTCGACTCGCGAGCATGCTCCTTCCCCTCTCATCGTACACGGCACGTTTCAGCCAGCTTTACTCAACTAGGGGTAGGGAAAAGGAACAGAAAGGACCCCCCTCCCTCTCCTCTCCAGTCCCCATTTGCTGCCCGCAGAATCGACTTGCTTTCTTTCAAAAATTCCGGCCGCCAGGCGAGTATACACTTGCGCATGCGCCTTCCTCGCAAAATTCGTGGAAAGGAGAGGGAATAATGGAATAATAGTTGCTTGGCGGGCGGAGGAGGAGTCGTGGCACACATACGACTCTTTGAACGTGTCGTTCAATTCTGGTGAACGAGTCGTTCACCGCTCACAAGAGAGAGTCGTTACTTTTGAACGACTCGTTCACGAACGACCCATCACTACTGTACACTTCTTTTGCTGCACTTTTTGTACACTTCCTGTACACTTTTTAGCACTTCGTGTACACTATTGAAGCACTTCCTGTACACTTCTTGTGCACATTTAATGTGTACAAGAAGTGATCAAAAGTAGTTTCTAGGAAGTGTTCCAAAAGTGTGCAGAAAGTGTATTTTTTTTTTTACAGTGCATTTAATACACTGATAATAATAAGGATCATTATTATCCGCTAATTACATTTGTCGTGTACAAATCTCATCGCTTTGTATACGTTCTTAAATATAAATGAACCCGAATGAACATCATTTTTGTTGTATTTCATCAAGCAGCGAACCAAAACCACATTCGCACACCGCGCTACGACGCCAGGGGGGCCAGATTCGAATCCAGGCCTGGACATTGGTGTTCTTTGTGTGTCCTTTCATCAATTTCATCATATCATCACTCATCCTCATCTTTCCGATTAGCCAGAAGTAGCAGAAATGCGAAGTAAAATTAACCAAATCAATCAATCAAAAACAACACTCGGAAATCATAGACAAGAAACTGTTCCGTGCTAAACTCACAGATTATCTTCACATGACCAAACTTTGACTCCGATTGGCTGTTCCACAGAATCTAGCAGAGAAAGCCAGTTGCAATTAGAACACGGTCTAGTCGTCAAAATCGTTCTAGCGGCCAGCCTGGTAGACATCGTTTCCAACCAGGTAGCCAGTCCAGTGCCAACTAGGGCATTCCAACTGGTAATCTAGTTCCGTGTGATTCGGCCTTAACTCCTAGGGGATGTGGGTTTTTATCTGTTCCAGTTTTAGTGAGAATAATTTCTATTTCCACATCTTGAGGAAAACTCTTTGAGTAGCCTAGTACAGATTAGTACAGCTGTGGTAGGACCTTGTACTAAACCCATATAGTGCTACACTATTCTGTGTGACTATTCCCATTTGTTTCTGTGTGTGCTTGAAAAGGGAGCTGCAACAAAATACGAAGCACGTCGCTACTTCTTTAGTGTGCGATCTTCTTAATACTTACATTTAATTTCCATCCACGCCTTCCAAGAAAGGAAATCGTCGGAGAAGTAAGCAAACAGGTTTACTTTGCCTTGAACACGGTGACTGTTAATTACAGCTTGCGTCTAGAGGAAAACACGGAACAGACTTTTCCTTAATGGAGTGGTAAATGTCATCTTCCAAAGTGTTCGATGGTGTCAGCGATACTTAGCAGAACGTTACTCATCCAATTTCCTCCTTCAACTGGCCCCCTCCCTTTTCCAACAATAAATCTTTCCCTCTGTTTCCCCCTTCCACGTCCTGATCTGGTTCGGAAAAGAAGATTTTTCATCAAGTGTCGCAGATGAGACGACTCCTAAGTACCATGTTGATTTCTTTCTTTTTAACGTTTGCCAGTACTTTTTTTTTCGAGAGAAGAAGGAATGAGTTCGGAAATTCCTCTTGCAACACTTTCTGAATTGGCTCTTCTTTTTAAAGTTTAATTATTCCTCAACTTTATTGATGAATCTCAATCGTAACTTTAGGGGGGGGGGAGAATTTCCATCTCTGATATTATGAGGGAAGTTACAAGTGGTTTGGGAAATGAAAGAAAAAGAAAACTAATCCCTCAATCTCCCTCTTCATCCAGAAACTCCTATTTGCGAGATACCTGTGTCTTTCGCAAGAATTTTCATCGGGAAGTTGTGGAACACGATTTAATTTGTTTCCAGATTCCCTCGTTTCATCTTACTCAATCAAATCCTCCCCCCCTCAAAATAATCCATAATAACAACTTTTGGAAGTTAAGAAACGAAAGAAGGATCGAATGAGAAAAAAATACACAACTATTTCGGCACACTGTACCTCGACTAGGACTCAAATACACGCCTCTGGCATACTGTGCCATTGCTCTGCCCACCTGAATTATCTCAACAGCTCTGGAATACCGCTTTACGGGGTATGTTGCCTTTGGATTACTGGTGACGTCAAAGTGCTTTACTGGTCGCAGGCTCATCTGGCTGCTGACCTACATACATCTGCCCACCAATCGTCTTCGGGGCAGTGGCGGGTGCCTCGATGTCAACAACCACCTCAGTTGCGAAGTTGCCAAAGGTACGTCTATTTTTACCAGTTGTTTTTATTTGCGTGTTTTGTGTATTATTTTTGGCGTGTTTTGTGAACAGTACAGTATTTGTGTGTTAGAAGGCAGTTCACGGGACGTTTTGCAACGTGTGACGGAGCCGACGCTAATTTGTTTCGTCCCTGTAGCAGCGTTCGGTGAGTAGAAAATGTCCGAGCAGAATTCAACTGATCGCTGATTCGTTGTTTTCCAGCCGCCAACAATATAAATATCTCAACACAGAACTGAATGCTACATTATATTTTGGCACATCTAGCAGACGTACTGTTGTACAAATTTAGCGGAAAATGTAGACTCGACTACAAGTCCATGGCATACTGTGGATAGTCGGATTCAGAATTTCGGGAGGGTGTACAGGATAAATTCAGACACACACACCCATACCCCCATCCATATATATACATATATATATATATATATACAGGGTGTCATTTTAATGGCGCCCACGGAGCACGGAAACGTATAGAGCACATCAAAACAAACAAATTTTCTCAGTAACATTTTTCTCGTAGCGTCGTTTCGGCGCTATATTCGTTCAAAAAAGCCCGTTTTGCCGCCTGAATGCTGGCAACCCAACACAACATTTGATAGCATTTGTGACGTCATTTCCCGTCGTGAAGCCATGCGTTGCAGGGTTGCCATGAACACACATATTCTGTGAAAAATGACATAGCTACAATCAGCCACATTATGTACCGTAAAACAAAACGAGAAAACACGTTCTGTAACCTAAGAGGAAGTAAACAAACAATACAAAAAATGGTACAAAGAAAATAGAATTCAAGTGGAAGTGGTCATATCGAATTTTGTCTCAGCTTGCATGTCAAATATTTGCAAATATAGTTACCAAGTTGGCATCTACAATTTAGTCTATCCACTTCGTTCTTCTGATATTAGTTGTCTGTGACACACTGAACAGACGACAAAATAGAAATGAAAGAACTCAAAATTCCAAAGGTAAGCTACACTTAATATAATGTATTGTAGAGATATGGAGACTATTAAACCGAGAAAACCTCGTCATGTTAATATTCACACTTGTTTATTTCCTGAACTTGTCCGACCAGCGAGTGATCCCAAGAATGCGCTAACTTGTAACTTCCGTTAAACAAGGAACTGGAAAGGCAAACGCGTGGATCTAAACAGGATCTACCGCGTTTGAAAGGTTTAACAACCTTTCGACGCCTAGAATGATAAAAGCAAGCTCCGTCCCGGAGCTCACTCTCTTTTGGATTCTGACACTCATCGACGCTACATGGATAATTAGTCTGATTACTTTACAAACACATTACACTGCTGAACTTCGACGATGGAACACGGAGTTACCGCTGCCTAGCATGCTAGAAGTCGCAAGGGATTGCTCGGTCTGGTGAGCTGAGGGTCGCTGGATAGAACCTTGGCAACTGTCACGATTCGGTCTGCGAGAAGCATTAGGACAAGACATCACACACATCTATCAGCTATGAACAAGCGTGAATAACCTTTACACCAACTTTCCATATCTCTACCCTCCTAACGGAGCAGGTTCAGCCATCAGATATTATTAAGCTCTACCTAAATGTTTAAATGAAACTTCCCTGTGACCTCAGATCCCAGGTAAAACGGGATTACAACATGGTGGAGGTGCTTCAGGCCCTTTTTTGCAATTAAGTACCCTCCTGTACGAATTGCTTTACATTAAATTATTCTCTCCCCTCCCTCCCTCCCACTTTGGGAGCATTTTTAAAGTAAATTTTTAGTAATTCCAATTCATACTCCCACAGTACGCTTAAGATGCGTCAGACCTAGTGACAATTTTGTGTATTACCCTATGGAAAACAACTCCTCTTTTTCTTTTATGCCGAGCCCCCCCCCCTTATCAACAAAAATCTAGTTCTTCTGCATAACATGTATTCAAGCATCATTCACACAGGAATGAGAACACTTGCTTATACTTATTTGACCAGCGATATATTAATGACATAAATAACTGTATACCCATACTTTCATTTGTTCTTTGGTCAGCACGACGAACCTTCGTTTATGAATACGTCACAGATAGCGTTGCACGAACACCTAGATTCCTCCCTCGATCAAATCATAGAGTTAGCAACTGCAATCACGGCAAATCCAATAAATTCACGTCCTTTCTCCCCAATTCCCTCCCCTCCACTAACACGGTTAAGGTCTGCTAATAGAAATTACCCTCAATTTGTCCTTGGACTAGCAACACCCGACAGAAACCGACCCCAACCCTTAGCAAGTACCCCAGCTCCCGTTTCAACTCCCTCTAACACTGTTAATAGTTCTGGTAACGTAGCTGTAAAAATTTCCACCACTAACATGGCCACCCCAATCCCCACTGCATTATACCCGGCACCATTTAGCGGAAATGACCCTAAGGACATTGACTCATTTTTCCTCAAGTTTCAAAATGTAGCACACGCCGCAGGATGGTCGGAAGCTAAGCGTAAAGAGATGTTACCTTTATTTTTGACGGACACCGCTTTAACTTATTTTCATGACATACAGAAACGACCCAATTTTGTAGACTTCACATACACCCATATCAAAGACGAGCTAAGTACGCTATTCAAGGGATCGTACCTATCAGCGGATCCTGTACAGATAATACTTGCAAAGAAACAAATGATTAGTGAACCCATCCATACCTATGTTATTGCTAAAAAGGCATTAGTCCAGCAATACTTCCCGAACGCCACTGAAGAACAAACTCTCTCTTACATCATCACGGGACTGCGAGCCAATTACATTGGTTGTTTAACCAACAAGCATTTCGCCAAAACAGAAGAATTAATTGCCCACCTACAGAATTTCGAACGCCAGCAGTCATTGATTAATTCACGTATGTTGGAGGAGAAATTGGAAATAGATCAGGCAATTGCACAGGCAAGCTTACCCCAGACATTCACCCCGTCACCACTTCACAGCTGTTCGCATGCACAGGTCTACTCCCCCCTCCCCAGTAATCCATTGAACCCGAGTCAGCACTTTGTACCATACAACCAGTGTCCATCTCCTTTTCTCCCACCATCGACTCATCAAGTCCAAAGTCTACAATCCCAATAACTCCCACGCAATGTATCAAGGAATGTATTATGTACCGAGTTCTGATAGTGCCCGCTGCACGACGACACCAGCCGTAGCCACAGAGAAACACGCTCAAAATGCCGCCTCTCGTGATGAGATAAATAAACTTTCGTCACAAATGTCGACCTTAGCTTTGCATTCAACCGAACAGATGAACGCAACTTCTCTTTTCAATCTTTGCTCAAATGTACTGGAATTTGCGAAAACGGCTAATCAAAACGCACATAACAGAGGTTTCAACAAGGGGAATAATAACTCCTCTTCCTACAGGAATAATAATAATCATAGAGCTAATCACAGAGGTAATTATAGGTCGAACTCTCGAGGCCAATTCAGAGGTAATAGTAACAAGAGGTTTCAACGTCGAGATCAGGGTAATCGCGACGAAGCAAATACATCAGCCTGTAAGTTTTGTGGTCGTTATAATCACGAGAGCGACAACTGCTTTTACAAGCCACAACGAGACAGTGGTTTAAACTAAAATCGTCTTCGACTTGCAGGAACGAAATCGAAGATAATACCAGATTAGATAAAGTTCCTCTCATTGAAAGAAATGGCCTATATTTTATTAATAGTAGCATACAAGGCAAACAGGTAGATTTACTTATTGACGTGGGTTCCCAAATCTCAATTTATCCTTCCCACCTTCTCCCTACTGAAAGAATAACATACAAGGTACAATCCACAATCCAAGGTGTGTCCGGATCGAAACTGAGTGTGTCTGAAATTGTAGTTCTTCCTATCATAATTGGAAAGCGTAAATATTCGCACCCATTTAGAATAGTAGATTCAACTAACGTCCCTCCCCTTTTAGGAAATGACTTTTTACGAACGCAGAGGTGCGAAATGTCGTTGAAAGACAACACAATAATTCTTTATCATTTAGGTCGTACTCCTAATTATAGTATTTTAAGATCAAAGTACAAGACTCACCAGCTGTCCCATGACATATTCACTCAAATTGAGAATGTAAATGTGTATGAGGGAAAAGCTACCCTTTCAAACACAGTTCAGTTAAGTCCACGAACAGAAACTTATATCAATTTGAACATCACCACTACGACACCTAACACCCCTAAGCCTGTACTTTTTACCCCATCTGCTTCCCTTATGAGCCAGCATCCAGTAGTCCTTCCCAATGATACAGTAAACACTCAGTTACCTGTAATTCCCAAAGACAACCCTATAGAAAAGACTAATCTTGACAAGAAAGATGATGATGATGATGATGACTTATTTTTTTCATCAAGTATTTCATGCACAAGCAGCAGATTTTGATATTAGTTCAGAACAACGCAAAGACCCCTATTTTAGAGACATTATTAATGTCTTAGAAAACAAAGATAAAGCTAGTGACCCTAAACTAGAAAAGCTTTCGTATTCTTATGCACTCAAAAATGGAGTCTTATACAGGACTAATAAAATCAAAACTGGTAATCGGGATAGACTTTGTATTCCCCATGCATTAAGAAATCAAGTTTTCGATCTTATTCATGCACACAAAATGAATGGAAGTCACCAAGGTGCTCAAAAGACATAATTTAATGCTTATGCGTTACTTTTTCCCTAATATGAAGAAATTTGTGTACGATAAGGTTCGACATTGCATCCCTTGTCAGATTTCAAAGAAACCACAAGGTTCTAAACCGCATACGCTGCAAACATTTCAACCAGCCCAAATTCCTTTCCAACGAATTCATATTGACGTATGTGGTCCTTTAGTCTCTTCAAAAACGCACAAATACAAATATTTCCTATCGGTAGTTGATAGTTGTACAAGGTATGTAATTACAGCTCCTTTGGCTAATCACGATGCACAAAACATAGCAACAGCCTTAGTTGAGAAAGTCTTTTTAGTCCATGGCATCCCGGAAACGATCTATTTAGATCGTTCAACACCCAATTCAAGTTTACTCTTACGAGAGTTAGCTAATATTACAGGTGTACAACTAAAATATGTAGATACTTGTGCCCATTTCACGAATGGATTAGTTGAAAGTTCATTTAGTTACTTAAAGAAAGTTATGAGAGTCTTTGTGTTAGAAAAGAAGGCTTCGTGGTGTGACTATTTAGCTAGCGCAGCGTTCAGCCACAACGTTACAATCCATTCTGGATCCCTCCAGAGCCCGTATTTTACTTTATTTGGCTACAACCCAAGGATCTTAGCTGACGCAGTCCTTCCTTCGAACCCCGACAATGTTTCCCAGACGAACGCACAGAGACTTGAACTCCTGACCTCCATACGTAAGACCGCACATGACAACTTGAACAAGCGTTACGAACAGCAGAAAAAGTACGCAGACCGCACTTCTAGGCAAATACAGTACTCACCAGGACAACATGTATGGATTCTAGATGCCACTCCAACTCCAGGTGTGTCAAAAGCCTTTGCGTCCTCTTATAAGTATAAAGGAACTATTCTTCGCAAAGTTAACGAGAATTCCTACGAAGTAACTTTCATCGACGGCAGGAGTAAACAAAAGACTGACACTATTACCATTTCTAGACTCAAAGCCCGCTACGACTAGTGCCATGATAACCCCACTAACATTCATTAACACGCCACTCCGTTGTCACTCGCTTTAGCCTCCTCGCTCCTCGTTGCGTACATTGCACATGCTAGCATCCCATGATCCAGCATTTTCTCACGCTCATCGACTCCCCACCCCCCTCTTTCCACTTCTCGTGCTCGCACTGCATTTCTGCGTTAGAACGAACTCATTTTTATTTTTTAACAAGATCAGGATTACAGAATGCTATCTCAATCGTCGGAACATTTATAATACATCTCTTGCCTAATAATTTATTTTTTTTTATTTTTACTGATATTTTAATGTTATTTTATAATTTGCGATTAAACGCATGGTAGTAGTCAGAACATATCACTTAGCTGATTTGACTAATAAGTACTTAGTGTGTTTATGATCCTAACTAGCAAATATTTTTTTCCCCATTTGCTGGTACATATACGCTCAAATGAAGAAAAAGTACAAAGAAATAAGGAACGAATGAACTAAGATAGAAAAAGATCAATGATTTAAAGAACAAATGAACTGCGTAGAACTTGCTTGAACTTTTGGCTTTTTGGCCATAGCAATTTTTTTTTTATTTACGCTTAGGTGTAACGCGAACTGCTTCTTTGAAAGCTGCAATGCACTAAATATGTTAACAAAGCATATAATAAATATAGGCAAATGTTCCCACTCTCTTCTTTAATTTTATAGTTCAAATATTGATAGCATACAACATGGTACAGCTCATATACCATGAAATTAAAAACCTACTCTATTTTTCAATGAACTATTACACCAATCTATTACTTACTCTTCTTCACTTCTTTTTCAATTTTTTTTTATTAGCAGCGAATCGAAGGCGCTTAAACCTTTGTCCACAAGACACGTAAAATTCTAGCAATTGTTTTTATAAACGACATTTACACATATTACAGAAGGAAATGTCTCGTAATCACTTAGTTTGTTCTATTATCGCTGAATTCTCCTTTCTTTTCTCATTTCATTCCCGGCTAAGCCGAATATTCTAACTTCCCCCCCCCCCGTTGCGCCCCGGCGAACTTTCGTTACAACATGCAATTATTCCACCTACTCCCCCCCCCCCCCCCGTTGCCCCGGCGAACTTTTCTTCAGGTAAACCTGTTAATCATAAACAGGCCCCCTTAAAAACTCTACGTCATATCAGTAATAACGCCCCTTCGCCGTCCCTACGATTAGATATTACCTCCCCTCCCCCTCAAAAATAATTCACCAGTTTTAACTGCAAGTCCCTTTTCAATCGATTTTATAACCCGTCATCATTTATTGTAACTCTGTTCCACTACCTTTTGCTTTTTCCTAATTTTTCCCTTTTTTGCGCTTGTTTCATTCTCATCGCCACGGATGTTACCGGACCCATGACGACCACCGGTTTGTACCATCGAGCGAGAGACCTAGGCTCATCGCAGAGACCGACAACGATCTTGTGGAGTTCCAGCACCAAAAGGACCCGTTCCCGTCTGGACCGCATGGCTGATTTTCCCATCTTCCAAGCCGCGATGCAGAACTGGAGCGCTTTACTCAGGACGTTTCTTGCCCCGAAGCACCATCGCAAATTTGACTTCCAGACTGAACTTCCCTGACGTCACGGCGACCTACATCGCCAAGGCTCCTCCCACTGAGTGCATCCTGCTCTTGTCTCCTGACGTCATATGATGCATATGTTATTTTTCATCGGCTCAAAGTGTTCCGGTGCTCAGCTACTTCAACTACCGTAAGGCACACGCAATTAGTACACACGCATGTCCTTTACAGTGCCAAAGTTTGTGCCCATGGGTGCTGCCCATATTGGATTAGAGATACGTCTCTTTCTTTTCTGTTTTTTTTTATCGTCAGTTGCACAGAACGTCCAGCCTATGGCGACATGCAGTCTACAGCGTTGCCATGGTTACATACCTCAAGGCTCCGCCCAGCATCGTGTATGTTATGCCGAGTGTAATTTGAACTCAGCAAACAGTGAATACAACCGCCTGTGGTTTCCGGCGTTTCTTCACACTGTGCTGACATGTGTTTTTTTTTTTTATTATCGTGCTGTCATCATTCAATCAAAACTAGTTCAGTGTCACACTTATGTAATTATTTGTATCCATGCCTCAGAACTTGGTTATTTGTGCTCGTACTTTTTGAGTATATATGACCTACAGTTTCATTTTTTTTCTCTACGTGTTTTTATATTTTTCTCAACGGTGTTTGGTGCCACGTTATTTTTGATGATATGACTATTCTGGTGATTTCAATATTTTTTATGGTGATGAGATTCTTCTAGTGATTGACTTGCTGTATTGGTTTTCTACGAGTTTGATATGTTAATAAATAATAATTTTTAAATATAACCTACTCCTGAGGAAGGTAGTCGACCATCACAGATTGGCTCGATTATCTCAACAAGGGGAATGTAGAGATATGGAGACTATTAAACCGAGAAAACCTCGTCATGTTAATATTCACACTTGTTTATTTCTTGAACTTGTCCGACCAGCGAGTGATCCCAAGAATGCGCTAACTTGTAACTTCCGTTAAACAAGGAACTGGAAAGGCAAACGCGTGGATCTAAACAGGATCTACCGCGTTTGAAAGGTTTAACAACCTTTCGACGCCTAGAATGATAAAAGCAAGCTCCGTCCCGGAGCTCGCTCTCTTTTGGATTCTGACACTCATCGACGCTACATGGATAATTAGTCTGATTACTTTACAAACACATTACACTGCTGAACTACGACGATGAAACACGGAGTTACCGCTGCCTAGCATGCTAGAAGTCGCAAGGGATTGCTCGGTCTGGTGAGCTGAGGGTCGCTGGATAGAACCTTGGCAACTGTCACGATTCGGTCTGCGAGAAGCATTAGGACAAGACATCACACACATCTACCAGGTATGAACAAGCGTCAATAACCTTTACACCAACTTTCCATATCTCTACCCTCCTAACGGAGCAGGTTCAGCCATCAGATATTATTAAGCTCTACCTAAATGTTTAAATGAAACTTCCCTGTGACCTCAGATCCCAGGTAAAACGGGATTACAACAGTATATTCAGGGCATTATGAGGCAAGTGACAAAAATGGTTGAAAATACAGGGATATAAGTACTAGGAATACAAACTCTCCGACGACTGTGTTTATCTATGCACCGGACACACATGTAATAGTTTCCAACTGTGAACAGGGCAGTATATTCGTTACTGATTGATCATTACGTTGTTACTGTGGTTGTCCGTGTTTTAACCGTAATGTAACAACGTGAACCTCGGATACTTCCGTTATCAGCACAAAAGTACCACAAGCCATCTGGACACAAACCTGTAGATATCAACCTTACAACGAGATTTGCAAATATTTGACATGCAGCTGGGCGTAAACAGCCACACGTAAGCTGCAAGTCCAATAAAATTTATTGTTGTTGATATTTGACATGTAGGCTGAGACAAAATCCGATATTGACACTCCATTTTGAATACGTTTTTGTACCATTTCTCATATCGTTGGTTCACTTCCCCCTTCCCCCTTCACCTGAGATGACTGCTGATCTTCTGTCTGGTAGGCTATGATGATCGGTCTTTTCGATCGTTTCTCGCTTCGTTTTACAGCTAATAAGTTGGTTGGTAGTTTGTAATTTTTTACAAAATTTGTGCGTTCCTTACAATCCTGCCGTGCGCTGTTTCGCAGCAGGAAATGACGTCACAGATACGATCAAATGTTATGTTGGGTTGCCAGCATCCAGGAGGCAAAACTGTGTTTTTTGAACAGCTGTAGCGTCTAATCGACGCACCAACGAGGAAAATGTTACCGAGAAGAGTTGTTTGTTTTGATGTCCTCTATACAAATCTGTGCTCCGTGGGCGCCATTAAAATGACACCCTATGTGTGTGTGTATATATATATATATATATATATATATATATATATATATATATATATATATATATATACATACATACATACATACAGGGTGTCTCAAAAGTAATAGCGCAAACTGACACAGGTGAAAGTAAACGATAATAGAGGCAAAAAAGTCTCAGTAAACATGGGTCTGCAAATGAGCAGTTTTCGAGATAATCGCGAATGTGTGATTACAAGCCGCCACTGACTTCATTGTTTGAAAACGTCGTCCTAGTTGGTAAAATGCTAATAATACAGTAAGGTTCCATTTTCACTACGCAGCACAGTGAGATTAGACTGTGTACTGATTGTATTCATCCTGTTTGATTACAACGCCTCCTCTCGGAAATGTTCTGTTTTGTAAACAAAGAGCAAACCTCGGAACGCGCAAGGATTACAAAATGCAATCAGTGACGGCTTGTAACCACACATTCGCACACAAGAAATCTTTGTATAATTACGTTGTTACTTTATACATAACTCGGTCCACTAAATTAATACTTGACCTTGAATCTGAGTTCGTTTTTAAGTCTATTTTATGCACAGAAAGCCTAATCGCGACTGGCCCAACACTTTAAAATAGGATCCGAACAACTATGTGCCTCCACCGGGTATGAAACCCGGGAGCACTTGATGACAAGGCGACGATGTTACCACTACGTGAGGTTCAAATTACATGCGTGTAGCTTTATTTGTTTCTGAGATATCAAAGGTTAAATATACACGGATGGAGGGACGGGCAGACAGAGATACGGAAATAACGGTCTCACAAGGTATTCAACTTTTGTTGACTTGCATCACAAAGCCAATGCAATGCATATATAATTTAAGTTAAAAGTTTGAGCCACAAAGTTGGAACGAAAAACTTCGCATGCTTGATTCAATAAAGAAAACCCTTAACAACCCAAAGTAATTTTCTCAATTACAATTATAGATATCTACACTCATCTTGAAGGATTAACTAATTGATTTAATTTGAAAGACAGCGAAGGAATTAATGGTAAAACTTCCTAGAATTTCACTGCTTGGAAAAAAATGTAGGTACAAAAAGCAAGCTTTGAAAGTTTGAAAATATATTAAGGTTGAACCCAAATAGAAAACAGAAGGTACCAACCACACTTGTTGTACTATTTGTATCATATGGCCTTTTTGTGAACTGAGGAGTCCTCCCCGATGTCATCTTGTCATCAAGGGTTATATTGTCGATGCAGACACATTGCACAGTGGTTCGGAATCCATGTTAAACTACAGGTTTAATCCAAATGAACTTGCCTGAGTTTATATTGGGCTTAAAATAACTTTGCAATTTGTAGAGTTGCAAATAATACTTTTCGCACATTTCAAACGCCAGTATTTGAGTATGTATACCTTGATATACGACACAGGAAGCCTAAAAACTGTCTGATTAGCCGTTGCACATAAGACGTTTCCCATTGTGTACGTTTTGCTTTTCCGCGCAGCCGCATAAGTCCACTTAGCATATCTCGCCGCATTAGGCTCTACTCTAGGGCAATTCCATGGTGACATGTGAGACATTCAGACATTCATTCTTTAATTATTTTCTTAGCACCTTCAAATATGTAAGTAACTCTATCAATTCATGTACAATAATTTAATTTTCCTTCATGAAAGTTATTTAATTTCAAAATATTTGTACCCCATCTCAATTCTCAACTACAGAAAATACATTTTTTTCTAATTGTGACGTGTGTGACACTTCTGAGACTTGACTTTACGACCTTCCTCAGTCTTTCAGAAAACTCTGTGAAAAATATTGCTTTACTGATACAATTTTATTTTATTTTCACAAAGGAAACTTTACTTGACATTTAAATGCCTTTAGTTTCTCAAAATATTACTACATACTTTTTTATAAACATTTTATGCCTGTGACGGGGTGTGACAAATTTTGTGACGGGTGTGACACCATGCACATTATTTACTTTGTAGGATCATGGAACAATGCAAATGTCATGAAAATTATCATAAATAGATTCTTCAAACTAAAGTTTGTTTCAGGATACTTCGGAGCGTAAAATATTGAAACAATTAATGAGACAATTAGAACGAAATTAGAATTAATTCAGTTTTCTTATGCTAATGAAACTAAATTAAGTGGAGACACCACACACAAAACCCCATTTCTACTCTAAAAAGTAAAACGTTTGAAACAATATGTTATTTAAAAGCGAGGAAACTAATGTTTGAATTAATAATTACAAATTTTGCATACTTTTCTCTTTAATTTCATCCATATTAAGTTATACTTTGAATAAAAATTAAATTAACCTTGTTTGTCCACTTTCACAGGCAATAATACTACAAAATTTTCTGTGCTCGTTCACAGTTTTCAAAACTAAATCTACTAGGAGGAAGCTCTACCACAGCTCCAGTCCTTACTAGATCGTGTATTGATCACTAAGTTGAATAACCTGCTGCATAGATAAATCCTTCCTGTGTTCTATATTTCGCTCGTCCTGACATCTGGGAGCAATAGTCTTTATCTTTTCACTTTTCGTTTGTCCCAATAGATATGATGTCTGATTTCCCTGTACCGTTTTTCAAAATGAAAGTTTCATTGAAATATAGAAAGTACCTTTACTTTTGTTATTCGTACTGATTCGTCACTATGTCAAAGAGACAAGAGGGGATGGAACAACGACTGTGCATTAAAAAGATATCTCAGATTCAGGTCTGTTGCCAGGTTCATTGTAATTTTCCGAAAGCACATCATATCAGGAACAAAAGAGAGAAAGAGACGAAAACGTTTGGCACAAAGCTAGATAACAGGAAACGGAAACGCCTGTCTGGAAATGAAGTAACATACAAAAAAGGAAACTAGAGACACGAACAGAAAGAGAGAATGGAACTTTTATGTTTACCGGCAGAGGGCCTTTTCGAAGCGAGCAGGAAATTTCCTGAATGGGGAATGATGATACAGTTGTCACATGGCACATCTCCTCGTCCCTCCCACACCCACACATGCACGCTGGTAGTCATCCGGCCGTGCTTCGTTCTATCGTCCCCCCTCTTTTCCCCCTTCTATCTCCGCCCCTACTAACCTTATGCTTCCAGCCGCTCCAGAATTCGAGTCTCTCTATTTGTGGAAATCGATATGGGATGGTATTGAAACAACGTCAATGGTGAACGGTGATTGATATGCATATCCTTATTGAATAAGTTTGGAAGTGACGGGAGAAGGGAAGAGAAGAGGGGGTAGAGCGGTAACGAATCCTGATGGAAATTGAAGAGAGAGAGAGAGAGAGAGATGAATCGCAGAACAGCGTAGAAATGAGTGGAAGGGTAGTGACAGGGGTTAATAAAGTCAAACGCAACACCGGATTTTGAAGAGGAGCTTCAAGTTTGCCTCAAGTACCACTTACGGAAGAGTCTACTGAATGGATCGGTATTGCATTAAAAGCTCCTGGGTGAAATTTCAAGGCTTCAAAATTGAAGTTAGGCGGAGGGATCATGATAGCAAACGGGGTACGGGGAGATGATCCTTTACACTTCTGAAAGCATCCGGTTCCAGGCATGTTCTAGAGACCGGAAGCCTATTAGTATAGCGACGTTGAGATTTCGTTGGAAACCGAAATCGTACATGTGAGGGTGTTTCACAATTTTGTAGGGCTTCTCCTGTAACAAGTGTCGTGGCCAAGGGGGGTTGGTGGGGAGTCGTAACCCCACTTTGGCCCAGTATTTCTAAAAGAGCTTCAAAGGCAGGAAAATATGGCAAAATGAGGGCTGACTATGACTGTAAAAGAGAAAAAAGTATACGTTTCCTCCTTTCCAAAATCCTGACACGGCACTGCCTGTAACATTCTTGTTCAAGCAAGCATGAGTGACGGGACACACTCAGCGTCACATAGTATTTAGAACTTTGTCATCTTTTTTTACCTTGCGGTACGTAACTCTGTTCGGTTACAGTAGCTTCGTTCATTCATCGATAAATCGTAAAGCACCACATTTGATAACACTAGTTTACTGTTGCTAAATGTTAAGCACAGCAATGGCCAGATACAGCATCACGTCCAACATCTCTACAATTTTGATTTGATTTGATATGATTTATTTTACTTCGCGTTTCTGCCACTTTTGGCTAATTGCGAAGATGAGGATGAATGGTGAGAAGATGAAAGAGATGAAGGGACAAACACATATAGACAGCACACAACTCAAGTTCCATAAAGGATCATACTTACCATGGGTTTAGACGCCAGAGCCTCGTTAGTCTGCAACATGCAGTCCAGTGTGCACTACGTGGAAGTGAGGTTGCCATTTGAGTGTCTTTGGAAAGGGTGACCCCCTACACCCCTCTCTACAACTTGTTTACATCATCGTTTAAATTATCTAGAAGAGCTTTTATGAGTCAACCAACATTGTTACTATGCGCTGAAATAAGGGAATTTCGTCTAGTCCTATAATTAGGAACTTTGTAAGCAATAGATTTCAAAACGTACACACTATCAATCTTTAATAAGAGTCTTTTATGTACTGCTTCTTAAATACAGTGTTCATAAATTTAAGAGATTAAAACTACTCATCAGATTTAAATATTACATAACAATTTTGAGTTTTTATACACAGCAATCTGATAAATAGTTTTTGAATTGATTCTACTTTTTTCGTATGACATTTAGCTGTTGATCACCACAATTTACAACCGTATGGTGTGCAAATGTGACATATAAGAACTTAAGTTTGCAATTTGTTCAAAGTAGTCCAATTAAAAATATGAAAACTAGTAACTTTTAGCCTTTTTACAAATTTATTTTGTGTGTTCATCAAACAATAGTGATGAATCAATAATTATTTTAACTAGAACACAGTAAAACCTTATGAAATGTAATAAAAAAATAGCATAATAGGATGTTTATGTAATAACAACAATAATAATAATAATCGAATGTTGTTTATAAATGTTATTAAGGAAAGTTGATTCCTTTAATTACTTCCAAACGCTGTAAAGTTTGTGCGGTGGAACACTGTATATAGATATTGCTGTATACTAATATTCTAGAACTGGCGATCAGACCGAGTCTTGATCTTCGAGAGAGAGAGAGAGATGAGAACGAGACAAATATTTATAAATCGAGTCAGACGAGGCGAGACTGCCAAGTCATTTTCTCCTCGATATCATTCCAAAATGATACACTAGACAATATATAATGTCCAATTAAGTTTTCATGCTAAGAAACCATTGCTAATAACCTTGAGACAAGTATTTGACTTACACTTGTGATGTTTTAGAAGCATTCAGTAACCTTATTCAACTTACAAAGTATTTAAACAAGAAAATTCAATTTCCTTACATTTTCAACGGGAAAATTTTTCATCGAACTCTTTGTCATCTTCCGCCGCTTTGGCTAAAAAAAGAGAAATACACTGATGGGGGACTTTATTTAACCAATATATTGATCCACAGGATATCAATAACCACTGAAGCGTTTCAGATCGGAGAAAGGAAGAAGAAGAAACATATTTAGAGAGAGATGTCTTCCGCTGAAATGTGCCAAAGGTTTCAGAAAGTATCGACTTTCCATAGCAGAAGTTCACGGGAGATTGGATATCCGACACACGGCTTTCGTTCATCCGGAAAGAGAGACTCCGTATCTGTTCCACATTGGCACATCGACCTACTTCTGCGATTGCTCCCACCTATCCTTTCCAAATCGGGAGAAAGCTCCGAAAAGACCGACTGGGGAGAGATAAATATTCTTAAGAGTTATTCATTATTGGTCCACGAGTCACCCTACAACCTCCTCTTTCCAGAAAAAAAAAACATGTGAAAATATTCATGGATGTTCTTTAGTGCTTGCAAGGTTTGCTTTGCAAATTGCTGCAAAGGCAAACTTTTCCCTTCGAGAAACTCTGGAAAGCGTTCCGACGGAAGTTTGCGAAACTTGCTACTGCCCTGGAGCCGTAAATATAGATGCTAACCATACATTGATGAAAGTGGCAGGCCAGCAGTAGATTGCTGAATGATAAATCTTAACAGATCAAAGAAAGGTTGTGGTAAATCACGGTAAATCTGACAAACAGGAAAGGCTCACTGAAAGGTTTGTTGCGTGCATGATTTCTTAGAAAGCACACAACGTATGATTGATATCATAGGCGTCGACTTCAGTGGGGGGAGGCACTTTCTGCCCCCCAAAATTCCTAAAGATGTATGTGCCAAAATATACAGTACTGAAATGAAAAGACGAACATTACCTTGTTTCTCCTGAAAGAAACTAACACACACACTATTAGCGTGTTGATTTACCACGGTATGCGTAATGAAAGTGTTCGAAGTGTGAACCGCAGAGAACACGTGCGGCTGGAGCTATGCCCCATCGAAAAACGCACATGCGCGTTCGAGATGCACGAGTTTCAGTATTGTATATTTTGGCGCATACCGTATATACATAAATATTATTGTTGTCAAACTCCCACCCTCCAATAAATATGTGAAGTTTATTGATATAGATTTTATCAATTTAGCAATTAAAACTGAGTTATAATTAATTCATAACTACAATTCTTCCTTTCATAGTAGTTTAAACTAATGTGAATGAAACTCCATTATTACAAGTTTTAAACTGAAAGAAACGTCATGCATTCTATTGTTACTGTGTTAAACATAAATCAACGTCATGAAATGAAAATGCATCTTCTTGCTGCCAGTTTCCAACAGAAAACAAACCATCTGAAGCATCAGAAAATGGAATACAATAGAAATTTTAATTATTATCATCATTGTTGTTGTTGTTAATAGTAGTAGCAGCAGCAGTAGTAGTAGTACAGGGTGTCCAGATTGTAACTGATAATTTTTAAATAATTATTACACTTCAACAAACCAAGCTTTTTGTAAACAAAGAACTGCAAAAGCAATAGTACATTTTTGAGTTTGGTTCAGCAAATTATCATACATGTACAACCAGTAGTGGCGGTGCTAGTGTCCCTCAAACAAAAATGGCGTCGGTACAAGAAAAAGCGCGCGTTGGCCACGGAAGTCAATATGGAACGCGAGCTGACAGCTAGGAATTCCAAGATCCACTGTTCACGAAGCTGTGCGCAAAAGGTTACGTTTGTAAGCATTCAAGGTTCAGACCGCCCCCGTGGTGGAGTGGTTAGCACATCGCGCTACGACGCAAGGGGTCTCGGGTTCGAATCCCCGCCTGAGCATGAATGTTTGTGACTATCCAGTCATCAATTTCATCATATCATCCATCACTCATCCCCATCTTCGTAAATTTGCCAAAAGTGGCACATAGAGCGAAGTAAAATAAAGCAAATCAATCAATCACAGCATTCAATTTGGAATTGCTTCAAGAAATTAAGCCAGATAACAAGCCGAAAAAAGACATTTATTTGCCATTGGCATTCTGCATAAGATTAATGTTACTCTTACAGACTTCTTTCTTTAGGGGTACATCAAAGACATGGTGTATTCTGACCATAAGACAGATGATGTACAAGAATCGTATTCGGAATGCTCTTGCTTCTGTAGCCCCTCAGATGCTACAGAACACGTGGAGGGAGATTGAATACAGGCTGGACATTCTCCGTGCAACAAACTGAGCTCATGTGGAGCTATACTGAGCTATAACTGCTTCCAATAAAGCTTAGCGAGTTTGTTTCTAACTACTCCTTACCATAATAAAATAACACACTTTTAAAAACTGCTAGTCTCACTCCGGACACCCTGTACATTGTGTATTTTATTTCATATCTCACAACCTGGAGTGGACACGAACAACGTAATATTTTTAAAATAATGTATCGTAAGATGTACAGTTGGATGCACAAATTGTGCTTGGCAAATTGTCCATGACTACAGCCATTAATTTTTCTTTTGCATCCTATACGATTTTAGGGAATTGATTTTTGCGTATGCGTCAGCAGTTTGTTTGGTGTTTTGTTTCAATTCCCGAAGTTCTCATTGCATAAAACAGAAAATAAACATGGTGTTGGACAATTTGCTTGGTAATACTTGTACACCTTACTGTACCTATGCCCTGATTCCTTATCAGCAAACATTCGATTACATATTATTTTTTTAAAAGAAAACATTTCTGTCGTTTCCGTTCACAGACTACTTAACTATAATTTAAACAGATCCCTATGCCTCGCAGCCTTCACAGTGACGTGCATGACCGTTTGGCTTCGAGTCGAGTTATCCCTTTAGCCAGAAAGTTAGCGTCGCGTGGCGAGGCGATTAGCGACGCGACAGTTTCATCACAGGGGGAAGATAAATTGGCCGTGACGCATATCGCCATTCCCGCAATCACTGGGCCCAGCCGAGAGACCTATTGCAGACAAATTGCACGCCAGTGCTCGGTGTCAATGAGGGTTTTTTGCTCGCAATCCCACGTGGGCGGAACCGTATGCGTAACGCAAGCTATTGATGTTGTTTTGTCCACGTTTCCGACGTGTGATCGTTTCGTGCGAGACCAAATAGATCAAAATTTAACACAATGTTGGCTTCGACATAACTACACGGCGCGAGCTGCTTTCATAACAGGGAATCGAAATTCGCACCGTTTGTGAATACTAGTCGTATGCATATACTCGTATTCTCATTAACATGGTTCAACTGCATCGTACAGTATGACAGGATCGTATCATAGAGGCATTCCTCTCAGTGTTGGTTGGTTGATTTAATTAACGTTGTATATTTTTACCGTCAACTTAACTGCAACATGTACTGGAATAATGATCAAGGTGCAGAAAGTGAAACAAAAATTCTGTGTTGATCGTTAAACATACCGTTCGAGAAGTAGTATGGATTAATATAGAAACATCAGAGTAAAATCCCAGTCATAATGATCTAGCGCCACGATAACATCCGGCGCGGAGAACGCCTTTATGGCAGTCACCCGTTGTTGCCACCTTTACCTACGAAGAAAATTGCGGTCAAACAGCCAATTTGGCATACCAGCGTTTCCTTTTTTGACAAGCGGCAACCTTAGAATCCCTCCTCCCCCGAAGCAGTCAGCAGGGAAACCGTATTTTGTCAAAATAACCGTTCTGCGCTGTGAATGGGGGCCGATTCTTAGCGTGGCCCGTATGTTAATCGGTGTGGGACTTACAATCCGATCTACCGAATATGATTGTTACCTTAATCAATAGTCCCAATTCGATCGGTTGTCTAATGTATTTATATCGAATTAACTTTGATTTTATTTGCACATGTATGGAATATTTTTATTGCCTATATCTGGCAAAACTTAATAATTGTTATACATATTATAATTAATTGTTAATATATTTTACATAGAATTAAGACTATAGTACATTTATCCATAATCTAGGATAAATTTAGATATCTGGCAAGTATAAACTACAAGCTATTCTTCTAGTGACGGAGTGGAAAAATATATATTACATTCGTGTGGAGAAGGAATTGTTTTGAGTAAAACAAATATGAAGTTCTCTACTGTGCAATGCATAATACCAAGAAGGCGCATAGATGGTGTGGATTAATTAAGGTCCACTTTATGCACAGGCAGGTTATGCCTACAGTATAAAGTGGGATACGAACCACTATGTGCCAGGAACAGAGTTTTCAGTGTAGCTACCCTGCAGAGGGATATAGACAGGTCAAAATTTTCTTCTCCTACTTTCTATTACTCGCGCACGTGTTTGGCGGCCTAGTTATAGGTGAATTTCATGTGACTTCACGATTCGCACCGCCGCCATATTCGCGGCCAAGTTGTTTGTCGTCTGCAAGGAAATACCCACCACTTAGCGTTCGTTACACTTGCTCCAACTGTACGTTTGTTAGTACCAGGGGCGACCGCTCATAAGAACGATACGGACGCCGCACTGCCGTTCATAACCACAAGTGAACAAACATTACATTAACATTTATATATTATAGCTTTCGCATTGCCTGATTTGCAAATATTTCGTTGGCTAGTCGGTTTTTTAGTTATTCTTCCGCGACAATCGTGAAGTTTGCACGCCACTCTGCGAGAATACGAAACGGAAAATAAAACAGCGAAAGAAATCTAGCGGGGGGGGGGGGAGGCCGTCCTCTCACCTTGTGGAATGTGCCTGCGAGTATTGTGAGGCGAGGCAGCTGGGTAGAAAACACGCAAGGGATCTCTGCAAGGGAGGGCGACGGTTTTCGTCGTCCGAACCCAACCACCTAGCCGAAGCTGACCGCTCTCTCAGGAGAACTGTAAACAATGAAGAGTTGCCAGAAGCGGCGACGTTAACACAAGATAATAAATTACCAACCGTTGAAAAAAATCATTCTATATTCCATAATAGAGCAACAATAATGTAATTTCCAATGAGGAAAAAATAAATTATCGGCAATTTGAAAAAAATACAGACTCTTGTTTGATTTTTGTTATTTAGCATCGCTTTCTGCTTCTTTTGGCTAATCACGACGATGAGGATGAATGATGAAATTGATGGAGACACACTCACTCGCAAAGAATATCCATGCTCATGCTGGAATTCGAACGAGGAATCCCTGACTTTGTAATGCCACAGTAGTCGGCTACAGATTCTTGTTACTTACAAAGTTATCGCATTTATGCGCTGTAATTTATCTACGTGTTTAGTGGAAAGTACATTTGGATTCGAATGATGTAGTCTACCTCTACATCATGTAAATGTAAGTAGAATGACAGCACTATGTTCCTACGCGTCAGCAAAAATTTGATGCGCCTGGTGTTATGTTACATCCGGTGTAGCGGGCCACGAGCGATTTTATTGTTGAGTCAGCAGAACGTGTCTGATCATCTTGAAGACATCGGAAGCGGTGGGGGGAGGGGGTCAATGGATTTGTCACGTTGTTTTTTGATGTATGCTAACCTAACACGTGCGTATGTTTGTGTGTGTGTGGAGGAAATGCGCGCGCAACCATTGCGTATGATTCAAAGACATGAAGAAATGATTTAAAGATGGCGCCGAAGGTGCTTTACCCCGAAAGTTTAGCGGCTAAGGTTATTGCTCTGTAAAACAAGAGGCATCGAGGGTTCGATTCCTGGTAGAGTCGATATTGATCGGTTGATAGATTGAGTTAGTTTTTTAAGTCCGTTTTATGCACGGCAAAACTAATCAGGAGTGGACCTACAGTTGAAAAGTGGTGATTCGGACCACTATGTGCCTCCACCGAGTATCGAACCTGGGACCCTTTGATTACAAGGCGACGATGTCAATATTGAATGGTCTCGATTAGCCTGTGTGTAAATAAAGGCAACAAAATGGTTGAGTTCGAAAATCGAGTTGGGTTAGTGGTTAATGTTGTCACCTGGCAATGAAGAGGTCGCGGGTTCGATTCTCTAGGTAGTTAAATTAGGCCAATTGTTTAGTCCCGCCATTATAGGTCCTCGATTAGTCCATCTGTGCATAAATAGTGTTTGAATAAAATCAAGATGGCGGCCTTGGGTTAGTGGTTAATGTTGTCGCCTGGTAATGAAGAGGTCGCGGGGTTTGTTTTTCTAGGTAGTTAAATGAGGCCAATTGTTTTGTCCCGCCATTATAGGTCCCGATTAGTCCATCTGTGCTTAAATAGTATTTGAATAAAATCAATATGGCGGCCGCGTTTTGTGTTTAGCGGCGGCGGCGGCGGCGCGGCGCGGGAGGTGTTTTTTATTCCGCGAGATGTTTTAACCAAGTGGTTGAAGGTTCGATTCCCAATGTTGGTGAAAATTGGATATTCAATTGTATTTGTTTAAAAGTTCCGATTAGCTTTTTGTGCACAAAGAGAAAATGAACTAATTGGAAATAGGATGTTTATGCTGTAATGAAAAGGTCCCGGGTTCGATTCACAATGTCAAATTGGCTGATAATGATGTTGTTTTTAAAATAAAATAAAAAAGAAGTGTGTTGAGTCCCTATTAGTATTTATGCAGGAACAGATATTAAAAAATCAAAACAAAATGGCTGTGACTGGTGTTTAGTATTCGAAAGGTTCCAGGTTCGAGTTCCTAGTTATAATTTTTTTTTTTAGTTTACAGAATTAGTCCCCATTTATTGCGTTTTGGCGAACACGTCCTCCCCCCTTTGTGGCATTTGGACATGTTGGAGATATACATAGAAAGTGTTGTCAAAGTGGCTAATAATGATTTTTCTGTTTAAATAAAAAAGAAGTGTGTTATCAGTCCCGATTAGCACGAACAGATATTCAAAAAGCAAAACAAAATAGCTGATATTGTTGTTTAGTATTCAAAAGGTTTTGGGTTCCAATGCTGGCAAATTTGCAGAATAACATTGATTTGTTTAAAAAGTGAGTTACTATTCCCGATTATTTTTGATACACAAATAGAAAATGGGGTGATTTTGGAGTTTTGCAACCAAGGGGTTAATGTTGGCGTTTTTTAACGCAGTCCCGATTAACCGTAATGCATAAAGCTGTTTCAACGAATATCGAACCTGGAACCTTTTGATTACAATGCAAAGACTTTACCACTAATGTATGCTATGTTTTAAAACCAAAAATAAATAATAGTATCGAATTTTTTTAAAAAAAATGCGTTACCAGTCTCGATTAGCCATTATGCACAAACAGATGTGTTTTGAAACCAAAGGGGGGTCAAGGGTTCGATTACAACTGGGTATGTATGTTGAGAAAACTAAAGGTCAACAGGCATGGAAAGTTTTTATTCGCCATCTCAAAATAAGTTTTTGGGCTTGGTACAGGTAGCTTTTTGTAGAAAGCCCCACAACGACATCAACGTGGCTACCATCAGTGGGGGCCTCTTTTTTTTTTAAGTTGGAGAGGGGGCACAAAGCCGTTTGTACCATACAACGTTGCACCGAAGAACCAACTTGTCAACTAGTCACTCACTCCATCATTAAAGTGCACAACATAATATCAGATTTGCACTGATAATAAGCAAAAAATTATAGCGGCTGCATAATTATATTTCAATGACAGCAAATGGTTTCAAATGAATGGTTTTCACTTTTATTTTTTACTAAGTAACAGATTTGGTAATGAAAAGCTTTAACATTTGCATATAATATGAGATTTGTTTTGGTATCCAGTTTGTATGTTGACCAAATCACAGATATACTATTACTAAGGATAGCATTAACTTAATCTAATAAAAATATATTCCACTGCATTACAAAATTAACTCATTCTGTTTTCTGTTGTTTGAATCCATATGGTAAAGTCTCGAAATTTGATGCACATCTTTTTCTTTTGGTATATACCACCTGAAAAACCCTTATTTCCGGCTTACTAACAACGGAATGTGTTTTTGTGCGTACAATTTTGTTCGAGTTGAGTAAAGTTAAAGAGGAGGTGTTGTTGAGAATAGCATTGGTGAGTGATTCGAAATTGATTGTGCTGCTGTTTTTATGGTTTAGACATATGCCTTTCACCTTGCAAACAGTAGTAACATTAGTATTGTCTGGATTTACTACCTCAAATGCATAACTTTTCGGCCCACTGGATGAAAATGCTCTGATATAAGCATTTTTCCCATAGAGTTCTAGTTCATTTGTTAACTCCCCTAGGTAGTCTCCAACAGGCAGATCAACATCACCTGGCCTTTGAATATAAATAACACTATCGGTATCATAGTACAATACATTTTCGCCTAATGTATCCAAATATTCATAAAGCTCTAATCGTGCATGTGTTGTAGTGTATGCTGCAATAACTACATTTACAGTCGATAATGGAAGTGCAGATTCTTCGAGATATTGCCAGTGAACAATCAACATATCTTCATTTATAGGTATAACTTGATGTACTTCAACATTGGGATTTTCTAGTTTATCGAAAAAATCCTTAGGATTGTTGATAATACTAACTTGACCAGGGTTTTCTCTCTGTCCAAATTTACCCCAAAATTAATTCAGCATAAGTTTTGCTAAGCTTCGTAATCCAGGATTAGCACATATTCTGTTTTCATCCAACAACACACCCTCCTTTTCAAAATAGTCAGCTATGTATTTTTTTTTTTTGGATTCTTCATCAATACACCACAATGGCCAGCCGCTTGCTTCAACTTTTGCTTTGAGAAATGTATTGATGTACTCTGCAAAAACACCACCTGATTTTTTTGCAGGATCATATTGTTCAACATTATATTCCCATACCTCATGTAATTCTAAAATTTTGTATTTCTTTTGAACTGCCTTCTGAACTTCATCCACAACCCAGGTTCCAGTTATAGCTCTTTCCCTAGCAGTATGGTTACATTCCGCCTGGTTTATTTCATCGGCACAAGTTCTACATAGAGGGAAAGTTAATTTTGAATTGGTTCGATATGGTAACACAGGATGGTACAGATCTCTCGGTGGAAGTATTGTTGCTTTGACAAGTCCTTCAAAAGAATAAATATCGGGGCATTCTTCCCCCACATAAATTTTCACCGGATGGCCAACTGGAAACTTTTTAACTTTGCAACAATAAGGGTACAGGCTACATACATCCTTATATTGAATTGTTTCATTTTCTTTCACAGTGTAATGTAGTTTGGTAGCATTAGTTCTACCACCATAAAACGCCTCCCGGGGAATTATGGGGGCTTTAATTGATAACGGATGTTTTTCAACATAATGTTTCATGGTTTTGTTATTTCTCAACTGCTGGTGAAATTCGCACCCCCACATCTCATGGACAATGTAGTTAAGTGCTTTTAATCTGGTAATTTTATTTTCTGTTCTTTCATACCGAAAAGACAAAGTATCATATGGGTCATCATGAAGAGGTTCTGTACGTGAAGTAGGGAAACATTTGACACAACCATGTGTTCTGCATCCTTGATATTCAAATACATGCTCTTGCCCCTTTTGATCTTTAAAATATCCATCTACTTTCAAATTTCCTCCAACTTTTACTTCTGGTCCTCTGGCTGCATGTTGGATTTCGATTTTATGTTTTTTTTCCTCCCATACCAACCATTGAATAGCCTCTATAGACTGAATATCACACCATCTGTATCCGTTTTTAGGAATAATTCCTATATGTTCTGCTTTCAAAAATCTTTTACGGAATACTTTATTACAAGCTGAAGCGATGGTGATGGCTTCCAATAATGGGTTCACTGTTGTTTCTTTTTCAAAAGTGGTCATGAATTTCAAACAGGCAGCACGTAGTACATTAACATCTTCTACACAGTATTTTCTCAACTCCTTCTGCATATCGAAAACTACCCCTGTTTTCTGTTGTTGACTATGCCATTCCAAAAAACTGGTTCTCTGATTCTCCATCATAGAATCAACAGCGTAAAATTCAGTACCAGGGATACATCCGACATATTCTTTATTTTTCAAAGTATTAAAAAAATGAGGAAAATACCCTTTGGACATTGGGAGATCAAATGCTTTCGGAAATTTGTTGAGCGCCATTGGAATAAAGTTGAGAGAATCTATGAAATGGATATTGTGCATCTTCAAAGATAATATTTTGGCTCCATTCATGATCACAGACGGTGTCCATTTCATTTTTTCGATCATAGTTTGCAGTACAAAGTGCGAATCATACCCTCTACTATTGTGTGCAATACACACAATATTGTTAATTTTGGTGCGGTGAGCTGAAACAAATTGCAGAAAATTGTAAACAGGTTCTGTACTATCAAAAATGTGCTGTCTTTTTCCGCATACACTGCACCATTGAGACATATCTTTGTTCTCAATGCAATTATAGCATACATTTTGGCACACCAAAAGATTTGGAATATGCAGAAATTTGTTTTCAGTGCCTTCTAGTTTTGTGTCCTGCCTCGATTCAATATCGTAGAAAACAAGCATTGCTTTTTTTGATATAAGAGAAGATATTTGTTTGCCATAAATTTTTTGGATGTGACATAGATGTTCAGATGGTACCATATTTTTACAGCTGACACAGAATTTCTCTCCACATATATGAGGATTTCTGTTTGTACGGATAGCATACGCTTTCAGGCATTTTTCACAACATTTTACTGTCTGACAAAGAGAGTTTTTTCTATTGTAACATGTTTTATGATTATTGTAACATTTTTGACCATAGAAAAATCTGTTACAATCAGTGCACTTTATTTTGGTTTCTGAAACAGTACATTTGGGCTTTTCTTGGCATTGTGAACAAACAGCTGTACAGCATCCTAGGTGTCTAGAAACATGATCATATTTCTTATGGCAAGTTTCACAATAGAAATTAGCGGAGAATGCAGCTGTAAGAGATGTTATAACATTAAAATGGTTGTTTATGTACACCAAATTTAAAGTTTCGCGGCTAGGTAATAAAGGACCTTGATATATCACATCACTCCCGGAAAATCCATTATATACGGTAATTTTGAAATCAGATAAATAGTCCTGAAATTTTTTAATTTCGGTAGTTCCTCCACCACCACTCAAATTTTCCCCAGCTTCTCTGCACAGTTTATCCACTTCTTCTTCCATAACACATTTATGTTGTCTAACATACTGATAACGTTTTTTAGGTTCACTTTTGTAAACATTAATACCTCTTGCCACAACCAACGCATAAGCCAAACACCTGCTATCGGAATTTTTAATAGTTATAATTCCTTTTTTTAGTTTACAGAATTGTTCCCCATTCATTGCATTTTGGCGAACACGTCCTCCCCCTCGTGGCATTTGGACATGATGGAGATATACATAGAAATTGTTGTCAGAAAGAAATGTTGTATTGCTCTGCAATACTTTTCCAAAGCTGCCCACAATATCTCCATATTTATCGCCTGTGCTTCCCGAAAAGATAACCAAAAAGGGAGATCAGGGTGATCTTCATTCCTGATAATAATACCAACTTGGTCATGCTCGGCCACATCACGTAGAAGATATTGGATCAGTTCTTGCAATCCCTCCTGAACCCATATCACCGGATTCTCATTGTGTGGTGCCCCCCGCAACCGAGCACGCACCATTCGTCCTTCCATATTGAATCTTTGGTAACGCCTTCTTGTCTCTTCTATAACTTCAACATGATGTAACACTGCATCATCGCCACCGCCTACCTGTCTGCACACTTCCGCTTCCTGAATACAATCCCGAAGAACCATTTGGTATAACACTGGCGAAATATGATTTGTACATTGCTCCAATTCTTTAGTCTCTAAAACAGATTCTAAATGGAAAATATCTCCACATTTTTCATCGGTTGTTCCAATACACCCAAATATCCCTGTATCCTGGTTGTTATACTTGTTAGGAAACATTTCAACATGTTGGTTGGTCTCACTAGAAATAGAGACAGAGGGTCTGGATTGATTGCTGTTAATAGCAGTAGAGGTAGAGGGGGTAGAATGTTCTGCTGACTCAACATTAAAACCGCTCGTACCCCGCTACGACAGGATGTAACATAACACCAGTCGCATCGAATTTTTGCTGACGCGTAGGAATGGCGTAGAAATTATTTATCTGATTTCAAAATTACCGTATATAATGGATTTTCCGGGAGTGATGTGATATATCAAGGTCCTTTATTACCTAGCCGCGAAACTTTAAATTTGGTGTACATAAACAACCATTTTAATGTTATAACATCTCTTACAGCTGCATTCTCCGCTAATTTCTATTGTGAAACTTGCCATAAGAAATATGATCATGTTTCTAGACACCTAGGATGCTGTACAGCTGTTTGTTCACAATGCCAAGAAAAGCCCAAATGTACTGTTTCAGAAACCAAAATAAAGTGCACTGATTGTAACAGATTTTTCTATGGTCAAAAATGTTACAATAATCATAAAACATGTTACAATAGAAAAAACTCTCTTTGTCAGACAGTAAAATGTTGTGAAAAATGCCTGAAAGCGTATGCTATCCGTACAAACAGAAATCCTCATATATGTGGAGAGAAATTCTGTGTCAGCTGTAAAAATATGGTACCATCTGAACATCTATGTCACATCCAAAAAATTTATGGCAAACAAATATCTTCTCTTATATCAAAAAAAGCAATGCTTGTTTTCTACGATATTGAATCGAGGCAGGACACAAAACTAGAAGGCACTGAAAACAAATTTCTGCATATTCCAAATCTTTTGGTGTGCCAAAATGTATGCTATAATTGCATTGAGAACAAAGATATGTCTCAATGGTGCAGTGTATGCGGAAAAAGACAGCACATTTTTGATAGTACAGAACCTGTTTACAATTTTCTGCAATTTGTTTCAGCTCACCGCACCAAAATTAACAATATTGTGTGTATTGCACACAATAGTAGAGGGTATGATTCGCACTTTGTACTGCAAACTATGATCGAAAAAATGAAATGGACACCGTCTGTGATCATGAATGGAGCCAAAATATTATCTTTGAAGATGCACAATATCCATTTCATAGATTCTCTCAACTTTATTCCAATGGCGCTCAACAAATTTCCGAAAGCATTTGATCTCCCAATGTCCAAAGGGTATTTTCCTCATTTTTTTAATACTTTGAAAAATAAAGAATATGTCGGATGTATCCCTGGTACTGAATTTTACGCTGTTGATTCTATGATGGAGAATCAGAGAACCAGTTTTTTGGAATGGCATAGTCAACAACAGAAAACAGGGGTAGTTTTCGATATGCAGAAGGAGTTGAGAAAATACTGTGTAGAAGATGTTAATGTACTACGTGCTGCCTGTTTGAAATTCATGACCACTTTTGAAAAAGAAACAACAGTGAACCCATTATTGGAAGCCATCACCATCGCTTCAGCTTGTAATAAAGTATTCCGTAAAAGATTTTTGAAAGCAGAACATATAGGAATTATTCCTAAAAACGGATACAGATGGTGTGATATTCAGTCTATAGAGGCTATTCAATGGTTGGTATGGGAGGAAAAAAAACATAAAATCGAAATCCAACATGCAGCCAGAGGACCAGAAGTAAAAGTTGGAGGAAATTTGAAAGTAGATGGATATTTTAAAGATCAAAAGGGGCAAGAGCATGTATTTGAATATCAAGGATGCAGAACACATGGTTGTGTCAAATGTTTCCCTACTTCACGTACAGAACCTCTTCATGATGACCCATATGATACTTTGTCTTTTCGGTATGAAAGAACAGAAAATAAAATTACCAGATTAAAAGCACTTAACTACATTGTCCATGAGATGTGGGGGTGCGAATTTCACCAGCAGTTGAGAAATAACAAAACCATGAAACATTATGTTGAAAAACATCCGTTATCAATTAAAGCCCCCATAATTCCCCGGGAGGCGTTTTATGGTGGTAGAACTAATGCTACCAAACTACATTACACTGTGAAAGAAAATGAAACAATT
This sequence comes from Lepisma saccharinum, assembly GCF_977018435.1. Lineage (NCBI taxonomy): Eukaryota > Metazoa > Arthropoda > Insecta > Zygentoma > Lepismatidae > Lepisma > Lepisma saccharinum. The sequence goes on from NC_139236.1 coordinate 51,592,502, forward strand.
CAATATAAGGATGTATGTAGCCTGTACCCTTATTGTTGCAAAGTTAAAAAGTTTCCAGTTGGCCATCCGGTGAAAATTTATGTGGGGGAAGAATGCCCCGATATTTATTCTTTTGAAGGACTTGTCAAAGCAACAATACTTCCACCGAGAGATCTGTACCATCCTGTGTTACCATATCGAACCAATTCAAAATTAACTTTCCCTCTATGTAGAACTTGTGCCGATGAAATAAACCAGGCGGAATGTAACCATACTGCTAGGGAAAGAGCTATAACTGGAACCTGGGTTGTGGATGAAGTTCAGAAGGCAGTTCAAAAGAAATACAAAATTTTAGAATTACATGAGGTATGGGAATATAATGTTGAACAATATGATCCTGCAAAAAAATCAGGTGGTGTTTTTGCAGAGTACATCAATACATTTCTCAAAGCAAAAGTTGAAGCAAGCGGCTGGCCATTGTGGTGTATTGATGAAGAATCCAAAAAAAAAATACATAGCTGACTATTTTGAAAAGGAGGGTGTGTTGTTGGATGAAAACAGAATATGTGCTAATCCTGGATTACGAAGCTTAGCAAAACTTATGCTGAATTAATTTTGGGGTAAATTTGGACAGAGAGAAAACCCTGGTCAAGTTAGTATTATCAACAATCCTAAGGATTTTTTCGATAAACTAGAAAATCCCAATGTTGAAGTACATCAAGTTATACCTATAAATGAAGATATGTTGATTGTTCACTGGCAATATCTCGAAGAATCTGCACTTCCATTATCGACTGTAAATGTAGTTATTGCAGCATACACTACAACACATGCACGATTAGAGCTTTATGAATATTTGGATACATTAGGCGAAAATGTATTGTACTATGATACCGATAGTGTTATTTATATTCAAAGGCCAGGTGATGTTGATCTGCCTGTTGGAGACTACCTAGGGGAGTTAACAAATGAACTAGAACTCTATGGGAAAAATGCTTATATCAGAGCATTTTCATCCAGTGGGCCGAAAAGTTATGCATTTGAGGTAGTAAATCCAGACAATACTAATGTTACTACTGTTTGCAAGGTGAAAGGCATATGTCTAAACCATAAAAACAGCAGCACAATCAATTTCGAATCACTCACCAATGCTATTCTCAACAACACCTCCTCTTTAACTTTACTCAACTCGAACAAAATTGTACGCACAAAAACACATTCCGTTGTTAGTAAGCCGGAAATAAGGGTTTTTCAGGTGGTATATACCAAAAGAAAAAGATGTGCATCAAATTTCGAGACTTTACCATATGGATTCAAACAACAGAAAACAGAATGAGTTAATTTTGTAATGCAGTGGAATATATTTTTATTAGATTAAGTTAATGCTATCCTTAGTAATAGTATATCTGTGATTTGGTCAACATACAAACTGGATACCAAAACAAATCTCATATTATATGCAAATGTTAAAGCTTTTCATTACCAAATCTGTTACTTAGTAAAAAATAAAAGTGAAAACCATTCATTTGAAACCATTTGCTGTCATTGAAATATAATTATGCAGCCGCTATAATTTTTTGCTTATTATCAGTGCAAATCTGATATTATGTTGTGCACTTTAATGATGGAGTGAGTGACTAGTTGACAAGTTGGTTCTTCGGTGCAACGTTGTATGGTACAAACGGCTTTGTGCCCCCTCTCCAACTTAAAAAAAAAAGAGGCCCCCACTGATGGTAGCCACGTTGATGTCGTTGTGGGGCTTTCTACAAAAAGCTACCTGTACCAAGCCCAAAAACTTATTTTGAGATGGCGAATAAAAACTTTCCATGCCTGTTGACCTTTAGTTTTCTCAACATACATACCCAGTTGTAATCGAACCCTCGACCCCCCTTTGGTTTCAAAACACATCTGTTTGTGCATAATGGCTAATCGAGACTGGTAACGCATTTTTTTAAAAAAAATTCGATACTATTATTTATTTTTGGTTTTAAAACATAGCATACATTAGTGGTAAAGTCTTTGCATTGTAATCAAAAGGTTCCAGGTTCGATATTCGTTGAAACAGCTTTATGCATTACGGTTAATCGGGACTGCGTTAAAAAACGCCAACATTAACCCCTTGGTTGCAAAACTCCAAAATCACCCCATTTTCTATTTGTGTATCAAAAATAATCGGGAATAGTAACTCACTTTTTAAACAAATCAATGTTATTCTGCAAATTTGCCAGCATTGGAACCCAAAACCTTTTGAATACTAAACAACAATATCAGCTATTTTGTTTTGCTTTTTGAATATCTGTTCGTGCTAATCGGGACTGATAACACACTTCTTTTTTATTTAAACAGAAAAATCATTATTAGCCACTTTGACAACACTTTCTATGTATATCTCCAACATGTCCAAATGCCACAAAGGGGGGAGGACGTGTTCGCCAAAACGCAATAAATGGGGACTAATTCTGTAAACTAAAAAAAAAAAATTATAACTAGGAACTCGAACCTGCAACCTTTCGAATACTAAACACCAGTCACAGCCATTTTGTTTTGATTTTTTAATATCTGTTCCTGCATAAATACTAATAGGGACTCAACACACTTCTTTTTTATTTTATTTTAAAAACAACATCATTATCAGCCAATTTGACATTGTGAATCGAACCCGGGACCTTTTCATTACAGCATAAACATCCTATTTCCAATTAGTTCATTTTCTCTTTGTGCACAAAAAGCTAATCGGAACTTTTAAACAAATACAATTGAATATCCAATTTTCACCAACATTGGGAATCGAACCTTCAACCACTTGGTTAAAACATCTCGCGGAATAAAAAACACCTCCCGCGCCGCGCCGCGCCGCCCCGCGCCGCGCCGCCGCCGCCGCCGCCGCCGCCGCTAAACACAAAACGCGGCCGCCATATTGATTTTATTCAAATACTATTTAAGCACAGATGGACTAATCGGGACCTATAATGGCGGGACAAAACAATTGGCCTCATTTAACTACCTAGAAAAACAAACCCCGCGACCTCTTCATTACCAGGCGACAACATTAACCACTAACCCAAGGCCGCCATCTTGATTTTATTCAAACACTATTTATGCACAGATGGACTAATCGAGGACCTATAATGGCGGGACTAAACAATTGGCCTAATTTAACTACCTAGAGAATCGAACCCGCGACCTCTTCATTGCCAGGTGACAACATTAACCACTAACCCAACTCGATTTTCGAACTCAACCATTTTGTTGCCTTTATTTACACACAGGCTAATCGAGACCATTCAATATTGACATCGTCGCCTTGTAATCAAAGGGTCCCAGGTTCGATACTCGGTGGAGGCACATAGTGGTCCGAATCACCACTTTTCAACTGTAGGTCCACTCCTGATTAGTTTTGCCGTGCATAAAACGGACTTAAAAAACTAACTCAATCTATCAACCGATCAATATCGACTCTACCAGGAATCGAACCCTCGATGCCTCTTGTTTTACAGAGCAATAACCTTAGCCGCTAAACTTTCGGGGTAAAGCACCTTCGGCGCCATCTTTAAATCATTTCTTCATGTCTTTGAATCATACGCAATGGTTGCCCGTGCATTTCCTCCACACACACACAAACATAAGCACGTGTTAGGTTAGCATACATCAAAAAACAACGTGACAAATCCATTGACCCCCTCCCCCCACCGCTTCCGATGTCTTCAAGGTGATCAGACACGTTCTGCTGACTCAACAATAAAATCGCTCGTGGCCCGCTACACCGGATGTAACATAACACCAGGCGCATCAAATTTTTGCTGACGCGTAGGAACATAGTGCTGTCATTCTACTATGTAAAAACATGTTTTGATTAGCACGTTTCAAAAAAATCCTGAAAATGTGGCAAAGTTGTCTGGCAACATCCTTTCTTTATTGCTTTACTTCTGTTCTGTTAGAACATACTATTGTTAAATCTGTTACAATATAGCTATATTTGTTCTTGGATCTTTCTTGATTATAATTTGTGCAAACGTGTAACATGATATTAGATAAACACGAATATATAAATTTCTTATCACGTTGGCTGTTACACGAAATTCGTCATTTAAACTCACATTACTATTTGATTTGATTTAATTTGCTTTATTTTAATTCGCTTTTTGTGCCACTTTTGGCTAATTTGCGATGATGGAGATGAGTGATATGATGAAATTGATGAATGGACACTCACAAATATCCATGCCCAGGCCAGGATTCGAACCCGGGACCCCTGGCGTCGTAGCGGAACTCACATTACTAGTAGAGCAAATTTGTGACTTATCGCCCCTCCTCTTTGGTTCACCACGAGCCGCTACTGGTTAGTACTGTGTAAAATGTCTGTAACATTGCATAAAATTAATTACAATGTCGTGCCATCTGCCATTTGAACATTTCATATGTTAAAGATCTTTGCGCAATCGACAGAGAAAGATATGGAGAAAAAGCGAAGTTTCGCGGTGTAGATCCATACGAGCTGGACGATAACGAAATGATAAGAAGCCTAAACCTTTGGCCAATTCTAGTTCACGTGTTTTTATTTACTTGACCCAGCTACCTGGAATCATTTGCTTTCGTATTTATTGGTGGTTAGGATTCTGCTCGAAATATTTACATCCAGTACAGATTAACTGTAAATTCCAAGGATCCGCCATTATCGTCTGTTTCCTCTTAAGGTTTGTTCAAGCGATGTAAAATGTTGAGGTGCTCGATAACAGTAATTTCACTCCTTGCTTTAACAATTTGGGATATACCGGCCTCCGTGGCAGAGTGGTTAACACAGCGCGCTACGATGCCAGGGGTCCCGGGTTCGAATCCTAGCCTGAGCATGTGTGTTTATAAATTTCGCTTTATCAATTTCAACTTATCATCATTCAGCCTAGTGTTCACTATTAGCCAAAACTGACATAAAATCGAAGTTAAATAAACCAAATCAATCAATCATTTTGGGATACTTTGATAGCAGTGGCTTTCTATCTAACAGTACCCAAAGCCTACTACCGGAACATTTTCTTACGGATCGAATCAAGGTTCGAATAACAATTTATAACAGTTTGTGTTAACGAACGAAATATAATAAATAATCAAGTACAAATTTACAATTATCAAGATGAATTAAACTTTCAATATTATGATTTTTGTCATCAAACTTATGGTAAGTATCAACAGCTTTCTATAAAAAAAACAAAGAAACACTATTGTAAGTTTTATTAAACACACCAGTTAGATCCATTTCTACTAAAAGTCACAGAGAAAGGTGGAATAGAACTTACCTGAGAGGAAATATTCACTGCACACTCTGTAATGTTTGCTTTGTTCATTAATATTGGAACGATTTACTTTTGCCAACCAGATGACGCGGTATCTTCTGATGAGAGTTGGAAGTGGTCGGAAAAAAACCGGATGTTTTTTTCGCGTCTTTTTCAGTTGGGCTTTTTTCAGCTCTTTTCACAAAAGTGTCTAAAATCAATGAAAATACAGGAGTTAGAAGTATTTTTCGTTTATCTCCCTACTGCAAATAGACACTAATTTCTAAATATAAAATACAAGTTACAATATGAGATTCGTAGCTAGACAAAAACAGTGTTTTTAAGAAAGCTGGCTTTTTTGAATTGGCGGTTCTTTCCGGGTGTTATCTTCATTTTTCGGTAGGCTTATTAAATATCTATGTAGCATAAGCATATTCACATAACTAGAGTAATTTTGTATGTGTTTCTATGATTACTATGATATGAGTTTCAATGTTTGAATTTGTTATACAGGGTGGAGCATTTTCGACTACCTATTTTATAATCAACACAGATGATTTGCTGGTTACATTTACTTTTCTTTTTTATTTCTAGAACAAACATTGCACCTTTGGATTACAGAAAATGTATACATGAACAGTGTGCACACAATTATTTCTTGAAAATAATATCTTTCAAATGACGTCCCTTGCCGAACGCTGAGGACTGCGAACCACAGCAACGCGCACACGATCAATGTTCTCTGGTGTTCTGGCTGTTCTTTTTCTCCCATGCGGTTTATTTTGAACACTTCCAACTTCACGCCATTGTTTCCACCATTCATTGATTGTTTTCCTGTTAGGAACTCGTCAATGGCATTGTTGATCACCATACTCCCTACGGAATGCATGCTGCACCCCTACAATTGACTTCGTCAACACGAACTGCTCCACACAAAATATACGTTGCTGTAGAGGCCAACGCTCCATTGCTACTGAAATCCAAAGTCCCAGTGTACAGTCTTAGAAAAAAAATACCTGGGCCACGGGACGTAGAATTTCGTAACGTCTTAAAGCCTGTCGTTTATGCAACCCAAATAACAAAATATTCGCTTAAGTTTGCCTGGTGATTCCGAGTTCTCGGGAAGGATTGAGCTTTGATAGCATGAGTCACATGACTCGTGCCCCAGCCACAACAAACAGCTGGGTGCTACGATGCCTCCAGAAGAAAATTTCAGGAACTGGTTTCTTGACAAGAGCTACTCGTAAGGAAATACTATTCTTTCAAGTGATATTAGAGTCATTGTCAAGAAGGTTCGCTTAAATTATGGTTCTCATCACAGACCACATGCCACACGTTAATTGTTTAAGTCCAGTTCATGCACTGGACCTACAGATTAAAATGGGATCCGAATCAAATGCGTCTCTATTTTGTATTGAATTCGGAAGCCTTTCATTATATGGCGAAGACGTTACCACTACGACATCAGAGAGGCAATGGAACCCCTTGAGAAAGAGATAAGCGAAAATTGCTACGTGACAAACCATATTTGCCCGTAAATTTTAAAAATAAGACAATATTTTGTACTGACAGTTTCGAACCGGGGGAGTCCCGGGTTCGATACCCGGTGGAGGCACAAGTGGTTCGGATCCCACTTCAAACTGTAGGTCCAGTCCCGATTAGCCTTACTGCGCATAAAGTGGACTTAAAACACCAAATCAAACCAAACCAAATCGAACCGTGGGAGAGGCATATATTTTTTTGTACCATCGTCCATTTCACGAGTTTATAATTCTTCCTCACCGACTCGAGTAACGCGAGTGGTAGAAGAAAAGCGAAGTAAAATAACTGAAACAGAAATAAAAGGAAAAAGCGAAATAAATTTTATTCATAATATTCTGCAGTCACTTGAGTTGTATTCACGGGATGCTATCTTTAAAGAAAGCCGTGGTCTCTTCCTTGTCTTTTTCGCTTTATTTGTGCTCTTGCTTCCCCCGTCACGATTGGTCTAAAACTAATTAATGCGACGTTAATTAAACAATCCAAACAACGAAACAATGCACAATCAACTGCACAAAACAACATTCCAAATGTTTTCGAATCGGAAAACAATTGAGATGCTGTAAAATGACTTAAGATGCAGTAATAAATTGGGAATTCGGTACCGTATAGCATTAAATCGGTAGAGATGTTCGATTTGATTGGATGTTTGTTATTTAGATTTGCTATTCTTTCACTTTTGGCAAATAGCGACGATGAAGATGAGTGATGCTATGATGAAATTGATGAAGGGACACTCACCAAGGACACCCACGCCCAAGTCGAGATTCTAACCAGGGACCCATGGCATCGTAGCGCGCTGTGCTAACCACTCCTCCATGGAGTGGACATTATAGCATATTTTGTGTGTGCAATTGGGATCAATCAATGGAATGAATAGGCATATTATATGATTAAAAAATTTATATCATATTACCACGTCATATTATTCGGCACGAAGTAACATCAGACACATTCAATCTTGAATTTTTGCCTTTCAACTAATTCTTTGAATTCAGGTTAATCACAACAATAAGATAAATTATGAAGCAAATGATAGTGAATGTGGGATATTATTACGAATTACCTGACAGAAACAACATTAAGCAGGCTCGGTGGTCAAGCTCATTAAGTGATTGACATTCGATATCGTCGCCAAAGTTCCCGGGTTTGAGTACCGTCCTTGTCGGGGGTGTTTGACTATTTCGTCATCAATTTCATGTAATGGTCACTCGTCCTTATCGTCGCGATCATCGAACAGGGAATAAAAATTATAAAAATAAATACCATGGAAGAGTACTTATTTCATCTCTCACGAAATCTCCTACAAAACCGGAATATATAAAATACATGTATATTCATTCACATACATTTTCGATTTCTATATTTAACTAATCGAGACCGAGAACGGGAGAGCAATTTTCAATTCGACAAACCGAGAGACGGAGACACTGTCAAGTCTCGTTTCTTCTTGGCACCTCCGTAATCGAGTTGTTCTGTTTGTCATTGGCTTTGTATTGGCAATTATTGTCATTATTCTTCCCCTGCAGGTAAACCATAACGATGAATTATGATGAAATGAAGCAGATAAAAGGGCAAGAACAAGAAAGTCATGCCTGTTCGGGACTCCAACCCAGAACCTTATGAAATTCTGGAGAAGGCGTCCGTGTTTCGCTTGGTTTTCTCTTTCCTCTACTTCTCTTATATTATCATACATGTATAATAAAAATGGATCTGATACGATATGTTGCGATTCATAATTGTGCTGCTTAGATGCTACAGATGTGAACTCCAACCTGCAATATATTATTCCCTTTTGTTTCGTATCTGGTTGAACATGAAATTTTCTTACACTGTGACAATTTCTTTCTTAGTTTTGGTTTGGTGCACAGATATGCTAATCTGGACTCGACTTTCAGTTTAAAGTGGGATACTAACCACTATGTGCATCCACCGTGTATCAAACCCGGGATCCACTGATTACAAGGCGACGACGTTATCACTACGCCATCGAGGAGGCCCCATGTCAAAATGTTATTCACTCGATCTCTACCATAATTTATTTCAGCATTTACATTTTCGTTTTCTTCTTCTTTTTTCCTTTTGTTAACTACTCTTATACAACTCTTTTTGCGTCTTCGAATTTCTTCTTGTTTCAGGAAAAAATAATACATGCAGGCTGTATAAAAATCCCCCGTTCAAATAGATAAAACGTTCACTCTCGAGAACTAATTTACATGTTTATCACTAACGTAACCATTAGGAAGGAAACTATTGAAATGTTAACTGATATAACTGCAGATGAAACAATACTTACAGCCACTGACGAAATATCTATTCTTGTGTAGCCTCACAGACAACAAGTATATGGTGAGTCATTCACTCTTGCTGACTACGGGCGAAGGTCACTGAACTAAAGGGTGGTGGCAAGCAAGCAGGCTTCTGCTCTACCAAAGACGAGGTCACGTGTTCCAGTTATCAATGGCGTACGAAATAAGGAGGAACACAGCTATCTGACGTATGTTTTGGTCCCGTCATTGCACGTAGAACACTTTATCGTCGTGGCCTTGAAGTTCCCTCAGGGCACTCCTACGTAAAGGTTTCTCAGCTAGAAGGATATCTTCCCCATTGAGTGGAGGAAAAGTGGGTGCGTATAGAGGTCATTCAACTTTCGTATTCTTTTTCATTTCAGAACCCGTGCTGTATCGTCGACTTAATCCAATCTATCCGATGTAGGTTTTAGGTTCTGTTTCTGTTCGGTTATTTCACGTTGTCTTCCTGCTTATGTTATTCGCGACGAAGGTTCTGGATTCGATAATCTGGACAATAACGGGATTGTGTTGGTTGCTTGATTTGGTGTCTTAAGTCCACTTTATGTCCTGTTAGGCTAATCGTGAATGGACCTACAGTTTAAAGGGGGATCCGAACCACTATGTTCCTCCACCGAGTATCGAACCCGGGATCCCTTAATTACAAGTAGTGTTGCCCACGAGACGAGACTTTGGCCTGTCTCGTCTCGTGGAGTCTCGTGGAAATGCTGTCTCGTCTCGAAAATATTCGTTTGTCTTATGACACATGGTCAATCTCGTCTCGTCTCGAATTTTTAAAAGCCTGTCCCGTCTCGTCCCGTGGGCAACACTAATTACAAGGCGCCCACGATCCCACTGCGCCATCGGGGATTGTGTTCGAAACTAATGAATCAAATTTGAGTGATATGATATGCAACCATTGGAAGACTATTGAAAGAAAAGCTATGGGAACCTGCCAGTTTTTCTACTGCAGACAGGAAACCATAAACATGGAAGAGAAGCTTATATTGTATGAAATCTGACGCTATGTGCTCGAATACTGGCTAAATATAATCCATAGAGGCATAGCAACGTTAAACAACCTCTTATATGATACATATAGGTTTAAAAAGGTCGAAATACAAAGATTGTGTGCGCCTCACTGATGGCGTAGTGGAAGGCCTTGTAATCAAGGGGTCTGGGGTACGATACCAGGTGATCGCACATAGTGGTTCGGATCCCACTTTAAACTGTATGCACTTCAGATTAGTCTATCTGTGCCGGTGACTCAGTCGGTAACGCGTCTGACTACCATGCTATAGGCCCCGGGTTCGATTCCCGGCCGGTTCAAGCCCGGGAACTTTTCTAACGTTGGAAGCGGCCCCAGCGCCCACCCAGCGTCGAATGACATGGGTACCTGGGGGAAACCCTGGGGATAAAGGCGGTCAGGGGCGTGATGCTGATCACATCACCCCCACTCACGAACGAATCAAGAAAGTGTGGGGCGTTACCCCCACACCCCCTATACGCCTTCATGGCGTAGCGCCAAGCACAGGTGAGAACTTTACCTTTTTTTTTTTTGCATAAAGTGGACTTACAACAAAATTTAAACTTGCGATAAAGATTATGATAAGGTATTAAAGAATTGGGTCTAACACATTTTTTTATTGTTTACCAATGACATTGTTAACTAATATTCTTAATTTCAGTTTCAAGATGAAATCGGCTACGAAATAAAAGGAGTGGGTTCATATTTCTGTTACGAAATTCCACTTTTGTAGTAGACCTGTGCCACACTAAGTTGTGACAATAAACAAATCTGAGACACTTTGAAAGTATTAAATTGCTATCTACGTATTTGGGAAAAATCTTTCAATATAATACTTTTTTTGGACGCGTCAAATCATAGTATTTAATTCCTGTTTTAGCAGCTTTAAGAAACCTGATTTTTTTGGGGGGAGTTACAAATGCCCTTTCTGCTCCCGTCAAGTTACGCCTATGACAAACAGGAATTCAAAGTAAAAGACTGTCCCGACTAAATCGGGAGACACGTCTGATAGATTTACAATTGGGAAAATCATAATTAAGCGTGTAGTTGAAAACAACCTATTTTCATATATTGCATGCAGCTCTACTTTTTCTGCAATGTGGATCAAGAACTGGGGACGTGGAGAAGCACAACACTCCACGTAACCAATAGTCACGTGACCCTCTTTGCTTTCCTGTCATGTTGACCTTCGCGTGGAACACATTTCTCGGTGTTAAGACAGGCAAAATCACCCGATCATCGAAGGGTGCAATATGTGTTGCCTACCCTCCTGCATTACTTGCTCCTATTAAAGCCTTATGGGGAAGAACTTTTTTCCATGACTGTACACGAGGCAGGAGGAAACCGCCCTCCCAATGCATTTGTTTTGCAGTGTTGCCAACCTCAAACTGTGTAGTCGAAAATGCTCCACCCTGTACGAACACGTACATGAAGCAAAAAAGAAAATACTGCTCTACCTTTTGAAAATCTAGTATCAAATCTCTTTACATTAAATTTTGTGTTCAGCAATATATATTTTTATTCTGGCTTTCCAGTACATCATGTATAATTTGGTTAAATGGCCGCTAAACCTGGTCACGGAGCTATAAGTGATGTATTTTGGTTGCTTGTTGCAGTGGTTCTCGACTTTTATGAGACCACAGCTCAGTAAATTTATTTCTTACAAGTTGATTCCCTGATCCCAACAATTTCACTCATAAATACATTTCTGAACTTTAAAATTTATATGGAAATTAATATGCACTCTTAATTAATATTAATATATCAACTATGGTATAATTAGTCAGTGCCGGATCTACAAATTTTGGGCCCCCCGCAAAATATTACCAAAGGACCAATCTACCTACCTTCACACACACACAATACTTGATCTCATGTATGACAAACTCACATACGAGGGCCTACAGGGTGATTCAAAAGTCCGTTAACACCCCTATAAAGAGTAAAGGAGTTAGGATGGGTACAATTGATAGAAACAGGTTAGGCTTAGGGGGAACCACGTTGGTCTGTTCCAAGCGGATGTCCACCATATTAGTGGCCGCCATATTGAATTCAACTCAATTTTTTTTTTAAATGGGAAGGGGTTGATGTGCATAGGCGCCAATTTGTTGAGAATTTGGGGGGGGGTAAAGCTAAGAAAAGCATAAATATTGATTTCTTTCTGTTTGGGGGAAGAGGGGCAATTTTGTTTCCTTAAGATGGAACCTAATACACTTGAATTAACCTTTGAAAAATAGTAATTGCAATAACTGTATTTGACAACAAAACATATAAGTATATCAGGGTACATCGAACTTTATTAGCTGGACAAAAAAAATCACTGCACTACTGTGATTATGTAATTATGCAACATAATACTTTACATGTAACTTTTGACTGAGAATTTTTATCATATTCTGTTTATAATACTTATTCTTACAATCCTTTATAGGAGTTTAATATCTTCGCACATATTTACATAAAAAGGGAAGCCCAAGATAAAATTTTTATCTGGGCAAGCGAGTTTTTACATTTCCGAAGGGAAACCAAGGAGCCTATTTTGCAATGGACTCACTCATTCAATAGCATGAAGACTACAGTATTCCCACGCCTCTTCCTCTATTCTCGCACATATTCATTCATAATATACCACTAATTTTCCTTAATTCATTGTCGGTTTGAAAAAAGAAATACTTAAATAGTAAACGCACAAACACAAGATAGTCCCACGTTATTGATTCTGGCCATTTCAGAGCAGAATCCTGCGTAATTTTCCACCTGTTCTGTGTTAAGTTTCTGTGTGCAAGAGTTATGTAATATGTTGGAAGATATCCATTGGGCCCCTTATAAGGGGATCAAACGAGAACTGGCTGGGCTCGGGCCCCTCCCTCCCGGTTTCGACACCGGTGGTGATGTGATATATATACGTATATGACACTATTTTCTCGTGACATTGAAGCCTGATTTGATCTAAGGTCGGAATTTTTCCGGCTTTGTCTCCGCAAAAAGCTGATCCAGGGTCCACCCAGCATCAAATCAAATGGTACCCTTTGGGGGGGGAGCGTGGTGCTGATCACATCACCTCCAAGATGTCCGGTATCGAAAATATGTGGGGCCCTGCCCCCACATATCCTGAATGTGCCTTCACGGTGCTACATGCAGGGGAAACTTTAACGTTACCTGTGTGATATTGTATTCGTTTCCGTATCTCTGAGTAACTACGTTTATTTTTTATATGCGCATATACGAGCTCTCTACTATGTCAATGGCTGAGGGCCCCCCCCCCAAAGGCTTACTCGTCTCCGCCCCCCCCCCCCCCCGCACCAAAGATGGTGCCTGATATGCCCACCAAGTGCATTTTGCCTCCTAATTACATTAAGTACATTTATGTTTTTATAAACAAAAGTAATAAAAAAATATTGGGAACATCCTAGGAAACGAATGTAATTTATTTTGAAACAGTTGTAAAATATAAATAATAGAGGTTTTGTGCCTGCAATGCCCTCCCCGGTAAGCTAGGGTTAAAATTATATCTGAACCACTATGCAATATGTGTCCACTGGGTTTGGTCGATATCTGCCTCTTTACTGCTACATCATGTAAATTTATTTTAGCTAGTTGTAAAATATGTCACTACAAACCTGTAAACTCATAACAGTAACTTCAAGTGAAATAGGTTAGCCGTAATTAGTAAAAATCCAAAATTTTCGTTTTTTTCTTTTCGAAAAAGGCTGCAACATTCTCCGTCGTCGACGAAGACACGTACCTTTGCTCGGCGAGCGCGTTGCGGAGAACGACAACATTTCGTAATGTGCATAAATTTACCCATAATGCTAACTGTCTCTTCAATGGAGAGATGAGACTCCATAGTTCTCAGGGAACGGGTGTTAAAAGAGCTTCTCCAAAGATTTCAGATGAAATGGGGACCAATAGCTTTTACCTCAACAGAACAACAGGTGATGAAAGTTTATATTTCAGTTTATTTCCTTAACAAAATAAATATATATATACACGTTTTAAAAACAAAACTATCCAGGGTTAACAATAATAAGTATCTTACTCATTACTCATTAATCTTACTAAAATTTTCCTATACATTTATACAAGTAGGGAAACGGAAAAACACATTTCTTACTTCAACCGGTTTCTTACAAAGCAACCAACCGAGATACTTTCCCATTATTAGGTGTGATTAAGCCGAAACTAAATATTATAAGGACCTTTTATCTCTTTCACCAGAAGGTGGAGTTTAACTTCTCTATGGTGCTTAGACTCTCGCCTTAGCGGAGAGCACCTTCTCTCGCCCGAAAGCGAAGCAGAAATACTCCTCGGTGCTCGGACTCTCGCATAAGTGGAGGGCACCTTCTCTCCTTTAGGTGTTTGCTCTCTCGCAGTAGCGGAGCACACCTTTTCTCGCCCGCAGGCGGAGTCTAACTAACTTGCCAGCCAAGCTTTCGTCCTTATATACGGTCGGCGATGCTAGCGTAAGCGAGCGGGAAAATATTGAACTACCTATATTAACATTACATAGTTACAAAAGTTGATTATACGTAGAGGTGGATCCGTCTCTGCTTGGGACGATCCGAGTTCGTTACAATCTTGAACTAACAATATTTATATTAAACAGTTACAAAAGTTTATCATAGAAGCTAACAAACTTAGAGGTGGATCCGTCTTTACTTGTGACAAACCATCCCTTCAAAAAAACAGTTTTTTTTTGTTGTTTTTTTGCAACTCTACTTCTGATCAACAATTATCGAGTCCCGTGCCGTTAATATTCGAGGATAAACGTGAGTTTCTCTTAAACAACCAAAAACTGCACAATGTACAAGGTTCCAATTTCCCACCCGCCCGCTTGAATTCCGTATGTTTATAAGAACCGGCCTCAATCATGGCTGCTCGATCCCACAATGCAACAGTTTGTGAAGTAGGTGAAACACGCCTATTGTGGCGTTCGATAGGACTTTCACCTTCGTGACATTTTCCAGTACAACATGCATGCGGAAATACTCTACTCAGATCAATACCACATCAGCAACAGTCTGCATCGAATCAGGTGATTGTGAAGTAAATGAAGCTACTAGTGTACTCATTCTTACAAGGATAGAAATACTATAAATATGAACTACAGAGATACGAACACTTTTCGACTGGAATACTCTACCCAACTTATATATTTTCATATTTATGAGCGTTACAAGTGCGGAAACGAAATTTTAACTTGAAGAGGGAGAGGGGGGTTAGAGAGAATATGTATATCACAACGTTTACTAGTGGACATCTGGTGAATGTTTAATTATAATTATCGCCATTGCTAACAAACTTTGTAGAACTCTTAGCCTACATGCAAGAAGTGAGATTTCTCAGTCGTCGGGTAAGTACGTATTCATGTTAAATTGACATTTTCGTTACAGGTTCACTCACACACGCATGCATAGTTGAACAGAAAGCTAAGGCTTCGTCAAATTAACGACGTATAAATACAAAAAGGTATCCCGCACCCTTTCTTACCACATATTGCGCTAGGCACTTTCAGTACCTTCAATTGGCCTAACTGTGGAGGGAGTGATACTGTCTGGGTTGAATTGCTGTCCGGTTAACAAATTATTTTATCTGCGTAGACTTTCTGACGAAGCATTAGCTTTAACGTAACCAAATTTGCTACATCTATTTTTCTTTTTTTCTATTTGTTTCAACAAGGATAAAACGATTGTGTTTAGCAAAACTAAACTAAAAAATGTCGTTTTGTTGAATTAGACAACCCATGGCACAGCATCCATCTATCAAACCTCCGATTAAGCAGTGATAACCATGAAAGAAAAAGAGGATGATTTATTGATTGATTTGATTTATTGTACTTCGGTTTTTGTGCCACTTTTGGCTAATTTGCGAAGGTGGGGATAGATATGATGAAATTGATGAATGGACACTCACAAACACCCATGCCCTGGCCGAGATTCGAACCCGGGACCCCTGGCGTCGTAGCACGATGTGCTAACCGCTCCACTACGGGACCGGTGGGAAAGAGGATGACAAAATGTAATGCTGCCATTGTTCCAAAGCAATATGTGGAGAATACCAAAGAAATTGATATTTTAAATGTAACTATGAACGTTAAATCATGGCAAAATATTTTTTTGTTTGTTACTAATACTATCAGAAACAAATTATGTTAGTAGCAAAAGACTAAGGTCATCAAAATGACTACGTATTATATTAGCTTTGGCGTTACTGATTTTCCACCTCAGCTCTCTAGGGTTAAACAATCCGATCACTACACACGAGCTGTTGAAGTCTGCAGTAGTTTGCCATTTTTCCAGAAGATGTTGCGTTTGTAAACCGTCTGCTCCTTATCTGTGGCTACATCCTAAATTAGGATATGCTGCTTTCAGCCGGACAGTGGCTTTACAAAGTGGCGCATCGCATTTGTGAACCGTCTCTGGAGTGGCTCGACAAACGTTACACAAAGGTTACCCCTCTGTAAAGGCTCTGCCCGAAGTGACGTGACGTAACGTATTATCATAAAACGACCACAAACGTGCATTTTTACCAATAATCTAATTCATAATACCAATGGCACAATTTATATAATATGTGATCTTACACTTTTTGATTCATGGAGTTTAAACGGTAAAAGGTTAGGTTTTTAAAAATTGGCATGGTCATGCCCCGAAGGATGGGGCCACAATACGTGACCGCCACTATATTTTAACTATCTGCTATTGATGTCACAATTTGCAAATAATTATGAAAGTAGGATTATTTATTTGACTTTCGCTGAATTGCATCTCAGAACTACAGGGGTCCCGGGTTCGACAGTCGGTGGAGGCACATAGTGGTCCGGATCTCATTTTCAACTGTATAGGTCCAGTCCCGATTAGCCTTACTGTGCATGAAGTGGACTTAAAACACCAACTCAATCAATCAATCATAACTACAGATAATGATGAATGGACTCTCAGAAATTAATATCCATGCCCAGGTCTCGAACCCGAAACCTCCTGTTGGGTGAGGGCCAGCGGGAGGGTTGACGATGCCGCCCACAGAAAAAAATATCGGAAAACAGTCCTGGAACAGATTAGTCTTTACGTAAACGTTCCAAAACCGACTGGTCGAAATGATCATTTGTTTACATCTTGTTATAGGGAAAATATCGGTTGGAATTCATTTACGGATACCACTCGATACTTTTCTTGCATTATTGTCTTTCATAGGGTCCGCAAAAAATGTCGGGCGACACTTTGGACGAATCTAATTATCCTGGAAATTATGCAAAATTCAAACTTTCTAATTATTTTGCACAAATTTGCATGAAAAATTGGATTTTGTTATTACATTACATCTATTTTAATATTCTGATGCAATATTTGATTATTGTAAAGCAAACCAACGTATATAATTGGATAAAAATATTTACAAAGTAATATTGATCAAAATTATGAAAATCTTTTTTTTTTTTTTTTTTTTGCAATTTTCAAGGATCGGTATCAGTATCGGTGGTAATCGGAAAGAGTATCGGTATCGTAATCGGTTCAAAATGGTATCGGCTCAGCCCTTGTATTATATTCTGTTACAGAGGTACCGGTTTATTCTGTAATCGACTCGTTGCATAAAGGTACATCCTCCAGTTGCCTCAAAAGGTGGGCCGTGCATTAGATCTCTGGCGACAACTGTTGCTGTGTAAATTTCGGTCTTCCCCTCCGCGACGCTAATCTAGAACACGCGGCAGTCCCTGGAGGGTTGGCGCTCCGCCTGAAGATGCTCGCTGGAGTGCCGGGGTGTGAAGCGAGGTTCCAAGATTCTCCAGGCGTGAAACGCTCTTTATCACGGTGGAAGGGAAACTTCTCTCTCTTTTGCCGAAATGTTGGAACCTCCATCTTCATGGTCGACAAGAGGAGAGAAGGTGAAGGAGAGAGACTGCGTTTGTCGTTGCGCAAAAGAAGATAAGCAACGCTTCGGTGTTTCAGCGATACGAGAGAATCTCATTTTCACACAAGAATCTTCTCACGTGTCCAGAAATATAAGATGTACAGCCAACGG
Source organism: Lepisma saccharinum (assembly GCF_977018435.1). Lineage (NCBI taxonomy): Eukaryota > Metazoa > Arthropoda > Insecta > Zygentoma > Lepismatidae > Lepisma > Lepisma saccharinum. Next base: position 51,610,621 of record NC_139236.1, read on the forward strand.
TATAGATAATAATAGGCAAATTGTTCATCGTTCTCTTCATTTCTTTCTTTTATTCTACGTTCTGTGTTGTTTTCAAGGGATGGAATTATGTTCATGCGAAGCAAATGTCATCTGCTTATTGACGTTTTTGTTTCATGTTCGTGACATTGTGGAAAGCAGACTGGATGAAAATTGCCTACTATTACCTTTGCCGTTAGATGTACAATCAGCGGCAATAAAAATGCAACACCTAGATCCTGAAATACTCGTGTTCCTGAAAGGTGTTATGTGTGATGCCTAACTCTACGTGGTGGTAGAAGTTGTCATTGAAAATTTGCTGTTAAAATCCACTTACCGCCTAGTTAGGCAACACACATAACGCCTTTCAGGGACTCGAGTATTCCAGGATCTAGGTGTCGCATTTTTATTGCCGCTGACTAGATAAAAATCGTTCAGATGTTTTGTAAGATGACTTATAAATTGATACACAGAAAATGCTGTGGTTGACGTGATCAGTGGCAACGGTACGGGTCATCCGCAGAACCGAATAAGTCGCCGTGTGCGACGTAACTCCAATTTATCAAATTTGCAGAAGAGAAGAAATAATATATATTTTTATGAATATGTCTGCCTCTTTAAAAGAGTACGTGACTCCACCTTACTGCTGAGGATTAGAAGTAGAGATATGCCGGTATAACTCCAAATAGTGGGAATTGTAGCTTTCCAAGCGACGTGATTCGAACAAGTGTTCTCGGGTTACAAGCCAGGTTAAATTGGAGTTGGCTGAAGATGAGAGCAATGTATGCCCTCGAAACGTTGGAAGCCAATTCCAATTTAACCTGGCTGGTTACCCGAGAACACTTGTTCGAACTCCAAATAGAGCTCTTCAGAGGAGTTATTTAAACGAAAATTGAAAACACGTATATTTGGAGGGAGAATACAGTTGAACATGTCAAAGTGAAGAGAAAATAATACGTAATACCTAGGATTACTTACAAATCAAATTTAGATACCATGTCATATCATTATTAAAATACTGTAATTGTATCTATTTTGAGGAACAAGATATACGTAATACAGGTTAGTTCTGTTATAAAGTGGTAAATTAATGAATATAAACGTTTGATTCTTAAATACATTGCAACTTTATTAGTGAACACTTTGGTGTTTAAATACTACAGTAGACACTATAGTTTTACTACCCAATTTAAAAAAAATCGTCTGAAATAACATTTATTTTATTAATGACTGTGGCAAAGGAATAAGCGATACCTAAATCTGCAGATATTTCAGTTTTAGTGTTATGTGGATTAGCATCCACTTCCCTTATAAATTTTAATTTCTGGTCAAGCGTGAAACTTTCCTCTTTCTCCTCTCCATGGCCGACCAGTAGCAACTGAAAACTGTCACTTTGCGACATTGTTGTAGGGTGGTTACGTAAAATCAATTGTATTTTATGAAAATTTGTACATATAATACCGAATTAACGTATAAATGCATTACATAAACACGTTTTTAAATTATATTTTGCCGGGACCTACAGTAATTTACGTATAAAACAAAATTACACGGAACTGAGTTACGTATAAAGCAGTCTCAACTGTAGTTTGTGTATCGCATGAACACACGCACTATGCCAATTAAAAGTCCATGCGTATAAAATTCAAATATATATGCTACAAAGAAATTTCATCAATTGCAGGGATAAAGTGAAAACTCAATGCGCATACGTACATTCATATCAATAGTAGTATTCTTTTAAGTTCAATCCCGAACGTGGCACATTGGCGTTTATGGAATCAATGTTTCACATTATACATCTAAACTCAAAAGTGTGCGTGTATCTATCCAGATTGAGTCAAGGCATGACATCGCAGTCTTCGATAAAGTAGCACAGGATTGAATTGTACATCTCACTGAAGCAGGGTTGCCATCTGTTTCCTTCTCTTTACTTTTTGAATGCACCTCGTACATACAATTGAAGGATTTTTTTCCTATTGAGACAATAGTCTTGGAAACTTGTAGCTACATGTCAATTCTAACAATTAGTTGTACATTTACTGTTTTATTTTTGCTGAAATGGCTCTTCTCGAGGAATCGTAAGACATTTATTGCTTCCTCGAACACGATAAATCCGAGTTTTTCGTGGCTCTCCCTCGGTTTTTCAAATGACAAGTGGATGTTCTCTCCCTGCTCTTTCTCTCTCTCTCCCTCTCCCCCATGTGACTGCTCCGAGCGAGATAACACAGATTAGTCTTCCACTGTCTCTTCTACCAAGTTTCAATTAGTCGGTTGTTAATTCCGGATACGGCCGAGAGCGGCGCCACTTGTCTTCCGCCCCGACATCCCGGACTGGACAGCGGGACGTTTCGGACGAGAATTTGTGGCGGCCGAATCTGTTTCAATTGAATGTCTCTTCTCTGACTGTGCCAATTTCTCCATCAGACCCTTCTCCTCCGCCCAATTTATTGTCCAATGCTGGGAGACTCGCAATGTTTACCTAATTTATTCTTCCTTCTTTGCTGCCATTTATTGGGGTAGTGTTTTATTTTCGACCAACGAAAAATATTCGCTCAGTTCTCAGTTTTCCTTCGCGGTTTTTCTCTCTTACTTTAATTTTCCTGTGCAGAATGGTTGAGTTTGACACTGGCGTACGCATAAGGGGGCTGATGGGGCTACACCCCCTCCGAAATCAACATTTTTTAAATAAAAGCAGTTCCGAACTCTGGAAAAGTGCAAACTCCAGATAACCATTTTTGATAGCGGGAAGTTGGTGCTCGTTTATAATACACAGAAAAATCTCAGTCTTAAATTACTTTTAAATTTAATATCTTCATACATACGTTTCTCTCGTAACTTCAGATTTGAATTTACGGGGCCTTGTAATCAAGGGGTCCCGGGTTCGATACCCGGTGCGGGCACAATACACAGTGGTTCGGATCCCACTTTAAACTGTATGTCCAGTCCCGAGTAGCCTTACTGTGCATAAAGTGGGCTTAAAACAGCAACTTAATTAATCAATTTGTGTTATCTTACTTCACTTTTCCGAATTTTTTGGCTAATCGTGACGATGAAGATGAATAGTAATTAAATGAAAGTAATGAAAGGACAATTATAAACGCACGACAGGACACAGAAGAGTGTTCTGTCTGTGAAGAAGTCGCCAGAGGATCATTAGCCTACAAGTTTGCAGTTTTCAGGATATCCTACGTGGAAAAAGAGGTTGATTTTCGAGTGGCAACCCTACACTCACTTTTAATTTCTATTGATCGACAAATTCTTGTCACAAATCAAGAAGATAGTTGCTGAAGTCTCTGATGTCTTTCGGGACTCATCGAATCTCATCGCCGTTGTCATGTGACTTTTCAACTCGCATACCTCAACGCTATTTTTCTGTATTATCACCTCGAATTAAGGTCTCATTAAGATTTGTGTTTCCATTTGAATTCCTTGTTATTTTAACGTCTCTTTTCTGCCACATTTGACAATGACGAAGCTGATGAAATTGCTGAATGAACACTCACAAAGAACATCCCATGATTAGCCCGGGACTCGAACCGGGGAACTTCGGTGGCGATATCGAAAGTGGATCACGTAACGCTCTCGACCACGGAGCCGGCGATATCACAAAGTAGTCGAGTCTACAATTTGTATGATTTGATACTGCTCTACGTCGCACTTGTTGATTACAGGCAGTGGCGTAGAAGCCGCCTCCGCAATGTGGAGTCGGCGTGTAGGGGCCCCGCAATGTTCTCTCTGTGCTCCTGAAATTTTGTATAATCCAAGAAATTCAACAGATCCTTTGAGGCTAGCAGTGAACAAAAATAAAAAAAGACCCATTTTCTTTGTCGGTGAACTTACAATACGTATCAACTTATTTAGCGGAATTGTTCCAATCAACAGGCACAACAAATGACTGCACGGCTTAGTGTCAGTGGCGGCGATTTGGTTCCAAAACTGGGGGTTAAGGACAGTTTACTTCCCTTTGTAGATAAGGTTTAGCATAGCGCAGGAGCGAAAGTGGGAGAAAGTGGGGAGGCAACTAAAGTGCTCCCCTGTGCTTAGCACCACGCCATGGAGGCGTATAGGGGGTGTAATCGCCGCCACTGCTCAGTGTTCATTATTATTTTAATATGTGGGATATGATCAAGACGGTTTCCAGTGTCACATCATAAGACGAGCGTACTGGCTCAGTCAGAGGAGCCCGACCAGCTTGACAATACAAATAACATGAAACAGATGATTGTGGGTTGAAACTACCAACGCGGATATTTTGCATGGATATGTCTACGATTATTGTGGCATTAAAATGAAATTCTATTGTATACGCTCGAACGTAGCAGGCTCGAGGGTTGGGAGACTCGTACGATTGATTGATTGATTTGCTTTATTTTACTTCACTTTTTATGCCACTTTTGGCTAATTAGCGAAGATGGGGATGAGTGATGATATGATGAAGTTAATGAATGGACACTCACAAATATCCATGTCGAGGCCAGGATTGGAACCCGGGACCCCTGGCTTCATAGCGCGATGTGCTACCCACTCCGCCACGGGGGTGAGAATCGTACGAGCGAGCGGAAGTGGTTCCATGCAGTACTATAGTGGCCTATCAGTGTACCAATTCTTTTCGGTACCACTAGTTGACAGGACTCGCGGACGAATACGATCATCACTTTTTTTTAGACTTTGCTGATCAGTTACTTAAAATGATATTAGTGCACTAAAAAAATAACCTTCAATAATGCCATGCTTCGAAAGCTTCTAAACAGGTAAAGGAAACCAGCGTCCCAAATTCCCTGATCACATCCACACTTCTACAATAGTAATGTTGGAAATGTTGCAAATGACTTTCCTTTCCGTCCCAACAGCACATTAGTCGTTGGCAAGGTAAAGGTATGTTAAGAGTGCCCTGGAGTTTGGCATCAAAAGAGTTTTCCTGCCCCTGCGCGATAAAGAGACATCTAGCGACATATCAGGGAACTATTAATTCTTCTCGGTTGTGTCCTAAACCAGAGGCCAGAGCACAGGCCGTGGGCCAGAGGACCTTCCCCCATGGTGGAAAGACTTTCCACCATGCCTTCCCTCTGCCTTCACCACCCCCTCCTCTCCATGCATATAGTATCGTGCCATGAAGGCACATTTAGGGGATGTGGGGTAGGACCCCACACATTCTCGATCTGTCATTTTAGAGGTGATGTCATCAGCATCACTCTCAGGCCGCCTTTACCCAAGAGCAACCCCATTCATATGAGGCTGGGTGAGTCCCAGAGCCGCTTTATGCGGGGGCAAGGCTGGGAAAATTTCGACCTTAGATCACACATCCCGGGAATAGAGCCCGGGTCTCCCGCGTGGCAGTCAGCCGTCCTACCTACTAGATCACCGCGGACCCATTTGAATTTTCGTGCAGCTGACCATGCTTGTTGACACACCACTTTCAAGTAAGACTCGCTCCTCATACCCTTCTTTCCTGGACGATGACAACACAAACAAACCACACGGCACACTGAACAAAACGCCGCAGCTCGTCGCTGGCGCCAGTAATAAGCAACAAATATACACGGCGCTTAGGTAGCGCTGCCACGTAGTTGAGACAGCAAAAACGATTGATGTTCTGCAGGGAAATTACGTATACTTAAAATATGTTGTATGGAAGGATATATTTTTAGAGAGAAACCTAGGATTTTCGGATCCCCTCCGCGAAAGAAATGCCATGTAATAAATTTCAAAAAGAAGTATGGATCCCGGGTTCGAATACCGGCCTGGAAATAGGATAGAATATTTTTGAATATGCTATTTTTCTTTTATTCAGGTGAATTCCAAATCACTCTACTTCCCTTAACATGCTCTCCAGCTTGTCAATAAAGAAGAAATGAGATATGCAAACTGCGAATCTTTAAATGTAACCTCTATTATTTTTAATAAGTTTTTCCTTGTTTATTCGTTTCAAAATTTCTAGTATGTAAATATCACAAACCATGGCATAAGAAGAAAATATCGAAGGACGCACATAAAATGTCGGTGCATAATAGCGTGTTTTGGGAAGGAGGAGGGCGCTATGCCACAATCCTGCCTAGAGCGCCAAAATATTTAACTAATATCTAGAGAGAAATATCAATCAAGAACTGTCACAAACTGGAGCCAGGAAATTAATTTTTCGTCATTAAAAATAGGCACAAATGATAAAAAAAATCTTAAATAATCTCATTTAACCACTACTTTCCCCCTTTCCAATATTTGTTTTTCCATGAAGAATATTCCATATTCCAACAGTAACATTTCTAACCCCTCCCCCTTAGTTTTGGCACCCAATCACCGCTACTGGTGATATCCATATCGCCAGAATGTCCGTCAGTCGAACTCGTTAGAACACAGCTAAGTAAAAAGTTCGGCAGAAACCGGATCTAATGTGACCATACGGTAATGTTGGCGAATAAATACGAGACGAGAATATGTAAATAGTTTTTGTGTCGCAAATATTTGACACAAGTTAAACATCAAATTGTATCATATTTATGGTATACATTGAGGGAGCGACCGAAATTCATGTAAGGATTAACGAACTGTGGCAATTCTACCCCTCCCAATGCTGGCTAAAGCTTTCAATAAACATTCATTCAAATAAGAATAAAGACTGGCTCGTTTAAAGCTAAGCGACCACTGTGCTTCCACGTCTAAAAACAAACAATAAATCTTCACAAAACATAGTGGGTGACCAAAAAAAGTCATTAATACTCCCTTGAAAAGGGTGTTATTAATCTCTCAATACCGAAAGTATTACGTCACAGAGGCAACGCCAGAGTAGAGGTCAGACCCCCTAGCAAACTAGAAAACAGTAAATAAATGCCGTATTAGCCTAAATATGCATTATTTATATATTTAGTAGTACCGTATACTAAATGCAGTAATTTGTCCATATGGGGCTCCCTAGACAATTACATTGATCTTTTTTAATTGATAGATTTCGACGTTTTATGTAACAAAATTTGTTTTAGGGTGAGGGAGACACAAATAACGTAGATATTTGATCCCACGGTATGACCCACGTAAGTAAAGAAACCTATCCCGGACTACTTTGTTCTTATTCGGAAAAACTGATTCCATGCACAGTGAAAAAGCAAAAAATCACGTGCAAATGCTAATGCCACCAAACTTAGCAAAAAAAAAAACGTTAAAACTTACTATCAGTATCAAATCTCACTCCTAACGAAATAAAACATCATATCTAAGAGAGAAACCATAGTCGAGAAATGTATATACATGCAGTACGTTGAAACTATACATTTTCCACTTTGTGGTTTCACGGTGAAATGGCGACAAGTGGCACAAGAATAACGTACTCCGGTTGTATTCGCACTCAAACAAGCCGGGGGGAATGTGCAAATTTCATTAGTCGGTAGATTTCGATGTTTTATGTAATATATATGGTCCTTACATCTGCGATTGAAACCACCTCGAACTAAATTTGACAACTATGCTCATTTCCCGAGACGAGGTACACGAGTACTAGAACCTACTGTTACTGAACAGGGTACTGGTTTCGAATCGTTTTGTTCTGTCGTTACTTTCAATTTGTTCACTAAGGATTAAATATCGTCCCCGATTAGTGTAAAAAGTATACGTATTATCGAAGAAAATTGATTTTATCGTGGAATCACTGCACAGTACTTTCGTGCTGTTGTACAATAAAAGAGGCCTGGGAAAGTCAACGTTAATATATTTGAATCACTGTACTTACTTTGACTGAGGAAGCGCCATATTGGTCCCCTTCTCTTCTGCACCTGTCGTGACGTTCCGGCAATTCTGTATTTTTCACACACACACACACACACACACACACACACACGAAACATGCAGATTCACCACACATCTTGGGACACAGTAGCTTTGTAATAACGATTTAGCACTGTTACAAGTAACACTTGACCCATTTCGTCGGCCCTGCTTGACTTGCAAGCTGCGCACAAAGCGAACATCTTATCGGTGAACACGAGCTGAAGAAACTGAGCAGCTGCAGTCAGTGTTGCCAGTACTAACTTCGATGCTGAAGAAGGTATTTCCTGTAGCAATAAATGCACTCGTAATATACTGTCATTTACGCATAGATGTAGACTGTATACGGTAATAAAAATAGATGCGAAACCACTTTATATACAAAATGCTTCGTTTCAAACAACGTTAGCTCGCTACAAACTGCACAAATCAATTCTAAGAGCTGTGGCAGTTCATATATTCCATGGCATACCTAGGATTTTTTCTTCGGGAGGGGCTGAAACTGTAAAGTTTGGTAGTACATAGCTTTTCTCTAGGGAGACGGGATAGATATTTCGTATATTTAGAACTTTCCACTCTCAAAAATGGCAATGGGAGATCACTTCACTACCACTCTGGTTTTACCCGAGTTTTTCACTGTTTTTTTTCGAAAATTTTGATTTTCTCAATATTTCGGAGGGGACGCCAGGGCCCTCAACTGATGCCATTCGTCAAGCAAATAAACCGTGTTAAATTTCAATTCAATCCAACATTGGAAAGGCCAGTTTTAACATTTTTAGGCCTTCTATAAGATGTGTAATAGCCCAGTCAATGCAGGGGGAAAAATCGTCTAATATTGTCCCCAGAAGCTAAATTTTGGCCAGTTGTCAGACCACTACTTGGAGTGCAAAATCCCAAAGGTTCCAACCCCGCCCCTCCCCCAGTGCTTCCCCGCTCCTCACCACAACATTAGAGCCTTCGGCGCCTTGATCTGTGAAGATGTGCGTATTTGTTCTGTCCATGTGTGTCAATTTTCCTTCATCAATTTAATGTAATCATCCCTCATTCTTATAGTCGCGAGTGTTCAGAAATGGAAGAAAAGCGACGCAACATTACATTTTTAAGATAAGAAAAATCAGTCCTTGAACAGTACATAAAACTAATTGAATGAACAGTTTCCCTGGCAATATACAGGGTGTCGCAAAACTCTTTCAACAACGCTTGGGTGCTGGTAGATATCATAAAAGCAAGTAACTTTTCCCTATAAAGTTTACCTCCAAAGCGCTTAGTTAATGCGCTATAAGCGCTTAAAATCTATCCTGTACATATGCAACCCAACACAGCAAACGCTTGCTCTGACATAACTACCAGGGGCGCGTGGCACGGTTGCCACTAGCGTGCCTCGTTAAGAGAGACTACTTGAAAAGAACTTGGGAGTCTTGCCTGAGCAAACTTCAAAACATTGCGATGTTGTAAGAAGCATTGACAGTATTTATAAACTGACCAAGACAAGTAATGGTCAGACTGAAATTCAAGATTACTCATTCTAAAATATCTCCATAATTGATCGATTGATTTGGTTAATTTTAATTCGCTTTTCTGCCACCTTTGGCTAATCGCGAAGATGAGGATGATATGATGAAATAACAAATGACACCAATGTCTACTCCAGGATTTAAACCCGAGACACCTAGCGCCGTAGCGATCTGTGCTAACCACATCACCACGGAGTGTTTCGTGTATCATGCAATATCAACAATTGCAAGGGACAAGTGAGATAGGGGAAATCTACGAACGAACAAATGTAAACATGATGTGCTTGCTGCCTCGTTTCGAACACGCAGACTGTAATGTTATTACAATTTATTTGGAAGTTATTCCTATCTGTGCTATTGTTATTGCTAATCATGTTCGTCTCACAAGTAAGTAATTGCAAGGCTTTTTTAATTTAATGATTGATTGATTAATTTGCTTTATTTTACTTCGCTTTTGTGCCACTTTTGGGTAATTTGCGAAGATGTGGATGAGTAATGATATGATGAAATTGATGAATAGACCCTCACAAACATCCATGTCCAAGTCGGGATTCCAACCCAAGACCCCTGGCATCGTAGTGCGATGTTCTAACAACAGCGCCACGGGGCCTGCTTTTAATTTTATGAAACACGTTGTTTAGACATGAATAAATTCACACATTAAAACTAGTGCTTAGTAAAAGCCAAAGCCAGGAAATGCATACTTATATCAAGCGCTGAACTGTAAAGGGCACTCGTATTGCACAATGACAAAAAACAATTTTGCGCCTCGGTGATCGAGTAGTACGTTTAGTGATCGAAACATGATCTCTTTATCGAAGGTTCCTGATAAGAGCTCCGGCCTGGAGAAATATGCCACTGGATCATTCGTCTTCGTAGTTCCGATTATTCTGAAAAGGGAGCAGGTACTGCACCGCTACGCCTATTGGTGCATTGAACTTAACGTAAAAAGAACACTGTAAGAAAACTGAATTCATAACGTCTGTTAGTTCTCTGCTCTTAACGAATATTTTGACTCTAGGAACAATAGTGGCGTTAGAAAAATCAAGAACGAATATACTGACAAGAAAATTTCATTTCTGCAGTGAAGGCATGTTTTGCTGCGAATGTGATTGCAACCACGATGGTAGAGTGTAATGCACTAGCAGCCAGCAGTTTTTGTTCGAATGTCAAATGTTCGAACCGAGGCAGAAAGCACATCATGTTTACATTTGACCCTTAGTGGATTTCGCCTATCTCACGTGTTCCTTGCAATTGTTGATATTGCATGATACACGAAACACTCCGTGGTGATGTGGTTAGCACAGATCGCTACGGCGCTAGGTGTCTCGGGTTTAAATCCTGGCGTAGACATTGGTGTCATTTGTTATTTCATCATATCATCCTCATCTTCGCGATTAGCCAAAGGTGGCAGAAAAGCGAATTAAAATAAACCAAATCAATCAATCCATTATGGGGATATTTTAGAATGAGTAATCTTCAATTTCAGTCTGCCCATTACTTGTCTTGGTCAGTTTATAAATACTGTCAATGCTTCTTACAACATCGCAATGTTTTGAATTTTGCTCAGGCAAGACTCCCAAGTTGTTGTTTTCAAGTAGTCTCTCTTGACGAGGCACGCTAGTGGCAACCCTGCCACGTGCCCCTGGTAGTTATGTCAGAGCAAGCGTTTGCTGTGTTGGGTTGCATACGTACAGGATAGAGTTTAAGCGCTTATAGCGCAGTAACTAAGCGCTTTGGAGGTAAACTTTATAGGGAAAAGTTACTTGTTTTTATGATATCTACCAGCACCCAAGCGTTGTTGAAAGTGTTTTGCGACACCCTGTATATCCAACCCGTTCTACACAGTCAATCAACATTGGCGAAATTCTTCTCATTAATTCAATATATTCCATATCCCAAAGGAAACTTGTTCAATAGTTGCTCCCGGTAAACAGTTCAGTCATGAATGTGCTTGTGTATTTACCTGAAACGCATATTTAGAATCGCACGGACAAGTCCGCCTTTGTGTGTGCCAGAATTCAGAAGTTTTTTTGCCATTCCGGGAAATTATTGAACCTGCCTCGAGCACGCAACGGCTTTGAGTGCGTGGGGAGAGGTCATCATGCGTTGCAGGATATACAAAGTCCAAATGCACAATATAGTGCGTTTGAGCAAACATATTTCGCTGCAGCCAATATTGCAGGTTCTCTTGAACGTTTAGCTGCAGTAGCCCCCCCCCCCCACCCCTTCTTTTTCTGGACAGACGAACTCAATTTCGTTCTCGGTCCTTGCTGTCATGTTAATCACTCGCGGTGCGAATCCTTTCGTCCGATTACCTTCCGAGGCTGACCGAAAAAGCCACACCGACGCCCCCGTCACAAAGGGCTGAATTATGGAACGCACGGTTTGCCGTGGAAAAGTTCAACCGACCGAATTTCAGTTTTGGGCTGCGGGCTTTGTGTACATTTACATCAAGGCACCATAGTGAACAGTCCTCTCTCTGGGAGTGTACCCAGATTCCTGTTTCTATTGCCGTTCATTTCGTTGGTGCTCTCCCGGATAGACTAGTTGTCAAGAGGCTAAGATGTCGTTTGGTGTGTACTGCACCGAATGGAAGCGGACATAATAACAATTCATTAATTCAGTGGTGATGCTTTGACCTTTAAAGCGAAGTTTGCAATAAACCCTGCCAGTGGTGGCGATTGGGTTCCCAAACTGGTGTCAAAACTGGGGAGCAAGAACAGTTTACTTTCCCTTGATACATAAAGTTTAGCATAGTGCGGAAGCATGGTGCCCCCTCGCCCCCTCCCCTCTAATCGCCTGGTTGTGATGAAAAACAGTACTGAAAGCTCGCAATTCGCTTCTTTATAGAGCATTCCCGTCCAAGTTCGACTGACATTAAATGAATAAATGTGGTTTTTGTGTTTTAAATATTTATGTCTTTATGATTAGATAGGCTAATCGGGAATGGACTAACAGTTTGAAGGCGTGTGAAATATAAGTTCACCAGGATCGCACAATCAGTGAGATTAAATGTTTTTAGTCTAAAATTATTTACGTATATAGAAGCTAGCCCTGCGTATTACATTGTGCCATGAAGGCATAAAGGGGGATGTAAAGGTGATGTTATCAGCACCATGTTCCGGCTGCCTTTAACTCCCCCCCTTCCCCAGTTACCCAGAGATCTCTCGTGTAGAGACACTGCCGGAAAATTCCCATCTGAAAATCACACTGCACCGGGAATCGAACCCGGATCTGCAACGTGACAATCAGTCCCTCTCTCTCTCTCTCTCTCTTGATATATAGATACATATATATCCATTACACACACACACACACACACACACACACACACACACACACACACACACACACACACACACACACACACACACACACACACACACACACATATATATATATATATATATACAAATTATCGCCGGACACTTTGGCCGAGTGGTTAGCACATCGCGCTGCGACGCCAAGGGTTCCGGGTTCGAATCCCGCTCGGGCTTGGTTATTTGTGAATGTCCATTCATCAATTTCATCATTTCATCACTCATCCCCATCTTCGCAAATTAGCCAAGAGGCACAAAACGCGAAGTAAAAATAAACTAAATCAATCAATCAATCAATATCAAAATTATCCAAGCGAGGGGCGAATTTCAATTAACTTCTACAGAAGGATTGGGATATTACACACCGAACCAAAATATGTCGATTCACATAAATATGTTGACACCAGAAACACATTAAAGTGCATAAGATGCTAATAATGCAGTTTTCGTTCATCAAATACACGGATAAATGCATAAAAGAAAAATTTTTATCAGCCTCCGTTCCCTGTGATGCACTAAAAATGCATGAACTAGGAAGATTATACAACACCGTTTCAAAGAAACTAAAATTACACATGTAACTGTGTCCAAGGGGGGGAATTGCCACTTGGTTCTTCTAGGCTATAATCTAGGGTCCGCAAGTCCAGGAGGGCCGCATGCCATTGAAAGGGCAGAAGTGATAAAGATCATCGACTATTAAAATTTATTAATATTGTGAAAATTGCAAAATAAAAAAACATGTCAAGTCCTTTTACTTGGTTATTTCATAAAAAAAGGTTGAAGGAAGAAGTTTCTAGCGTCTTAAATAGCTTCTTACATCATAACGCCATTTTCAGTACTGTATTTTAACCAGAGTGCACGTCTGTATGTAAAAAAATTTGAATGCCAATAATTAAAAGACAAATGGAGGGATATTGACGGTTGGAATCAAATTTGTGTCCAGTGTGGCTACCGTAATGTAGTGTCGGTTTATTTTCCTATGGTGCGTGGATGGTATTAGTGTTGTGTGGTGAAATGCCTAGTGCGAGTGGCGCTTGTAAACGAAAACGAAGATTAATGATACTAATACAGAGCATGAATTTAGTGCAATTTAATTTAATATAATTCATCTTATGTAATAATAAGGACGTATCTTTATAATTTAAATGAAAGTTTTATTCTGGCTTAAATCTCCTTAATTAAATTTCACATATGTTTTTGCTAAAGAGAGGTAAAGATATTCCGCTTATTTCTGGTGGGTTGGTGGTTGCAGGGTTAAATTTGGTGGTTCGCAGTGCGTGGAATTGTTTAGTTTAATGTAATTTAGATTGCAGGATTTTAATTTTTAATGATGTTGCCCGGCCAATTTCGTGCCAGCTGCCGCGGTTAGACGTGGGGGCATAAATAGAGAGTTGTTGGCTTAATTGTAGTAATAGTTTATATTTTATTTGTAAGGTGAAATTTTTAATATATATTTGTTCTTTATTTTTATTAATTCTATAAAGGTGATATATTTAGACTAGGATTAGATACCCTATTATAATCATTGTTAATTTAGCTTGAGTAGTACTATGATAACAAAACTGTGAATAATAATAATGTCGGCAGGGCCCAAAACAAAGAATAGCCTAGGGGCTCAAATATTATAAATCTCTCTCTCCCACCCGAATGTTTTAATTGAAATCAAAGTTCTTAGCCGAGGTGGTCGGTGGGGCGTCTGACTGCCACGCGGGAGACTAGGTTCGATTCCCGGGGTGAGTGACCTAAGGTCGAAATTTTTCGGGCCTTGTCCTCGCATAAAGCGGCTCTGAGGTTCACCCAGCCTCATCACATCACCTCCAAAACGGCCGAGATCGAGAATATGTAGGGCCATACCCTCACATCGCCTAAATGAGCCTTCATGGTGCACGGGAAACTTTACCTTTGCCTTAACCTCCCCCCCCCACCCCCACCCTCCGCCGACAGTGGCAAAAGTGCATCATCCTTGAATTGATGCATTTCCAGTTCTGCGTGTGCAGGAAGGGGAGGGGGGGGGTTGTACACGCTGCCAAGTTTCAGTGCGTGCACTGAGAACAAAGTAAGCAGAATGCAATTTCCTTTTAAATCGTAACTTTTCCTATGTAATAAACGGCGAAAGTCCTTTCACCCGTGTTCCGTGGCACATTCATCACAATTTCTTGAACAGAGCCTGAATACCCGAAGAAGTAGTTAAAAGACAAGAAACGTACTCTCTGCAAAGTTCAATTTCACTTGTGTTCCAAAGTACAACACAGAAAAACTGGAGCTTGAAGTGTGTATTTAAGAGTCGACGGGAAGAAACTTAAAAAAAAGTTGGAAATCAAAAGACTTAATGACATCCGAAAGAAAGAACTAGACCGCTTTTTTTTTCCTTCATTCTTTTCAAAAGCGTGAAAGACTTTTCCAAAGTGGATAGATTTCTGCGGAGGGTGTGGGAGTTTCCTTTTCTTTCATGCTTTGGAGCCCAGAAGGGAGGAACTGAAATCGGGTCATTGAGGAGAAATCAGTGTAGCCGACTCTTTTCAATAAAAAACCTCCAAACTCAAGTTTATTTATGGTTGAATTTAAAAGAAAGCAATGTTGCCACCTCATGTTTATTAAAAACTCCTGGTTTTGTTAATCTTGTATTCATCAGGGTATAGATATAAAGTGATTGATACGTGTTAAAATTAAATAATAAAGTATGGTAAGGAAAAGCAACCCAAACAAGTAAAGACGAAAACAATCTAAAAATTGGAGATACATAATAAGGATAATAATTACTTAAGGCAGGTAGTGTTTGTTCCTTCGTAAATAACCTAATTGCATCAGCAAATGGTTGAAAAATGCCACAAACCCCAACCCTATTAGGCCCCCTCCGAACCTGAATATATCCTAAAGAAGGTAAAAAAGCAACTCTAATTAAAACACATACAATTAAAATAATAAAAGAAACAATTCTAATAAAAAAATAATATCATTTACTATAAGAAAGTATTAACTCCATTTTTGAATCCTAAATTCGATTCACTTTTCTGCCATTATAGTAATTATTATTAACCATTATATCATATATATAATATAAACATCTGCTCCTTTCGTACTAAAACATTTAAAATATTAATTGAACTCAGAGCATGTAAGAAATTAAAGGTCGAACAGACCATCAAATTTGAAATTCTACACCCAAATGTCCGACATCGAGGTCGCAAGCCCTCCTGTCGATATGATCTCTCAAGGAAGATTGCGCTGTTATCCCTAATGTAACTTATTCTTTTAATCACTAATAATGGATACAAATAACAAAACGGAGTTAGTTGTTATTGAGAGCCGGATATGTTGAATTTTTATGGGAAAGCAAACTTATTCGTGAATATGAATATCACTGACAACAGTCTGCGGAGGGTCAGTGATTTATCCACACGGACCCAACACCACCCCAATTTCCTCAGCACCCCCCCTAAAACTTTTCACAAAGACCCAATTTATGGTCATTTTGGCTCTAAATTAATATTTGCCCCTCTCCTAAATACGAACTTACACCACCCAGATGGAACATTCTGGCGTAACTTCTTAGTCTGGTCGCCGCTCTTTTTCTGGCGTTCGAGATCGGAGTCCACTATCATTGCTTTCTAGTAGCTCCTCAATTGTTCTAACGATGCTTGATCCGCGCCGAAATTTTTGAGCTGTCGAAGCCCGGACCTTTGGCACCAAAATCTATTCCCTCTCCGGCGACCAGTACCGTGCTTTGATAAAAGCCGAACGTTAATTTTCAAATAGCTCTTTTGCTTATCGTGATGGGCCGGACTAGATTTATTGGTTCAAAAGAGAAATTAGATTAGCTGATTTCGCCAGTTATTACAAAAGGTAACTTCGGAATTTTTCCGAATCGTTTTCCAGTGCCGTTCGGTTAAAATTGACTAGTCATTTTACTGAAGAAAAAGAAGAAGAGACTAACTAGCAACCTACTTCCAGGCTTCACCTATCTTGTATCTTGCAACATTTCTTGTCATAGCTATCTTATCTTTAATTAATCCTGAAAGTTCCCTCACCATCTTTTCTATATTTAAAGCAACAGTACGTAAAAGTAATGAAACGGAAAATAAAAGTGTAAGAGAGAGAGAAAGAGAGAAGGGACGAGAAAAGGAAAAAAAGAGAAGAAAGATGAAATGACAGAGAGGGAGAGAAAGAGAAATGTAAAGAAAAATAGAGAGATAGAGATGAAAACAGAGAGAGAGAGAGAGAGAGAAGTGGCAAAGGAAAACACAGAGAGAGAGGGGGGAAAGAGAAAGGAATGAGAAAAGGATAACAGAGAGAGAGAGAGAAGAGAGAAGGGATGAGAAAATAAATAAGAGAAAGATTGATTGATTGATTGATTGAGTTGGTGTTTTAAGCCTACTTTATGCACAGTAGGGCTTAAAGTAAGAGAAAGAGATTAAAAACATAGAGAGAAAGGGGATGAGAAAAGGAAAACCCACATACAGAGAGAGAGAGAGATGAGGAAGGAAAAAGAGAGAGAAAGCGATGAAAACACAGAGAGTGATAGCGAAAGAGAGAGAGAATGGATAAGGAAAGAAATAAGAGAACGAGATGAAAACACATACATACAGAAAGAGAAGGTGAAAACAGAGAAATCAGAAGAATTAGGAAAGAAAGAGGACAAGAGGAGAGAAAGAGAGCAAAATGACAGAGACAGAGAGATGGAGAAGATAAGAGAGGGAATAGAGAAAGGGGAAGGGAAGGGAGAGAAATAGAGTAGAGAAAGAGAGAAGAAATAGAAAGAGAAAAGGTAGAAAACAAAAAGACAGGTGGTAAAGAGATAATTGGAAAGAAAGAGAGAGAGAGAATTCAATTAAGATTGAACAAACCGATTATTCACACCTCAGCAATACATACAGAGTATAGACAAGCGAATCAAAACACACTATTACATCAATACGGTACCCATATCAACTGTTCGGTTCCAGCTATATTTGTTGGTTTCACTTCATTATGGACATAACAAAATAATTCGAACATGCAAATAAATTGTCAGTGGAATTGCGGCGGATGCAATAAATCCCACCAACACTCCAGCAGCTGTCGCATTTCTCTTCAATGCGCATTTCTGTTGTTTGATGTGATGTCACTCAGCATTGGGAAGCGTAGTTTACATTCAAGCTGGTGACGATAAACCACATAATTTGTCAGAATATAATGAAATGTATGAGCTTAATTCAATTTGCTGTATATTTCATACGTAGGCAAAGGTGTGTTTATTTAAAATTATATATTTTAATAAATCGATTCCTTTTAGCTTTTTAAATGATTGAAGTGATAACAGTGTGATACCGATTGCTATAATCTGTCTCTATGTACAGCGTATATGATTTTTTATCTTCTTATGGTCCAGGGATGTTACTTGTCGATGGTTCAATAACACATTGTACGTTCGAGATTTCCATCTGCATTCCTTTCGTGACGTAGAACTTAAGTACAGTTATCGGCAAAAAAAATGGGACTCTAATTCCTTAAATACTCGCTTCCCTGCAAAACGTTGTGTGTGCTTCCAAACTCTACGGCGGATGTAGAAGTTGCCATTGAAGTGCTGTAAGTGCTATTAAAATCCTCTTATCGCGGTAAAGTTAGGCAACGTCTTGCAGGGAAGCTAATATTTCAGGATCTAGCTGTCCCATTTTAATTGCCGGTCACTGTACGTTACCAATTATCAGAACACGTGATTTCTGAGATTCTTTTTAATTGTAATGTTTCGTAAAGTGTTTCTTTGTAGTATTTTTAAGTGCGAATCTTCTAGCTTCAGCTTTCTATTCGCTTAGAATCCTCTAACTTCAAGAGTTCTTCTCTTATTGGGAGAACAATTATTTTCTTTCCAGCACTGAATCAGTTCCCAAAAACCGTTCCCGTTCGGGGCTTAACCAAAACCAACTTCACACAAGATGAAGTCCTGCCATTTGTCGTTCTAAACTTTCACTGGACGGTGATTGGACAGATTTGATTCCGTAAGCCAAATACAACATCGAGCTGCTGATAGCAGTAAACAAGCACATTGCATAAGAATGAAAATAATAAAAATCCGTGATATTTCTTCGTTTGCTTATTTATCCTACTGTATAACAAGTGATGTATCTGTTTGGATATAGTGCTCTGTGAGTGTGTTGAAAGAATCTTGCTATAAAATGCTCTCCAAAGTTTGAAAAAGAAAGAAACAGAAAGAGAAAAATAAATGCAGATGCTAGGAATAAATTGAAGACTAAAATTGGTAAACGCTGTAAGTGCCACAATAATTCAAACACCGTTTTCCACGTTAAACTGTGAAATGTGCCATGCTTTATAATGTGGTAAACGTGAAATGTGGCTGGTAGCCCTCTAAGTAGCGTAAAAAGCGTGTAAGGAGGTCACTAGTGTGTCCTCGTTCTTACGGGCTGATGTGCGGAACGATGCAATCTCCCAACACTTTCGCTTTTGGCACTTACAACGTTTACCACTTTTAGTCCTCAATTAATGTTGAGAATTCGTGACCTGATTCTACATGAGAAAGATACCTGTGTGTAGGAATTTTAAGCACGAGACCGGATTGGGTAGTTTAGGCCTATCTATCATATGAATATTGAAGGTTAAAATGCCATCCCCCCATCCCCTTGGCACTCCGTGTGGGTGTCCATGTTTGTGGGTAGATTCTGCACGAAGCCAACTTCTATTAATTCTCAGCCTCCACTTGCACTTACAAATCACTGCTTATTATCTTCTTTACAGAGGACATGAATTGGGAAGAAATATTGATGCCGAAGGTTAGTGTTGCCCACGAGACGAGACTTTCGCCTGTCTCGTCTCGTGGAGTCTCGTGGAAATGCTGTCTCGTCTCGAGAATATTCGTTTGTCTTATGGCACATGGTCAATCTCGTCTCGTCTCGAATTTTTAAAAGCCTGTCCCGTCTCGTTCCGTGGGCAACACTACCGAAGGTCCAGAGTTCGAACCTCGGCTTGGGCATGTGTGTTCATTATGAACGTCCCTTAATCAATTTCATCATGTCACCACTCATTCTCATCGTCGCGATTCAGATGTGGCAGAAAAGCGACGCTAAATAATTAATATCAAATCAAAATCAAATAGGAAGAAATATATAAACTAATTTATAATTGACTCTTTCTGATATTTGTTTCAATTTAAAATAAACGATTGGTAAAGTTTTTGGAAATAATAAACAAAACTGCATAGTACGCTTTATTAAATTTGGAAATCTGACTAAATATTGGCAATTCTAAACAATCTTTCAAAAATACGTTTCAAAATTATACCGGAGAACAATAACTTGTTCGTTTGGTTAGCAGCACTTATATTTATTTATTTATTTATTTATTCAAAGTTTCAGATACAGCACTTTTAAGGCCATTTTACACTGAAAACTCTAACAAATAACAAGAACAAGTCAAGGTGGTTTAAGGTAAAAACAAGAAAAGTTAAATATAAACATAAGGCATAAACAAGGAAACAAAGATTTACATATTCATTTTTAGGGAAGATCGGAAAATGCTTTCAGGGGCAAAAATGTCTATGTTTATGGGTAAATTATTGTAGAACTGGGGCAGCCTGTGGAATAGAGCGCGCTGTATAAGAGAAAGCCTAGCTGTGGAGGTGTGGAACAATTCAGTGTTTCGGGTCGATCGAGAGGGAACTCTGAAGTTGAATTCTGTAAGAAGAGATTCAGATCTTAATTTCCCATTGATGATTTTATAGAAAAAATTCATATCGGCCATATCGCGTCGGGTCTGCAGTAACTGAATGTTCAAAGTAGTCAGGATGTCAGGTTTCTGAAGATGCCGCAAAGAAGGAATTCTATGACGAACAATGGCGGTAAAGAAGCTGAGGACGGAATCCATGCTAGAAAGATTTGTATTGGAAGCCATGGCCCAGACTGGAGAACAGTATTCGAGAATCGGAGAAATGAATGACTTGAAAAACAGGCTAAGAGAAGTTGGAGTATCAATTTCAGTGAATCTGTACAGGAGGCCTAAGAGGCGCATTGCACTTTTAGTTGTAGCTGCGATGTGTTCCTTAAAGTTCAGCTTTTCATCTATGATAACACCTAGATCTTTATGGGCCGCAACTGTAGTAATATAATTGTTTTCAAGAACATAATGAGAATGTATTTTTTTCTTTTTTAAAGAGACTGTGAGAGAGGAACATTTCTGTGGGTTAAGTTGTAGATTCCACTGGTTACACCATGTGACAAGTTCGGAAAGAGCATTCTGGAGAATCACAGCATCTTGCGTGGTTGAGATTTCTTTGAAAAGTTTACAGTCGTCAGCAAACATGAGTAAATTGACAGGAAATGAGGAAAGTCTTTGAGGGAGATCGTCCATGTATAGGATGAACAAGAGAGGGCCCAAGACGCTCCCTTGTGGTACCCCAGACAGGACAGGAAGAAAATCAGAAGAGGCGCCTGAAAGGGTGACACGCTGTGTCCGTGAGTGTAAATAATCCTGGATTAAGGAGAGAAATTTGCCATGTATGTTAAATCTAGTTCGTAATTTGTGAATAAGAAGAGCATGGTTTATTTTGTCAAAGGCTTTTGAAATATCCAAGTATATCACATCTAGCTGGGAATTTTTGGAAATAGCCCTAGTGGCATGTGAAAGGAGAACTGAAAGATTAGTCAAGCAAGAGCTACCTGGAAGAAACCCGTGTTGGGCAGTACTGATATGCGGAGATGTAAATCTGAATAATCTGTCCTTAATGATTTTTTCACAGATTATAGACAGAGGTGACAGGAGTGATATTGGTCTGTATGATGTAGCACTATTTTTGTCTCCAGATTTGTGAATGGGTACAACGTTGGCTTTCTTGAACATCTGAGGAAACACGCCTTCAGAGAAGCACCTATTTAGCAAGAGAGAGAGAGGATGAGCCAAGAAGTCGGCAGTGTTACGGAGGAAAATTGTGGGAATTTCATCTGGTCCTAAAGAGCGGTGTATGGGTAATGAGGCAAGGAGAGATTTAACTTCATGAGAAGAGGTTTTGATAGTTGATAGAGAGTGTGAACAGACCGACTGCACGTCGGGGAGTGGGTTGGTTGAAGCATGCGAGGTGAAGTTTTCGTGAAAGAAACTGTTGAATAAGTGCACTCTTTTATCTCCACAGGCTGATTCCGATTTGTACTTGATTTCCATGGGGACGCGTGGTTTGCTTCTTTCAAAGAAACCTTTCCGTGTAAAATATTAAAAATGAGCCGTTCATCCACACCACCCACAACATGATTCTTGCCATCCCGAAAGGAACTCAAATACTATAATACATATATTGTAGCTACAAATTGCTCAGGTTGCAACACTGCCGCGACTTGACTCTGTTTCATTCTGATCTCCACGGGAGAGCCATTAGTCACGTCAGTAGCAGCTGGCGAGCGACCTCATGTCAAGACTCGTTCTTTCCTAGCACGCCGCAATCACCTTCACGATTATAAGCATTTTCAACCAAAGTACGCTGGTTTTCCGCCCAGTCCGCAATTGTCAATTTTCAATATTTAGATGCAAGTGTTTCCGCAAATCTCTTTGTTAATTGGATTCTCATTTCACTGGCACAAGAGAACCTAACCTTTTCTCTCTTTCGTGTATTCAAGATCCAGATCGCATTTTTTAAGCTTCAAACTGTCTAATGGCATATAAAAAACAAAATAACCAAGGCTAGAAATTGAATCACTGGCCATGATTAAGCTAGCTGATAATTATTTTATTTGAAAAGAAGCTTAAATTATTCACAACGTCAAAAACACGTGGCGAAATAGTTAGAAAGCTGTTGATAGCGAGAGAGGTCCGAGTGGTGCTGACGGCGCACATTGCCAGCTCCAGTCCAACAGACAAGAAAAACATCGGAAATAAGGCACTTGTGCTCCAAATTTGCATTTTTCATCAACAACGAGATGCTTTATCGCCTCAGCTTTTAACTTATCCTTAGAATATGCTCGTGGGAAGGTAGAAGAAACTAAAGAAGGGACATAGCCTCCTAGTTTGCGTAGTGGTAACGCCGCCGGTTTGTAATCAAAGGGTCCTGGCTTCGATACCCAGTAGAAGCACATTGCACAGTGGTTCGGATCCCACTTTAAACTGTAGGTCCAGTTCCGATTAGCATATCTGTGCATAGATTTGATTTAAAACAAGAAACTTATAATAAAGAGGAAAGTTAAATGGTGTACCTTAGTTGTCAGGATATGCAGATTATGCTGACATGCTAGTAAATGATATAAATATAGTTAAGAATAATACTTAAATACTTTGAAACGTAACAAAGATGACGGGTTTGGAAGACACAGAGAAAACAAAATACGTGCGTTCAGGAAGAAACCAAACGTTCTAAATGCAAATAACTGTGAGAAATATTAACGAATGGAAACGATATTAAAGAGGAAATTTAAAGCAGAGTTGAATTCAGACATTTCTATTCATGAGTTGTTTATCTCGACTAATACTAAAAAAATTAAACGTTAAACTTTAGAAGAAAGTAATTCTACTTGTAGTTTTCTATGGATGTAAAAAATGACCCTTTACACCAAAAGAGAAAGACAAATAAAGAGATTTGGAAACCAAAATCATAAGGAAGACATTTGCACCTAAAATAGATGAAACATCAGGGGGATGTAGAAAGTTAGATAATACTGAACGGCTCAATCTACCCTATATTGATCGTGTGAGGATAGTAGAATAATTACAGAAAGAAGCCTTCGGTGGTTAGGCCATGTGGTACCCATGGGACAGGACATACAAGTTTGCAGAGTTCTTGTTGGTAAACCTGATGGTAAGAGACCTGTAGGAAGAACAAGACGGAGATGGAATGAACACATGAAGATGGACCTGAAAGAAATTGGTAAGGATTGTCAAGAGCAGATTGATATATTGCCAAAGAATGGGGACAGGTGAAAGACTTATGTTGCTGCAGCCATAAACCATTGAATTTAGGAATGCCACAGTGTTAATTAGTTAGATATTTAGATTTATAATTTGATACATGTGACTGTTCCCTTCACAAAATATACTCGTTTAGTCACCCATTCACTTTCTGTTGGCGACACTACTGATTTTAAAATCCATCCATATGTTAATTTTGAGTGGACATATGGTATGACAGTTGCTCCTCTACTTGAAATCGAACTCTGGGTTTTGATATTATGATTTTTCTTATAAATCTTACATTAGGGTGCAATGCTTTGTTCTTATTTATATGCGTACATATCGTTTGTTTTCCTCTCGACTTTCAAGTGCGATAATTAATGATGATTCTAATTACAACAAAAATGATTACCATTCGGAAGTTGATGTAATTATGTTTTAGTGCTTCTTAACATATGTTAGAAAAAACTACATATCCTCGCTGGTCAGAATAAAGTTCAAATAACATTATTTTGCATATATTGCGCATTTTGTTGTTTCTTAGCTGCAAATGTGTTTTTTTTCCTTCATATTTAAGGGTACATTTCAAGCATTTTCGAAAACCTTCTTTGTCCTGAATCTACAGATTGTTCTGATTAAGAATTTCGATTTATTTATCACAAGAAAATTGTCTGTAACTTAACAGAAAGGAACTCTGGCTGTATGTACAGTCACCGCCAATAAAAATGGGACACCTGGATCCTGAAATACTCGCCTCCCCGCAATACGATAAGTGTGTTGAATCAATTGATATGGTCACTATTCTGAATCAAACTATTTATTATATTGCCTTAATATGATCATTTTAACAACGTTCTGTTTCCATTGACACGAGTGGGAACTGGAAAATTATAAAACCACTCTAGAAATGATATTGATATTGATATTTATTGATATTGATACGAGCCCTTCGGCTGTGCGTATCTTACAATATTTTTACATAAACACCCCGACCTTAAACATGCACCCCATTTATCATACATTCAGAAACATTTATAAACAGAAACATTTGGAAAATAATTACCTACTATGTACATATATAAATAGCAATGTGGTCCTCTTCTTGCATTTGAGATTGTTCATTTTCACAACACTACATTACACTCTTCACCTATGCTTGAGCCGCTGCTGTTCCGTACCCTTCACTTTCACTGACTCCTTGCAGCAGTTTCCTGCGCTCCCTCCAAACTGCATGAAACTGTTGCGTCGGGGGCAATTGCCCTACGAACCTTCTGCCACTTTTTTACCCCCGCACTATGGCCTGTTAATGCTAAGTATTGTCTACCAAGAAAAAGTAAACTGTCATTGTCCCCTCCCTTCAGTTTGGTCACCCAATCGCCAATAAGATGGGTGACCCTGATATGACCATGCTAAGGTGTGAGCATTTTTCTAGCCGCCATTTTGAAAAAAAATCAAAACCATTTTTTCAAAATCGTTCTCAGGTTAATGGATTTTCATAAAAAAATTTACATTCCCCATGGAAATAGTTTTACTGGTCCAAGAAAACGAAATTCCAAAACTCTACCTAGTGGCCATATCAGGAACATGTGCACATGATATGGCCACCCTTGTTCCATGTTCTACAAATCGTGATTTGTTTCAGTTTCATAGAGCAGTTCTGCTAAAATTAAATAATTTGGTGTAAAAGAAATAAACATGATACTAAATAATCCGTTTTGTAATTCCAAAGTGGATTTAAAACAGGGTTTTCCATTAAAAATGAAGTTGTTTACAAAATTGCCATTATAATTTACATATTTCGAAAAACAAAAATGTGAAATAATTCAAGAGAAGAGTACAAGACAAAAATTCGATTGTTAAAATAAAATTACTGGTCGCAATTAGGAAAAATAAAAATGTCTCTGTCAGCAGCAGTGAGGCCAACACATTCTTCATGGTAGAAATTCCCGCAGACTACGCAGAGTCGCATGTCCTTGACTTCGTCCTCCTGACAAAGACTGCAGTACCAACTTTCAGCTTTTGTGGTTTTCTGAGTGTTTTTCTTGCTGGGTTGCTGCTGTTTGTTCTATGGTTGGTTGGTCAACGGCTGTTTCGTGGTTGGTCCCTGTGGCCATATCAGGAGCAGGTCAGCTTTCACGAAAATCGTCTCATTATGAACAACTCGTAAAAGATACGCCATCAACAACAACATCAATCGAAAAAGCTTAAAAACTGCATAGAGTACGATGGTTTTCATGAAAACAGTCTTTGCAAAACATGTATAAAACAAAGGAGACTTGCCAAAGAAAAACAAGAAGAGGTCACACGAAAAACACAAAACAGGCAACTGACCCCATATTGCTCAACCTGGCCGGATGAGAAATGATCACGTGACACATTAGGAGGCCCCCTCACTGAATGCTGATGCCATCTAGCGGATTTTTATTTAGCTAACTCACAATAGGGGGTGGCCATATCAGGAACATGGCCATAACAGGAGCATCCACCTTATATTAATATTGAAATAAGTGTTGCCACCTACTGTTACTACAGCAAATAATATTAAAGGGCCCACGTCTAGCAATAAAAATTGTCCAGAGGCTACGAAATGTACAGTTACGCATCTGGTAGATTGTATCTTTACATTCCACTGCATGAAGCAATTTCGTTATTTTTGTTTTCTAAGCAAATCTTCGGGTCGAATTGCGAGCATTTCGATGCATAAATCACTTTTATTGCAATATTGTCTGGTCCAAACGATATTTTGACTATGAGTCCAGAATGTCAGGTGTAATATTCCATTTGCTGCTACTATTTGTTTTTTCTCTCACGCGACTCCTTCGCTTGAGCCAAATTTCATTTCGTGAAAATTTACAGCTGTCATTTTTATAGCCCATTCAATTTCTCTTCATATGGTCTCTCTCTCTCTCTCTCTCTCTCTTTTCTGTCTCAGTCTCTGCCTGTTTCTCTCTTTGTGTGTGTTTTCTCTTCTCTCTCTCTCTCTCTCTCTCTCTCTCTCTCTCTCTCTCTCTCTCTCTCTTTCTCTTGCAATTCTTCCTGTCCCCTGTGTCTCGTGCGGGTTGCGGCAAAGCAATAAAAACTATTAATGATACGAACCAAGAGCCTAAGGGCAAATCTCTTTCTTTTATGGCCTTGCTCCTGAAAAACTATCTTCTCGTAAAAACAAGGCTTCATATGCACAGGAGTTCCCCTACTCCAGCTTTCCTCCACCCCACTCCCCCTGCCCCAGACGTTACTTAAAATCGTAACAAATCTACTCTCTGTTTTATATCGATGTCTGTACCATGTCTTAGGCAAGAACTTCATGAGTTAAGAGGGGAAAACATTATCTCTGTTTCTCCTCGAGGGGTTAATAATAATATCAACAATGGAAAATGGATGTCTTTGCCTCATGCAAGACCTAATTGATCAATCAAATTCATGCAAATTCTATAATCTATTACCATTCTCTCTGAGATGTGATTCTTGCAATATTTTAGAGTACCGCTTCAAGTACTATTTGAATACTTTCAGGAATTTTATAACGTATTATTTTTTTTAAAATGTGTGTACGTGGTTGTGGGGAATCGACGTCAGTAAAGATGTTAAAAACCTTAAAGAATATATCTTTGCAATTCCGAAATTATGTTCGTTTGTATATTTGTATTCGGATTTTCTTATTTTGCATCCCATTTGGTCGCCACGATTAGGATGAATGATGTTAGATTAATTTCATAAATAGACAGCCACAAGTGAATGCCCATGATCAGATGGGGCTGAAACTCAGAACTTTCGATGGTGAGATTTTAGAATCAATTACTTCTTGCTCTTAGAAACTTTCTAAACTATTTATATTATTACATTTTTTAACTCGGTTTCTCTTCTATCCTCCTCTCCTATCCCTGTCTCCTAATCTCTCTCATTTCTAACCTTTTACTTGTGTCCCTTCCCATTCTCTCTCTCTCTCTCTCTCTCTCTCTCTCTCTCTCTCTCTCTCTCTCTCTCTCTCTCTCTCTCTCTCTCTCTCTCTCTCTCTCTCTCGCTCTCTCAGTGTGTGTGTATGTGTGTGTGTGCTAGCTTTTCACATTTATTTCGATCCTTTCCCCTCTTTCGCGTTACGACGCCAGGGGTCCCGGGTTCGAATCCTGGCATGGATGTTTGTGAGTGTCCATTCATCAATTTCATCATATCATCACTCACCCTCATCTCGAAAATTAGCCAAAAGTGGCACAAGAAGCGAAGTAAGATAAAGCAATTCAATCAATCAATCAACTTTTCCCCTCTTTTCTCTTTCTCTCTTCCCCTTCTCTCTTCTCTGTGTGCGTGATTTGTTATCCTTTTCTACCTCTCGTTAATCGCAACGATGAATTTGAATAGTGAATTGTTGAAATAGACAAACACAATCATACACCAATGCCTTACAGAGGGTTCAAACCTGGGACCTCTGGCTTCGTACCATCATTACGCTAACCACTCCGTTACGAAGGACGACAACATTCCTACCTCATGATAACCTGCAAGCATTGCATGGCATCATGTATGTACGTATATTTGTCTGTGTGTGTGTCCCAATGCAGCGACGGCGGAAGATTTCATTTTCATATCTTCTATGATATAACTTTTTAATTTACGGCTTCCCATGTAATGAATAACAGAATAACACATGTCGCATCTTGACCATTTGACAAAGTAAGAATGCTGAAGGCCATGAGGCTCAGGAAAACTGAGGGAACAAGGTAGAAGTGGCGGTATGTACACAGCAAGGTAACGTCACAGTGGCTACGTTACGGTTGTTTATTCCGCACGCGGGGAGTGGATTTGTGCTCACACGAGCTATTCATGAATCATTTACGCTTCCTGAGTCGTTGTTTTGCTTGCCTTCACAAACTCCATGTGTGCTGTTTGGACGCTGTCAAAGCAATGTACAACGCTAGAAATATTTCACAAATCCTGTAAGCAAGAGGAAATAAACAACTACTCTCTTTGGAGGGGGGAAAGGGGGCGGTTGTGACCTTGCATGTTGTTCTTGGAAACATAAACATTGCAGGCCATTTCCAGTCGTCGCTCCGTTTCGCGCATACAACGGAATCGATTCGCACTGTTGACTTTTTAATGCCTGGCACACGATAGGAACAATTCGTGCATGCATACAGTACGTACCGTCAATGTTACACAAGGAAGATGCTACAAAGTTAGATAGCACCCAGAGGAAGGGACGCCCGCAGAGAAGAGTCAAAAACAGAAATTTGTGATCTTGTGCGGTGTATGTTGAAGGAATGGTGTAGTGCAAGCGCATGCCAGTGATTCAAAAATTCCTGCTTGCTGCTTTCAACGTTCATTGATTGGTTAGCCCGTACCACGTGACCATCTTTAGCTCCAGGACGCAGTGCAAAAGGTGCAGGCACCGAATACACTACTTCACGCCAAATCAACGTAGCGAACGACTGTGTCAAAGAGAGTCAAAAAGTGCAGAGAACTAGACAGGGGAAATAAAGTAGGCAGGTACAAACACCGGGAGAGAGGGGAATAGGAAGAGGAATGAATATGGCAGAAGAGAGAGGGGGAAATAAAGAAATGAAACGGAGAGGAGGAGAACAAGAAAAGTGTCTGAGAGAGAGAAAGATAGCAGAGAGAAGTAGTGGGAACAAGGAAAAGAAAGAATTGTCAGATATGCAAAGGAAGAAATTTTTAAAGAAAAAGGCAGAACAAGACAGCGAGAGACAAGTTGGAAAGGTAGAGAAAGAAATAGGATTAAGAGAGAGAGAGAGAGAGACAGGGAGAGAGAGAGGGGGCAAAGGAGGAAATGAGACAGATAGGAAAAAGAGAAAACATAAAAAGAAACTGAAAAGTAGAAAGTACAGCAAGAGGGAACAGAAAAATGAATGGGGAGGCGGCTACACGCTACAATGTTTATGAATTGATTTCATTTAGTTTATTTTACACGGCTTTACTGCCTGCTTTGGCTTACAGCATATGGGAATGAATGGTGATAACGTGAGATAGATGAAAGTAAAATCACAAATATATATGGACGGTAACACACGGGCTACACGAAGGATTATACTCGTTGTGAGTCCAGGCGCCACAGCCTCGTTAGTCTGCAAAATGCAGTTCAGAGTGTTCTACATGGAAGTGAGGTTGACAGTTGAGAGTTTCCCCGATGGCAAGTCGTCGCCTTGTAATCAAGGGGTCCCGAGTTCGATACCCGGTGGAGGCACAAAGTGGTTCGGATCCCACTTTAAGCTGCAGGTCCAGTCCCGATTAACCTTACTGTGCAAAAGTGGACTTAAAACACAAAATCAGCCAACTGACCAACGACATTTGAGTGACAAATGATGATAGTGCTGCGAATCGCCAAGGAGAATAGAGCATTAAACTGTACACAGTATTTGAGAACAATATTACATGCAATGTACGAGAGTTTATTTTGTGAAATATTTAATTTAAGAAGAGCCTGCTGGCCAAGACGAAGATGGAGAGGTAACGTTGAGTTGGACCTAAGGGAAGTCGGTAGGGATGGAATAGAGTGGGTAGATCTTGCTCAGGATATGGACAGATGGAAGGCCTGTGATGCTGCAGCAATAAACCTTCGGGTTTAAGAAGCCTAGAGAGTTAGTTAGTTAGTTATGTTGAGTGGTCGACTCATGGTCTGCTGCGTACCAGGGAATGAACGTTCCTTTGCGAATCCTCTTCCTCAATATCATCACTAAATCTCATAGTCGCGATTAGCGAAAACGGAAAAAATACAAAATGCAAAATTAATCTTCACGTCCTTCGACAACAACGTTAGTTATGTTTAGTGGCATATTTTGAGGCTTTAGCCCCCTCCCGAAGTGTCCTCAAACAAAGAAAATAGTGTTATTGTCGCTGTTGACTTGAACATTCTTACCTTATACAATAAAAAATATTACGATAGCCTGAGGTACAAGCATGGGATTTGGAGACTGTTCACCACACATACTGTCCATTAAATCTCAAGTTGCGATACATTAAAATTGCCAAAGCAACAGAGCAGAATAGCGGCACCAGTAAATGTTTTACTTGAATATTCCCAGGCAATAACTTTCCAACCTTCTAAAATAAAATCCTGTTTACGCCCCTTTCTAACAAATAAAAATTAAGGCCTCCAATTGAGTTACATTGCACAATGGTTCAAGTCCCACTATAAACTGTATATCCAGACACAATTAACCTATCAGAGCATGAAGTGTAAAGTAAAAGGTAAAGGTAAAGTGTTCCCCTGTGCATAGCACCACGCCATGAAGGCGTATAGGGGGTGTGGGGGTAACGCCCCACACTTTCTTGATCCGGTCGTGAGTGGGGTGATGTGATCAGCATCACGCTCCTGACCGCCTTTACCCCCCAGGGTTTCCCCCAGGTACCCATGTTATTCGACGCTGGGTGGGCGCCGGAGCCGCTTCCATCGTTAGAAAAGTTCCCGGATTTGAACCGGCCGGGGATCGAACCCGG
Organism: Lepisma saccharinum; assembly: GCF_977018435.1. Lineage (NCBI taxonomy): Eukaryota > Metazoa > Arthropoda > Insecta > Zygentoma > Lepismatidae > Lepisma > Lepisma saccharinum. The sequence continues at coordinate 51,641,516 of NC_139236.1, forward strand.
GACCTTTAGCATGGTAGTCAGACGCGTTACCGACTGAGCCACCGCGGCCACCAGTGTAGCATATAAAATCCCTCGGTTTATATTAGGGATCGAATTTCAGGCTATGTGAGAGCTTGGTGCGAGAGGTATTGGCTGCGAGAGGTACACCTATGGCTTGGGATAACACCCTGGGAAACAAGGGCCTCACGTACACAAGCAAAGGGGGCTTGCCTCTGTGAAATAAGAACAACACTAAAACATTCGATATTAACACTTCGGGGTTGACTGGTCTGGTAGGGTTGTGAGAATGAGAGAAAGGGGATAAGGGTTTACCTGGGTGTGAAGACACGGTCCCTGAAATGAAACTTCGGTAGTTATGAATGAAAATACGGTAGTTAAAACAAACAAACAATCGTGTTCTTTACTTTCCAAATCGGGAATGTATTTTGTTAAGTTAACCGCAGTTATGAAGACAGCAGGAACTAGGAAGCGGATATGAAATGAAGCGATTGAAAGCACCATTTCCGTTTCACCTGGTGCTCCTACAGAGAGGAAGCGAGGAGATTATCAAAATTTTCAGGCACGGAGTATGAACCCGGAACTCGGAAAATTCGTTTTTACACCAAGATCTAGATGTTGTTTGGATATTCGCAATAGTTTCGAGTGCAGTTACACAAAAGCTTACAATTTATCTTTTACTATTTTTTTAAATATTAAACAACTTTTGACCTACATAATACATAAAGTGTTATAAAAACCCGTGGCTCGACAGCCCTTGAAGGGCCTAGGCCGATCTCCCGACTGCCAGTCTCCCTCCCACAATCCTACCTAGAGGTGTGGAGATCTTCAACCGGTAATGGGGTGATGTGGGGGTCAGCACGTCGAACCTTCAGCCGTTATAGGATATTTCCCAGACCGAGTTACACTACTCACTCGTAGCTCCCCAATTTCCTCACGATGGGAGGTTGCCATCGGTCCTATACACAGGCCGAGAACCCAGGCGGACTCGAACCCATGCCGTCCCGCAGTTGGAGTCCAAAGCACAGCGTCTTAGACTGTACGGCCACGGAGGAGGATGCATAAAGTGTTATACTATACAATTACAGTACTAGTAATTTACATACGAAATATAATAAATCAGGTAATGAAGAAAATTGCAAATACTTAAAATCAACGATAAGAAGAGAGAAAAATCTAAGACAGAAAAGAACGAATAGTGTCAATATTATAATAGGTTAATACATTAATTTGCCTTTCAAATTTGGGCTAAATTCTCTCCTTCCTGTAATGAATAGGTAGTCTTATGGTATAATTATTGTTATTTATCAAAACAATTCAAATGTGAGTCAGAATATATTTTGAAGTAATCTCTCACGTGTTATCTCCGACAAGCAAAATTTATGCACACAAATAGTCTAACAGAAAGTGAATCTTTAGTTTAAACATGGAAATGCGCCTTTATTGAAAATCGAAACCAGAGATAAAGTAGTTATATCGCGATAATATTATCTACTGCGGTGTAACGGGCTTGTAGGATACAATAACCGTATCAACGAGAATGTTCTGTGCAAAATAATACAGAGAACGCACCTCTAAACGTCTAGGCTTTCTCTCTTTCGTTTATTTTTCCAGTTGAAATGAACACAAACGTACCAACGCAACACATTGTTTCGGCTCTGCTGAATTTTACAGAAAATTCCTCTGAACAAAGTGGAATTCAATGGTTGATTGCCAGCCTTCTTTGCACAGTGCTTCATTAAAGTGGGATAAAGACACGATTAAAATCCCATGCAAATACATTGGACGCAGAGGAGGAAGTCAATTAAACACGCATTAGAATGGGCCAGATATTGATTAGCATTGGAGACCAAACTGTGACCAAAACACAGAAACAAACGAAGTTCTGGACGTCAAGGCAAGGGCGTACTGGCTCAATTAAAATAGCACATGCAGATTAGCAAATGGGGGGTGGCAACAAACACGAAAGCAGTTTAAATAGCATTAAGAATTTCAAAAATATATATGTTCGTTATATGCTTTAAAAGTTTTGTTATAAAGGATTGAAGTTAAAATGAAATAACGCAGTAGAATAGCACATTCACAAGCAACGGAAAGTTTCAATCTATCTTAAACAAATTCTACGACAGAAGATTGACTAGCAACAGTAATTTTATTGCATTAGAAATCTCAATGAATGTTTAATGGATTTCATACATGGGCATTACTTTCAATATGTAAATTTCATTCTGATCAATGCTTGAAATAGGAGGTAAATCGTCTCTCCCGAATCCATGACAGTTGCGACACAAAATGTAAATAGCTTCCCGTCACACTTTATCCAGGCTTAGGACTGGCAGCATCATGGAAGCTGGTGTGTTTTTGAAAACCTTTATTAGTTTTCCTTCACACTGGCATCATGGAAGCTGGGTGTTTAAAAGCTGGATGTATTTATCCTTTGTCAATGACGGATTGTTTAGATCCCTTGTCGGTATAGGAGCAGACTGCAATCCCTTGTCAATGTAGAAATGTAGAATGCGTCGTTTCTCTTGTAGTTGAACCAACATCTTACTATTTTCATTCTAATTTCTGAACGTACGCCATTCTCCTCAAAAAGCGCTTAAGATCTCTACGCATTTCATGGTCGGCAAACGCTCTTTGTATTCTCTCATCTATTGTAATGTACTGACGTCGTCTACGTTTTCCTTTAAGATTCAAGGCCTTCCTCTCACATAAGTAGTCGTTGTACACAGCTTCTAATCTTAAAGTCTTCACTAATTGGTACACGTTAGGACTTGACTTTTTCGTCAATACATTAACTGTATGGTTCCATCCCTCGACTGCATTGTTAGTCCTGTGCTGCTGGTGGGAGCAGTTCCACATGGAAATGTCGAAAACAGAGTTATTCATCAACTGTTCAACCAAATAATCCAAACATTTTCTTGATATGTCGCGGTTTGGCGCATCTTCAATCACACACAGCCATCCATCATCGACGTCAGCCAGAGGAAGGTAAGCCAGAACTGAACACATTCTTATGCACAGCCGCACGTCTGGATCTGTTTTGTAATCGTTTGTCAGTCCCAACTCCTGCACCTTTCGCCACAAACATTGGTTAAAGTGATAATTACAACCACTGATCTGAGCCTCGGGAAATACTTTCTTCAGAGACGCTATTGCTGCTGCACGTACGCAAATGTCGCTAATTCTGGTAAACAAATTAGGAATCGTATAGGGGAAAATCCAAGCAGTGTCGCTTATGACGAAAAGAAACAGTTTTTGCCTTAGTGTCGCAGATGACGGTGTCGGAAATGTCGGAACTCCGTCTCTCCCACTCTATCATTGTTATCATGTTAAATTATATAAGTATCCCCATAGGCGTCGACTTTGGGGGGAAAGCACTTTCTGCCCCCCAAAATTCACGTAGAAGGACACATTTTATGTATATTTACAATGTATTGTTTATGCCTATCTTGCCCCCCACCCCAAAATTTATCTTAAGTATATCTGAGTATTCCCACAATCAAGGTTCGAAGTAACACCCCCCCCCCCCCTGCATAACAATTCCAACTTCTGGGGGCCTCTTGTCTCACATATTCTTTCCCACATATTATGTAATTGTAAATACATGCAATCTCGCCGGTTCGGTTACCGGATGCGTTTTCTGTCGTGGCACCGAAGTTCCTGGGTTCGAGTCCCGTCTAGGGCATGGGTACTCTTTGTGAATATGTCTCCATCAATTTCATATAATCATCATTCATCCTCATTGTCGCGATTAGCCAAATTAGGAAGGAAAATTACTGTAAATAACAATAACAATCTTTGAAGTGGTTTTTTAGTTGCACGAAAATGGCAAGACGGTAATATCATAGTAGTGCAAAAGAAATGATAGTCAGTACCAAGAGGTATTTCTTCCAGGAGAAACGAATGGGCGCATCTCACGACATAAACCAAAGTGTTAAGTGCACCGCGGAGTGTTCAGCACAGTGAGAAAGGTATGTAAAGAAGAAAGGCAACAACAAAAGGTTGCATGAACTAGAAAGGAAGGAAAAGGAGGACACAATATTTTATTGGGCGAGTTTTTGCAAAGTGTGGTGAGAAGAAAGATACACGGCTTTTATTTTAATTATCCAGTTCAACAGAATTCAATATGAACAGCATTTTATATTTTACCTTTCACTCATTATATTCATTCAAAATTTATTAATACTCTTAGTCATTCTGTCTCTCTTAATGAATCCACAACTCCTTGCTTATTACAAGAGTTGCAGCTGTGAAACAGACCAAAATATAAAATAAATATTTCATTTGGGATGTATAGCAAATGTTGAAACCACCACCACTACTCGACACGATCATTAAGTGAATTTTGCGAGATGAATACAATTTACATGCGTCTTTGTTCAAAATATATTTTAAAATGTTAGTTGGCGTGCAGGCTTCAAATGCGCAATTTTTTAAATATAATTGTTATGCGTTGCTATCGCTATAATTGTTATGCTATGCCTCTCTCTGTTTCCCTTTGTTATGAAATCACTGTACACAGCAGGCACGTTATTATTGTATACAGATAAGATCTCTCATCGACTTCATTCAAATCGTCTTCATCGAACATTGTTGCATTCAATACATTTGCTTAAATGTGCGTCATAAAATAATAATAATAACGTTCATATAAAACTGAATTGAGTTGTCTTCTCTCTCTTTAAGTCCACTTTATACACAGGTAGGCTAATCGGAACTGGACTTACAGTTTCAAGTGGTATCCGAACCACCTCCACTGGGTATCGAAGGAGACGACGTTCATATGAAGATAAAAGCTAGAAAAAATGAAAAGAGAAAAAAACTGCAGTACAGCAGTACTCCACTTGCAATATGAGAAATATTTTATTCATTATTTTATGCTGCGATAATACTTTGGATCGGCTCGACGGATCGCACTTCCGCGACTCTCGCAGTGAAGTGCAGCGATGCGGCAACCTGTGGAAGTCGCCTGCAGCCCACCATACGTCATGTACCCGTTTACCATATTGGCGAAAGAATAATTAATATATGGGACCATATATCAGGTACACACGCCAAACTTCTGGAATTCGATCAAATGCGTTATATAACCAGTTTTTTGCAATTTCATTGAATTTGCAATTATGCATATGAAGTTTGCACGTTTCACTAAAATGTCCATTTTGAAGTATCTAGTAAAGATATATATTTGATTTTTTCCACAGAGGTGCAAAAATAATCAAACTTCAAGTACACAAAATCTCAATATTATATGTACAGTTGATTATAAACTGTAAGGTGTTAAGTTGGAAATCATGAAAATTGGAAGAGAAAACTACACTTTTCAGTTAATTTTTCGTTGTAATAAGAAAATAAAGTTACAATTAATTTTTATATAACGCTTATTAAAAAGTAGACACTTGTAGCTTTCCAATGAGATATATTTGACTTTTTTCCTCCCACGGAGTACAATTTTATAAGCGCGTAAACCGAGGGCTCAATATTTTTGTCACGAATAGTAAGTAGACAAACAGCCTGGTATGGACCAGATGTGTTCACCCTCCGGAGGGCGACCCTCGTGAGGGCAGACCTCACCCTCACCCTTGTGAGGGTGAGGGCAGTGGAGGGTGAGGGCGACTACGATCTCGGAGGGTGAGGGCGACTACGATCTCGGAGGGTGAGGGCGACTACGATCTCGGAGGGTGAGGGTGGTGGAGGGCGAGGGCGTCAGCTTTTTTGGTTGTCCGTCCCTCGGTGGCGCTGTGTCCAATTAGTCGCCCCGAAGCACTTATGGTTGCCTTATTAGACGCACTGGGCCATAGGCAGCGCTTGCTGTTAGCGATCCTGGGCTATTCCCCTTTTGGTCGTTACATAGGAGGTGGCGCTACTGTCAGTTTAGACGCCCCTAATCTTTCTATCAGTATAGCTTGTGGTGCTATATAATGCCAAAGAAGCGGGGGAAGAGAGTAGGAAAGAGAGTAAAGGAATATATATTGGAACGAAGAAGACAAGAAGCCGGGGAAACTATACAACTCCCAGTTAGAAGTAATGATCCGTTGGGTTTACGATATGACATATCAAAAGAAGAAAACTATAATCCAGAGGTCATAGACATACCATCATCGAGTAAATGCAGTTATGAGAATTGCCTGGGGAGTAATGACAAAGACCCACGAGGAAAGGAAAGAAATTAAGATCTGAATTTCTGCTTACAGAATTCAACTTCAGAGTTCCCTCTCGATCGACCCGAAACACTGAATTGTTCCACAACTCTACCGCTAGGCTTTCTCTTATACAGCGCGCTCTATTCCACAGGCTGCCCCAGTTCTATAATAAACTACCCACAAACATAGACATTTTTGCCCCTGAAAGCATTTTCCGATCTTCCCTAAAAATTAATATGTAAATCTTTGTTTGTTTCCTTGTTTATGTCATATGTTTATATTTAACCTTTCTTGTTTTTACCTAAAACCATCTTGACTTGTTCTTGTTATTTGTTAGAGTTTTTTAGTGTAAAATGGCCTTAAAAGTGCTGTATCTGAAACTTGGAATAAATAAATAAAAGATATATAAGGCATAAAGAAAAAGAGGTCAGATGATGTTATTGGAATTAATGTAGGAAGGAAAAGAAGAAGAAGCCTTTCCATTAATCAAAGAAAGAAAAGAAGAAGGAGCCTTTCTTAAATCAAAGAAAATAAAGAAGAAGAAGCCTTTTACTTAATCAGAGAAAGAAAAGAAGAAGAAGCCTTTCCTCAAATCAAAGATTGGAAAGAAGAAGAAGCCTTTTCCCAAAGTAGGAGAAGAAAAGAAGCAGAAGCCTTTTTTATTGGAAGAATAATACATTTCTATTGAAGATGAAGAAGACGATTTCCTTTCAATGATACACACACATATATATATATATATATATATATATATATATATATATATATATATATATATATATATATATATATATATATTCTATATACAAGCTTCGCTATATATTTTTCTCTGTATTGTGTACAGTTTTTTCAGAATATAGATCCGCATTAACTATATCCCTTTGGCTATAAAACGCTTTCTTATTTGGAATTCTCGAATAAAGAACCTATCCCCTGAGATTAAGCATATTTCTATAGCCGTGGTAAATAACAATTAAGTACCATTACACGAAGGAGGTGTAGCACGTAGCGCCCATAACTTGGGGCCTTACCTTACCCACGAATGAGGTGGTAGCACAAATATTCATAATATCGAACTGGGATCCGGTGATTCTGGCCACAACTGTATTTGGAGACGATAAACCAGTCATCGGGATGCGAGACTCCAAGTTGAAATACTCATCTTAAAATGCATGGTGATCGTCTTGCTGGGAGAGGCTAGATAGAAACTCTGGAGCAAACCTAATTCCATTTTTAGTTTTCACACTCTTGTTCACATAAAGTGGAACCTTTTTTTCACGTTGGGCAGTATGTGCCACTTTTATCTGAAAAACAGTGTACAAGAGATTAATTTCTCAAAGCTTTACATGTGAAGAAAACAGCACGTGCTTATCAGACTACGAGGTGTGTACTCTACAAACTGGATACCTTGTCAATTGTGACACAGAAACTGACTCAAGACAATATCAATTCTTGAAGAGTGATGCAAGCAATGAACTGAGAAAGCCCAAAGCTCATTGTGGCAACTTGTAAATGAGTCAGAACTTCACATTGTTCACCTGGGAAAGAGCCTTCATTCACCTCTAGGTTCAAGACCAGCTATGCACGAGACGTTTGGTGTTGAATGGAAACTCTTGCCTGAACTATATTATGCAAAGGTGAAATATACGACTGGATCAAAGAATGGGAAACGATCCAATGAGAAATTGAAAATTCTACAAAACTACGTTTTACACCAAAAAAAATAGAATATTTCTTTATTGTTTTATTATGAACGTTTATACTATTTGGAGCATTTCTGAAAAACCTGACATTGATAGGTGCCACCGTTCCCGAGATATATTAAATCAAAGATATCCAATATGATGGACTATTTTCAAGATGGTGGGTGTCAGCATGGAGATAGCGATTGTCTACTCGACTAAAATTATCTTAAATGGTAGAATGATTAATTCTATCAAGTATCTTGCTTTTAAAAGTCAATGATTTGGAACAACAGCCAGACTGTGACAAAGAACGTCGCTACGAGACATTTGGAGATACATTTTATGGCGCATCTTTAATTAAAATACATTGAAACTTATGGCGTTTTAAAGCTTATAAATCAGGCTACAACTTCTGTTTCAAACAATTTCTTGTCATTTCATATATTCAAAAGTTACAAGTTAAGACATTTCTTAAAAAGTACTAGAAAAATTACATTTTTAAAGATTATAGTTTAACTACGGCAAAACATTAGCGAAAAATCACACAGAATCTTTTTTGTAGGCCATCTAATTAGGATAAAGATTTAAAAGAGATTTTCTGCTTAAGACCATTAGTTACGGAGATATAGATCAGAAACTGAGAGCCTACGAATCTGATGTTTGGGGGAGCGCTGGGGGGGGGGGTCTTTTTAGATTTTGCATTCCTAGTAGTGTTCTGGCAACTGGCTAAAATTCAGTTTTTACTAAATTATTCCCTACATTTACCTTCTTTTTGCCCTGGGCTATACTTATCTTTGGGGTATATCAACTCCTCCCATAGCCATGCTCGGATCACAGATGTTTGGTAAACACGTGCACTTTGTATGGAACTACAAGATAATATGGAATAATAATGAGAACCGAGAATGGCTCAGTCGACTTTCATATTATCAGGATATTTCTTACCCGCTGCACGGAAATAAGCTTCGTCAATGGAAAGTTTCAAGACAACAAACTGCAAACAACTAAAAAAAAAAGTACACATTTTGTCTTCTAATTTTTTCTCTTTGCAAGGCAAAATACATACAAAGTGAACCTTCTCGGAAGGAAAGAATGACTGAAGTTTCTCTTTAACTCCACATCACCCGTCATCGCTTGCGATCATTAAGAGAGAAACGGACGCCGCTCATTGGACAGGTTCCTTTGTAATATCACCAAAATGGAGAATCCTTTTGTCTTGAGGATCACGGAATCAGATAACTCCTGCCTCCCCCTTTCCATCTCTCCCGGATGGATTACACGGGAGAGGAGGGAAGAAAAGGGAAGAGTCGGGACCTCGAGTTAAATTGCCTGCTCCGAGATTCAGAAGGGAACCTGCCATGCTTCATTAAGCCCAAAGGGGGGGGGGGGGTTGGCTGACTTGTATTACCCCTCCGGCGGTTCGTGACTTCTGAGCCGGAAACGAAGTTTTAATGTGACGACAATTATTAAACCTCTGGGAACAGAAGACCATCTCTGTTCCTCTTCTGATCACATTTCAGGAAGTCAATCGGTACACAATAGAACCCGACGGATGAAGAAGCATCGATCTGCCGTCTTCATCTTTCGATCATTGACTTCCATTGTAATGGCGGTACTCACATAAGGTTCGGATTCAATGACAAAACATGGATACGATTATGACGTCATTCGCAGTGTCGTATTACCCAGTAGACTGAGAAAGCTATTAGCTTAGGGAGGCAGAAATTGTGGTTCTTTATTAACGTTTGATATTACCGGTAATTTTATCGTATCCACTATTTCTTCTCTTTACCGATCTTGAGAGAGAATCTATTTTCTTCACTTCGTGTGAGTCTTTTGTTCTCTTGCCGTGGTGAAGAATTAGAAAGGTCGAATGTAGCAGAAAGCTAATGTGTGGTTCCGCCCTCTAGCCTAAAGTGACCAGATCTTTAAAACAACAAAACGGGATATTTTAAATTTTTTCCAGAAAAAAAACGGGACAAAACTGGACGACAAAATGCACACATTTTAATGTAGAAACTGTTTCGTCATAAATAATTATGTTTGAAAGCTAATTAAATCAATAAATGCTGTGTAAATAACTTGCATACTTGTAATAAGGTGATATGCACTACACTCCAACCAAGCAGCCTTTTAGAATTAGAAGTCATTCATTGATACGTATTTTGCCGCTGAATGGATCTTTTCAAATAACATTTTTATATAAGTTTACATACGTGTGATTAAAGTTTACCTTATTAATCAACATAGCTTTCAAAGTTTGTACTGAAAGAGCTTTTTTGTCACTTGTCCACAAACCATTCATGTACAAAAACACTCGTTGAGTTGCAGGTAAGTTGAGGGAAAGACTCCAATATTTTAAGAAAATTTGAATATGGCACAATGACGTTGAATTGTGAAAAAAATTCTACCCAACAGTGCCATAGTTCATAGTAATAGTACCGGTAATGAAGATGTATTGTTCCAGTAACTCTATACCGATAGGACATTGCCACAAAAAAAATTACATTCTAGCGTCCCGTTTTACGTTTTAAAAAATCGGGACAGGTCCTAAAAAGTGTGATTTTAGGTTGCTAAAATAGGCTCTAAAAATCCTAAAATAGGTTCGAAAACCCATAAAATAGGTTCTGAAAATTCTGAAGTAGGTTAAAAAACCTAAAATATTTCAAAATTCCTGAAAAATACTGATTAGGTCGTTACATATATCCTGAAATACGCACTATCTTGCATAACGTTATGTGTGTTGCCTAACCCTACGGTAATGGCAGAACTTACCATTGGAAATTTGCTATTAAAATCCACTCTTCGCCGTACAGTTAGGCAACAATCTTTTCTCATGTTATCCACAGTCAAACTCCGCAATTTTGTCCGTGAGGATCATGTTATATGCTGAAAATAATATCTCAACAAAAACATAGTAAGTGGTGCAAGAAAGTGAAATGCTCACGCGAAAGTGAGCAAGACCACACAGATCAGACCACTTTGGATTGTACAGGTAACAGTGGCACCAGACATTTTGCTTTATTTAGAGGTTTGAAAAATCACCATGGACTTTGAGGAAGGTAAATCGACAGAGAGTACGTTTCAAACACCTTCGTCATTGAATATTTTTCATGATAAAACAAAGCAAATGCCTCTGTGTGACATAAAAATTCTGTAAAACCTTTAAAATATATATAAAAACCTAAAAAAGGGCTTGATTTAGGCGCATAAACCAAAAATAGGTTCTAACAAGCAAAATAGGTTTCTTTAGGCACTATAAACTTCATCAGTTGTTACGTTTTTTAACGAAACGCTGACATAACTTATAATTTCTTAGATACCCGTAAAGGAAAACATAGGTTAAAAACCTAAAATTCGAGGTCTAGTTATAAGATTTAATGACCTAAGCTAGAACCAATGTTCCAAGGTACTTCGAACCACAAGGCAATAATATAGTTTACTTACTGATAACATATACACAAATTTGCATACCCCAAAAAAATCTACCTCCCAAAATGAAATCGCAAATACGCCACTGAATCGGCATCCCTCTCAAAGCAAAGAGCTTAATTCGCACAGTACTTTAATTTAACAATAGATTGCTCACCCGCAAAGTAACAAGTTTAATATGCAGAAAATCCTTGCAAAAATTCTCACTTGTACGCACGTTGCATGTTGCATGTTTCGTTGAATTAATCGTTTCGTTTTGATTAGAAATTCCCCGACCAATTAATTTCAAGTCGAACAGCTGCGTGATAACAAAAAAAAAAGGCAGGAAACGTTCAAACGTCAAGCGTATGTTTTTTGGTTTTTTTTGTCACCCCCAACGCATTGATATAGGGTTCCTGGTGTTTCCTGCTCCTGCGAAAGCTTGCATGATAAACTGTCCTGGCCGCTCTGTATATATTGTCAGGGCATGAGAGAAGGAGGGAGGTGCTGTTCGCTGACGTGAAGGGGAATCGAACACGCGCGTCCGAACAATGCGTCCTTCACCGATACTTGGTGCTCGCCAGAAGCAACTATGATCTGCGAAACAATGGGGTTCGAGAGTTTGGGATTCTGAGATAAATGACGGGTTTTCGAAATTTCCCGCCCCGTTGCCAATATTCCGCCTTGAAGCGGAGGGATTAAATCGGATGAGGCTCTGTTGTGATGAATGTCCGGATTACATCGTCGGACGGGGACCGGGCACAGTAACTCAGGCTTTAATTAAATTATATTTCACATCCCGTCCACCCTTCTCTCCCCCCCCCCCCTCCCCGTCCTGAACGTTTTCAATAATTTCCGATTGCTCGGTTGTCCCGGAGATATTAATTTGCAGTCTAACATTAATTAAGGTCCCATAACGTAATGGCGACCTGAAACTTTTGCACTGAAGGGTAAACAATGAATGAGATAGAGTACCCCCCCCCCACCAACCCCCACCGCTACATTTTTCCTTCCTGGCCACTGCTTGAATTGTCAATGGTGCTAGTTAGCTGCCCTAGATATGAAGTCGAAAATAGAGTCCCGCAGTTTACTGGGGTCCTATCTGTTCGTGCGCTGCGAGAAAAATGCTTTCTGGGGCGTTTTCCAATTCGGCAACTCTAGGACGCGCTTCACAGAAATTTTGTGGCGTCAATGGACGAGCGCTTTAAGTGGTCGACTTTCGATCTCGCCACCGAAGTTCTCTGGTTTGTGTTGGCCTGTTCATGGGTGTTCTCTCCTTGCATCAATTACATCTTATGAGCACTCACCATCATCGTCACGATGAGCCGAAGTGGAGGAAAAGATACGTAAAATAACATAAACACATTCAGAGAAATTTGTATTTGTGTGTGTTTGCATACCTTCACTGGTGCATCGGTGTTTCTTTGCAAGTGTCCATTTCCATTGTCTCTCTGCTTCATTTTGATATTAATTAAATTGTTGTTTTAAGTCCACTTTATGCACAAAAAGGCTAATCGGGACTGGGCCTACAGCTTAAAGTGGGATCCGAACCACTGTGCCGGGTATCGAACCCTGAACCCCTTGATTACAAGGCGACGACATTACCACTACGCCATCAAGGAGGCCCTGATCTTGATATTGTGGGCACTTGAGCACATAAGCTATATTTGCCCGTTACGCAATACGAGGATATGCCCCATAACTAAAACAAAATACAGAACAGACCTTTAACAAGAAAATGAAACATGTCTCTTAAAAACTTCCGTATTCGATTTATAAAACTAATTCATTCATTCATGGCTTAACAAGTGCTCAAACTATACTGTCTCTGAGGACTGTATCCTTACGTATTATAAGCTGAGGCTGTAAAGGAGCAAAGAACACAAAAGGACAAACACAAGACAACGCAGCCTTACCGAGGACTATAGTGCGTTAAGTCCAGATACCATAGGTTCAGGTTGTTGATTCCCCTCTCCTTGTTCCTCGACGCTGTGTTATTTTAGGATTCTCCATATTCTAATCTTCATCTCCCTAGATAAGCAGGAAAATAATTAGTTGTTCAATAAGCTTTGCCTCCTGGGCCATAACTTTTTTATTGAGTGAGAGAAGTTCATGATTTTACATTCAAATGAAAGTTTGGAATGTCCTCTTTTGAAGGGTAACCACTTTTTCGATGTAGTCCCCAACAGCGTCGATACCCTTCCGCAATCGGTGCACTAATTTCTTCATGCCGTCAAAAAATAATAAGGTTGGCTACCGTTTGCCAGCTGACGAGGGACCCATCTGAAGCACGCTTTTTCGAACCCAAGTTCGTCGTTGACGATGCGATTCACTGTTTCAAGCATATGCCCATATCTCCCTCTGCTTAATGTGGCAATTACCACGAATCAGTTCATCAACACGTGCCACCATATCTCGAGTGAATGCAAAGACTGCGGTGCTTCTCTTTAGTGGCCGTGGCTGGGTTGTCCGTGTGTACATTCTCCTCAACAAGTACTCCGGCAGTTTGTTTCTATATACAGCATATTTGCAGAAGTGTATCAATACACGCTGTATAAAACACACCCTACTACTAACTTCGTTGACCCTGTACGTCCACGTAGTCAGACATCCTTCAAACTACTGCTCCGACATCAGTGGCACTACCTCACAGAAGAAAAAAAATATATGAGAGCAGACATTCTATATGTTTATTTAAATGTGAAATCACAAACTTTCCTCACTCAATAAAACAAGTTATAGGCTAGGAGTCAAAACGTATTGAACAACCCTTGTATCTCCTAATGTGGATCAATGCTGTTGAGACGGTACCTGCACGCAATCACGTCACGAGAGCCCCATCAACAGATCTCCTATATGTAGGGTGTTTTTGTCAATAAACATATAAAGTGTATAAACGAGAGATCAAGAGTTAATATACTACATAGGTTGTAGTCTGTGCAAAGCTGCACTATCGATGTTCTACTGTTTTGGTTCTCAAATATTTTTTTTTGTAGCACTTGTGTTCGTCCGAGTGAGAAGCACAATAAAACTTCTCGGAATAAACTGTACGTGTTCTTTTATTAAACCAACATAGGTTATGGGCCCAGAACACCCAGAACACGTCTAATGCAGTTGTAATAAGGAAAACGAGGAAGTGCGGCTGTTCATGTTTGAATACGGACTGTGAAAATGGAGTCTGTGAAATCGACTATACAGAAGTTAAATAACAGGAACTATCAAACGTGGAAGTACAAATTGGAGTTACTACTTCTAAAGGAAGAATTGTTGGATGTAGTGACGGGTGTGCAGCCAAAAGAACCGGACGAGGAATGGAAGAAAAAAGACGGAAAAGCTAGGGCCACCATTGGACTTTTGCTGGAAGATGATCAACTCGTTCATGTAAGAAAGCAGGAAACAGCGAAAGGATATTGGGATTCTTTGAAACGGTATCATGAAAAATCAAGTCTCACAACTAAAGTGTATTTATTGAAGAAATTGTGCCGCTTACAGCTTAGTGAAAATGGCGACATGGAGCAGCACATTAATGCAATGTTGGATATTGTGGATCAACTTGCAGCTTTTGGTGAAAATTTAGCGGAACATTTGCAAGTAGCAATGTTGTTGTGTAGCCTGCCGGACAGTTACGAGACGCTAATTACTGCACTGGAGACGAGACCGGAAGAAGACCTAACTTTAGAAATGGTGAAAGGGAAGCTCATACATGAATATAAGAGAAGAAAGGAAGCCAAAACTGACAGTGGTGTTTATTCAGAAAGTGCTCTTAAAGTGAAATCCGATAATGTGAAAAGTGTCTGTTTTTTTTGTAAAAAGCCAGGTCACTTTAAACGTGATTGTTTTAAGTACAAGGCACATAAAAGGAAAATTGTGTATAAAGCAAACCAGGTGAGTAATGTTGAAGAAAGTGAAAAAAGAGATGATGAAAGTGGTTCTGATTGTGATAATGATCATTTTCTGTGTTTTGAAGCAAGTGAAAAAGGTACAGGTAGAGACAAATGGTACATTGATTCAGCAGCCACATGTCATATGACCAGTGACAAGGAATTTTTTGCCACATTTAATCCAAGTATAACAAATGAAATATACCTTGCAGATGGAAGTTGTTTGAAATCACAAGGAATGGGTGAAGGTGTAATACAATGTATACATGATAAAGGTATACAGAATGTATTAGTAAAATCTGTGTTGTATGTACCTGAGTTGCATGGTAGTTTACTATCAGTGAAATGTCTTACTGAAAAAGGTTTAAATGTTGAATTTCACAATAACACATGTATCATTAGTAAAGATGGAAAAACTGTTGCATCAGCAGATCTGACAAATAATTTATATAAGTTGAATACTATTTCAAATGTAGAATCTGTAAATCAATTGCACAAGGTAAGTCATGAAAATGACAGGAAATGTATTCATCTTTGGCATCGTAGGTTAGGACACAGAGATGCAACAATTGTTAAAAATCTTGGTAAAGGAAATTTAGTTAAAGGTGTTGATATTGATGCATGTAATGTAACTAAAGTTTGCGAGGAATGTATTCAAGGTAAAATTTCTCGTAAATCATTTCCAAAATTGAAAACTGAAAAATCAAAGGAATTATTAGATATAGTGCATTCAGATGTGTGTGGTCCGATGGACGTTGAAACTCCTAGTGGGAACAAATATATACTTACATTTATAGATGATTTTAGTAGGTTTACTATGGTATATCTAATGAAGAAAAAGAGTGAAGTTGAAGATAAGTTACAGGAATTTGTACAGTATGTAAAAAACAAATTTAAAAGAAAACCTAAAGTAATCAGGACTGATAATGGAGGAGAGTATATGTCATTACAATTGAAAGATTTCTTCAAAAGGGAAGGAATAGAACATCAAACTACAGTACCATATACCCCACAACAGAACGGCGTTGCGGAAAGGAAAAACAGAAGCTTAGTTGAAATAGCTCGTTGCATGATAATTGATGCTGGCATGCACAAGAAGTACTGGGGTGAAGCTATAAATACAGCAAATTACTTACAGAACAGGTTACCCACAAAGATATTGGAGACTACTCCATATGAAAAATGGTACGGAAAGCAACCATACATGGGTCATGTGAAAGTGTTTGGCAGTGTTGGATATGCTATGATTCTAAGTCATCGACACAAGATGGACGTTAAAGGAAAGAAACTTGTCTTAGTTGGATATGAAGGATATAAAGGATATAGGTTACTAGATATGACATCTGATAAGATTTACATAAGCAGAGACTGTAAATTTATTGAAAACTCAAGTCATGTAATTTCAACTTTGAAACCTATCCAAAAATCTGAATCTAATCATAATACTGATTGTGAATTATCCGTGGACATTCTTGGAGAGGAACCAGAAATGCATTCACATTTTGGTAAAAAGGAAGTGAAGAGTGATTCAGAACTAATTTGTGATTCAAAAACTGATGAACATACAGATATCAAAGTAAAGAAAAGGACACCAGATGTTATCAGAAAATCTACTCGTACAACAAAAGGACAATTACCAGCTAGATATCTACAAAAGGTCATTGTGGAAAGAAAGTTACCAACATCTTTTGAAGAGGCAGTTACAGGACCTGATAATAATAAATGGGAGATGGCAATGAATGAAGAAATGAACTCATTAAATGAAAATAAAACTTGGGAACTAGTTCAACCAGTAAATGGAAGAAATGTAATTGGTAGTAAATGGGTGTATACCATTAAAGAAGATGCACAAGGAAAAGTTACTCGTTACAAAGCCAGACTAGTTGCTCAAGGATATTCACAAATCTATGGTGATGATTACGATCTAGTGTTTGCACCAGTTGGAAAACAAGCAACATTCAGAGTTCTTTTAACAGTTGCAGGACAAATGAACATGGCAGTCAAGCATTTTGATGTAAAGACAGCATTTTTGTATGGTGATTTAGATGAAGAAATATACATGAAACAACCTGAGGGATATCATCAACCTGGAAAAGAAGAATATGTATGCAGATTGAAGAAAAGCATATATGGGTTAAAACAAGCCGCAAGATCATGGTATAATAAAATTGATGAATTTTTGGTTAACAATAATTTCAAAAGAGGTGAGGCAGATCCGTGTCTTTATACAAAATCAGTTGATGGGAATATGATCTATATTCTAATGTATGTAGATGATCTTGTGATTGCATGTACAAATGTTGATTTAATTAATGATGTAGCAGTGTTAATGTCAAAGAAATTTCAGATTAATTGTCTTGGTGATATTAATTGTTATCTGGGAATTCAAGTTGAGAGAAGTAAGGATGGAATTTTTGCTCTTCATCAAAGTAATTACATAGGAAAGTTAATCAAACAATTTGGATTGGAAGATGCAAAGTCATCAAAAATTCCAATGGATCCTGGATACATTAAATATGCAGAAACTTCTGAACCATTACCAAGTAATGAGCAATACAGACAAGCTATTGGAGCATTATTGTACATAAGTATAAATACTAGACCAGACATATCGGCAAGTGTGTCAATTTTGAGTCAGAAGGTCAGTTGTCCTACTAAAGCTGATTGGATTGAAGTTAAAAGAATTTTTCGTTATTTAAAGGGAACTCAATCATATAAGTTAAAATTAGGAAACACATTTGAATTTGAAAATGATTATTTGTTAGGTTACGCAGATGCTGATTGGGCTGGGGATGTGTCAACTAGAAAATCAAACAGTGGTTATGTATTTATGTATAAGGGAGGTATGATAAGCTGGGCTTGTAGAAAACAATCTTATGTTTCATTATCTTCCACTGAAGCTGAGTATGTGGCAATTGCAGAAGCATGTAAGGAAGCAAAATGGATAAAATATGTGTTAAATGATATGGATAAAAAATGTGAATATCCAATTATCATAAATGAAGATAATCAAAGTTGTATCAAACTAATTAAAAATGAAAGGGTTAGTTTGAGAACTAAACATATTGATGTAAAATATCATTTTGTTCGTGATCTGTATTATAAAGGTGAAGTAACATTTAAGTACTGTGCTTCAGACGACATGATTGCAGATACATTAACAAAACCACAAACAGGTATAAAGTTAAGAAGGAATTGTAACTTAATGAATATGATGAGTGAGTAATTATGATGATACACACTTTATTATTCATTGAAAAAAAGGGGGGTTATATGTAGGGTGTTTTTGTCAATAAACATATAAAGTGTATAAACGAGAGATCAAGAGTTAATATACTACATAGGTTGTAGTCTGTGCAAAGCTGCACTATCGATGTTCTACTGTTTTGGTTCTCAAATATTTTTTTTTGTAGCACTTGTGTTCGTCCGAGTGAGAAGCACAATAAAACTTCTCGGAATAAACTGTACGTGTTCTTTTATTAAACCAACACTATATATCAAACTACCACTACATTAACCTTGAACCTTTCCAAGATGGCTCTCGAGTGTCCCACCCGAAACGCTGAAGCGCTGATTGGAGTGTGTTGTTGCAAGGGAAAGTCCAACCACAAAGAGAATAAGCTATTAAACCCAACTATATATATATACACACACTGTTAAGAATAATAGAAACACTGCATTCTATGATGTGTACTTGTTTGGTGCTGCCAACTGGTGGCTGAGTGTAGAACTTATCAATGTTGGTGAGTAGTATGTGTGGTAAATCACAGAGTATTCTGTATTAGCAGTCTCGACTGCATGGACGTTGATTTTTTTCTCGTTAGTTTTCTCTGTCTGTAATATTCTTGTACGCTAAACACAATATATACTAGTGCTTGAAATTGATACTTTGACTATTTCTTCAAATAACTTTAACAGGTTATGGGCCCAGGGAACGTTGTGCGTGAAAGTTTGAAGTTTGTTTCGTCGTGAGTGCACACGTAAAAATGGTTGCATGCAGTGAATACAAAGTATCTATCGACAAACTTGAAGGTCCTGATGATTGGGCAAAATGGAAGTGGCATATGCACATGGTGTTGCGTGCATATGGACTTGAAACAATTGTGGACGGTACGCGAAAATTTGTAGAATTACCGGTAGAACCTACGAGCGAACAGAAGGCAGCATTCGCGGAATGGCAAAAAGACGATGCAAAAGCAGCAAGTGTAATAGCCGGTGCATTAAGCAAACCGATTGCAGAACTCGTGTTGACGTGTAATCATGCAAAAGAACTGTGGGATAAATTGTGGGCCAGGTTTGAGCGCAGCACTTCAGAACGCCTGAATATGCTGATAGAGACTTTTTTTCGAATCCAGCGTGATGAAAAAGAAGACATTAGTGCACATGTGGCCAAGTTGCAAAAACTATTTGTGAACTTAAATGATGAACTAAAGAAACACGATGAAAATACATTATCTGAACGTATGTTGAATGGTCGAATTTTGTCAACTTTAGGTAAGGAATATGATCATTTCAAGGATCTGTGGGACACAATTCCAACAGAAAACCAAACTTTGAACTTTCTTATTCAGAAGTTATGTGCTATTGAACTGCGTGACATCCAAAGTGAAAAGACTACGTCTGAAGCTACAACACTTTATGCACATGGTGAAAGTAAAAGTAAAACCAAAGCGTGTGAATATAAAAAGGACTGTTCCAGGAAATTTGGAAAAAGTAGTGTTGATCGTGCTAAGAAAAAGTATCCTTGTAATAAAATGCAAGCAGGTAGGTCATTGGGCAGCAGAATGTCCACAGAAAAGAACAGCCAGCTAAGGAAAACTAGCAGTTAGTGGTGATGCATTTTTTCATGTGTAAGGGGGCATCACTTGGTAAAAACATTAGTGAAAATAGATGGTATTGTGATAGTGGTGCATCAAAACACATTACTCCAAACAAACAGTACTTTACTTCATTTACCAAATTTGCAGATCCTGAAATAATTTTATTAGGAAAGCAAAATGTAATGATGCAGGCACATGGACAAGGTACAATTAAGATTCAGGTTCGTCGTGATGGTGCTTGGCATGATGCTGAAATGAGAAATGTACTCTATTTACCTGATGCAAGTGCACATTTATTTTCAGTAAAAGCAGCTACACAGAATGGGTATACCATTACAATGAATAATAGGGGTATTACCATTCGTAATTCAAAAACTGGTAATGTAGTTATGAATGGGTTTGTCAGTAATGGACTGTATGCTTTAAACATGCATGTTGTGAAGCCTAAGCATGCTGTATAAGTAAATTTGATTACTACTAGTGATACATTGCAGTTATATCATGAACGTTTTGCTCATCAAAATAAACAGCATGTGAAACAAGTGTTGAAACAAATGAACATTGATGTAAAAGATGGAGATGAACAGTTTTGTGATGGGTGTGCTTTAGGGAAAATGCATAGGTTACCATTTAAGAAACGTTTGAATCGACCTAAAGAAATTGGTGAAGTAATTCATGCTGATGTGAATGGACCCATGAGTGTTACATCTCTAGGAGGTGCTCGTTATTATGTTTGCTTTAAGGATGACTACAGTAAATTTCGCAGAGTGTTTTTCTTAAAACATAAGGATGAAGTTTCAGCAGTTCTTGAAACATTTTTAAATGAAGCAAACACTAATGGTCATGTGATAAAAACTTTCAGGTGTGATGGTGGAAAAGAATTTGATAACAAGAAAATTGCAGAATTGTTAGCCAGTCGTGGTATTGCGTACTGTATTACTCCTCCATATACTCCTGAGCAAAATGGTGCTGCTGAACGAGAAAACCGCACTATTGTTGAGGCAGCTCGTTCAATGCTAAATCCTACAAAACTACCAAAAGCTTTATGTTCTGAAGTTTGTAATACAGCAGTGTATATCTTGAATCGTACAGGAAAATCGCCAGTTTATGGCAAGGCACCTTATGAACTGTGGTATAGACGAGAAGTTGGTAAGCTTGAGCATTTATGTATTTTTGGAACACAGTGTTATATTCATGTGAACAAGAATTTCCGTTCCAAATTTGACAATAAGGCTATTTTTGGGTTTCTTGTTGGTTATGTTAATGACAAGGATGATTATCGGGTTTGGATTCCTTCGCAAAGGAAAGTAGTACTTAGTCATGATGTAAAATTCAAGGCTGAAATTACCTGTAAATTACACCATGAAACTACTATATCAAAAGATGATAAGGAACTTCAAAATTCTAACAAGAACATTAATGTTACTGTGACTGAATGTATGGAAGGAAAGAAGGAAGTACCATTTGACAACAGATCTTCAGAAGAAGAATATACCATATTGACAACCGAAGGAAGTGAAGTTCAACCAGTACACACTGATGAAAGAAGAAGTGAACGCAGTAAAAGGAAACCAGCTTGGAGGGAAGGTGATGAATTTGTATGTATGACTGATGCGAAAAATGACAGTGGTACAGACCCAAATTCATATTCCGAAGCTGTTGAATCAAATAATTCACAAGAAATGGATGGAAGCTATGCTTGAAGAATTAGATTCATTGAAAGAAAATGAAACTTGGGATCTTGTTGATCGTCCTTCTAATGTTCAAGTACTGAAAAATCGTTGGGTTTTTCGTGTTAAGACTTCAAGTGAAGGTTCTTCTCGTTTCAAAGCTAGATTAGTGGCAAAAGGTTTTGTACAGAAACAAGGAATTGACTACAGTGAAACTTTCAGTCCTGTAGCTCGCTATGATACCATTCGAATGATGTTAGCTTTGGCTGCTTCAAAACAAATGAAATTAAAACAGTTGGATGTAAAGACTGCATTTTTAAATGGTATACTTGAGGAAAATTTGTATATGGAACAACCAGAAGGATTTGATGATGGAAGTGGGCGTGTTTGTTTTTTAAAACGAAGTTTGTATGGCTTAAAACAAGCTCCACGTTGTTGGAATAAGAGATTCATGCAATTTATGAAGAAAACTGGTCTCAATAACAGTTCAGCTGATCCATGTCTCTTTTATCGCAAGCACAGTGAGAATGTACTGTATGTAGCAATTTATGTTGATGATGGACTGGTTGTTGGAAGCAATGAAAATGAAGTTGAAACTTTCATAAATTATTTGCAAAGAGAATTTAAGATATCCGTAGGATCACTGGAAAATTTCTTGGGAATGAGAATACAATTCAATGAAGATGGCTCAATTACCTTAAACCAGGAGGCTTACACAAAAAGGATTCTGACACAATTCCTGAGTCTAATGCTGTGTCAACTCCAGTAGGCCGTGAAGAAGTAGAAAATACTGAAGATGTTACCAGGAAGGTTCCGTATCGTGAAGCAGTAGGATGCCTTAGTTATTTAGCTGCTGCAACTCGTCCTGATATTGCATTCGCAGTTAATAAGGCCGCAAGAGTTCTGGAAAAACCTTCTTCTTTGGATTGGAGCAATGTGAAGCGTATATTCAGATATTTAAAAGGAACAGTGGATTTTAGCATAACATACAAAAAAGGAAATTCACAACTGAAGGTCTTCAGTGATGCTGATTTCGCCGGTGACAAGAGGACAAGACGCTCAACAACAGGTATTGTTGCTACATTTGCTGGTGGAGCAGTTTCTTGGACAAGTCAATTGCAGAAGGTGGTGGCACTTTCTACAACTGAAGCTGAAATAGTTGCTGCAAGTGAAGGAGCAAAAGAATTGGTGTGGTTGAAGCAACTTTTGTTAGAACTGTCACAGCTTTCGGAGTTGGATCCTCCACCAACCCTCTATGTTGATAATGCCAGTGCAGTGAAGTTAGCTAAAATTCCAAAATATCATAAAAGGTCAAAACACATAGAAGTCAGACATTTTTATGTACGAGAAAGGGTGCTAAATTGTGACATTAAGCTAGAGCATATCAGTTGAAAAGAACAGTTAGCTGACCTGCTAACAAAACCATTAGAACGTGTTCGCTTTAATATGTTGAGAAAGGCAATTGGTGTATGTAACTGATTTTTTTTGTGTGTTGATTTTGTCAATGCAGTGTTTGAAGGAAGTGTTAAGAATAATAGAAACACTGCATTCTATGATGTGTATTTGTTTGGTGCTGCCAACTGGTGGCTGAGTGTAGAACTTATCAATGTTGGTGAGTAGTATGTGTGGTACATCACAGAGTATTCTGTGTTAGCAGTGTCGACTGCATGGACGTTGATTTTTTTTCTCGTTCGTTTTCTCTGTCTGTAATATTCTTGTACGCTAAACACAATATATGCTAGTGCTTGAAATTGATACTTTGACTATTTCTTCAAATAACTTTAACACACACAAACAAAGTGCTAACAGATAATAGCCAATTAACTAAGAGACTAATTTATTTCTGTTTACCAAATTCAGGAGCACCCTATGGATATTTAAATCAAATATCTGTAATACCACAATGCATTCCCATATCCCTCTGGAGTGATATTTGAATTCCAAGATTCCAAACTTGCACCCAATCCTTAATATTCAAACACGCCCTCGTGTATACTCATTTCCCAGAAACACGAATAATTTTGCATGTTCTTTTAAACCCAACAGAACGAAATTCTTAATACTGGCAAATGTCAAAGATGAACTCAGAACAGAAATACCTCATTATATATTCCCAAACATTTGGTGAGATAGTTTAGTATGTGTGATTATACTGGACACATCAATAGCACACCCAAACTTCCTCCTGCTGTAAGAGAATACACATATGACAGAACATGGATTCATGCATCAAGTAGAGATTAATTCTTGTGTGCAAATTCCAAGTGAAATATAATTCATAAACTATTAAACTCCTTTATTAGTATGTTAATTTTACATATCTGTCGTTTAAGAGCATTGAGAAAATTCTGTTTCTTGTTTAAACAACGATGTTGTTTATACCAACATGTACAGCTGATTGATTTACCCTGAAATATACACTTACTACAATGTGTATTTGCTGGTAAATTAGTCAAGACTACCTCAAACTGACATATGATTTCTTATAAAGTGATGGCAGTATCTAACTATACCAAGTCTGAAAGGATTAACGCATACTACACATTAATGTTCACGTCGCACAGCTGATACGACACCATGTCTTTATGTGCAACCAACATGTCCATGTACGGACAAGTGACCTTGAAAAACAAAATAAAAGTTGAAAATATGCTTTGTCAATAACTGAAATCAAGATGCAAATCACATTAGTTTACATCTGTGCTAAGTTCCAGCTTTTCTGAGTGGATTACGTTAGTTTGAATGCTAGTTTTAACATAAAATTCAACTTTTGATAGCAATGGCGTCCTCCGCCATTTGCTATAACCACGAGGTTTAGTACGAAAGATTTACCATTTTCAGAAATTAACGTGAGTAGAAATGAATTCTAACGGCATTTATACTCCATTTTCGTGAATTCTCTGAACATAATGTTTTTTGTGCATATAGACGTTTGCTAATAATCTTAAATTACTCAACATGCGCATAGGTATAGTTAATAAAACAAGCCATATGACAGTACTTGTCATATCGTTCTTCATTTTGTACATTCTCCCACAGCCTCAACATCCTCTCGTCTTCTGCAGAATCCATTTAAAATTGCAAAGAAGACAGAAGTGTGACGCCTTAGACCGCACGGCCACAGTGGAGGATAGAGTACAGTAATGACAAATGTTAAGATTAGCTCGAAATTCAGCTTCCAGCTGCTTACGTTTTAGCCAAGAAAAATGTCCAGGGCGTCACAAATTCAAATGAGTATTTTCGATCAAAGCAATCCCCATTACTTGATGTTGAAGCAAATGAAAATTAGACCTCGAGAGGACACCACGCAGTGAATTCAAACTGTAATAACCGTAATGATCACACTTCTCAAGAGACACCAACACATTGCCTTGCCTTACAAACATGACGATAATATCATACCGAAACACACAAACGAGTTCAAGAGGACACCTTGTAATGAATATTAGAACATTAACTTGGTAACCACCTCTTGGGTGAGAACAAAATTAAGCCAATTCTGAAGGAAGAAAGAAAACGACGTTAACTTACAAAGATGCAAGAGTAATTTGGGATATGTTATCCGTTTCAAGAAACATCTATGTTCTGCTGAATGGAAAACCGTCTTTGAGAGACCACCAAGATTTCACCTAGAAAGGCATCCCGAACACTTAAATTTTAATTTCCCAACTGGCACGATAACATCAAATTAGCGAAAGACCCCACAACATAGGGAACCGTTGAGAAAAAAAATCAAATTTACAATAACCCGCAGGCAATAGCCTTCAAGAGACAAGGCCTGCTTTCCCACTCAGTCCCCTCAATTACAGAAGGTCGTTTCACGTCCATGGTAACAAAGTTAGAACCCACCTCACCTTAAGAAAAACCGTGACGTCACGAGCGGTGGTGCTCCACGTGATACCCCTGTCTTGCAGCAATGGCCCTGCAGCGGAGTTTCCATTGGAGGAGACTGCGTCGAAGAACACATTGGTCCAAACGATCATATTCCTCCTGACAAGCTTTCCAAAGACCAAAGAGAATGGGGATGTAAAGAGAGAAGAAAGTTCCTATACCCACAATAGAAACTTTTCAGCAACCGGCTTACAAGACAGCCAATCCGGAATGAGAAATTTAAACGAGACCGGCCAATCAGGAAAAAGCAGAGATTATGCTGCCGCCACACGCAAGTCCCCCGAACTACCGCGGTTACCATAGCAACGCCGGAAGCAACGCGCTTTGCGTAGACGGTTTTCCATTTTTACGTCTCAACACACGTCTATATTTGGAAAAATTCCATGGCGAAATATGGACACACTAAATTAAGCTGCCTGACTGCTGAAAATTATTACCAACGTAGTAAACTTTCGAAGATAAAAACATTTACAATTTAAACAAATGTATTCAGGAATTCAGGTTTCTGCTAGTTTTTTTCTTTTTCTTTACAGAGTATTGTAATTTTCTAAGTGTAGAAATTTAAACGTAAATTAGGATTTTTCCTGAAAATTACACGTAAAAAAAGTGACGGGAACTTACTTATTTCAGCATACACCATCTAAAGGCGATTCTTACAATCATTCACGAACTTTCTGCATATATCTTCATGTGCGAGCAATATTTTACGAAAAACATATGCACATCATAGAGGTTTCAAAAAACAAACACCATATTACATCAGTAATAATGCAGCCACAGCTTTGATTTTTCCAGGAGCGAGGGGGCAGGCAAAAAAAAACAGTAAATCCCATAAAACCAGTCCTTCATCTTGAAGGACTGTAATCTTATAAAAATTATCATATATTGCTGTTACTTAAATGAAAGAACATGTGTGAAATATAAATTTAAGTTGATAATCACAAGGGGGGGATCCCACCTTCCTGATGACCATGCACACATTTCACCTCAAGATGATTTGCTCATTCCTAAACACCTTGTACAGTTAAAGCAAGAATGTATTCAAAACTAAACATTAAGAAAATTGAAACCCTTACCTGACACATTACTTTCTGAAAATGTGTAAATAATTCCATAAATGAATAATTTCATCTCTCTCTCGAATAAAGTGTGGCAATTACAGGGTGCGAAATCCTGCGGGGAATTTCCCCCACCAAAAATCCCCCCCCAAAAAATTTCCAGGCAGGGAAAGATTTTGTTATAGCAAACAAAAGATAAGCAATTACTTTTAATTTCAAATATACTTTACTAAGAATAATATCGAAAACACACACAAATTAGTGTAGTCGTGAGTATTGAATGCATTCCCTCTCAAGAGATCATTAACAAATCTACTACTATTTTTACTTTTAATAACATTACAAATATGTATCACATAATTTACACATGTTTGTGGGGAGGGGGTTTGTAGATGAAGAACTTTCTCCCCCCACCAGTTTTCAATGATTTCGCACCCTGTGCAGATACATTAGTGATCTGAAGGATAATCTCGGCTTCTCTGATGATGTTGACTTGTAATCAGGAGAAGTCGTGGGTGGAGGCTTAATGCAGTGGTTGATTCAATTTTAAATTCAAAATTAGCCTATCTGAGCATAAATTTGTCTTAAACCTCAAACTTTGGCACAGAATCATCTGGTCTTACTTAGGACCAGTACTTTTTTTCTGGGAAGATAGGTTCCAGTACTCTCCAAAAAATTTGTTCTTGTGTTCATCATAAGAACTACCCAGAATAGTAAGGTATGTTCACATGTGATCCTGCATTCATATAGTTACACACAAACACAAACTTCTAATATTAAAATAAAATCATGTTATTTTTTTATTTTCACATGTAAAAAGATACCAGTATGGCATACAGTTTGCATACCACCAGAAAAAAAAGCACTGCCTAGGATTTAGCTTTGCATTACATTACCACCTTGACCCACATAGGATCTAAATATTCCAATCACCAGGTAATTGTAACATGCTTTTTCCTGTGGCACATAGCTGGAGGCAAATCTAAACCAGTGGCGTAATCGTAATATTTTACGTGGTTTACCGGAACAATTCTTACTTATTGTATATGTTTATTATATATTAGATATAAAAGAAATAAAACACCAATGCAGGCATGCAAGTAAAACAAGTATTGAATTACAACAACTTCAAATTTTGAGGCAATTTCCACATGTATGCAAAAAGCTTGTTTAACAATGGTATACCAGATAATACGGATGAATACACCACTGTTCTAAACTCAATGATAGGGTAAAAAGCATCATTCATCATCATTATCCATGAAAAAAATGTAAACTGAATTCAATTAAAAATAAATCCCATTCATCACGACTCGCACGTTCACATCTTTACTGAACAAAGAAAAAGAAAAAAAAGAATTTAATTGAGTCGTAATCCATATAATGTTGACAAGGACAAATATATGTATCACAAAATTCCATCAGATCCTACTTACGATATTTGCCCAGTAATAAGTAAATGTAGTAATTACATTTTTATTATCTACATGTGGATGTATGTTGAGTGTTCTGCATGTAGAAGAAAGTATTTTCATCAGTATTTAAATGAAACTGAACTCAGGTAAATATATATATTATATTATGATAAATTGAGCACACAGCCATTTCTACATGAAACAGTAGCACTTTTCATTTGACACACTTCTGCAGTGCAGAACACTCAACCTCTAATAGCTGACGACTCGCGACTGTATGTCTTTTGTGGAGAAATGTTGTATCTACACTGTGTTGGAGCATTATTTTTACTAGCTGCCCAAATGCAATCAGTACTGGGTCCTGCACACAAGCAAATGTGACACTGAGAACTGGAAATACTTTTAATAAATTTACTAATGAACTACCACAAATGCAGAGCATTGTCACTATATTTTTCTTCCTAAAATACACTGGTTTTAATTCACAATCTAGATTTCTAAAATGACTCGGTAACGGTTCCGATTGTTTTATGATTTATCCTAGCACAAAGACTAATTATCGTAGAATTTTGGAAATCATTGTCACACGAAATTTCAACCTTCCTTAAAGTAATTAGCACTGTTTGGACTCGAAAAAAGTTACTTATGTTGAAAAAAGACAACTTTAAAATTACCTTACGCACTTCTCATGGACAAGATATTCTCAGTCGACAAGCGACAGTAAATATCGTAGAAGCGTGGGAATGAATGTAGAAGTAAATCGGAAACTTAGTAGAATGCATTTAGGGACTTTATTTTAATGCTAAGAAAACCACACCTAACCTGCCTAACCTAACCACGAAAGCATATATTGAACAAAACCTTAAGTAATCGCTAAAACTCCGCAGTATGGTTAACAGACGTACACCGAAATTGAACCATGTAAAAATTGCATTCGTAGCATGTTGAAATCGCAACAAAACAAAAGGAACTTGGGCCAATGAGTCAATTGCAGTCAATATGTTTTGGTTAGTAAATTAGAAAGAAGCAAGAATTGCCTTAAAACTTGTGGAACCAGAAGAGTGATATAGCGGAGTTAAAATTTGAATGTGGTTTCTTACCATAAGGGAGGTAATCCATACCCCAAGCTGCATGAAAGTATGAGAATATGGTTGTCAAAACAAGCACTTCGTTTGAATCCATGCAATTTTCTTCATAACACTGACACTATTAATCACAAAATACATACTCCCTTGTTTTTCATGTACCGATCCGAATATAGTCTTCTCATCTTTCCTTTTTGAATAAATATGCATTACATCTCATAAAGAAAAAGAGCAAAAGGCACTACATTTGGAATTTCTCACAGTGTATCACAAGTTTCTCTCACTTATATACATCCGCACACAAATGAAGAAATGGCAACAAGAACAATTAAACTTTTTAAGAATTCACCAATTACTTTTTTCTTGAGGTAAACTATGCACCAAGAAAATATTTCAATATCAGAAGATTTTGGAACGTTGAAACCTATACTAAAGACTTTATTGGTGAGCTGAGTCCACAGTGAGGCAGTAAAAATAAATTTTTATCACATTTCACACTTGTCACTAAATCGTAGCAGAAATCACTTTCATGTTATGTATGGACACTGCACACTTTTTCTCCACATTTTGGGCTTCCAGGACTGGTCAACCATGGGAACATCTGTAATATAAAAACATAAGTTAAAATTGTATTGATTAGATTGATAATTTACAGTTCCATGTACAAATACAATCACATGCACTCTAACAAGCAGATCTAAACACATTTTACGTGTGCAAATGGTATTTAAGATCCAAAGAACTTAGAATTTGTAAAATTTTAAGGTTTTCACACAATGTTTATTTTTATATTTTATTATATTTAATTTAAATACTGTGTGTTATACAGATATGTACTTGATTTCCTTCTTCCCTGGAAGTTTTATATATATATATACACACACACAATATCTCTTTGTTTATATTTTTTCTTCAATTTTTCAGAAAATCTGCATTATAGAAGCATTTATTATTTGCAGAAAAACGTGCTTCACAGGCTGAGCTTCTTGCGTGTCGATCTGACAATTTTGCCTCCAAAGGGGCTTGGTATGTTAAAAGTATTCTTAAAAGCCTCCTTTAGATAGGGGAAAAAAATCACAAATTCGATGGTAGACTCCGAATCACCGGATATCCGTTCCTTTTGGATCCCTTGAGCTCCAGCCAACACGTCTTATAGGACAAAAGTGTGAAATTTCGTGAAAATAGAGGGTGGACCAAAGTATCATGCATCTGTGTTATCATTGTTTACAACCTATATATATATATGTACATACCAATATGTTTACCTTTGGTGATCGCATTATTTATTAACAAACTAAGAATTTTCTAACTACATTTTCCGTCTCGTAAGATTTATTGTACATACCTGTCTGGATCCTTCGGAATTCTGAAACGCGAATTTATCCAAGCTTCAGATCTCGTAGATTTTTCCCGTAAATCAGTCGAACTCGTAACTTACATCTACGAGGCATGGTGGGCTTTGAATTGCACTTCAGTTGTTGCTAATCGCCTAAAAAAAATACATCCAAACACCACGCCAAACACGGAGAACGAACGAATTTTGGCGTTCTACGGACGCGAGCAACATCGACGGTTACTTCAAATTCAAACTTACGTGCAACGCTTCCTTCACTTGTTAACAGTAGAGCGCTGCGTTAGTTCGTGAGTTTCGGGGGACCAGGACGAGATGCCGCTAGTGTAGCTCAAGTCCCCTACCTCCCCTCATTTCCCCTCCTAGCAGACGACGCACGATTTCCACATTAGGGGCTGAGTGCCAGCTCTCATCCTATTATTCTCTTTGCCAAAGACCCTCAATTGTGCGGGCCCGTCTGCTTCCCAAGGCTCGTTTCAACAACGGAAACCCACAAAAATCCATGGAAGAGGCATCGGGGGATTTCACAGGGATGTCTGTAAAGGGGATTGCATGAATGCCGTTTCACGTGCCATCCGATCCATGTATGCCTGCGTGGACTTTGCCGTATGACTGGAAGCCTTGTCCTGGTGGATGACAACACGAGATGTGTCGCTGCCATAGAGAGAAGGAATATATGTCTGTAAAGTGGCTCCAAAATATTCGTCTGGCAATAGGCTGCATTTATTTTAGCCTTTTTTTCCACTCTGCGCAGTGGAAGTTTGCCGTTATGGCAGTAACCACACACAACCATGAACCCGCGTGGAAAACTTTCAGCACATTCACGTACCCACTCAGATCGACCTCTTGCATCACGTGGACAATAGTAGATGACCCTTTTTTTATCACATCCCGACAGATACACCCATGCTTCATCCAGGGACACCACATACTTCCAGCGGTCCCCTGCCAGATGGCGTTCGTAGAGCTTCCGACTGTTGGTCTTCCTCTCCTGGACATGTGAGGCACGCAACTTGTGAACTTGAGCCTTGTGCTTCCGCACAAGTTGTAAATCTTGGGCTATGATGCGATTTATAGTTGCAGGCAAACCTTGCACTGCCTGTGCAATCACTCTTTGCGTTGCAGGGTTTTCACATCGCACCAAGGATCTCACTTTCCGCACAACACCGGAGGAACGCTTGGGCTTCCGACATGTCCGAGGCCCACTTTGACTGGTTCCAGCAACAGGTACAGTGCAAGCTTTATGGCGATTCAACACTGCATTGATGCCCTTCTTTGACACATGGAATGCTTTCATGTGGCACTGTTTAATTATCTGGCTATAACTATAACCAACGTCGGAAAGGGCACAGATGTACCCCTCCCAAAAGACTGAAATTTTTGGTGCCATATAAACACCCACTCACACACCAACCATCGTCTTTGCAAGTCAACACACAGTACTTTCGTCCTACTGGCTCTGGCTGCTCTGTGCTGTGCCTACGTGCTGCTCCCTGGTGATCGAAATCGTTACCATCAACGTGAAACAACCTTCTGTAGTTAAGGACTTTCATGTGGTCATGAAGACGATTCTCCTCTCTCTGCTATAGGTTTCCCTAAACATTGTCATGCTACTCTTTCTTAGCTCCTCAATCTTTCAATTTAAAACAAAATGAATTGATAAGAAACATTTATTGGAGAAGTGAAAATTTAACAATCTATGGAGTGGAAACGTATTTGCATTTCAAGAACGATGTACTCAAACAAAAGATTATATGAACTGAGAACATGTTAAAATAACGAAAATAGGCAACTTCAAAAAGGAACTATAAGAAAAAGTACAAAAATAGGCAGTACATATCAACTTGTTATTTATTTTCTTTGTAATTTTCATACGTAAATATTTATTTTTATTTCTCATATTTTGTTTCGCTTTTTCTCTTACTCTTGGTTAATCGCAATATCATGATGGTGATGATGAATGGCAATTAGATAACTTTTATGAAGGAAAGCTCACAAATGCCCGGAAACTGCTTCCGAGAAATATAATCCATTTCAGTTAACATTGGGAATAATATGTCAAACTTCTTATACTGTTAGGAAGTCCTTTCTATTTCATAGGAAGTTAACGGACAAAAGCATAGCAGTATGACTAATTTTTGTCACGTCCAAGTTAATTGATTCTTGCGTATAAATTTATCAATTTAAAATGGAAACGCACTTCCTTCCACACGACAAATACACAGTGTAATTTAATGTTTTTTTACATGAGACTAAAAACATTTGTAAATTAGTATTTTTTGGTGATCCTAAATAGTACAATTTATCACACTTTCAGTTCTACGCATAATTGCGTTCAGTAAGTTACTGATACATGTACTGTGCATGTAAGGCATACAGAACCTTAAATTAGGTTGCTTTGAAAATTTTTAGTGCATATTTTAAGTGCATATTTTGACCTTTTTTAGTCCATATTTGCATGCATATTTTGGCTTTTTTTAGTGCATATAAATCCGTCCCCTAGTAATAACATCAAGGCAGGCAGATTATATGACCTTGGTTACAAACCAGCAAGCAAGAGTGGAAATTTTGGTGTCCTACATTTTCCTCGGAATAGCAAGTTTGCTCCCCGCGCAGAGTTTCCAGCGCTGCTTCAAATTTATCAAAAAATTATATTTGGTATTAAATTAGGATATTTTTTAATCTATCAAAATGTTGTTTGGTGGGTGGTAGAGTTACAACAGGTGGGGCCAGGGCCTCCCTCTATCGACGTTCCTGGTGTCGGAGAAGGAAGCATGACTTTCAATGTAGTTTTTCAGTCGTCTTTAGAATAGTTGCCAACATGTAGTGAGGTGCGAGGAAATGAAACTGAGAGCCACGAGGATGATAGAGTGAAGTTGATAAAAATACACTCTTTTACCTAATCATTCTTTGAATGAGCTTGAAGCTATTTCGTCAACTAAAACTGAACGTAACAACGTATGTTGTGAGTGGAAAGAAGATGCGTAGATAATGAGTGTTTAGTTATAGTAAGAGAAGTAGCAAGTCAGAGATAAATTGAAAACGTGGATAATTTTAGTGTCCACAAGAGTATAGGATGAGGTAGACACAAATATAATAAAATAATGCAGATAATTGTCAATGTTTGCATTGAAATTCGAAAATCTGATGAGTTATTTGCATCATAAGAGGTGCATCTTGGTAAAATTAAAAGAAACATTAAGGTAGAAATGTCAAGATTATGTCGTTAATGTGAAGAGGAATCCTCATAATGAGCTATTGGAACGAATGCTATGCTGTTTTTACACATATTATTCGGATTAATCCCGGGCGGAGGCACATAGTAGTTCGGATCCCACTTTAAATTATAGGTCCAGTCCCGATTAGCCTCACTGTGCATAAAGTGGACTTAAAACACCAAATCAATCGGATTAATTATTCAATCTTACATTTTAAAATGATGGAATTTTTTAACCTGAAACTAGTTGGTAAAGAATGCGTGAGAGGGCAGCAGAAGACGGCTGCATGCAGAGATATCTACGGTAGAAATCCGAACTACGTGCACAATGGGCTTTCAGTCTGACTGGTGGGTTTGGATCCATCCGAAATTTCAGATCAATTTAATATTTTTTCTAGTTATCTTATTAGTAGTTAGTTTCCTAATTCGTAGTCAGTTAATGTTTTGTATAACAACACACTATAAATATATGCTGTACCAGCGGCGGCTCAAGATAAATTTTCACCCGGGCGGGGTGGATTTTTTGGCACCCGTCTACTTTACCTCCCCCCCCCCGTATTTATTCCCCGTAAAACCTGAAAGCAAGCGAATAAGAGGGCGGCCCAGGATGCGATGGATAGATGATGTGGAGGGAGACATAAGAACAGCGAGTACAAGAAGATGGAGACAAAAGGCAAGAAACAGACAGGAATGGACTGGTACTATTGAGAAGGCAAAGGCTACACTGTAGTGGAACCACCAGAAAAAAGAAAAAACTGCGCTGTGAACCGTATTCCCGCGAGGAGGGGAGGGGGAGAGTGGAGCATGCTTCCTTTTGGCCCGAGCTGAACGGATCGAGGGTTAGGTGAGCGAAGGGTTTTAGCCGAAGGTTCTTTTGTTTGTGAAGGGCCGTAACACCCTTAACATTTATACAAATGTTCACTTCATCTCTTTTGTAGTAGTATGGACGTCCCGCTTCTAGGCCTTCTTTTTGGGCACAGTGGGCTCGCAGTGTTGCCAACCCACCCCACGAAAATTTCACCATATGATATTTTACAGGCGATGCTAATCTACAAATAGGAGTTGGCAACACTGACTAGTACCAAAAAGTCGCTTCACAAACCTTTTGTTTTTAATTTTGCCATATGATATTTCACAGGCGAAGCTAACCTATCGTGAACTAAACTAACCTTACTTACTCACCCACACACACACTATGCCTTACAGAGTAAGGCAGCTATATCACTTGTAAGGACTGACGGTGGCCAACACACAAGATCTATTGCAAACTAAATTAACCTACGACATAAGCCATGGACACACACTCCAAGCCTTCCAGATAGGGTATAAGCAACTCACCTCTTGCAATTGTTTTTATATTTTATGACGGGGAAAATTAACCTACAGCTAGCAACACTGTTTGAGCTGCTTTCGACGAGCAGTGTTACCAAACTTACACTTTGCAAATATTTGTTTCTATAGGCTAAAGCTAATGCTCTACAGCTAGAAGCTTGAAACATATACAAACAAAACACCCTAGCAGAGTATGCTAACTTACCTCATGTAAAAATAACCATTATTCATCCTCATCGTTGCCATTAACCAAAATAACTTCGCTTCTTCTTTTTTTATCTCCATTGGCTTGACAACAGAAGTTAACTATATTTTGCATACATGCAGAAGTAGAAATGTACGCCCCGAGGTGTGCTGTTGGAAGACTATACAATGAGACACGGCGCCTCATTCTTTTCAATACAAAAGAAAAAAAATGAACAAGTGAGCAGTGGAGTAAAATTCTTTCTTTTATTTTGATGTGAACAAAAGTTTTAGTCCATGCATTGATTTGAACCCCCTTGTCCAAAAAACGAAAACTCCGGTCCCATCTGGAGACTGCAAAACTGATATGTATGTCTATTCAGAAAAACCCCAAAGTTTTAACATCCATGGACAATACCGTACTGTGGCTGTTGCCCCCCCCCCCCCCCACCCTTTGGTAATGTTTTTTTCCCCTTGTTGGCTGAACGCGAAGATGCTCGAGACTTTTTTCGAAATTGTTTTCAGCCTCGCATAACGATACAGCCGTATGCATGTAAAACTATTTCATCACACACAGGCAAAGGGGTAAAAGGTAATATTTCTCTCCTTCCCTCGCTTTTAGCCATCGTCCAGTGTCCTTCTAGATGGCAGGTGAATCGTGACTAGCAAAAGTATTGAAATCGAAATAAGAATTATCCGTTATGGTCTCCCTCCCTTCTTTGCATGCATGCTCGCTGACATTGAAATAAGCGAAAACACACCGCTATGCTTAAAAAAAGAAACATCCATTCATTGCCAGATTGTACAACTGTATAGGTCGAGGTTCATAATCCTCGTCCATCTCATGCCAAGGACTGCATATTTTGTGTACAGTTTATAGTGGCATCATATTCCTTCTCCAGATATCAAATTTCAGTGACTTGCAAGACAGCACAAGTTATAACTCATTACTAAGTCTGTTTTTTTTTTAAAAAAAAAATAATCGTCACTCCATATGACAATGCTTGCTGTCAGTGATGAAATTTTTATGCTGTTTAACCTAACAGTATTCGAATCTGTAAGGGGCCGGGGACTGAGCTTTTTGCATTCTACATTTACAAACAATAATACCTTTGCTAGAAAGCGCAGTGCAATAAATGTCCTTTTTTATCAATGTTTTAAGTTATGCAATAATTTTGACATTATATTCATGTCCATTTCCAAGACTAGATTTATATACACAACGAACTCACTCTTGCAATATATTGTCTGATGCAACATTGTGAAAGGTTCTCGTATGTTCGCGAAACAGGAAATACACGTCATAGCTTCCGTGAATTGAACGCAAGGTTACTGGGGCACACAAAATACCGTAAGCCAAGAAAGAAGAATTATATATTCCAAATGCAGGCATCATTTTTCTTTTTTAAGTTCACTTTATGCACAAATAGAATAATCGGACTGAATTTACAGTCTAAAACCACTATGTCCTTGCACCAAGTATCAAAAACCTGTGGTTATTTTATTATATATTAGGCGGTATTGATAGGAGGAGATTGAAATAGTTGTTGCAAGTTACTTTTTAAACCCAGTACATGTGTAGGAAAAACTGCGTATGAACTGTCTCACTCTCTCTGTCTGTGTGTCTTATTTTCGTCAGGTGGTTGTGTCAATCGCTAGTTGTATGTCACAGCTTAACCTGTGAAAAACCGTACTATATGTCAAATCACAAACCCTGACACCTTCTGTAAACAAAACCACCTGCATGCAGAAAGCATTGCAAACTCATAGAAGTAAAATAATCCACACGAAAATCCAGTGTTGTTACAGGATTCATTACGTAAGGTAATACAATGGCAAATTTGTAGTATGGGATACGCTGCCGCAAATGACGTCTCACTTTAAACCCAATGCTCTTTCTTTTTTTACTTATTGCTTCACCTTTATGGTTAACTCTTTGCACCAGTAATCATTTCCCATATATTTGGCTTCTTTCTTTGAATATATTTTACTTGCATTTTTTAGACAAAATGATATAACATGGTAATGTATATTTCTAAGGATGATATAGATAGGAGTGTATTTGAAATTTGTTTGTACATTTTATGTAAATTGTATCTTATATAAATAAAATATATAATGGGCATAAACAGCCATATGCATTGCTGTAAGTCCAATAAATATATTGATGATGATCAAAACAAGACAAAAAGTTCGTAAATTTATTGCGGTTGGAAACTTTGACAAGCATCCTAATAACGATTTTTGTTTCGCCAAATATAGTGCACTTCGTAAAATAACTTGGTGACATGGCAAGGTAAGATAAGTGTGAACATTTTGTAGTAATATAACTTTCAATGAGCTTAGAGATTTGTGTACATAATGATATTTTATAACATTGGTTATTTTCTAAAAATAATCATGTGAACAGCAAGGAAGTAGTGCAACTTAGTAATATTGCCTGACTTAGCCTTAGAAAAATAACATGCCGAGTTCTATGCGTGAGGGAAAGTCTCCGTGTTCTCCTAGCTTGTTTTCAAAACACCAGCAAGGACAGCCTTTGCAAAGGGGTGAGAAACAGATTCTACTCAATATTTATGTAACGTTCTGTCAGTAGTATCCTGAGAAACCAGTAAATGAAGTGGTTAAGTTGGTATCCCAGTGCAGTGGTGTGTCAGTGTCTGCAGTTTTAAGGGTTATGAAAGAGAGAATGACCGGGAGAGTAACAATGTATGCGGCTGCATATTCGTCTGATGTTTTGAGAACGGGTTCTCACATTCAGAGGCTCTTATATAAAATGAATAGGTGCGGCGAACTATGAGTGTAACAGCAGATGATTGCGGTCATGGATCAGCTGACGCGGAGTGATACATCGAATCGGTGAGACCGTTTGTTTACAGAAGGTCTCAGGGATGGTGATTTAGACCTTAGGTAATATTTTTACATGAGGTAAGTTAGCATACTCTGCTAGGGTGTTTTGTTTGTATATGTTTCAAGCTTCTAGCTGTAGAGCATTAGCTTTAGCCTATAGAAACAAATATTTGCAAAGTGTAAGTTTGATAACACTGCTCGTCGAAAGCAGCTCAAACAGTGTTGCTAGCTGTAGGTTAATTTTCCCCGTCATAAAATATAAAAACAATTGCAAGAGGTGAGTTGCTTATACCCTATCTGGAAGGCTTGGAGTGTGTGTCCATGGCTTATGTCGTAGGTTAATTTAGTTTGCAATAGATCTTGTGTGTTGGCCACCGTCAGTCCTTACAAGTGATATAGCTGCCTTACTCTGTAAGGCATAGTGTGTGTGTGGGTGAGTAAGTAAGGTTAGATTAGTTCACGATAGATCGACCTGTCACGACCAATCAAAGCTATGCACCACTTTCTGCCTTTGAGTCACATCTGCTGTACTCTGTAAGGCTATATGTGGGTGGGTGAGTGAGGTTAGTTTAGTTCACGATAGATCACACTTTGAATTTGCTCACTTTTGGTCAGTAAAATTAATCAGAAATATTAACTGTACTTCAAAAAATAAATTGTGTGTATCTCATGTCGAACTAGAAATAAAGAAGTCAGACATTAAGCATGCATGCAGATTAATTAAGCTGTAAGGTTAAAATTGGCCCCCTTCACCCAAATCGCATTACATATATGTGGGGGGCAAAGGTATGCATGTTTCCGTCCGTGGCATTACAAGAGAAGAGCCTGCTTAAAGGTTTTTGGTTAGCATGTAATAGATCAGTATGCTAGAAAAGACATAAAAAAGGGGGGAGCATCAACACTGCACCACTATTGCCAGTTAGCATGTTTTAGATCGTGGTAATTGTCACCAACTCTCCATCTTACTGCATACTTATCATCTCAGAAGAAGCTAAAATATTACAGCATAGATCGTAGTCAGCGCTGTCAACTCCTATTTGTAGGTTAGCATCGCCTGTTAAATATCATATGGCAAAATTTTCATAGGGTAGGTTGACAACACTAAGCCCAGAAAACATTTGTGAAGCGACTTTCTGGTAATAGTCAGTGTTGCCAACTCCTATTTGTAGGTTAGCGTCGCCTGTAAAATATCATATGGTGAAATTTTCGTGGGGTGGATTGGCAATACTGCGAGCCCACTGCGCCCAAAAAGAGGGCGTAGAACCGGGACGTCCATACTACTAATATTACACAATAGGGAAACTAATGGGTAATATTTTTTCCTACTTACCAAGTCTACAATTTCTTCTATTTTTTCTATCTTTCATGTGGTATGGCTCTGAGAACTCTACTTTTGTAACAAAACTTTTAAAACTTATTTTAAAACACTACATTGCTGACAACTCTCACCCCGTCTAGTTGGCTGCACTTTTTGACACTCGGTGCAGTGCAGGTGTATCCAGAGTCAGAGTGGTGTAAGGGTGGTGCAAGGGAATGACGTTCAAACAACTAGACGGAAAGCGGTGTTCAAGTTCAGGATATTCAAGAAATGCCTGTCTGCTGCTTTAAACGGTCATTTGACGTGACGTCACGTGACCATACACCATACTTACACCGACCCAGAACGTGGTGCAGACGGTGCAGACACCAAATATACTACTTGACTCCAAATCAACGAACTAGAGGACTCGGTGTTGCACCGTGCAACCAACAGGACGTTTCGGTGCAAAGAGAGTCAAAATGTGCAGCCAACTAGACGGGGCTAATGACATGTCACGACTTGCAGTGTTTTCACTGGCTGCTTAACTTCTGATTAGCAAGACGGATACATACAGGTGAGTTGATTACTGATGATACACGGACATTGACTGCCCGGAAAATGACGTCATGTGGAGGTACTTGAATTGTTGAGAATTATTAGACTAATCAAGTAGTTGATTTTCATGAAAGTTGGCCCAATATGTTAGTGTCAAAGGCTGCAATATATCAATGTATGTCAATGTATAATTTAATGACTAGTATATTAATACTTGGTCACAGCTGTTGAAGAAAATTAAGACAGAAACATTTATAATTGGTTGCTGACTGCAACAAGTTGCAACAGTTTCTAAGATCTTAGGTATGGAAAAAAATCATATATTCTATGGGACACATCAATTCGGAAATGAATTGTCTGGTAGGTGAAATGACATTAGCTATAAGTTATAAACTCAAACCCCCCTACTTTACGGAATAAAGAAATATTGTATGCTCGTTATTCCCTTCTCCTCTACATTTGTTTCTCTTATCTTCTTTCTCCTTTCCTTTCTTGTTACTAATTTTTTGTCTTTTTTTCTCAATTAAAGTATCTCCTTCTTCTTGCTTACTCTCTCTCCAAGTACGTATTTAGTGGGTGGGTTCAGGAGGTCCGGACCCCTTCCCCCCGAAAGATATATCAAGTACTTGAATTAAATTATGAAAAATATATTAGTTTAACCGTTGTTGTATAATTTTCTTTGAACTCATTGGAAGACAAGGATTATATTGGGATCATACGACTTTGAGGGACATGAAAGACGTATTTAAGGGGTCTGGACTCCTCCCCCCACACACACACATCCACTCCCCCGAAAGACCTATTAAGTACGAAAATTGAATAATGAAAATATACTCGTTTAGCATTTGTTGTATAATTTCCTCTGAACTTATTGGAAGACAAGGATTATATTGGGATCATACGGCTTTGAGGGACAGGAAGGACGTATATAGGAGGGGTCAAGGGGTCTTGACCCCCCGAAAGACTTACCAAGTACTAAAATTAATTAATGAAAATATTAGCATTTGTTGCATAATTGATGGTTATTAATTTCCTCTGAACTTTCTTTAATCAGAAACTTACTTTTCTCCAGCTACATGTGACATCATTTTTGTCATTCGATAAATATTCAATTGTTCATCTGACATTAATTTCATTGCCAGAGCACTTGTTTTTACGTAAATTATTCCGATATTAACTAAAGGTAAGCTACGTAATGAATATGCGCTGTTATATCTTTATTTTTATAGCTACAGTCTTTTTACCTAATCGTGTAATAATAATATAATATTAATTTATGTATTGTAATTTGTATTAATTTGATGTAATATAATTATTTTAATTTAAACATTATTATTATTATTATTATTATTATTATTATTATTATTATTCCTGAGACACTTGATTAGGACCCCCCCGAAACATACGGTATTTCTAGATACGTGCCTGTGGCTCTCCCCTTTAAAATCATTATCTTTTATGACACGAAATCGTGATCAAGCTTTTCAATTTTGACCATAATATTTTGCAGGAGCTGTGTATTGATGAATTTGGTTGGAGGTTGGTATTATTGCGATTTTCACAAACAAGTATTCCATTTCACTTTCTGTTTCAATCTTTTCTTATTGCTTTCTCCTCCCTCTGTCTCTTCTTCCACCTTACGTCTTCCTGTTTATCTCTTTCGTTCTACCACTCTTTCTCTGCCCGTGCGAAGTGTAAATGCAATTACTGTGAAAAATATAATGAACTTGTCTTACATTTTTAAGTAGGTTGATTGATTGATTGATTTAGTTTATTATACTTCGCGTTTTGTGCCTCTTGGCTAATTTGCGAAGATGGGGATGAGTGATGAAATGATGAAATTGATGAATCGACATTCACAAAAAAACCAAGTCCGAGCGGTATTCGAACCCAGGACCCTTGGCGTCGCAGTGCGATGTTCTAACCACAGGGTCCGGCACATATTTAAGTAGGATCCGAACTACTCTACACAGTGTTGCCACCAGGAATCGTGCACAATACACCGTTGCATGAAAGCACATTGAGGATATGGATGTAAGTCTCTACATATCCTCGATCTTGCACTCTGGCATACTCAGAAGGAGGCTGATGGGGATACAGCTCTTCCCGAAATTTTGAGAAAATTAAATTTTGAAATGAAAGCAGTAAAGAACTCGGGAAAACCAAAACGGTAATTGAAACCCCGCCTTAAATTGACCCCCCCCCCAAATTCCAAAATTTTGTCTTTGAACAGCCTTTAAGATAAAGGTTAATAATGGTAATTGAAATATTTTATAGTATATCCCTCCCCTCCTCGAACGCAGATATGTAATATCCACCTTTACGATTCCTGCCCTCTCCGAGAAAAAATTCTGCGTACGCCAGTGATCTTGCCCATAGTGGATGTGATGTGATCAGTGGCGAAGCCTCATAAGAGGCCCGGAGGCCGGGCTTACCCTAATATACACTGCTCGCCATTAAAATTGCAACACCCAGAAGGAAATGAGATAGAAACACTAAACTTGGCAAATATGTAGTTCATAATAAGATAAGAAAATGATTACAGTTAGAGCTCGGTGGTGTGACATGCGACACGTAGAACATGGTTACATAACCCCAAGGAGCTAGTAGCGTGTACAGCCTCTACGGGCGGCAATAATTGCTGCAACACGGCGAGGCATGGACAGAATGAGTCTATCGATGTCTGCTTGCGGTATGGCGTCCCAAGCGGCTTCCACACGGTGCCAGAGGTCTTCAACATTACGTGCCAGAAACCTGAGTTGGGCCAGCCGGCGACCCACCATGGACCAGACATGTTCAATTGGCGACATATCCGGCGAACGTGCTGGCCAAGGACGCAGGGGCACGTGGTTAGCTTCCATAAATGCGAGGACATTCCTTGCAACATGGGGGCGCGCGTTATCCTGTTGAAAAGTGGCATTATGGAGTGCATGGATTAATGGGACAGCAACAGGGGTGAGAACCTGTGTGATGTACCGTTGGCTGTTCAATGTCCCTTGAATGCGTACGAGACGCGAACGAACACCTATGGCGATGGCACCCCATACCATGATACCCAATGAAGGCCCTGTGTGATGATGCATGATGCAGGCGTCATGAAGCCTAGTGCCACGGTGCCGCCACACGCGTGTACGTCCATCATGATGTTGTATACAGAAGCGGGATTCATCAGAGAACACTACAGCATTCCACTCCGCCATCCATGCACGACGGTCTTGGCACCATCTCAGACGCAAACGCCTATGCTCTAGCGTCAGAGGAATCTCCAACAGTGGGCGCCGGGAAAAAATTCCCCGGTTCGCCAAACGACGAAGCACGGTTCGTGGTGACACTGGACGTTGTAAAACATCCCGTACTTCATGCGCAATCCTCGTTGACGTGGCTGTTCTGCCTGTAAGGGCCATGCGTATCAGTCGTCTGTCCTCTCGTTCCGTCGTCCGACGAGGACGTTGTGAACCTCTACGTCGCTCTACAGTGCCTTCCTGGACACACTGGTTCCATACACGGATCACTGTGGATGTATTCCGTCCTACACGGGCACCGATCTCACGGTAGGATAATCTGCATTCACGGTATGCAACAATTCGGCCGCGATCGAACTGGGAAACCTGCTGGAATCGCTGCCGTATTCGACGACGTGGCATTGCTGACCGATTTTAACACACTACACTCACGACCATGCACTTTCACTGCTCTTCTGCACCT
Organism: Lepisma saccharinum; assembly: GCF_977018435.1. Classification (NCBI taxonomy): domain Eukaryota; kingdom Metazoa; phylum Arthropoda; class Insecta; order Zygentoma; family Lepismatidae; genus Lepisma; species Lepisma saccharinum. The sequence goes on from NC_139236.1 coordinate 51,685,068, forward strand.
ATCTGACCTGCTACAGGTACCACTTACCAGATGGCGTGGCAGGCGCACATGACGCATGACGGCCTTGAACATCTAATCATTTCCTTCTGCACCTCTCCTCTACACACTATGCACATTTCGTCCGATTCCGATTACTCCTTCTGGGTGTTGCATTTTTAATGGCATTTTTAATTGGCTAGTACGGATTATTTTATTACTTATAATTTCATTGAACGACGCCTTGATACAAGAAAACTGAAATTCTAGGTCTGACGATAATTTCCACAAATTTCCATCCCTGCCAGGGGCCCTATCGTCGCATGTCGAGCCACTTCTCCGAGGGCCTCAGCTGGTCCCATAACATTCTATGTGATTCATGCGGGAAAGCATAATTTCAGGGGCGCGTTCGCCCGAAATGGACACAGTGAGTCCGGCCTCACGCAGTGATGCCAACCCTAGCGTAATTGTGCTAAACGTAGTACAATTTGAAGTTTGTTGTCACCTAGCACCCTGTGTTTGGGATAATGGTAAAATATAGCATAATATATAAACATGCGCCCCTGGGACACAGATAAATTGAATTCAAAGGAATATATTTTGAAAAAATAAATTTAAAAAATCTCATTTGATCATTTGATCTTATTATTATCAGACCTTATTTGTTTCAAACAAAAGGTAGCATGCCGATCCAGCCACATCTGGTTCACCGTCTTCTTTTCATATTTTCTTGATCTTTCCTTACTTAGCTCACGAGGAACATTTTATTGAAGGAAATTGCTAGAAAGATGAGCTCATAAATAAAACAAGCCGCCGCTTTTTGTAGTCGTCGAATTTTCTCAAACTTTTTCAAGCGATTTAACCAATTATATTGGTTAAACCATTGTAATTAATTTAATGGGGGGAATTACCAATATTGTTTAACTAATCAACAACGCATGTTCACATCACAACTGCCCCCAAAATAGATGCATAAAATTAGACCTAAATCATCCGACACAATTTAAATGCATTTAGCAAAATTTAAGAGTTTAATCAGCACATTTTATCTGATTAAGAGGTTGGCAACGCTGGACACACGGTACAAACTAAGCTTCACATCTGTTTCTTGTCCAGCTCGGTGTGTCCAACGAGGGGAAAGGGAAGGTGAGGGTAGAAAGGCAAAGACAACTTGTTCCGAGGACGGAAAATTGATTCTATCACAGTGTCCTGCGTTTTCGTTAGTTTCTCGATTTACTCCTTTTGCGTTGTTGTTTTATTGTTATATTTTATCTTGTTATTTTTATTTTCGTTCATTTATTTTTTTATTGTTCTTTGATTGATTTCCATTATTTTACTTCGCTTTTTCTGCCCCCACTTTTGACTAATTTGCGAAGATGGGGAAGAGTGTTGATATGATGCAATTGACGAATGGACACTCAGAAATATCCACGCCCAGGCCGAGATTCGACCGAGGACCCCTGGCGTCGTAGAGCGATGTGCTAACCACTCCGCCACGGAGGTCGGGTTTTATTGTTGTGAGCGTGAAGTGAGCAAGGGGAATAATGACTTGTATTACTCTGGAATGCTACAAAAACAAGCATAAAAGACTATTACCGGGCATAGGAAGAAAGAAGGGGCATCGGAACATTGAAGACTGCCACTCGAATGACATCTAAAGCATTAATTTACAATAAAATCAAGAAATACGATTTACGAGTTAGCACACATAAAGAGTTACTATTGATAGATGCAAGAATATGTTGTTACATTTTCAAAAATAACTTTAGAGGTTATATTTCTTATATTTTAAAAAAGTCGCACCCATAACAACACGAACTGACACGTTTGTGCCTACCCTACCGGTGACACCACGCTTCGCCACTGGATGTGATATGATCGTTCTGTCCATTGCTTGCTATTGTTGCTTTGATTATAAAATTTCATATTTATTTGTGAAGTAACTGTCATTAGGTAATTTACATTAAGTTATCGAGGCATCACAATATCATCTCAATTTAAAAATCCCAAAAAGTTAACGAGATGGAGTCATCAACTCACCACCTCCACTACAGTTATTCAATTTAAAACACTACAGTTAAATCACAAATTAACATGTCAAGGGATACAAAACTTTGAATTATGACCATGCGACACCAATTTCAAATAAGTATATACACACTTTTCTTTCTCGGTGGCAGAATGACTCTGGATTGACGCAGCCAGGCATGGGTTCACAGGTAGGCTTGCCAATCTTCCCGGCTGGAATCGAACTCACTGCCCCGGTTTCCAAGATAAACTTTGTTATCTCCCGGATTGACGAGATTAAATATATTTGGTTAGCGCGATCCTCCCGGGTATGGCGATCAGTCCCAGTTCGGTAATAGGAAAATTCAGGGGGGTCCAATTATATTTTTAATATATTTCTATTTCCTTTTGGTATGCATTTGCAGAGCGAAAAAAAATGTTATTGCAAATCAAACAACTAAACCAAACAATATTATTTCAAAGATCGTTAAAAAGGAGTCTTAGCTTAGCGGCTAAGGTTGTTGCTCTGTAAACAAAAGTGTTGAGTGTTCGATTCCGGGTAATGTTAGTGTAAAGTGTAAACATTGTTACAGTGGCGAAGATATAGTACAAGCAATGCAAGCACTGCTTGCACCATTAAAATAGTATTTAATGTACTTAATGTTGAGTGCCTTATTTAGTTTCTATCGCATTCGATTTCGCGAAATTTTACGGCCGCAAACCCTCTCAGCAGCCCGTTGGCAAGCACCAAACTCTCTGCTTGCAGCCACCATGCGGGAAACCAACGTTTCTGAAGTATCATATGGCGAAGGGTAGATGCTGGTGAAGATACGGTCCCCAAACCACTAATAAAAGCTCTGCTTTTCGGAGCTTTTCGGCTTCTCGAAAACAGCCGAACCAAGCAGAAAGAAGACACTACTAGCACAAAGCATATAAGTGTTAACACGATCTCGAAGATGGATATTTGCTATATTATAAACACAGAATTACTTAAATAAATTATTACAACTGTTACAAATTCCATGTAGACAAACTTTAAAGCATTACTTTAAGTTTCATGATTTGTTGACGTTTAGGGGTTAAGACAAACATGGTGTCCCCGCCACTGGAATCTGCAGAACAGCTGGCTGTTGTCTGCTTCACACCTCTATGATTTCAAATTACAACGTCACGTCAGTGTTGACAACTACCAGATAATTTACACAATATTTATCATGAGTTTTCATACAAACAATAAACTGATGTTTTTTTTCTTCAATAAAACGTATGTAAAAAAAGCAATGAAACTACTCGTATCTTCCGAGACCTGCAAGTAGCAAAAACATTAAGTCATAAATACTATCCAACTCGAAATATTATTATTAATAATATAATACATTATTAACAAGAAGAACCAGTGCATGTTCTTCCTATTGTAATGATTTATTATTCCAAAGCTTAATTAATTTTAAGCTTCAAGTCAGTTCTTTTGCTCTTCCGTGAACGTTAATTTTTACAACGAGGTCGATATTACTTTTCTGTTAGCTTTGGAGCTTTTCAGAACATTTTCCATTTTTGTGGGAAGAACGAGTGGTTGTAGTGAGTGTTCTCTTTTGTGTTGTGAATTTACCAAAACAAACATGGATATTTCAACTTGCGTACGGGAAGCTGTAAGTAATAGCAAGTATTTTATTACATCAATAACGTGCCAAGAGTTTTGAACTTAGCAGTATGGCCGTTCAGAGGGGAGTTAGAGGATATATTATTATTATTTTTTAAAATGTTCTTGCTTTCCTAGGAAAACTGGGTCAATGGGCTGTATAATTTATTTACCCCTCCCCCCATTTTTCGGAGTAGTGAATTGCTTGCCTTTCTCTTAAGACCACGCTTCGCCACTGCATTGTTATGATTAGCCTGTGTGAGCAAAAAGTGCATGTAAACCAAACAAGATGGCGGTGATCGAAAAGCCAGTTGGTCAGGTTAGTGGTTAATGTTGCTGCCTTATAATGAAGAGGTCTCGGGTTCGATTCCCTACGCAATCAAATGGGATAATTGTTATTGTAGGTGTAGTTCGAGTCCTGATGACCCCATTTTTTGCATAAATTGTATTGTAATGAAGAACGTTAGCTTAGAGGTTAACGCTGGTTCTTGGAAATTAATAGGTCCCGGGTTCGATTCCTGTTTTTGACAAATTGCACAATGCTTCCGATCACAATTTAAACTGTAGATCCAGCCCCGATTAGCCTATCTGAGCATAAAATGGAGTTGAAACAAACAATATGGCGGCCTGAATGTCCAGTGGCGTACTCCGAAGGGGAAAAATAATTGTTATTGTTGAATTATATGTGTAGTTCGAGTCCCGAAGAGTCCATATTTGCACAAATTGTATTTTAATAAACAACGATAGCTTAGTGGTTAATGTTGGTGATTGGCAATTATGAGGTCCCGATTAGATTCCTTTTTTTTTTGACAAATTGCGCAATGCTTCAGATCACAATTTAAACTGTAGATCCATTAACGATTAGTCTATCTGAGCATAAAATGGAGTTGAAACAAACAATATGGCGGCCATAAGGTCCAGTGGCGTACTCTTGAGGGAGGAAATAAGGTTGTAAATGGACTTCGAAGTGACAAGACTAAAAACATACTAAGAAAAAAGTATTCTACTCTATTTTTCGCGGAAAGATAAATATGGGTTCGCGGAGCTGGTTAATGTTGTTTTGAAATAAAGAGGTCGGTGTTCGATTCCCGGTGGAGGCAAACTGCAGATTAGACTGAGTCTCAATTTTAACTGTAGATTTGGTTTTGTCAATATGAACATAAAATGAAGTTGAAACAAGCAAGATGACGACCAGTATGTTCAGTGGCGTACCCTGAGGGAGACGTTTGGGGGACATGTTTCTCGAAATGGCTGAAGTCCAAAATAGTAAAAAACAATAGTGGATCCAATTTTTGTTGTCAATGCATGTTAATCTGTGACCTGGCGAAAGCTTTGTGGCTAATGCTGGTGATTGGTAGGGGATAATTGGGAGCTAGATAATGTTGCCTAGTGTTGCCCACGAGACGAGACGAGACTTTGGTCTGCCCGTCCCGTCTCGTCTCGAAAATATACGTTTGTCTCGTCCCGTGTCTCGTCTCGAAGGGTTCTGTCCCGTCTCGTCTCGTCCCGTCTCGTTTTGTCTCGTCTCGTCTCGTAAAAATAATGCAGGATATTATGCCAACAAATGTTAAAACTGGAAGACATCACAAAATATTATTCCCGAAAGTGGGTAAAACCTTAAAATATTTTGTTCACTGTATAGTGAGAATAAATAAGGTTCGTTAACCATAAGGACATTAATCTAATATATAAAAATGGATGTATGTGTGTGAATGTGTGTGGGGGTGTGTGTGTATATGTTTGTTCCGACATAACTCTCGAACGCCTGGAGCTATTTCAACCAAACTTGGTACGCGTATCACTTGAAATTTCGAAAAAAAAATACTGTGGGGGTAAGACAGCCCTGGAGGTGCGGGTGGGGAGGGGGTGACCTGTAAAAATAATCGAAAACGACTGATATTAATGTGGAAACCATAGTTTTCGGGGTCTCTAAGATGAATAGCGACACCCCTAAAGCCGTTCAACTCTAAGTTCATTACCTATCGGGATGGGAATTGAGAGGGGGTGAAAATTAAAATGTCAAAAATTACCAAGATTAGTGTCGAATCCATAGTTTTTGGAGTCGCTAAGCTAATTGGTGACATTAACGATTACCAAACTTAGTACACATATGAACTACACTCGGGAAAGAAAAACTGTGGGGGTATGACACCCCTGGCACCCCTAGGGTCGTGGGTGGGAAGGCGGTGACATGTAAAAATAATCGAAAACGACCGATATTAGTGTGGAATCCATAGTTTTCTGGTTCGCTAATATGTATAGTAACACTCCCAATGCCGTTCAACTCTAAGTTCATTTTACACTATAGTTAGATTCCAATGTTTTCCTGTTTATTAGAAGATTGGGATAAATAAATACCAGAGCAACGACGGGCAATCAGCTAGTATTTAATATAATGTTTGTTAATTACGAATAGGTAGAGAATGAAATCTACTTTGTTGTTTTTCTGCGTTCAATCAACTCTTTTATCCATCGTACACTAAGGGAGCTTTCAGACCGAAGCAACATGCGACAGGCGACAAGCCGCATGGGGAGTTTGCACCGAAGTTACGATCAACGCGAGCCCCTTCCATATATAGGCAAATATTCACCTCATAGCATGCACTACCAACTAACAGACCGAGGCTACACTATGCACGTTATTAAGTTTCAGCCATAAAGAACACGAACACCTTGTCGTGTTACTTCGTTTCGGGAGGTCACATTTACTGAATGTTCGATTCCAAGCGGTTGCTTGTCGCTTCTCACCTGTCGCGTGTAGCTTTGGTCTGCAAGCTCCCTTGAGGGAGCGTTCAGAACGAAGTGACAAGCGACATGGTAGTTCACACGTGACACAGGCAACTTCAGTTTATTAGCAAACATTCACAGTCCGAGGTAACATGACGCACGGTATTCAGAAAATGGTCTAATTCGTTCAACACGCAAGCGACAATCGACCCCGAAGAGTTTGTTGCGTCGCTTCGGTTGCAAGGTTTCATGTAAGGGAGAGTTCAAACCGAAGCGACACGTAGTGTTGCTCACGGGACGGGACAAGCCTTTTGAAATTCGAGACGGGACGAGACGGAATGCCTTTCTCGTCTCGTTTTCGAGACGAGACACGAGACGGGACGGGACGGCTTTTAAAAAGTCTCGTCTCGTCTCAAATGTCTCGAAAAAATAAAAGCAAAATATTTCATCAGTTGCAAATACTTGTTTGCTTGGAATAAAGTATTTCAATTAAAAACGTTGATAAGCGTGTATTAAGTCAAAAGAAGACTATTCTAGAGAGAGTAATGAATGAATACTTAAACTTATTTTCAATACTCTATCGAAACACAACATTACTCCCCATTTTTGTTTTTCAATTTATTCCAGATTAATAACTTTATGTTACGATAGTACTCCAGATAACAATACAATTCTGAATAATAAAAGGGCAAGTAGAGAAGGTGGAAGGAGGGGCCAAAAGATCGTGGAGTGTCTGCGTCCGAGGTTTATCTTGTAAAAATAGTCTCAGCTCTATAGGTTGGAAAGATAAACGGACCGACGGATATGGTTTATTATTATTATTTAATTTTTACATCAAAGGGTGTACAGAAGTTAATGTTATTAGGAAGTAGGAAAAACATTGTGGGAAACATGGCAGTACAAATTGATAAGGAGTTGTTGGGAAAGTTATTAAGGAGTCCAAGATATTAGCAAGACTAAGAGAAGGAGATAATTAGGGACAAATAATCTTGCATTATCCCACTCCGAGCAGCTGAGAGCTAAAGAGGAGGAGAAAATACGGGAAATATGGAAAGAAGTAATTTGGTGATTTTAGTGTTTACAGGGAACCACGACAAGATTTTACCACATGATTATTTGCACGGGTTGCGAAATTTTTAGAATGTTATGGAAATTTCGGAAATGTCTTTGTTGAGAAAATTCTTGTTGTTTCCCTAAGGCATTCTACAGGTGGTTGGATTCGATTTTTTTACGTCCGTTTGAAGATTATTTCCAATGCTTTTTTTATTTATTTATTTCTTATTTAAGGAGAATACCATTCCTTGGACTGTAATAACGAAGTACTGAGCCTGATATAGAACAGATTTCAAATGACGGAAGTGCACTAAGTTCTGTATAATCGTCGTAGAAGGAAACTTTGTTCTATGGGGACTCCTCGATGGTACAGTGGTAGCGTCGTCACCTTGTAATCAAGCGGTGCCGGGTTCGATACCCGGTGAAGGAACATAGTGATTTGAATCCCACTTTAAAGTGTGGGTCCAGTCCCGATTAGCCTTTCTGTGAATTAGATGAAGGAATGTTGTAGCTGTTCTTTTTATTCTGTGAATTTAGCCTTCACGTTTATGAGCAAAATACATGTAGTATCTACTGTCTACATTTTCAATCGTTACTAAACAAATTTCACAAAGTAGTTTTATCAAACTTCAGAGAGAAGCTGACACCAATATCAGGGTGGCGGGAGCCTGTTTACGGCCAGGGTGTATTCCGAGACTATTTCTCGCCGTTCCCCACTGACAGAGGTTTCGCTTTGAACAATGGACACCGTTGCTTCAGGGGGCAAACACCAAACATAGGGGCGAGGTTTACCTGCAGTAGCGGGTAAGTGCCATAAATCCAGGTATAAAGTAGGAATGAAGGTTGATGCAAGGGAGGGGCAATAAAAATTCTGTAATTTGCTTTGCTTGCTGACAGGAAGTTTTGCAGGAAAAGCTGAAAAGGAAAACGGAAGACTTTGAATGAAAGAGGGACAGTGAACACAGGTTCTTTGTATTATTCGCCGACACACAAGCTTCCATTTCGAAGGTGAGCAGTGACGACGCCAGAGGAGGCAGGGGGACGCCCCATGTCAGACACTTCGCCCCCCCCCGGGCCCTCCAACTGAAGTAAATTAAATATCGAATAATAAAAGAGTTCATTTATAAGAGTATGACGATTTTCACCTTTTCAAAGTGGTGTATTCTGCATGATATCACTTTCCTGCTTATAAGATTCGAGCGCCGACCTCGGCATAGGTGATTTCTCATTCATTTATGTCCTGTAATAGCCGAGATTAACCTAAGTTTTACCCAGTCTTAAGAACTGGGAAAAAGTGTTGAATATGGATGGTTTTAAAACATCACGAATATTTTCAGGACCACAAGACATCATCTGTAGTACGCGCAAATTATTCTAATCGTGGTCGTTAGTGACAACGCTAATTATTAAAAGACATTCAAAGTTGATTCAAGATTAGGTTGGTTGGTTGGTTGATTTGGTGTTTTAAGTCCACTTTATGCACAGTAAGGCTAATCGGGACTGGACTTATAGTTTAAAGTGCCTCCACTGGGTATCGAACCCAGGACCAAAGGTGATCGAAGAAAACCCGACACTCAATGTCAGTTGTTGTGGATTCATCGCGGTTTCTTACTATTCAGGGACTTGAATTTCGAGATGATGAGTCTGAGGAAACCTTAACAAAGGGAATTTCTTCGATACTCTTGAAGTTAATGAGGGGATATTATTTGGAAATGTATTGAATGTGAACCTTAAAATGCAAATTACACTTAAAATTCGATACAAAACATATCGCGGGCAGGTAAAAGAATGCTTATAACGTAGGATTTGCCACTCTTCAATCATTAGATGCAGGTTCGCTCTTTCTCGTACATATCAAAATCGAAGAACTTCTTCCCAGGAACTCCATAGGTACTGTATTTGTGTAGCACGGACATACGTTGGAGTGGTAGAGTAAGAGTAAGTAATGCCAGGGTCAGAATATTTCTTGAATTATGAGATAACTGTAACCTTTTTCAGATTTTTTATCCTGTGATAGCATTTCCCTGAAAGGTGAAACACAAATTTTGCCCAAAACTCTTCAGCGTTACGAAGATGGTTGTCCTTAAAATCTTTGAAAAGGCTTGCTCGAAACAGGATGCTGGATGCAAACTGCCTCATT